>NC_137636.1:17674176-18324176 GCF_963383615.2 Lipophrys pholis | reverse complement strand
TGAACTTTCAGTGAAGAGACTGCAGCCATTAAACACAGAGAGCCTCTCGACTCCATGACGTCTGTGAGGAAATCCTCAAAGAAATCTCATTCTTATTGCTTTGACCTGGGACCATCAACAACTTCACATGTTTATTGAATGAATGTGGCTGTCACGCTGATACGGAGTTTCTTGCTCTTAATGCCAAAGTGGTGAAATGTATGAAAAACCTACTTGGAAAACAAGAAAGATTCATTCTGGTAGGGTAATGTGTGCAGCTTATCAGGGGCTTTGAAGATGAATCCAGTCTTTATTTATTTATTTTTTATCAAAATTTTTAATTATTTAAAAACCTTCTCCTCTGTGAATGCCTCAATGTTCTCCCTTTCAGTACTGTTGCTTTTCTTCTTCCTCTCCTTGTCGGCTTTGTATATTTCAGTGTTATTGAAAAAAATGCAAAATGCTGTTTTTGTGCTTTGAATGGATGAGCAGTCCAGTGGCATCAGCACCAAGCCTTAATAGTGTTGTGTGCTTTCTTTGTTTGATACAGGTCTTATAAGGGAACATTTGGTACCTTTGGTCACTAGTTCTGAAACAACCCGGAGAGCGTTTGGATAGTGTTGGCATTCAAAATAAACAGTAAAGTGAAGGTTAGCTTTTGTCAGCATGGGCTTCACCATACTGATGACTTTAAAGAAGATTAATGACTCAATTATTACCACAGTTGCTGCTCAGAGGGAGAAAAGAGCAAAGACATAACAACCAGCTCGTAGTGAATTCGCCTCTTGTCTCCCTCTGAGCAGCAACTGTGGTAATAATTGAGTCACTGAAAGATCAGCCTTGGTTTCTGCAGGAAGGCCCCGATCACTGGTTATCTGGTTCGCATGTTCAGGTACTGTACAGCATTTCTTCTACATAGTGGTCCTATAGTGTGCATTGATAGTGTGTGGCTTCATGTAACTTCACTACTTCTTACACTTTTTGTTGTTTTATGTGAAGTAATGTCTCGATTAAAAAAGTGCCTGTATATAGAAAAATCTGAAAATGTAACACTATAATATTATGCTAAAATATTGATGTAAAATCCGTGGATGAACATGACATGCAAATATGACATTTTTATTGGC
Source organism: Lipophrys pholis (assembly GCF_963383615.2). NCBI lineage: Eukaryota > Metazoa > Chordata > Actinopteri > Blenniiformes > Blenniidae > Lipophrys > Lipophrys pholis. The sequence goes on along the minus strand of NC_137636.1, from coordinate 18,323,070 downwards.
TGCAGATAATGATGTTATAAAGGCTGTAACCTGTGAGCATTTCAGAATGTAGTGGAAAACCTTTAGAAAAGGTTTTGCAGTGACCGCATGAAACATTTGTTGTCTATAAAAGGTTTGTTTGTGACATGGGTAAAATATATTAATAATGTGACAGTGGTAATAAAATTGTAATCACAATCAGGTTTGTTGCCAAGTATGATTCACACAGTGAGGAATTTGTTTTGATGACGTTGCAACACAGTAGAACAGTAACAATGCTATAGAAATAACTTAACTTTCACTGTACTTTGCTCAAAGATCCTATTGAAAATGTGCGGATGTTTTTATCTGAACACTCTAAATAACAGAACGTTTTAGTCAGTTTCTTCCAATGGTGATGAGATTAGTTGGAGCTAAAACAGAGCTGTCCAACTCATTTATGTCAAGCTGCTCATATGCAGCCCGATTAGTTCATGAGTGGACTGAACCAGTGAAATGACAGCAGAGCAACTAATAACCAACAACAACTTCAAGGTTTTTCTCTCTGTGTATGATGTATAAAAGTTACCATCTAATGTCTTTTATTAAGACCTGACCAGGCTGGTTTATTTGAAGAAAACAGGTCTAATTTTAATGTTCGTCACAAAGCCTCCTGGAATAAAATATTGTGAAATATCAAACAAAAAAATTAATGTTCTGCCTTTGAGGAGGTGAACTTTTCTGCATCTAACAACCCCGGTCTGACTGGGCTTCATTTAGCAGTGTTTCTCTTCAGTCATTTATTCAGTTTCGTTTTGAAGATGCCAATTCCAATACTACTGCAGTAGTATAAGCAGTAAAATAACTTCCAATGCTGCATTACTGACATCTCAGTGCAAGAATATTCCATGTATAAATCCAGGATTGGGAGCCTTCTTGCGTGGCGTTTGCATGTTCTCCCTGCATGTGTGGGTTTTTCCAGATATTCTAATTTCCTACCACAGTCCACAGAGTTAAAAGGTATTGACTTGCTGAAGAACATTTGTCCTCCCTGTGGGTCTGTCCAGTTTCTTCCTAGCAAAAAACAAACAAACATGTATTTAAGGTTGATCTGTCAGTCTCAAATATTACAATTGCCTTTAGGCGTGAGTCTCAGCAACTCCGCAATTTGGTAAAGCTGTGTTTAAGATGAATGAATGGATACATTAATGACACCAACAAACAGGCTGATATGTACACAAACACAGAAATACCACCATGTGGACACAAGTTTGATTTATTTTGTGACGGACAGTATTAGATACAGTATGGGTTTTGTGAACAGAAGCAAAGATGTTAAGGTTTATTGTGTGTGACGAGGTTCGCTTTTGAAGTGGGCACTTTTTGAGGATAAAATCTGAAAGCAGGGAATTAAGGACACTGCGTTGAGGCTGGCCGTTCATCTCTTGGCAATTTGAAATGTAGGTGAAAATACTCAGATTGTTAAGTTTCCTCTTCATTTGTTTTGTTTTCAATTAACAAGGGCAGTAAATTCTACCCATGCATTTTGAACATTCATCCAAACATGTGCAAATAACAGGACCCGGTCCCCACTTCTGACCTACGTGTAGAAATATTCCATCAAATATCTTCATATTTGATTGAAAAGGCCAGCCTCTACATGGATGTTTGTCTCATGACAATGCCAGTGAGTACATTCACAAGTGTTTTCAATGAGCAATATTAATACATTTGTTTTGCTTATATTAAATAGAAAATAAACATGTATTTCTTTGTTTGACGTGTGCTACATGAATGAGCCGACAGTAGTTCACTTAAATGCTCCTGAGCTTTTGGAAGCACATAGGAAGTGAGTAGATATGTTTTCTAGCCAAAATATTTGAATAATGACTTTCAGATACCGTAATGTTCTTATACATTTATGCAGGTTGGCCATTGCTGTTCTCCTGGCATCTAGAACAGAACCAGATTTCTGTCACATGGCTTAAGTAGCCAGAAGTCCTAAATATAACTTATCAGTAGCTGGCATTCATACCAATCAATCAGGTATATTTCACAAGAAAGAACAATAACAATAGGGGTTTCCATCTCAGAATTCACCAAATATGTACATTCAGCAAACATGTGAAATTGCAAATTCCAGCCACAGTCATGAGTTTATCACCTGCCATGTTTCTGCCCAAAAACAGTATTTCAACATCTCCCAATACAATATAAAATAAATAGCAAGACTGCATCCATGACAAACTGTATGTATCTGGGTGGGACATGAACAAGCTTTAAGGAAAAATATTCTTCCCTTTCATCTCATTCCACATTTATATAACATCAATCTTTTCTTGGACATACCGAGTCATGCACAGCAGACACACTTTGGTAACTTTGGTCTAATACATTGTTTCGTGTCCCTGTTTCCACTAAACCTGCTGGACATGCTGGGAAAATTGTACTAGGCTGCAGTTACCAGAGGAAACCTCCGGGTGGAGACAGAGCCGCATTGTAGGTAAGTGTAAGTACCAATTGACCTCAACTCTGCGTGTGTGTGTGTGTGTGTGTGTGTGTGTGTATGTGTGTGTATGTGTGTGTGTGTATGTGGAAACAGGAGTGATACGTTATGTTTTATCAGTAATATTAGTTGAACCTTTGACATCACGAACTTGCAAAACCCTTAGGTAACTGGGTACTGTCACAATGGCAAATCAAGAGTAATCTAACTGCAACAGAGTAGCTGACTCTCTGTACGTCAACGGAGTATGTTCTCTCCTTTTCTCTTTGTCACGTACATGGTCTAAAGCAGCTACAGGTGCGTGATGTATTGACCGGACTCATTTAGATTTAGAAGAAATAATCCGTGGGTGGAAAAAGTAGTGAGGCTAAAATCGAGGGAACTGGAAATGGGAAATAACTGAGATGGGAGCTTTTCTATTTGTTGTTCAGCTCCTGCCGCAGCCGGCAGCCCACGGCTGTGATGAGTGCGGCTCCTTTTCCACTGCCGTCCTCCGACAGCAGGAAGTTGACGTTACACTGAGGAGCCAGTTCGTTCACCGTCTGGTGCATGATCCCAGAGAAACTAGAAGTGGGCAAAAGATTTAACAAAATGTGAGACAGGGAAGTCAAAGTGACGACCAAAGGTCCAAATTATATACCAACAGCATATATGAGAATTAAGTAAGATGATTTAATGAAAATAACCAAATACTGTATATGTTTTAGATTTTAATCAACAAGCAAACAATTGATTCTTTCAGCATGAAATAAACAGCAACAATATGATCATTTAGATTAATCTGATTTGATAACACAAATGTGTTGAAAAAGGCCATCACCAAACCTTATTTACAACAGTAACACTGGACAGTTAACCACATCAGACACCCGTCGCTTCATTTCTGGCCAAAGCTGGTGTGCAGCTGAAAAAACTATCCAACTACAGGTTTGACGAGTTGAACAGCAGTTTGTTTATTTCCGTGTCAACACTGACTGCTCTTCTCTGAACGAGGCTCTTGTTATTACAAGCAAAGGTTTTTGTATGACAAGCGAGTGTTATCCACTCCTGTAGAGTTCAGTGAATGTACAGAACTGTATGATCCTTTTAGTAAGATGTGGGTCAAAGTACCACCTATCCATCAAGCACTACAGGCAGGAAGACGTCTATAAATAAAAATACACAATGACAAAAATAAGGCATTATTCTAGACTTAAACTTACTGTGGGTGTAATTTGTACAGAGTGCCGTCCACCCCCACAGTGATGTCCAGGTGGTCCAGTCCTCGGTTCTCTCTAATCTTATCGACCACGGCTGCCATTCCTGCACCACACAGCTGAGCTGCACGATGTGACACTGCTCCACAAACCTGACCATAACAATAGAGTGTCATTACTCAAACGAGTTGGCTGAGCCAGAAAGTTGCGTATCACTCATCAAACTTTGATATGATTCACATCCAAGGTTGCGTAGTACTTTTTTTTAGAGTCAAATACTCTATTGTTTTATACAAAAGCACTGATGAAATCAAAGTATGGGTCTTTGATTCTTTGACAGAATTTGTATCTACACCTAGCATTACATATAACAATCTTCGTATGAACATGAACATCAGTTATAAATTAGATGGTTTGTGAAGGAGCTCACCTCTTTGACTATGATACTGTCATCACAGGTGCTGTCCAGTCCGAGATGTTGCAGGATCGATCTCACCTGCAGCAGAGCCAGTCGGTCACTGGAGCAATAAACAAAAAGAAGAGATAAGAAATTGAACAGATCTAAAATCAATCAATAGCCTCACTCAAAACAAAGATGATTTGTAGCAGACGCTTCTCATTTTCCCATAAATGACAAAAACCACAAATTCTTCTAATCTTTTTAAAGTTGCACTTTCACTTCTATAGTTGCAAGCAAACATGACTGCGGCGTCCTCATATCTTTACCTCTCGATCTGTGAGAGAAACTTTGTTTCAAAGATGCCTCTGGTCTTCAATGTTTCAGAAATTTGCCCTCTGAACAGGAAGCCTTTCTTGGTCATGTCAATGAGGATGTTCCGCACAATTTCCCCGAGGTACATGCCGCTGCACATTTTCTCATATCTACAATGTGAAATAGAAACGGGCAGAAAACACAAACATGTCCACATATATTGGAATCCATCAGCATATGAATCAGGATATACTGCTGGTGTGTGTGTGTGTGTGTGTGTGTGTGTGTGTGTGTGTGTGTGTGTGTGTGTGTGTGTGTGTGTGTGTGTGTGTGTGTGTGTGTGTGTGTGTGTGTGTGTGTACCTTTGTTTGCCTGGGTTGAGTGAGAAGTCGTCCACAACTCGGTCGTAGTCGGTCCTCACGTCATCAAGGCATCCATTGTCTCCAAAAGCACCCCACTCCATGTTGACACACATGCGCCCCTCGTCACCCTCAATCATCTCGATGTTCCTCATCTCCTCCATGTAACAGGCGTTACTGCCGGTGCCTTTTGGACGACAGAGCCATTAAAATCACAGAGCACAGACGGCTGGCTTGTTAACATCCAGAACCATAATAAGGTGAACCGACCAGCAATCAGTCCAATCTCACAGGTGGGTTCTTCATAGGCACAGGTCATCATTGTTCCCACTGTATCGTTGACGACTGCCACCACATCCAGCTCGAATTCCTTAAGTAGAAAAGACGGTGTAATAATAATTTACATTTAACGTTGCCATATTTAAGAAAAAGGACACTTTCCAATTCTCCTACCTCTCTCCGTTTGATGGCCTCCCTCAGCAATCCCACCACATCCTCTCCTTCACAGTCTGTCGCCTTAAAGCCTTTTGTCCACGTCACTAAAATGCCCTGCAGACAGAAACACACAGGTTCTGGATCTCGTGTTTTAGGGTTCAGAACAGTGTTATATTGTTGGGCTAAAGAAGCCCAGTGTGAAAAAACTAATATTTAATATATTTAAACTATTTCATAAAGTGAATCTAGCTTTCAGTCAGCGAGTGTGTATAAGAAGGAAAGACAGGAACACCTACAGCGTCCAGGCGGGTCTGTCGGCAGGGAAACGAGAAGGTGAAGCCCAGAGGAAGACGAGTGTTCTTCATCCCCATGTAGTCCAAGAAGTCACTGATACAGTGGACGATGTGATCGAATAGCTGCAGGACGGGCCCATATTCCAGAATGTGAAATACAACAATAAAGATAACACATTTTGCCATTCGGAACTAATGACTCATTTACATGTCACATGAGGCAGTTAAATCATAATAGGCAATGCTTGTATTGTCGACGTGCACAGTTTGTGTGTCATGAACTGACACAGTACCTCCGGAGCACAACCACAGCTCATTACTAGTGGACCATTAACGTGAACACTGACTCATGCGGGGCTTCAAGGATGACTTCTTAAGGATTCCACACTATGGTCACACACTGAAATATTCAATAAATAAAAGTGGTGTGATGATTAAATCACTGGAGTAATTTTTAATCAATTATGCTAAACTGTGAACTATTAATAGAATGATTTATGGAATAATTTGACTAAACTGTGCAGTGGGATTAAGGACAAACCATTTAAGGCATAGCTACCTCAAACGGTAAACAAATGCCACACAAGTATTTTCACTTCATCATCCGACCGTTGCAGTTACACTGCCATGAAAGTGTGGGTCAAATGGTCAAAGGTGACAGACCGGATTAAATCCAGCCAGCACAAGTTCAAATCTACGTTTTAAAGATTGTCGAGTCAATGCTAATCTCCAGCAACACACCCCCTCTAACCGATTGAACTTCTTCTCAGCTTTTATCCTATTAGTCACTTCTGAACCAACAAACACTCAAACCTGCTGCCCTACCATCCTAATCTTTAAAGTAACAGTACAAAGGTCAAAGGTTAGGTTCAAAGCCTTTCACCTTATATTTCTGTCTGTGGTCTCAGTGCTCAGCTTGTACGGTTTCAGTCAGATCTAAAAGTGCGCATGATCAGAGGAACGGGTTCTCTCACCTCCTCGCCCGTGCCTTGCATCACTTCCAAAGGAATAGCGTAGATCTTGTTGTGCATCTCCACCGTTCTCCTCTTACCAGAGCGAATCTTGACCAGCAGGACTCTGAAATTTGTTCCTCCTAAATCCAAAGCCAGGAAATCACCGTTCTCTGGACATGCGGAAAACCAAAAAAGAAGTAAATAGATAACACCAAGATGTATCGATGCCCAAATGAATCAGAAAAATGTTCCCTCATAAAAAGTCTATTCAGTTATATATTTATTCATTTATTTTTTAAAGGAGTTTGCCGCACAAAGTCATTGTACCACGGATGTTGCTAAAGATTTCAACTGTGTTCCCCCAAACTTGATCTCAAAACTTAACATGGTCTCTAAAATCCCCAAATTACCTATGGATCAGCAATATGAATATCATAACAATGATCTGATCAATATATTTTAGGACACACAGGAAAATAAAGGAAGTGAAGTGTCAGTGCACTTTATTCTGCACGAGTGTGAGAATAAATGTTTATCACCAGTTTCACTTCTCCTTTGTAAGAGGCTGAAAATTGCAGCCTCCCTGCCCATGGTGGGAGAAGTTGAAATGACTGGACGTGAATAATGAAACAGATCAAATTAAAGTATGTGCATCACCACTTGATTCAACTAACTGACAGTGCCGCTGATATGTTACTGCAACACTATAGGATTCCAGTTATGTGCACAATATTGAGAAATCCTAATTAAAAGCCAATGAAGTGATGAACTTGTTATTTTTCAAAGTGTGTGTGTGTGTGTGTGTGTGTGTGTGTGTGTTACCTGAGCCGTCAGGTGTGGTTCGTACAAAGGTTGGCAACATTTTGACAGTAGCAGAGTCCTGAGTGCTCTTTGAAAGGCCATTTTGGATCTCTGTTCTCATTCGACTCTTTACCTGAAGAGAAGAAGAAATATTTGGGATTATTTAAATGAGGGTAAATTTTATGCCAACATACAGAGCAGAACGCCCACACTCTTGTATTTTTCTGTCTCCTCACCTCCAGCAGCTGTTCCGTCGTCAGGCGGAATTCAGAAAGGATTTCGACGATTTGCCGCGACTGTTCGGCGAGTCTGTAGGCCACAGCTGTCACCATGGCGGATCCTTTTCCACTGCCGCTCTCTGACAGGAGGAAGCGGACATCAGAGTCAGGGACCAAACGGCGGACTGTCTTATGAAGACGGCGGGCGTACCTGAAACGGAGACGACAGAGTTAATGAATTTTCGATAATGTTAAGTAATCTGGGGTTTATTGGGGTTTTTTTGGGCTCATATCCCATTACTAACACAAATATGGCCCGAGAAAGGTCCTTTCAATGTGTTGGTGGTGATTTTTTTAAAGCCAATTAAAGAAATCATACAGAGAGAGAAGACACAATTTGTATTTATTGTCACTAACACTCACTGTGGATGCATTTTGTAGAGAGAGCCATCGATGCCCACAGTGGTTCGGAGACGAGCTACCCCTTTGTTCTCCTTTAGCCTCATCAGGATGCCAGCCAGCGTGGCAGCGATCAGGTTGGTGGAGCGGAAAGACACAATAGTACAAACCTGAAGAAAGAATAGGAAATATTAATCGGGGAGTTGAATATCTCATTGAAAAAAGGTAAATGAAGCGCTTCAAAAATGTCCCTCCTCATTCGTTACACATTCCTTACACAAAGCAAGACCTAAACATATATACAGGTATTTTACATTTTATTCTTGTTCCTTTCTGAGCTTGAAATCTTTTGAATAAAAGAAAAAAATATATAAACCCAGGATGATTGTGCATGGTGGTGTTGTACCATGTTGAAAGATACATACATGCTGCACAGCGATGCAGTCGTCATTGGAAGGCTCTACACCCAGTTTTATTAATATCTCCCTTGCTTTGTTCAACCCTTCCTTGCTCCTAAACAGACGAGACAAGAGAGAATGAGACCAAACAAGAAAAGAATCCACATGGATTTTATATCATTTAGTTTTGTGTTACTATTTGAAACAGTAAACACATTTAACTGCATCTGCATTGTGACTTACTTTTCTATGGCGGAGAGATGCTTTGTTTCGAACCTCCCTTTTGTCAGTAGCTCGGGTGTAATTCTTCCTTCGAACAGCAGGCCTTCTCTGGCCATTTTAACCAGGATGATCCGAACCAGCTCCCCCAAGTACATCCCGCTGACCATCTTTTCAAATCTACAACACAGGGCCGATACACACGAGACGCTTCATGTCAAACATAATCAGAGTTCAATCAATACACCTGCAGCATATTTGGATAGTTTAACTTTGCAGGTGCGTCACTTGTCACCAGGGCTACACGTTGTGATTGAACTTACAGCTGCTGTCCTGGATTGAGAGAGCCTCGGTCTATTTCTCTGTCAAACTCAGTCCTGATGTCTTCCAGCCTGCCATCATCTCCAAATGCTCCCCACTCAGTGTTCACACACATCCTGCCCTCGTCTCCTTCCACCAGATCAATGTGACGCAGCTCCTCCATGTAGCAAGCGTTGGTGCCTGTACCTGAAAATACAATAACATAAATGCTTGTATCTCAAGCTCCTGCCTCCGTATGTTGAGGAATCTATTAAACGCTTGATAATGCCTGTAACAGTCTTAAATTCTCCAGAAGTAATCAAATGCACAGTACCGATGATGATGCCGACTTCACAGCGCTGGTCATCAAATCCACAGGTCATCATAGTTCCCACAGTGTCATTCACGACTGTCATGATATCAGCATCATAATCCTGAAACAGAGTAGAGTCCACACATGAGATTTTAACAGCTATGATCATATCCGCTGTTCACCTTATCCGCCTGTGACTTATACCAAAATATATAAAAAATTCACTGCCTTGTGACTTCAAATGAGACGAAGGTGGAACTCACTCCTCGTTTTTTAATGGCTTTGTTGAGCAATGTGACAACATCCATGCCCTCCACTCCACTGGCCTTGAAACGTTTTGTCCAGGTTACTAGATAGCCCTGTAAACAAATGGATCGGTTAAGTCTTGGTTTTGTTGAATACCCTTGATCAGGCCCCGATTATTACCTATAAAATCCTGACAGGGTGTTTCATTTGAATTTTAAAGGAGGCGTGTCATTAACTAGACTACATAGTTTACCTCATCCAGTTTGTTCTGGTGGCAGGGGAAGGAGAAGGTAAAACCCACTGGGAGTTTCTTGTCTTTGATGTTGTGTTTTTCCATGAAGTCGCCCAGACACTCTGCGACGTGGTCGAACAGCTGGAGCGGAGGCGGAGAGAGGGAGAGGCTGTCTGATATGGAGCTTAAAACACACTATGCCGTATGCCGCAAGTCTGTATTTTGCTGAACTTACTCTGGTCCCACTGCCGTGAATGATGTCCTCTGGTGTGTCATATATTTGACTTTCCATCTGAACTGTCTGCTTCTTCTCATGGCTCACTTTGACACGGAGGATCCTGAAGTTACTGCCACCCAGATCCAGTGCAATAAAGTCTCCTTTCTCTGTGGGAAGACATTTTTATCACATATTATTTTAAATGTAATATATTTTATTACATTTTATCAGGGTGCTCAGCCACTGTTTAGCAAACAAATACAGCTCTAAGAGTTACACAGTATGTTAACCATAAACAAAAGTAGCATTTGGCGACAGAAAACCTTTATAATCGGATGTCTTGTCTCAGAGCCAAAGCTTTTTCTCATCAACACCTCTGAAAGCGGTTGAGCAGCACACAACATGCTAGATTCTTGTGTTTTTTGTGAACATGATGCAGATTTAACCGACTGCTTTGTGTTTTGCTGCAGAGCAAGATACTTTCAGAAGCCATTCATATGTCAGTAGATATATTCATATATGAACAAAATAATTTAAATCCGTATCACAGACTTTTTCCAGTAAGAAAATAGAACATAAAATCTGAATCTGAAGTATTCAGTTCTTACTTGAATCACCTTGTTGCAAGCTTTAAGAAATACTTTTTTTTTTTCATTTAATTTCATTTCAAATAATTTCAATTATCAATCTTATAAAAGGCTTTTTACAATGAATTTAGTTTCATTCTTGTGTTGTGTTTAATCTGTTCATATATTTACTTGTTTTGTCGGATGTCCTTGCCAATTGTCTGTTTCGCACTTTGAATTAGAAGAAACAGCATGAACGGTGTCACAGGAATAAAGTTTGATGAATGATTGTCTGCAGTGATGAGCTGATTCCTGCCCTCTTCCATGCCTCTATTAATATCTGACAACGAGGACATTACTGTAAATAGAATTAATTATTTGTTTTTCAAATGAAGTCAGATATTCAGCAGGAAGCTGAGACTACAGCTATCACTGTACCATACAACTGTGCTTGCTTGTGCACCATTGCACTTTTAGGATGGTTTTTCACCATCCTTCCATAAACTGGCAGCAGGATTAGTGTTAATCGCTGATTTATGTGTGCGATGTTGTGTCTGGATCTGCAGCTCACAAGCAGAAAATTAAAGCCGTAGAACCGAGTAGAATAGAGACTTCTATTTGTGTTCGCATATGATGTGGACAGAGCTGTTTCGTCATTCTCATCAAGCTGAAGGAGGTAATGAAATGTGCCCTTCATTTCGAGTGGACAGATTATTTCCTCCTGAAGTACAGCACGTACAATATGAGGGAAAAGCAATGACTCACAGTCACATGAAGGGCAGAGTGTCTGCAGTGGAGCAGGGTTAGTCAGCTCACAGCAGACAGTGACATAATGACAGGGACAGAGGGAAGTGGGCTGACGCGAAGCATTGATCATCAAGCAGTTTGACAATCGATCGTGTCTGTGAGCAAATGACCAGACAGAAACATGTCGAGCAGGGGTTTCTGTAGCTTTCGGCAGCTGTCACTTATTCTATCATTAGTCTATTGAAACTTCACAGCATGGAGTCATTTGATTGTTTACAGTCAGGAATTGGCCTGATGGAACCTGTCTTCAATCAATGCAGGTTGGAAAGCTCCACAGCGCCCTGAAACCCCAAGGTGGACCACACAGGACACAAAATAGCAGGATGGATGGATGTTGTTTACGAGAACCCACCAGCTAATCTGTTTTAGTCATGTTTGCATACTTTCTCTGTACTTGTCCTCTACTTCCAGACAAAATAAAAGCCTACATTTCCACAAGGTCTTTTCACTGTGTGCAACGTCTGACCCCTTCTGACATTTGGTGACACATTTAAAAACACTGACCTGATCCATCAGGGATTGATCTCACGAACGTCGGCAACATTTTCAGTGCAGCGGTAGCATTGGTGTCCCGGCCCAGTCCTTTGGTCAGCTCCCTCCGAAACCGCTGCTTGATGTCCAGTAACGTCTCATCAGAGAAACGCATGGAGTACAGGTACTTGTCAATCTGAAAGTAAACATGTTATTGTTAACCATTCATCTGTATAAACATTAGTAAAAACAAATGCTAAAATACAAACACAAACATACACATGAAATATGACCATCATTTCCTGTCTCAGTTTATAATTAGACAGGTTAATTGTGTTTGCATTATTATTGTGTAAGCATGAGGAAGCAGTGAGTGTGTACAACTTTCCAGCTCAACGTCAATAAAGATTCTGAGGACTGAACTAAAACTATATAATTGGGAAATGAGTAATAACCACCTAATAAACTTACTTTTTATATTCCTTCATTCCCGAGTGGATTTCTGAGAACGCAATCTTCATAGTGTGTTCATATTGTTCAGTCACTGTATATATAGTACTGACTCATCACTCACTGAAAACAATATAGCAGTAAAGAAACTTATTACTTTCTTTTTTTTTTACAAGGAACGACACTTTTAATCTTCATCAAACAAGTAAAGTCCTTTGAAGTAACAGTGATGTACGTAAAAGTTGGCTGTTGAAACGCCTCCTTTCTAAGAGAAGCAGAGGCCATGAACAGCCGAACCAGCCCCATCGTGTTTCAGGAACAGGATGTTAAACAATCCTGGTAAAGCCCAGTGTTGCATCACTCTGTGTGATGAAGAAAAGAGGTGATTCATGTGAGACCAACATCAGAATACGACCCACTACCAACTGTGGTAAATGAAAGGTAACAGATGTGGAAAGGATCAAAGTGAGTCACAACTACAGCACCATTTGTGTGAGCCGTTCAACACTCCCAGGCTAAAGATCACATGAAAACAGATTCACAGATCAGTAATGCTCGTGATCTCTGTGACGTGTCCAGAGAATAATTCACTTGTTTGACTCATATTTCCACTTCTGAGAGGATTGCTGTGCTTTCCTGTTTTCAGGAGTTACCTCTTTCCTCTGGTGTTTGCTAAGTTGTTCAGAGCAGTGACAATCAGGGCGTGAGCAAACTTACAGGAAATGCTTGACATCTGCTGGTCAATAAAACAGATTCTCAAGGTTACACCAGAGGACAAACTGCCACATGTGTTTGGGTGATGTACATACATACAGAAAGTTGTGAACCACAATCTTTTTTTCCTTTTGGACAATAAAGTATATTATGGACACTTGAATTGACTTTCTGTAGGACAAAGCAAGTTTATGCACTCTGACTATCAGGTGTCGGTGGGAAGTAACAAAGCACCAAAAGATTTTTCTTTACGTTACTGAAGTACTTTGCTTTTTCTTTCCACCTGCCTTCCCAAGAGTTACAATGGAAGTGTAATAGCAGATGATGGCTCCAGCCATGTACGGTGAAGTTGAAGAAGTTTACTTTTGTACTTTGGTACATTTCAGAACTTGTAGCTTTTCACATTTACATTAGGAAAGTTGAATTTGTACTTGTAGATTTGGTGAAGACACACATGAAGTATGAGTGCTTCTGTGACCTCTACTATCAGGACATCACACCTGAACAAGGACGATTAGTGGGGAATATATTTATTACTCTTTGTAATTCTTTCTGATGGCACCTTCCAACAGTTCGAAACTCTGCTTAATGGCACTTACTCTGGTTGCTTTATGACGGTTGAGGTATTTATTGTTTTTAGTGCTGCACGGCACTCACACCTCAGGTGATCCCCAGTTCGAGTCTAGTCATGTGCACGTTTCCTCTGATCACTCAGGCTTCCTCCACCCGCCCAAAACAATGTGACAATGTGAGTGTGTATCTGTGATTGTCTGTCTCTCTGTGATGAACTATCGACCTCTTGCAGGGTTACTCTGCCTTCACCCACGACCAGCTGGGATTGCAACATAAAGTTGGATTAAGCAGTAGAATAGATGGATGATCACCCTTAAATAAGCTATGTGTTTCACATTTAATGCAGGCTTGTGGAAAGAGAGTCTATTGCCTAGTTGTACAATGAAACTGAAACATTATTTGGGTTCAAACTAGTAAAGTTGAGAGCCAAGACAATAGTTCAGTTGCATGAACACTCAATGTGAGCTCCACTGTAGGCATTACATTCCCTATACCGGGTCTAAATGTAGAGTCTGCTTCTGGGATGAGAGCTCATTAGCACATGTGCTTTCCAGACAGGAGTTCACAGATGAGTAAATGAAACCTCTCACCACCATAAAATCGGTAATATTAATTTAGTGTTGTAAGCCGGGACACATCACAACCACATGCAGAGCCATGCGCTGGGCTGTATTTCACTCTCTTTTAAGAAACATTACAACATCACTGACACGTCAGTGCATGTCAAGAATAACTGCTCGAATTGCTGTTGTGAACATTCCATATCTGTTACTTCAGTTACATGAACTCCCACAGACAACACCATGTCTTTGACATAATCGCACAAACATGGATAAATACATAACAAGTTGCTTAAATCTTGTTGTCACTGTCTGTGTACAGACATTTAGTTTAATGATTGAAGGGTTTGGATTCATGCAGCTCCAGCAAAACAATCTGATTTTGTTATAAGTTTATTTCGAAGAAATGAGTTGACTTCAGCAGGACACTTGTCAAATAAAATGATGCTATGCAAGCAACAGAGTTCACGTAAAGTCAACAGCCAGTGATCCATTAGTGTAAATCCCTCCCATCATTGGCTTCCGTCTGAAAAGACTTAGGTCACCTGATTGTTAATGTATTTGTTTAACAGTGCAATGAGTGGATATTTAGCCATCCCTCTACATCCCCTTCAGCTTTTGTGAATGAACAAATGAAGCACGACTTTATTTAGCGCAGGTCATGTGCGCCACTCTCAATGATCAGCTGATGTAAACAGATCAGTTCAAGTTTAATGCCCGGAGCTATTTCAGCAGCCAAGCCTCCCTTTGGATGCCAGCTGCCACTCTGTCCTGCATCACAAATAATCCACTCATTATCACAATGTCTCCTGGTTACTCAAGCCCAAAAATCCAAAACGTATTACACACCCTCACAGAAAATAGTCTTTTAATTTTGTAAAGAAACCAACTCACTGGTTATGATGATCCATTATACTCTCAGCTTAAATGCTTGCATAAGGCTGTGTGGATTGTTTAAAATAACAATGTGTTCTTAATTAAATTAGAAAGCTTTCTTAGCTTGTCTAAAATAACAATGTGTGCCCTGCCTGATTCTAGGAACAATGAAGAGGATTAAAAGTAACTGTTGTCCGTGGTTCTGTACGAAAATAATACACTGAACCCCAGGCTGAACTCGGTTCCTGCAGCAGAAACGTCGTCATCAGCATCCCTGAATCAGCAAACTGCTCGGAAGTTGTCTAAGCACTTTTTGGCAGCAGGAGATCATATTATTCGACAAACAGTATCTGCTGTGGGTTGAAGAGAAAAACACTGCTCAAAATGACTAAATATAATTTCTTTCACAGGAAAAAGGGGTCCTGTTTTACGGGGGATTTTTTTGTGGTCAGTGGTGGTCTAGAGGTTAGAGAGGCAGACTTGGGATTGGAAGTGTGCAAGGGTCACTGTGAGCCCCTAAACAAGGCCCTTGACCCTGGTCAGCTACCCAGAGTGCAGTACTGCGGCTGCCCACTGCAACAAATATGTATAGTTAAGGTTAACTATGAAAAGAATGGGTGAAATGGTTAAGAATAGGATGAGTTAAATGCAGAGAAGAAAATTCCACAAGGGGATTGATATAGTTTGCTTTGTCGACGAATGCTGAGAAACGTGACATTTATTGTGGAAGGAGGACTCTGATTTGCGTGCATGAGTTTGAAGAGGCCATGTTTAACCCTCAATACACCTCTGACACAACTTTCTATGACACTACCTCAAGCTCAGTTTAAGTTTCAAAAAGAGCTCACATTTTCTGCATCCCATACCCTCCTTTTTCTTCCCCGTTCTCCTTCCTTCTCTCCCTTCAGTTGGCATTCCTCCAACAATGCCCTCTTCTCGTCACCACGAGGCTGCTTGGGGAAGCACTGAAACCTGACTCCACTGTGTATGCAAATGTGCACACGCACTTGCAGTCTCACTATGTGGAAAAATACTGTCCTCTCCACTTCCCCCTCCAGCACCTTCACTTATCCCCCCCCCCCCCCCCCCCCCCCCCCCACACACACACACGAAACACTGCTTTAGAGGTCCACTAACAGCGTACAGTGTAGCAGAGACTGCAGTCAAGGACACTGCAGTGCACACTGAGCTCACCGATTCCCACCCACACTGACAGGTGATTATTATTATATGATTTAAACTGGTTTGGGTGTCTGATTTCCTTAAGAGAAAGTTTTGTGAAGGTCAGCACATTCGTCTCTGAACAGCCACACCTGACATTGTAGAGGAGTGTGTGGGTGTAAGCCTTCTCCTCCCGTCACCTATGGTCACATGGTTCAAAGCTGGCCTATTTTAGGGAAGCAGCTAGAGGAAGAGAGCAGTCGTAAAGAGAGCAGGTGATGTGTTGCATTACATCACATCCTGGATGTCTTTTACCTTCACAGACCGTGACCTGACTTTGGCACAGCAGGCACACCTGGCAGTGACAGCTTTGTGTGTTGCAACCTACGACTAAAGAGAGCCGAACTTAACCAGGTTTAACCAATGACAATGAGCAAAAGATTTAAGAGGAGGAAGGAAGTGTTGTGGTTCCACATTTCGGTAGAAAGAAAAAATTGTTTGAGGTAGAGTCTGCTGGTGCCTGACATCATTTGAGAGCGACCTTAAAGGCACACAGCTCCATAATAGACGTGACTCGTAAGGCACACCAGAAATGACTAGAGGGACACAAGAGATTCCGGAAGTAGTTTAGCCTTTTCTGACTCAGCTTTACTTCTTAAAAAACTATGTGAGTATATATCAACACTGTTGATT
Organism: Lipophrys pholis; assembly: GCF_963383615.2. Taxonomy (NCBI): domain Eukaryota; kingdom Metazoa; phylum Chordata; class Actinopteri; order Blenniiformes; family Blenniidae; genus Lipophrys; species Lipophrys pholis. The sequence continues at coordinate 18,306,444 of NC_137636.1, read as the reverse complement.
TCCAGGAAAAAATCTTTTAGGGCACACTGACTCAGAAGGTACGGGTAGATAAGGAGGACCAAATGCATGATTTAATTTAATAGCCACATGAAACACTCTAATGAAGGTAAAGTATGATGAAACCAGGAGGTCTGTGTTGGGAGTGCTGTTATGGGGGCTGCGCTGCTGAGAAGTTATGAAAGACCCACATTCACGGTGTTCGCCTCATATTACATTTTTGGAATGTAATAGTCACTCTTAACAACTTAGTTTTTTTAAAGAGGCTGGAAAAACCAGTTTCACAAGTAATATCTAGCAAACACAAGGTAACCCTTCACCTTCTGTTTACTTTGAATACATGACAAGTTAGGGGACATTGTTCATCCCACGACTGTGCCCAGAAATGTTCTTGAACTATTACATAGTAGAAGGGCGATGGACCATAGTTATCACTGGCCACATCAACACTAAACTAAACACTCTGTCTTCCTCTTCCTGCTCCGTTGAGCTTCTCGGAGGGAAATAAAAGCATTAGTATCATTTTAACATGGACACAAAACAACCTCGATGACCCTTGAAATAACTTTCCTCCCAAATCCTACATCATGGTACTAATTACACAGATTTCTTACCATCTGACAATAATAACACTCCTATGTGCAGTTTGTCAAGTCTCCCTGAGTGTTAGGGTCAAAGAGAAATACTTTTTTTCTGAGCAATATGAAGTTTCCATTCACTTCCTGGAAGAAATGATGGAGACTGTAAAGTAAACTCGGTGACCTTTACAACACATGTGGTTCTCCCCGCTGTCTCTCTCTCACAGAGAGAGAGACAGCATCAACAATGAAAGCAGTGAAAACAGAGAGCACTCACCTTTTTAACCTGGTCATCCTTGAGTTCAGTAAAGTAATAGGCTAGTAGCTGTGCTGCAATCATCCTGCTCCTTGTTCTCTCACACACTCATACACACTCACTCAAACGTGTAGCTACAGAAGGAGAAAGGTCCCAAACCGAAAAGGATTAAAAAAAAAAATTAAATAAAAAAAAAAAAAAAAAAAAGTTGTGTTTGTAGCCACAACCTGCCACACACCGCGGGGGATGGAAAAAAATATCCCGGTTTAAAATAGACCGAGCAGCTTCATGCGTTGCTAAGACTCCGCGGCTCTTCTGAGTGACTGAGACTCAGTGAAGGGTGAGACAGCAAGTTTGTCTGCAGGAGGCAGAGCGAGAGAGAGAGAGAGAGAGAGAGAGAGAGAGAGAGAGAGAGAGAGAGAGAGAGAGATGAGGCCACGCCCACTCACTGACAGCTCATTGGGTGAGGATGTGTGCGCGGCAGACGACGAGGTGCAGTGATTGGCTGGTGCGGCTCACGCATAGGAGGCAAACTCAGTGATGGAGGAGGAAGAGCGAGGAGGGGTTGAGGGAAGGACACTCAGCGGCCGGCACACACTACAGGATAATCGGTTTTTAACATCTTCACAGATGAAGAGACCACACACTTGATGATGAAGACAGTTCGCACAAGATCTTTCTCTTCTGATCTGATAGTGTGTGGTGTGACTACGGAGCTCACCACACTAAAATCTATCGGGACTAAAATCGCTGATTATCCTGTGGCGTGTTTACCTGCCTTGAGGTGAGAATTTGGTTTTACAGTCTCAAGGAAGTAATTGGAGGTTTGCGTTTCCTGAAGAAAATACAAGTGTGAATGCTCAAGGTTGAATAAAGCTGCTCTCCTTTAATTTTGGTGTCGTCATGGCCTCTCCCATCCACTTTGTATGGCACATTTTTTTGTAGTTTTTTGTGATTTATTGGGAAAGAGTTAAAGACATAAAAAGCACACAGCAAAGTAGGCATCTCATGAACAAGCTGCACTTTTTGATATTTGAACATTGCAGGAGATATAGCGCGGCAGCAAAGATATCCGAATAATACATCTTTGCATCACTAATGTGTGAGTGCCTTCAGCATTCACACAATAAAACTTTGGATCACTGATATGAGTGCCTTCAGCATTAACACAATAAAAGGATGTTCTTGTTGGCTGACACGTTCAGGTCTGAAATCGAACCTCTCCAGCGGGGCTTTTGTTTAAAAATACTGGTTTTGCTTTTTTGAGGTTGAAGACAAAAAGAAAAGGAAACTCCAGTTCCTGTATTATTCAGTTTGAGAGCATGAAGTCAGGGTGTCAGAGGCTATCACTGAAAATATTTCCTCGGATGTAGTAAGTGAGGCGCTTGTATGGTGCAGATGTTTTCACTCTAGCATCTATCTATGCTGGAAATGTGTACAAGACGCCTTAAACAGCATGCCTTTAAAGCAGTTTGTTTAAGTCCATGACCTCATGTTTCACTCTTGTCACCCAGTTACAGGTTTTTATTGTTCTCTCATGCTTTTGTTAGGGGACAAATGACAGATCAGATTTCAAACCCTATAGACAGAGCTTGTTTTGTGACTGAACGCTTAGACAACAAACCAAATGTTTGCGATTCAAATAGTGTAATGTGAAGTTTGACCGTGTTACTATTTGTCATGTCATGCATCTTCTTCAATGTGCTACTTAACCAGCATTCATGAATTATTCATTGGTATTACTCAATGAATCACCCTGATAGGCTCCGCCACTCTCTACAGCTCGTCTGCACTTTGTGAGACATGATGTCAAAGCCACAACAACAGCAGTCTGTCGTCTGAACGCTCTGGGGAGCAACCAACGTCGAGGGACTCTGTCTTTCTATATTTAATGCGATACCTGAAGGGTTAATGCCACCGTGGCGCCTCATCCAATTGGCAGCTGAGTCACCCAAGTCTGGGTTGTTTATCAAAGTATTGGAAAAAGGTTTAGTAGAGTTGTTGACGCTAATTTTAGGTGTCAAAACCTTATGGTCAACTACTAAAGCTCTATTGCATCAATCTAAATGTATGTATCTTTCAGTGCCTATAATGTCATTTTTAATTTCTGATCTTTCTTTAGATTGTATTTTACGTGTTTCTTTTTCATGTAAGTCAGACAACAACTTCCAAGCCTGTGATGTTTCATTGCGCTTTCCAAAGCTCACACAGCTGTAAGTGTTTTTCCTCATACTAACGACTCTGCTCTCACAGGCCCATTTTGCCCTCTTACCAACCTGCCCAGGCTTGTTGAAGTCTTGTGTGAAAGTAAATAAACAGTCTACTTTAGCTGCATAGAAATCTAACCTACAGAGCCTGTCGTGCAAATATTACATAAAAAATATCACCATCAATAAAGTAAACTATACCATTGGTTTTCAAATTCTTGGATAATGAGACCCGACCCCCTCTTGACCCCTTCTCATGGACCCCTACTATTATACTGTATTGGATTAGAATTATAATATAGTATTTTGCAGATAGTATTGTGGTAACAAGACAATCAGTTTGCCACCTTGCAGCACAGCAAATGACCCCAACAGCTGTAACAGTACTCAGTATGAATCTGACTGATGGAACACAGATTTTGAAGCGCCTCATCTCAGGTTTACCTACACGTTTGTGCTTTGTCAAATCCTTCTTCAATTCACCATCCATTCCAGTGATATCTTTGTTACACGATTCTTCTTTTTTCCACTTTAACAAATTCTTCAGTTGTTCCTCTTGATGAAGATTTCCCGTTATCCAGACAAGCTGTCCTCGCAATGATTTTTCATTGCATCGCGGTGTCTCGTCTCACTCTTCCATTGTATGCTATACACAAGGTTTCAAATGCTTGAAGCGAGTGGTTGGTTTTTATATCAAGCACTCACAGAATTTGAAATAAAAAGTAAAACAAAAGAAACCTTGATATTCCTGCAAGCGATTGCATTTCAGAGACACACGGTCCGACAACAATAAGTCCACAGTTCATAGATCTCAACTCTGATCTTCTGCTGATTTTGTGTGTGTATATATGTGTGTGCGTGTCTGCGTATCCCTTTGTCTCCTTTGAAAACAACAAAAGGAGCTTTGACACACACACACACACACACACACACACACACACACACACACACACACACACACACACACACACACACACACACACACACACACACACACACACACACGCACGCACGCACACACACCAGCACACAAGACAAAAATAAAAAATAGAGAGAGGTGAAGGGTGGCAGACAGTGAAAAACTTCCAGCCGGTGTGTTCAGAAGCCCAGCTGTGTTTGTGTGTCCGTGCGTGTGTGGTTGAACTGTAAAGGTAGTAGGTCACTATGAGGACAGTGTGGGATTACTCTCTTTGTGTGTGTGTGTGTGTGTGTGTGTGTGTGTGTGTGTGTGTGTGTGTGTGTGTGTGTGTGTGTGTGTGTGTGTGTGTGTGTGTGTGTGTGTGTGTGTGTGTGTGTGTGTGTGTGTGTGTGTGTGTGTGACGTAGAACTCAGCTGGTAGCATCCTAACATGTTAATCCCTCACAGATTAGCAACTGTTTCACTCCTGCTAGCACGCACCTTTCTTTACATTGCCATCCTTTCTTTAATCCCTCCTGGTTTGGCTGACTCTGTCACCTTTTTTGCTTCAATTTAATTCTGATGTGCAGCACTTTATTTTGTCTGCTGTTACCGTTCAGCTGCTTCTCCTGATCTCATCACTTGTAATGAGCCATGAATAGATTAGTGTCACTGATCATACCACTGCTTATTCCGCTGCCCGGTGTTTTCAGACAGGTGGTTGTAAACACATATAACAAACAAAAATAATTTCTAGAAAGGTAATAAGATGATCTATCTATCTATCTATCTATCTATCTATCTATCTATCTATCTATCTATCTATCTATCTATCTATCTATCTATCTATCTATCTATCTATGATAGTCATGTTGTTATATTTTGTGATCCTGATGTTTATACTTTGGTTGTCAGTTATTGATGTGAAAATCTTATCTTTTTTTTTTTATTTAACTTTCAGGTTTGGCTCCCTTTTATGTTTGGGATTTTCTTCTTAGTCTAAGTGTTTATGTTATAATCTACAATCTGATTGTACGTGATCAAGTGAATCTTTGAGGTCATTCATTCATTCATCTTCTCCTGCTTATCCATGTCCGGGTCGCGGGGGTGGCAGTCTGAGCACCGTCACCCAGATCACATTGCACTGATTAAGATCCTTTCCTGCGGGTGGTGAGCCCACGGGAAGGTGGCGCCCGGCGTGGGACATGAACCCACTACATTGAGATTAGGAGTCTCATGCTCTACTAACTGAGCTAGCCGGGAGCACTTTGAGGTCATTTAGAGGATTATTTTAGGTTTGGACTAGTCTAGCTTTCAGACAGACAGATAGAGACACAGGCAACCTGGCAAAACTCCAACTAGAAGGATTATGCAGGCAGACAAGGTCACTGAAATTGCACACAGAGGCAGAGCGGCATTCACGAGCACAGTGTGTTAGTCTACGGCACCAAACAGAACGCTGCTTGTATTTATTGTTGGGAAATGTGCTGAGCAGCGTTCCAAGCCTCTTCTTGACCTCCGTCAATTCTGACAAACAGCTGACTTAACACCCACAAAAACACACGCGCACACACACTTAAGAGAGCCCTGTGTCTCTATGAGTATAACCACATTCCATCTATTTTCTAGAAACTTCAACCTATCCCCGAACCATAACTGGAACAGCAGGAAGCCACCATCGCCTGAGTCTGGTTCTGCCAAGGGTTCTTCCTGTTAAAGTGAGTTTTTCCTCCGTCGCTTAAGCTTGCTAATGTGGAATCTTTGAGGTCTTCTTTGTAAAAGCATTGTCAGATGATTTTGTTATATTTGACGCAACAAAAATAAAATGAAATTGAGTTAAAGGACCTCACAGTGGCACAGTGGTTAGTACTCTCTTTTGTGAGAAGGTTTGGGTTTAAATACTGTTTGCATGTTCTATCCATGTTCACCCCAAACATGCATGTGAGGTTAATTGGTCACCCTAAATTGTCCATAGGTGTGACTGTGAGTGTGTTTACCCTGTTCAGGGTGTCTCCTGCCCTCACCCATACTTAGCTGGGATTGACTCCAGTCAATCTCGCATCTGGCATATTGTTTGAATATACCTCCAAACTAATAACTGTACATAGCTGACAATTGTACAATACCTGAATCAATTTGTGATATTAAACATGACAATAGTTGCTTTAGCTGGTATCTTTTATTCTCTTGCTCGAGCAGAACATCTTTTCCTTCCAGTCAGTTTACCTGGCTGCAGTATATAATTTGAAAATACAATAATAACACTGTAATAATACGTTTTATTTGCAATGCACTTTACATTTAAAAATCTCAAAGTACAATAAACAATGGAAAACCTGTCTGAGCACTACACTCATGCACGTTTTCAACTTTATGGTAATTTGTTTTTGCAAATAAAGCCTCATATTGGACAGAGGTGGTCAGCAGCATGAAGCCAAGCTTTAAACTAGGAGACTCTTTACACTAGAAGTGATGGGATAAGTGTGATTACTGTCAAAAATACTAAATATAAACCAATGACCAAATGTGCGTTTTGAGGTGAAAATGTAACCTGCGGCCATCACAAAGGGAGGGAGATCGATGGAGCCAAAGACTCCCTCCCCCAGCCAAGCCCACACACGGGCCCTATGATTGACACTCATTTGTTAGAAAATTGTATTTAACAAAAATTCAATTCTTGTTCATTTTCTTGTGTGAAAACTCATCTGTAATGTTGACTACTTACTTTTGTAGAAAATGACTTGGCTATGTTGACTACAAGAATGTGCAAATCTGAACATGAACTGCAGTGCAGCATGTCATCCAAAAGAAGTAAAGATGATACGAACTAAATATCTTTAACAAAACTGTAGAAATCTTGTAAGTAAGCACAGCAATGATCCTCTAAAACTTTTGTAAAAATCCATAAATTCAGCTCTCATTATTCAGACATTTGTTTGGCATTCAAAATGAATTACAGCAGAGCAACAATTACAGTATAGTTTGTGAGAATATGCACATGAGCCTAAAATCTCCCAGATGAAGAATTTGTGGTGGTAGCGACACTACTAATCCAGCATATTCTTGGACAAGGCTGCGATGAGCGCAGCACCTTTCCCGCTGCCCTCCTCTGATGGCATAAAGGTCACGTCACACTGAGGAGCCAAAACTTGGGTCGTCTCCTGAAGGATTCGAGAGAAACTAGAAAAAAAAATCATCAAGAAACAAAAAAACTTTTACATTACATTTTATAAAGTAACACAATGCTGTACCACCATTACTTTTGCCAATAACTCCATACTACTGAATCAGTAGAAACTAATTAATGATTATGAGTGTGTGTGTGTGTGTGTGTGTGTGTGTGTGTGTGTGTGTGTGTGTGTGTGTGTGTGTGTGTGTGTGTGTGTGTGTGTGTGTGTGTGTGTGTGTGTGTGTGTGTGTGTGTGTGTGTGTGTGTGTGTATGCGATTCATGTAACAGGCTTTCTGTGAAATGAAGTGAAAGACTCACTGGGGATGTAATTTGTAGAGTGCCCCATCTACTCCGACAGTGATCTTCAGATGGTCAAGTCCCCGGTTCTCTCGAATCTTATCGACGACAGACGCCATTCCTGTCCCACACAGCTGAGCTGCACGGCGTGATATTGCTCCACATACCTACACAACAATGAAAGTCTTTATCGATATTGCAACAGTAAACTGCCGTCTGTTGGGGCCACTGTTTGCTGAAACTGACAAAATGCACTGCACAAAGCAGTGGGAGAATATTTCCCAACATCAAGCTCTGGTTACAACAGAGAGCATGATTTTGTAGACATGACTTTAACTTTTAACCTCTTTTTAACACTGGATTCACTTTTGACACCAGTACAGAGACTAAAAACACATCTGAAAAAGTGGAATATCACTTAAAATAGTTTTTACACTTATTTCAACACCTAACTAAACCACAAAGATTTAAGCCTTTCCAAATTTTGATCTGGATAGTACGGAAGAGTTTTAGGGCCACTGAAGAAAAAAAATAATTTGGAGGCTAAAAAAAAAAGAAAAACTTTCGTGGCCCCAGAAAAAGTCGAAAATCAAAGTCGAGATTTTTTTTTTCACGGAGAGACGTCTATCCATCCCTCATCATTTGCCCGTAGATGGGAATTCACATTAAATCACTTAATTGTGACAATGTAGGGTTGCTTACTGCTAATGGACATGTGATTTTACACAGGATTTCTTTGATTAATAAGAAGACATTTACATAAGCAGCCCAGGATCCGTGCCTTTGTCCTTCGTACTCGACGAACTTCCTCGACGGAACAAGGCAGCAGGCTGCTCTGTCTCTTCTAGTCCTGATACTGCATTGATTTCAACATTTAAATAAAATTTCACTGGTAAATATATTGTCTTAGAATCTGCCCCGTAGAACAACCCTCCGCCAACAGGCATCAGGTGTGACACAGTCCTGCTTTTCTGTCCTCTACCTCTTTGACAATGATGCTGTCGACACAGGTTCCGTCAAGTCCCAGCTGCTTCAGGATCAATCTGACCTGCAGGAGGGCCAGGCGATCGCTGGAGGAAGACAAAACACAGACTTATGGGAAGTGCAGCTTCAGCTTGAAGCCCCATTCTCATTGTGCTGGGACAAACAGCTATGAAATCTGCCAAGGATTTTTTTTTTTTAATATTTCGAAAGACTTTCATAGTTACAATGTGCTGTACCTCCCAAGCAAATAGCCTAATTAAGGTCATGGATGTCTCAAACACATTTATTCCCCACAAATAAGAAAGTGCAGCAAAAGAAAACCTTCAGTTGGGCCACATGCATGTGTGGCAGGAAGAGGAGAATGCAGAAAAGAGACACAGAGTCCAAACGGACAGAAAAGGGGGTTCAAAGAGGAACCAGAACCAAAGTCTAAAGAAGGGGGAACCAACAACAAAAAAAGATAGAACGAAATACTAGCAGAAATAGGCAAACTGACAAGCCAGGGGCTGGCAGAGAGAGAGAGAGAGAGAGAGAGAGAGAGAGAGAGAGAGAGAGAGAGAAAGAGAGAGAGAGAGAGAGAGATAAACATCTACAGTCATCACCTAAAAGTGACAAACATGCATCCTTCTTACCTCTCTATCTTCGACAGATATTTTGTCTCAAATATTCCGGGTGTTTTTAGAGCTTCAGTGACGTATCCTCTGAACAGCAAACCTCTTCTGGTCAGATTCAGTAACACATGTCGGACAATTTCACCTAAATACATCCCACTGGTCAGCTTTTCAAACCTGGACACATCATGAAAACGTTTGCTTAAAGCTCCAGCAGAAAATAACACAACACGTGAGAATTATCCAGACAGTACAAACATAAAGTTAAAAATGTACAGTATATATTGTGACCTTTGTTTTCCAGGGTTGATAGAGTTTTGGTCCACCTCTATGTCATCAGGTGTGATGATATCATCCAGAGAGCCGTCATCCCCCAGACCTCCCCATTCTGTGTTTATGCACATCTTTGAAAAATCAGCTTCACCATGATGCTCCTCCCCATCCTGCTCATCCTGCAGAAAACAAAAGCCAAAACATACCATACAACTTAACATAAATACTTTACTTTACAAGAGTCACTTGAGCTCACTGACAGACTAAACACAGTGAACTTTACCTTCTCATCTCCTTCAAGCATGTCCTGGTCTTCACTTGCTTTTCGAACATGTTCTTTGGTCTTTTCAATGTTCTCCACATCCTCCATGTAACAGACATTTGAGCCAGTTCCTGTAAAAATACAATAAGACACTTCGTTTCTGCACAACAGGCATTCAAAATATGCAATATGAGAGAAATCCAAAATAACGAAATGGGTAAATACATAGAAACAAGCCTTATTATTCAAATCCTAGATATACTAATATTACTACAAACCAGCCATTAACTTTGACCATTGATCTTGAACTCCACCCAGTTTCCATCGAAAAACAACAATCTTAGAGCTTCTCACCAGCAATCAGAGCAACTTCACACTGAGGGTCTTCATAGGCACAGCTCATCATGGTGCCAACTGTGTCATTGACTATTGCCACAATGTCCAAGTCAAAGTCCTGTAGGTGAGAGGAAAACACACACACACACACACACACACACACACACACACACACACACACACACACACACACACACACACACACACACACACACACACACACACAATTTAAATACATGAGTCACTGAGGTCATCATTAAACAAGTAAAAACTACAGTATAATATATAATACAGTAACAAAAATTTTTTTTTTGTTGTTATTGCCGTGAAGCAATAAATAATATTACTGAAACTGTAATATCAAAGCATTATTTTACCCAGCACTGTGCTATTGTACTAAATATCAGCTTCTATTATCCTGGGTGGCCTTGTGCCTCCAACCACATCCCAGCCGTGCTGATATCCAGTAAAACAGCACTCTCTCTCTTGTGATAACATTTTATTGTTAAGTTCTACTGTAATGTGGCTCACGTTGCGTCTCCTGATGGCCTCCCGAAGCATGTTGACAACATCTTGTCCTTCACAGTTTGTAGCTTTGTAGCCTTTGGTCCAGCTCACCAAAGTGCCCTTTAAACAAACGCAAGTTTAAAAAGAAAGTTTTGAGAACATTGTTTATTCACTGCAGATTTGCCTTTTTGCTTTGTCATTTAAAATAGTGAGTACAGAAGAACAGCATCTGCTCAATAGGCCATATGAAAGGTTGCAGTATCACACTATTGCTTACTGTATCAAGAGCTGTCTGCTCACAGGGGAAAGAGAAAGTGAAGCCTGCGGGAAGACGAGCGTTCTTCATCCCCATGTAGTCCAGGAAATCACCAACACATTGTGCCAAGTGGTCAAACAACTAGAGGTGAACAAAAAACAAAGAAATAAACCTTGATTATAAAGAACATCTTTAAAGTTCATGGCTCATGACCCCATGGAAACCTTGTTTTATGCTCAGTAATAAGAATGTCCATTAAAGTGCTGTCAGTTTAGTTGGGTCTCTTACCTCCTCTCCAGTTCCCTGCATTATCTCCAGAGGTATCGAGTAGATTTTGTGGTACATCCGTGTGTTCTGTTGCACGCATTTTTTAAAATTCACCAGCATCGCTCTGAAGTTGGTTCCTCCCAAATCTAAAGCAAGGTATTTTCCATGCTCTGGAAAAACAAAAACATGAACCACATACATTCAGATACATTGAAGCAAGGACAGATTATGTCTAATCTGTTCATTGTGTATTGGTTCCTGACCTGTGCCATCTGGTGTACGATACACATAAGAGGGCAACATCTTGACAGCAGAGGGACCTTTGGTCTTCAGGCCTGCCTCCAGCGCTGCCCTCATCCTGGCCTTGACCAGCTGCAGCTGCTCCTGACTCAGTCTGAAGGGGGACAAAGTCTCATCCACCTGGAATAACCAGAAATTATCAAATGCTATATGTGTAAGCAGTGATTTGGGTAATTGTTGAGTCCAACTGTGAGTACTGATGAAACTCTAACCTGTCGCTTTCGTGAAGCCAGACGTTGAGCAACGGCTGTCACCAGGGCAGCCCCTTTGCTGCTGCCGCTCTCTGACAGGACAAACCTAACATGACACTCAGGAAGCAGCTGCCGCACCACCTTGTGGAGACGTTTAGGATACCTGACACAGAGGTGAGAAAAACTGTAACATTCTCTCATCGACAAGATTGATAGAATCATGTGTAGACAAGTTAGGGTCCATCATTAAATCTAATTTTAATGATATCTGTAAATGTAAAATGTGGTTTTATGTGATAAGTTCACCTTCAATTTTCAACACATTGAGTAATTAGTTTGAATCTCATCCATTTTGGCTGAAAATGATGTTACTATTTTTGTTGGGTCGTTGTTAATAACTGGGGTTATTTTTCGAGGACGTTATGACTCAGATTCAGTAAACTTGTTGTTTTGCATTACTTTAAATATAGTTGAAGACCCGTAGAGCTGTTGTCTCTCTCCTTCCTGCTCACTGATCAGTTTCTTAGCATTGCTCAAACCTGCTGACTTTTACCAAACCAGCCAAATGTAAGTAACATTAGCTCATATCAACAGTACCTGTGATGTATTTGCAGTATATTATAAATCTTTGCTTCATTTTATGAATGCTGTGTGCCCCTTTATGCAGGTCAGTCATTTATTTTAGTTTTTTTTGTTGGTGCTTTTTCTTGTTTTCATAGTCCATAATTATTTTTTTTTAACTTATAAAATGCAGTTAGTGATTCATCTTTATTTTAAACAAATGTCTTAATTTCAGTTGAATACAATTAATAAATTAGCAATCCCAAATACAACCAGCTCGGCAAAATGAGAGACATATGTAGAACATACAAACTCCAGAAAGGCCCAGCCTGAACTTGAAGCACTTTAACTATTTGACACTTTAGAAAAGGAACGTGAGCTTTGAGGAGTGTTTCCACTGGAACTCACTGTGGGTGTATCTTGTACACAGTTCCATCCATACCGACCGTGATCTTCAGCTCTCTCAGATTCCGGGTTTTCTTCATCCTGGTCAGGATGGCAGCAAGTCCTGCAGCTACAAGGTTTGAGGACCTGAAGGACACTATGGTGCTGATATGTTGAACAGCGATGCAGTCATCAAGTGACGGAGATAGCTGAAGAGACTCCAGTATCTCTCTGGTATTGTTCAGGCCAGGTTTGTATCTGAAAAAGATAATCACTTATGTCTCTGTTTTGGGACATGTCAGTGTGACACAGTGAAATGAGATTAACTTACTCCTCCATGGCTGCCACATGCGCAGTGGTTATCTTCCCTTTGGTCCTCAGTGCATTAGTCACACGTCCATCAAACAATAATCCCAGTTTGGCCATCTTTAAGACAACCAGCCTGACCAGCTCACCCAGATACATCCCGCTTACCATCTTCTCGAAACTGCAATTAGGAAAAACAAGGAAGAAGAGCAAGACAGAGGAGTTTAAGCGTGATACTGTGTGGTGCATGTGATGGCATATCGTGTCAAGCCATGAGAAAACACAAAGCTGTTTTCCTCACATTTGTTTTCCAGGGTTGGTGGAGCACGCATCAACTTCCCTGTCAAACTCTGTTATGTAATCATCCAATGCTCCATCATCTCCAAAGGCTCCCCACTCAGTGTTCACACACATTTGGCCCTCATCTTCCTCCACAAGGTCAACATTGCTCAACTGCTCCATGTAGCACGCGTTGGTGCCAGAGCCTGTGTAACGGGACAAACATTGCTTTATTACTACTAGCAGATGCTTGAGTTTATATATTTTATTCAATACAATGTTTCCTTTGAAATTGTCACTTTAACCATGGAAACACACAATCACAGGCCCTTTGAATAAGTCTCACAAGATAAACCACTAGAGGGAGCAATGTGTCAAATGCGAAGCAGAAGGCATGATCTGAAACATTATGTGATCATTTCATTGTTGTGGGTGATGATGAATTCAATTATGGTGAAGAGGTGTGGATTGTTTTCGTTTCTCTTATCAATGTCACAGTGTATGCTCTGTTTAATTGCATTTTAGTTCCTTTTTGTGTACTTTGTAGTATAAATAAAATTGAAATAACAGATATTAAGTTATACATATACAGAGTTGCCCAGTGCCATTATGAAATCATTACTAATGATACATTAGTCTATATTATTCATGCTGAATTGTTGTTTGAGCTGGAAGACTGGAAGCCACAAACTGCAGAGACCAAAACATTAATACATTTACTTACCGATAATAACTCCAACTTCACAGTTCTGGTCATCAAAGCCACAAGTCATCATGGTCGCCACAGTGTCGTTCACCATAGCTAAGACTTCCATGTCCATACCCTGCAGAGCAAATTGTAGATAAATGCACCAGGCCAGCATGAAAGAGCAGTATTGTACTTTTTAGGCACGTTCCGAGAGGGAGTCTGATATATTCAGATTAGTATATGTCAACCCATATTGTAGTATGATGTCATCATACCCCCGTTCTGTCAATAGCCTGTCGGAGGGCGTCCACCACATCTTTACCCTGAAGACCACGGACTCTGTAGTTCTTAGTCCAGCCTAGTAAGAATCCCTACAGCGAGAAAGCAGTTGGTCAGGATCTTTCAGTGGTTTCACAGATGTATAAACAGCTAGCTGGATGGAGAGTGTCATACCTGATCCAAAGAGGGCTGTTCACAGGGAAATGAAAAGGTAAAAGCCAGAGGATGTTTCTTCTCTGTGTCGATATTCTTCTCATGCAGGAAGTCTTTAAGAGACTCTGAGACATGGTCAAACAACTATAGAGTCAGACACACAGAGAGACGACAAGTAAGAAATGTCTCATTTCCTTTAATGTGGAACTACTCTCAAACTACTACTCTTCTCTCTACTGTAAATACATATTTTTACCTCTGTTCCTCTACCATTCAACACTTCCTTTGGTAATGGGTAGGTCTTCTCCTCTATCTCCACTCCTCCCTTTTTAATCCCTTTGTCTTCTCTCACTTTAACTTGGAGAACCTTGAACTTGGAGCCTCCCAGATCCAGAGCCAGAAACTGTCCTTTCTCTGCACAAGTGGACAAAATACATAAAAGATCTGTTAGATTTTCTTTCTGAAATTCAGTTTTGACATGTTAAGTCATTAAACAGTGTTTTGAAATTCATTAGCAACCTGATCCATCAGGAGTGGAGCGGACATGTGTCGGCAGCATCTTCACTGCTGCAGCGGCATTGCTTTCCCTGGAAAGACCCTTCTTCATTTCAGCCTGGAAGCGGGCTGATATGTCACTGAGCTGTTCATCATGGAGACGCATTGCATGCAGGAACCTGTCCACCTAACAAAGAAAAGAAAAACAGGTGAGAGTCAGAGAAGAGGGAGAACAAATGGATCGTAGCGGAATAGGTCAGATGTGAAGTGCAGTACTGTGTCGTTGTTGGGACTGAGGACCCTTCGGTATGCGAGTGTGCATGTTCTCCCTGTTGCTGTGTGAGTTTTCTCCAGCGAGTCTGATCTCCTCTCAGGAAAAAAGAAACATTCATGCTGATTGGCAACTCCAAAAGGCCTGCAACTGTGAATGTGAGTATATCTGTCTGTGTATGATGTTGTTCTGTCCAAGGTGTATCCTCCCTTTTTGTCCCAAATTTGGGATCCAGTCCAGATAAAGTCCCACGGAAGATTGATGAGAAACTGAATGACATTAAATTGATCTCATGTTTGTAATTTTTTGTTCAACATCTCATCTTTACCACATGTCTGACCTTTTGCTTTTATAGTTATCGCTGTGAAATAGCAAATAACCCGTTTAATCTGTGTGTGTGTGCCCTTTGCTTTGACACTCAGTCTTTTACCTCTGTCTGTCACCAGCAGGAGTTTGACTTGGACATTGAGGCGATAGTCAGTGACACTGTTGGTACCATGATGAAGCTAAAGTTCAGCCACACCCTCCATACTATACTACAGTCTCTGTCGTTTCATGCTCTTTGGACACTGTCCAACAGCGCTGTGTCTGAGTAACATTTTACTTGTGCTTGACTGGGAGTGCCGATGTGTGTGTTGGTCCAGTCTGCACTGAGGTGTGGGGAATGATGTTAATCATTGTACGAGTGCACAAATGGTGGCGTAGTAACAAATTACAAAGGGATCATCTCATTACAGTAATGGTTACAACACTACACTTTTAGATGAATGCACATGTACAAATTGCAGAAATGCAAAAAAAAAAAATAAGAAGAAGCTATTTCTGTATAGGTTTTACCTCAATTGATTGACCACTACATCCATAATGCACTAACTCAAGAAAAAAAAAAGTTGTTTTGTTGGTAATGTAACAGGCAATGAAAAGTTTGACATAGAGTATATATGATTTCAGAGCAATACTATTAGAGATAAAGGTGAATAATCCTGTACATGAGCAGCTTCCTCCCACATGTTTCAATGTAAAGATGGAGTGCTTCACATTCAGTTCTGATGTTAACATAAGTTCATATGCTTTTAAATGTACGGCAGAAATCAATTTTGCCACAAGTAGTGACAAAGTATTTAAAGCAATTTCAAGAGTAGTTCTCATATAACTCCTACCTTTTTGGTGGGGTCCTCCTGGAGTTTGGAGAAGAAAAAGGAAACAAGGTGAACAGCCAACATCTTGATCCACAAACCAGAAAAACCCTCCAAATGTTTAAGATCTTCAATGAAACTAATAAATCGCTTTCCAAATGAAAATCCGCGTTCAGTCAGAAACACGTTCCATCTTCACGAATGCGAGGCCACCAAGTTGCTCTCTGGTATCATTTGAATCTTTTGTTTTACCGACTCCGAGTCCACTGAGCGCAGACAACCTCTGCACCAACTCAATCATTAACAGTAGGCCAAACCCTTTTCCCTGTTGTCATCCACTCTTACTTAATGGCCCATCCCGGACTTCTGTTCGGTTTATTCAGAATCCTTTGAGCATAAACCCCAAATAAACTCAGCAGAATCTCCAAAGTATTAGCAGTTTCTGTCTGACCCACTCTGACGATAATGAAGTTTACATAATGTTCAGAGTACAAAAATGAATAAACAATGTATAATACTGATGGGAAGAAACATGCGCAAAAGACTATACAGATGAAATCAACAGTTTAAAGACCTTTTATTTACAAATGTCCCCATCTTCTAAAAATATAGAATTACACTCAATTCAATCTGTTCTGCAAATAGGCCAATGCAACACATAAACAGACTCGGGTGCATATCAAAAAAATGTGGATACTATTGAAAAGTAAATCCACACTTATAATATAATTATGTCATATAAACTAAGTTCTATGCTTCTGAAACACAGTTTTTGATAATCAGCTGTGTTCTGCAAAGCAAACAGGCGGACACTGAGGCTTTTTAAAAATCTGTATTTCTGACAAAGTTTGACCCTTCATTAAAGTACTAGAAAAGACGAGGTGTTGTA
Source organism: Lipophrys pholis (assembly GCF_963383615.2). Taxonomy (NCBI): domain Eukaryota; kingdom Metazoa; phylum Chordata; class Actinopteri; order Blenniiformes; family Blenniidae; genus Lipophrys; species Lipophrys pholis. The sequence continues at coordinate 18,289,614 of NC_137636.1, read as the reverse complement.
ATCGCACATTAGTCACCATGACTCGTCACAACAGGCCAACTTCCTTTAACCCCCGACAGTGTGAGATCAGCTGACTAATAGATACTTTGAGACTTTCAAACTAGTTTCCAAAGCATTTTTCTTAGAGACTGAAATGGGAGTTGGACTGAGCAGAATCATGAGTATTCCCCAGAAAAAGAAGTCATTGAGAAGTTCACAGTTTGTCTATTTTGTGTGAAATGAAAAAACAAGGAGCGACACTTGAAACACAAAACACAGAAACAAAATGCAAAAACCCGAACAAGTGGCCGTTGCTCAGTGAAAAGGACCGTCTTCCATATCCAGGACTGGCGATTTGATCTCTCGTCTTGCCCTGTATACATGTCAAAGTGATGCAAGTTTATTTTCCAGCAGCTGTAACCAGAGGTGAGTGTGTCATCATGTAACGTACATTGAAGAAGGATGTAAAGTCACAGTCGACATAAATGACCCAAATAAAACCCTCCAGCTATATTTCATTTCAGAAGCTGAAAGCTAACTGTGATACTTGCAGTAATGAAGTAAGTGTAGATGTCACTATTTTTCTTGCTTCAAATAGTGTTTAATCATGAGGACATGCTTTCTAAGGCTTCTGTCAACAGTTATCATCATCAGAACAGAACCAGTGATCATCCTTATCGCTTCTTGTTCTTTTTCCCTTTCTCTCTGTTGTCATTGTCATGATCTTTGGACCATTCCTTCTGCAGCTGATGGAGCAATCCAGGGGTCAACAGCCCATCTTTTATGAGACGGCTAGACAGCGAGTTGTCCATCGTCTCTCCTGAGCGTCTGTGTCCTCCCCGATTCCTGGTAAAACCAGTGCCAGCGGTGCTGTTACTGCTGAGGGTCTGTCCACGCTTGTTGCCCGTCTGGAGTGGGTCAGTTATGGTCGGGTCAGTGTTTTTGATGAGGCGGGTGATATTTCTGACGCCCTCTTGAATGATGTCATCCAGTTCCCGCTGGACACCTCGAATCAGACCCGTATCTGGAAACATGTCCATGAAACGATAGCTATGGAAAGAGACAGCAATAGATGGCAATCAAGACCAAGACATACTTGTATTAAAAAAAAACAACCCAAAAAACATATAATGTGATACTATGTGAAGTAATCCATACAAGTAATAGGGATAATGACTAAATCGTGTGGAGACAAAACCAACTTGTACAGGGTCAGAATGGCAACATTTTAGACCATTTATATATCAACTGAATATGCTAAATATAAATCGATTTTTTTTTGTGTGTCTATTTTCAATGATTTGTCAAATCTGCTTCATTATAGTTAGTAAACTAAAGGTTCTTTAAGACCCACATATGCAGCATTATTTTCAAAAGTGTTCTCGATGAGCAGTGTGCTTCCAAACACTCAGAGATGTGGGAACTTGAGGTTACCTTAGCCACAGGTACAGATCCAACACGTCATGGACGGCCTCCAAGTGAACCAAATCCTTGATGTTTTTGGGAGGAGACAGAGGCCAGCTGACATGGCGACAGACCCAGTCAAATGTCAGAGGCTCATCTCGACTGAATTGACGGGCGAACTGAGAGAGAGAGAGAGAGAGAGAGAGAGAGAGAGAGAGAGAGAGAGATGGAATTAATGTAGAACCCACAAAGCGGAGCATGACAGTATTACAAATTTAAAACATGAAAGACAAAGTTTTTAACAAACCTGATCACGGTTTGTTATTTTTTTTCACGTTTTCTTTTGTTTCACTCTGGGATTATTAAAGTATTTCTTTTCTATTCTGTTCATGACTGACCGTGAGACTTCCTCCACATCAGTGATAACCGAGACCCGGCCCTGAATTTCAAAGGTTACTGACTAATTGCAGCTTGATTCTGTTGCTAATCAGCGTGCGATAACCATAAACTAAGAGCTCATGGGTACAATCGATACAATCATAAATCATGGCACAGATTCTGAAGTACTGACTGCAATTCCTCTCTGATAGCGGAACAACCTCAGTACGACAAGTGAATCTGACTAAATGTAAGTGACCACTGCTCCAAATGAGTTTTAATTCCTCACATGATCCCCTTTTTTTGTTTTTTCGTTTGTTTAATAATAAATCTTTTGCAACTCCTCCATCTAATTTATTTATGATCTTGCTCATTTACACCAAATCTCATGTGCGTCTCTCCTCACTCTTACCTTCAGGAAGGACGTGCACACAAAAGGCTGTTTTTTGTTGATTGGCGCCGTACAGAAAACGTAGCGTGACCTCAGGTTAAGCGGGATATGCTGAATCATATCAGCCAGAAACTTGAAGTCATCAATGTTGCAGACAAAATACAGGCCGTCTACTTGAGAAAGGCTGACAAATATGTCCTGGGGAAACATACAGACAGGGACAGCACGCAATGGATTCTTCTTTTAAACAAACAACTAATTTCAAGGTCAACAGTGATGATGAAAGTCAAGACAGAGAAAATGTCAGAGGTGTGTGGTTGTAAAAAACTGCATGGGTGTTCTAATTTCAATCACTCGCTTACTGTAATGTGTAAAATATAAAAAGTTCAGCGAAAAAACAGAAAGCTGTAAATACTCACAACCAGGTTGGATAATGTAGAATCGGGCAAGTGATAGGCAAAAATCTCGATTTGCTCTGCAGTTGGATGCAGACCTGCAGTCTAAGATAAAGATGGAGAAATTAACATCATAACAAACATTTATGTACCTTTCATGCTGATTCATGCGGGATTATGTGTGAAATGATCACCTGAATGGCCTCTACAGAGTGGCTGAGTATATCCTTTAGGACGGGCAGATCATCACTGTGCAAAGTCGTAACTTGTCCCTCTTTAAACTTGGACGAGAACCTGTGACGGGTAACAGAGGAATTGAGATTTAAAAAAAAAAATTAATCTGACAAAACTTAAAATGGCTGTTTCTTCTGTCTCGTCTTTCATTTTTCACTGTGGACAAAGAAGACTGACCTTCCTGCACGGCCGGAGATCTGCAGAGCCTGAGACGTGCTGATGGTCTCCATCTGCTTCTCTCCTTTCTCATTAATGTTGGGTTTTATTAGACTGTTGAAGATGATGCGTTTTATGCTCCTGGACAGAAGAAAGGAGAGTAAAAAGTCACATGGATAAAGAGTAAATGCACTTCACTTATACAATGCTTTTCAACTGAGTGAGCAGTCCCAAAACGCTTTACATTGTTGTTCACATTCACACACCAATGGAGGCTGCAGCCATGCAAGGAGCACTCATTCTATTGGAAGCAATTTGGGGTCAGTGTCTTGCTCAGGGACACTTCAGCATGTGGACAGGTGGAGATGGGAATCCACCAGCAACCAATGAGGGGGTCTGCGTGACGTTATCTTCTCGTAATAAAATTTCGATATCTTTAAAACTTCAGAATCACTTTATGGACAAACAGCAATCTTTCCAGCACTGAACGCAGCGCAAACAATTGGGACTAGTTTCACAGAGTTTCGTGTGGAGTAGGACGCAGCTTCACGGAGGTCTGAATCGACCTGCCGATAGCGTGGAGGAGCTGCTTTTCATTGTTTTCATGCCGCGGTCAGCGCCATTCTCCTCAGCGAGCTGCCGTTTTAAAACGGTGAAGTCTGGCTGCAGAAGGGCCGCCTCGCTGGACAAAGGCTTTGTAAACATTGAGCGTTTCTGTCTCGCTTTACGTCCAAACAGCGGACATGTTGTCATAAAAAGGTGGACAGCACAGTGCTACTACGTTCGCTGTCTCATCGAGACCCACCCTCGTTGAGGAAATCTATTGCACATTTTGCAGTAAGCGGGTAGAGCGGCAGGCAGCGGATCTCGAGTCATTTCAGCAGACGGTAAAGCACAGACGAGGTTCAGGGATCGGAAATTTCAGATCTGCGAATAACGTTGGTATTGGAACCCGATACCGATACTGGATCGGAATCGGCCCCATCCCTAGTAAAAAGATGCCGTTTGCAATGTTTGTACTTACAGGTTCAGGCCCATGCCAATAGCGTCTGTTGCAACTAGTATCTTACAAGGGTCATCAGGGTCATTGAACTTCTTGGCCTGAGATAGTTTGGTGCCTGTTAATCACAGAACAACCAAGCATGAACTTACGATACGCAGTTTGTAAACAAATATAACATTCAAAATGTTTTTTAATTTGCATTGGATAATGGATTTGAAACAATCACGACGGGGGGAGACAAACCGAGGACCGCCTTCACCACTCGACACAAATCAAACACACATTTGTGTGGCGAGTATACCTGGAGGCAAACTCCCATAAATGACAGCACATTCTTGTCCTCTGGCCTCGATCTGCCTGCTCAGAGAGTAGATGTCATTTTTACTGAAGCACACAATACAGTCCCCGGGTCTCAGGTTATCCAAAGACTCCACTGCCTGATCCAGGATGGAGAATGGGGTTAGGCGTTGGTAGGTGTGGACCTGGAAAGAAGGAAAACAGGGATAAGAGGAGAAACAACGGAGCAATCATCCAGGACCCCGTCACCCTGCGACGTGCAGTCTCACCTCCACCTCCTCTCCTGTGGTGAACATCAGCTCTCTGATGAAGTCGACAGCTGCTGGTTCCCCACAGACATGGATCTCCTCCGCACAGAGACCTACACAAACACATAGCGGTGAAAGAATATTTCTTAACATGAATCTGATTAGGAGGACGATGTATTGAGTATCCAGCTTGTGGTTTTTATTACAAACCCAGCAGTGCTCTGGTCCACGCCCACCCTCTGGAAGTATCCCGGATCATTTGGATTTCATCAATTACAGCCACCTCGTCTATAGAGGCGTAAAAATAGACACAGCCGTGGTAAATGAAAATCCTTGTATCAATTCAAAAAAAGTTAAACATGCATCACAGTGTACTCGTTCTACAAGTTGACATGAAGTCTTCATATATGGCTCAGATTCTGTACTTCGGATGATGAACCCGCAAAAATGAGACAAAACAGCAATGTCACATTAAAAACACATTACTCCCTCATCCTATCTAGAACCAATACGTGGAAACTCAACAGTTCTCACAACAGAGATACATGGCACAACAACTACAACATCAAAGATTATCATTCAGTGGCTTTCTTTAGCATTTGTTTCATGGAATTGACAAATTATTAATATCACAGAAACATGTATCAGACAGAAATGACCAGATATAAATAAATCAGAATCAGGAATACCTTTTTAATCCCTGAGGAAATTGTTGAAGGAGATGCACAAAACTCAAACTGAGTTTAAGGCAGAACTACGTACAACAGACAGACTCGATCACACAGTCACAACAGACAGTCATATAGAATAAAATTATCGATTCCCAACCAACATTCAAAATTCGAACTTTGAGTTCGCATTCGGCAGCTCCGTGTTACAGAGGTTGCCAGAGCTTGGTTAGAGTCCTATCGCCACCATGATTCAAACCCAGTAACCCAAGAAAAGACTTAACTCGATTTACTACAACAGGGGGCTTTTACATTTCTAAAATTAAAATGGTAAAACATTATTAAAGTTGTAAATACAGTGTAATGCTTTTTGCAGCTGGACAGGGATAATTCATCTTTTGGTCTATCAGAATGACGACGAGTTGGAGAGGAGTTCTAGTTACGAAAATATAAGGTAATATAAAGTTCACTCACAAGGTGTGGTGACACTGCACATCTCGATGGTGCAGGCCACATGACCAGCTGATCGACCATCCTGGTCCACAAAGGTCCTCTCCTCTCCAGTAACCAGGTCACAAGGGACACCCTGAGAGAGTGAAACACAAGGAAAAGATCATTAATAGAAGACCTAGATTGATTTATCAGTCTTGACTTGAATTCACAAATCTGGTGTTTTCTTTGCTATTTCACATATTGTTTGTGCATTCCTGATCATAAAATGTAGGGCCACTGCCTTTAAAGAGACAAAAAGCTTCACACTTCATGAGGCATAAATGAACTGGATGTTTAAAAAAACAACAACAACATGATTTCCAGCAGTCAAAAGACACGTACAGCGTTGTTGCTCTTTTCAAAGATTTCATGCGCCAGCAGCTTGAGCGGACCACAGTAGACCCCAGACTTGGCAGCCAGGTAGCGCTGGATGGCGTGGTACGTTTTGCCACTGTTGGTGGGCCCAGCATGGAAAACGATCTTCCTCTGGATGGCTCGAGCCTCAGCGTACCTGAGAGACACACATATTGAGTCAATATTATTGTCTACATATTGCATCCTTCTTTTCCAGATGTCCTCTCATTTATTATTTTACTGAAAGTTTTCTCTATTTTTAACCCTCTTATGACTGAAATTCTATTTATGCTACCTGGAATTGTTTGTTTTTATGGCCACAGAATTGTGGAAAAAAAATCTCAAATTAGTGTTTGTGCGCCTTTTGAAGATTTGAACTTCTTCTTTTAATATCTGGCAGTTCTTTAATAAATAACTGCAACTGGATGGGGATACTTTGGAAGAACCGGCATCCACGATGATGAGTACTAAATAAGTTTATATCTATTTCTCTGCCATCATAACTGATCTACAAGTTTGGTTATGAGTGTGCACGCAAAGCTCTGTCAGCCGCTTCAGGATAGGAATATGAATTAACAGTCAAAAATTTTAAATTAAAAATAAGACCATAAACATGCTTGTTACAGGTGCAGCATGTAAAGCATTAGCTGTAATACATAGTGACAAGAAAAGTTCAACCATCCTTAACCAACAAAGGAGATGATGATAAATAAACGTAGTGAGAACTGAATGGAAGAGAGGCTGAAGTTCAACACACATAAGAACAAAAATTAAGAGTAAACTTTTTATAAATGAGGCTCAGGTTTCAGGGTGTAGCAGCAATCAGTATGACATCCCAGCAGGACAACATGGTGGATCCCAGCCGAGCTTCAGGATGATGTAGGATTTATGTAGAGCGACGCTGATAAACGTACCAATTTGCAGGGACTCTGAGGTCGGAGATCTTTCTCAGGTCATCCATGCAGTCTAACATGGGGAAAATCTGCTTGGCATGACGCATGAAGTATGGATAGATGTCGTCTACATGACCTTTAAAAGAACAGATAGAATACAGTTAATGACGTTTCGTCAATGAACAATAACTATTCATCAACGTGACAGACCTGCTCCACAGCAGATGTCGTTGAGGATGATGTGCAGTTCAGCGGGTAGTGACATCTCGAGGACAAACTTCCTGAAGCTGATGAAAGTCTGATGAAACAGACGAGCTGTTTCCAGAGAGAAAAACTATTTACTCAAAAACATTCACGCACAAGTTCGTTTTAAACAGATATCGACATGATCATTTCTAACCACAGGTAATCCAGAGAGCTTTCAGTCACGCATGTTAAGCGGCTATGGCTTACTGATCACAGTTAATGATGGAACAATATATTGTTTCCTCATGAGTCCTTTTCACACCGTCAGTTAGTGCCTGAGCTCTTATTCCTTTACTCCGTCTCCCTGGGGAATCATTATAAATTCATCTATGTTGTCCCACTATGCATGTATGAGAAGTAAAACAGTAGCTAGAGAGATAGAATTATGTATTTATACACTGTTCATCTTGTACTTTATACTATGTGTGTTTTAGTTATTTTTGTAAAGCTTATTTGTTGCCTCTTTTGGGGAGGATTTTAGTTCTATTATGGAGTCCAGCATTCCAGTATAACTGATGGCAATGAATGTAAAGACAAATACACCGTCTTGAAGATACAACATCATTAATCAGAGTAGCTAAACGAAGTAAAGATACATTTGAAACACACCTTTAACACAGGAGACAAGTTAATGAATAAGTTGTGGAGAAATTGTGATTTAAAAGGATCTTGAAAAGAGAAAGAGTGAGAAAGTAGAAACAAAACAACGAGCATGCTCATAGTCCAGCGTCCTGTGACCCTGAGCAGGACAAAGTGATATAGAGGATGGATGGATGCATATTTATGTTTTTGGAGTCTGTGAACACTGATTTCATATGATGAAGCTTTTTTCAGATTGTGGTCTGTGACAACACAGAGCATTTACTAAAATAACTGCAGTAATATGAACATGAAAAAGATGTTCTGAAACACTTGAACAGAAATTAAGAGTGTTTGGGGAAAACATTGGAACAAAGAGGGGGTGTTTTCTCACCGTCCAGGCCTTGTTCTGCTGCCAGCTTCTGCATCTCCTTCCTTTTATAAAACCGATTTAAGATTTTAAGCAGTTCATCTGAAAGACAAGCGAGTAGAAGAGAAGTGAAAAAAACAGTAATGTAACACGCAGGTCAAGTCGAAGAAGTTACGTGACTCTGAACTCTCTAACTCTGGTATTTCACTCACTTTTATCGAGCGCCTGGGTCAGCTCGGCTCCCACAGCCCCGTCCGCGGTGCTGTCGGACTTCAGGGACAAGGGGACGAACAACGAGGTGTCTGGAGGTTTGGGAGTGGAGCTGTTGGAGGACACATTCCTGCTGCAGACCACCGGAGCTGCCCAGTGCGGTACCTGTGGTAAACTGGACGCAGGTGACACATGAAAGCCGCCGGTGGAGGAGCGAGCCGCCCGGGTGTGAATGTGGCGCCGGAGCCGAGAAAACAGGTACAAGCAGCGGTTTCCAGACATCACTGCGTCGGCGGGGCAAGCAGTGTCTGTGGGTGAGCTTCGGTAAACCTGTGGTTATTCTCGATTCATGGTGTTTATTCGTGTAGAAATGTGTTGATCACAAGATCCAGAGGACGGTCAACACACTCCTCTTCCTGCAACGTGCAGTAGGACCAGCTCTCCTGTGGCTTCCTACAAATATGCCTGTCTAAAAGTAGTTCAAAAAGTACACTTCCTGTCAATTTCTAATATACAGCTCCGGTTAGATTATTAAAATACTCGTATATCAATTAGAAAAACGGACAGATATCTTTTCAAGAATTAATGTGAAGTAAATTAATCCACTTATAGTAAGGCAAAAATAATACATCGCCAGTACGGCTTTTCAAGGATCGTCTATGATAAGACAGGTTATCACTCTCTTGCTAATATCGAGTCTCGTTTTTCATCGTGGGTGCCGATGAGACGCAGTGATGATGAAACGATCTCTGAAGGTCACCCAAAATGTAAGGTTATCAAAGGTCGTGCCCTCAAGTTATTTACAAACAAGATCTTTACGAGAAATAGAAAGTATATGGATGAACGTATGTGAAAACCCCAAGTGACAAGTTTAAAAATCGAAGATGCAAACACATAGTTAGATATTCAGTCTAAAAAAGATTGTATTATTTTAAAGACAGAATAAATTGTGTTTCCTTGTGTGTTGTACAAACTGACATATTTATCTATTTGTGGTAACATACAAGCAGTAAAAACAGTAAAGGTCCAAATCTAACAGATTCAAGTCACACAAACTGCAAAGAACAATTATAAATCCTACCTTGGTGTATTATTGTTTGCCGATCATACAGTGGTAGTTGGGAGACTTACTGTACAGGTTCTGAAAAATCCAGAATTTTCTTGCAAACTAACACTTATTGTCCATGTCAAGGAATCAAGAGAGAGACTCATATTAAAAATGAGGGAATTTTCATGAAAAATAACATACGATCATAACAATGGCAATGACAATTACAAACTAACAATGAATAATGATAACAGTAAGATAAAGTGTGTATATTTGTGTTCCACATTCACACACATATACATCACAGTGATTGGGTGCTTTGCTTTGTATTTGATCATATCATAATAAGATCTGAATTGTTGTGTTTGACCTTTTGGTGTTTCAAGTGACTTAAGTAGTAGAAACATATCAGGTTCCAAACTGTCTCATGTTTATTAACCAGTAACGACTGTTACATTGATCAGGTTGACAGAATATAAAAGCATAGACAGGATTTTCTTCTGATCCTTTTAACTCCAGCTATATCTTTCAGTGTATTGTAGTTAAAATGATCTGTTATGAAACTGAATTGCCCCGTGTCGGAGTTGTATCTTATCTTACTAACTTTGATAAGACTGAGGTCAGAGTCTGACTATACCAAGTTTTCTGGATTTGCCAGTATTTTTTTAACCTAAAACTGAGAGAAAGAACACCGTGTTGAAATGTTTCTCTCCAGCTCAAAAAATATTTATATTCTTAGCAAGAAGTTTTAATATTGACATTCTTCCAAAGAACAGCAACACTCTTTGATGCAATGTAAATCCACGCAAAGACTACTTGTTAGACTGTGTACCACAGATGAAGTCATTTTACAAAAATCAAATGCGAAGGTTTTGTCTCAAAATCCATTACACTGGAAATAATTATTGCACCAGTAATTGCATTTTTATTATTTGCAACCTTATACCCAGAGTTTTACAAAGACTTGAATCAGTTAACCTCTCTCCCACTTAATATTCCAAGAGTCACTGGCCTTTCCTTGAAAATAGTTTTTACATGTTGGTGTAGATAATAGTTTGAGATCGTGCTCCATTCATCTGGAAATATATTCATTTGGGCATATGTTTTCTTTTACATTGAACGGAATTGGAATCAAAAATATAAAAAATAAATGGCTAAATTGTATTTTCTTTCTTGATTTGGTTAAAAACTGTACATTTGCATGGGTTTTATTGAATTATTTTAGTTTTCCTCACCCTCCCAGTGTCAGAGCCAAATGAGTGCTTTAAGACAGACTTTTTCCACTTTTATTGAAAGTAGTTTTAAAAGACCCCACAAAGTGAAAAATGCATTTTTCTTTTTCATTTATTTATCACTCACAGAGACTTGAACCCACCACCAGAGCAGTGAGGGTTGCTGGTGACATCCCTCCTGGCTCAATGGGTTTGGCCTGCGAACCAGAAAGCTCTAAGACTTTCCTAAGATGACGAGGCACAATCATCTGACAGGATGCACACATCGTCCGATTCGGAAAGATTCTGCTTCAAAATAATCCCATCAAGGTACGTCAAGTTTAAATTAATCTCAAGGGAAATAATATGGAACTCACAGGGTGTTCAGTATAAATCTGCTTTATTAATGATTCAATTTAGCTATATATTTGGGTTTGGTGTATATATACACATATTATACACACACACACGCTCACTCTCACATCCACACAATGGCATGAATAGACATTGTGTTAAGATAAACATGCAGTAGAGAAAGACAGGGGCATAGAGTTTTGGCTTTGAGTGTTCCTTCATAACCTTTGATAGTGTTTTAAAATAAACCAAACTAATTTGACCTGTGCAGGAAAAGACCCGTGAATACATCCAATAGGCAGGAAGAAAGAAAGATAGAAAGCATTGCTCACAAAAATAAATTACACTGTTCCCAAACGAAAGAAGACCAGATAACAAGGTCAACACCAGTGTGAAGGAACAAAGAAAATCGGACATGGGAGACCCTTCTGTTTGGACAGATTCCAGGAAAACATTTGTGACATGAAGTGCATATGAAGGTGATAAATAGTAACAAATATTGTACTCGTGAAGTGAAATTAAAACATGTTGTGATGTTTAAATGACGACGTTACAATTCAATACAGACTCAGGAGCGTTCAGAAGTGAAATTGTCCTTGGGGTGATTATCAGGCTCAGCATCCGTGCCCTATTAACACAAAGTCAAGCATCGGAGGGGAAAGTGCAAAAGCTGGCCGGAGATCAAAGCTGAAGGGCAAAGTGACCCGACACAAGGTGAGAACAACGTCTTTAAAGCAGGACCTGGTCTGAGTATCACAGTGAAACCTTGATGGATTGTACAGTATGTCGTTACTGAATCCCTTCCAGTGCTTAGAGAAGCAGACGAGAGCCATTTATCACATTAGTGTTCCGAAAACAGCAAAGCAGCACGCTCCGAGGATGCTGTACGTATGAAAAAGAAGATGAGGCTGAGGGGAAAGCCCAAACTGCAGCCTGCTGGATACAACCAGCTATCACTTCACTTCAAGTTCCTACTGAACCGGTGAACTTGGAAACAGAAAACTACGACTCATCTGGTGACGACAGGATTATGATTAAGGTGTGAACAGAGGTTTCTTCCATTTTCAGAATTTTGAAGAAATTTCAACATATCCCACTTCTCACATATATATATATATACTGACACAACACCTCCTGAGATGTTTGATTCATCCACATTTTGTCATATTGCCTAACGGATTTAGTGTGTCTGAGATCTGAGAACTGTTACCCACAATAGCATTTCATTCTGATTTCATTTTTAAATTAAATTAAACTCCATTGTCTCTTCTGCAAAGGCGACTGTAAAAAAGTGCTTTTCTATTTTTGTAAATACGAATGAACCAAACCGTTAAAACAAGCAAATATAAATTAACAATATATATATAACCAGCATTGTAAGTGATCAAACACAATGTCCAAACCGCTGTAACAGAGAAGCCACTCCTTCTGGATACATTTGGCGAAATCGTTGGAACCTGACAAAACACATTCAGGAAGATCTGAAATAAAAATATTGTGCAAAACTCATCTGTGTGATGGTTTTCAAACCGTAGTACATGAGTCAAAAAAAGATCTATTCAGCCAAACAGAAAAACAAAACCTTTTCCACTTATTTCAGCCGACACAGAGAAGACGTGATTTTGTAGACTTCAGTAGAAACACTTTTCTCCTCGTTGTGTTGGAGTCTTAGAGAGCTGGATGCCACATCCGAGAATCTATGATAAACAGATATTTTGTCGGCATTTGAATGATCCAAGACGGAAATAAATCAAAACCAATTTCTAAAGGAAGTATATAGTAATCTAAAACATGATATAAGTAAGAGTGGAATAGGTTTTCCTATGCATAATAATTCTAGAATAATAACGAGGTTAAGATAGAAATTTACTGCACTAAATCTTTGACCCCCCAGTTATGCAGATGTTTGCTTGGAGGAGAAGTCTGAGGACAAACTGGGTGTATGGGTGAGAGCAGATAATGTGAGTAAATATCAAAAGCATGTGTTGACTCATTGCTCAGCATCTCACGTCCATCGCCCAGACTGACGCTCCACGTCTGGAACCCTTTCAGTGACCGTTTAGCCCGTCCAGACTTGTGAAGGTGTCCATTTGTAGGGGAAGTGGGAGGTACAGTCCAGGATAAGTACCGGTAAGCAAAAAAAAAAAAGTAAAAAAAAAAAAATGTCCTTAGAAGAGAAAGAGCTCAATGGTGCTGGGGGCTGTGGCCATCTCGTTCTCTCCATCTTTGCTCTTGTTTCACTATGCATTCAGAAAACTGAGGCTGTATGGCTTCACCAGTGTGTGTGTGTGTGTGTGTGCGTGTGAGGATGCTGTCAGCCTGAGACGCCAGGATCAAATCGGTTGTCTCATTGTTCACCACTTGAATTGTTTTTTTTGTTGCTCTTGCTTTGACATTTAGCATTCAGCAGACCTGGACCGTTTGCTTTGTGTGCGTCTGTTTGCGAGTGTGTTTCAGTCCTTGGGGGAGGAAGAGAGAGTGATGGTGGGCAGCTCAGATCCGAAGCTGTGAAGCAGTGAGGGGGACGGGGATGTTACAGTATTCATGGTTACAGACATTTCTCAGTCCAGGGACATAGTGGGCAGGCCTCACACTCACTCACTCACTCACTCACACACTCTGGCCGTACAGCAGTGAGGAGCTGTGGTGTTTGGGTGTGTATTTGTCAGTTCGTGGCCTGGCCCTCACATCTCTGGCTGCTCCGCAGTGACTGGCGGGGTTCGGGACTCCGGTGACTCGTAGCGCTGGTGAAAGTTTCTTTTCCTCAGCTTCTCTGGAGCTTTCCTCCACAAAACAATCTCCTAAAGGTAGAAGGTAACAGATACACAGCAGAAAGACGGAAGATAAAGTTGAGAACCATCGTGACGGGAAAACGATCCGAGGGAAATGTGTCGATAAACATAACTAGTTAGTCATAAGGAAGCCCAGATAGAAAGGCCCGAGAGCTTTCATTGTCTCCTAAAATGCCATAAATATTTGGAACCAAAAGGAAACATTTTCTGCTCATTTCATCAAATTTTTAATCAATAGGTGCCACCGTCACTTTAGAATGGCAGCAGGATCGGAGTCGATATAAAGCAGCATGCTTCAATGCAACTGAATGCATAAACTGAGTGTATAGCGCTGTAAAAGTACACTTTATGACTCAGTTAAAGACAAATAAATGCTACAGCACCTCAAGTCACAAACCAGACTGGAGGTGCTGTTGCATTTATTTGTCTCAGAGTTTCTCGCTAACAGCTGGACTCAAAAAGGAGTTAGCTCTAAAGAAAGCATTTGATGAAAGATGGAAAATAATATGAAGATTACAAACGCAAACAAAATAAAGCCTAACCACCGACTGATTCAGCAGTATAAACCCCTCAGTTTGGATGGAATCTAGTAGACACATCCCCAAACAAACACATTAGAGGCGTATGCAGTATGTGCACCAAATCCAACTCAATGAGATTATTCATTATAGACAGTCTCACAGTGATCGATCACGGGGTGAGTTAATGAAAGTAGCCTGCTCTCCATTTCTAATTGAATGAACAGCACTTCTAAAGTCCAGCCTGTCCTGTGTTTCGGTCCATGCTGCATTTGGTTGGTTGTTACTGAACCAAACATGACAAGTGTGACCACACCCTGACAAACATGCACATCCTCATTGAAGACCGATTTGTTATGTTGCATGCTACAGTGGATTACCTGTTGTTTGAAGTATCTCCTGTCCTCCTCATCAACAAGCACCAGATTAAGGAAGTAGCGCACAGAAAACTTTTTGTTAACGTCCCTCATGGTAGGTGTCAAGTCATAACCTGAAAGGAAACAGAAGGCAGGATGAGCCGTCACTCACATCAAACCTAAACCTAAAGGAAGTAAAGAGGGAAAGTGAAGTTTTACTCCAGGAGAGTTCTCACCTGCCAGAAACAGTCTAATGGGAATCGACTCTCCTTTCACTGGAGCTCCATCCATGATTTCATATTTAGCGACTGTCTCCGTCTCTGTGGTGGTGCTGGGGCCTAAAAAAAAAAAAAAGAAAACAATGACTTCATTAAGTAAGCAGGACAAAGTATGACTGAGCATAATTAAGGTGACAGAGGTTTCTATGCCCCCACTGGGAAGTGATCAGTTCAGAAGAAGTGTATGAAAGAAACAAGAGGCAGAGAAAAGTTAAATAACTACAGATGCAGATACCATCTCTTGTGTTTGATCAGTGTTAATTTGCATCCCCAGGCCCCTGGATGATTACCTATGCCTGTTATCTCCTTCTTGATGAGCTGGAGCTCCATGTGCTGGATCTTGATCCTGACCAGCAGGAAGTAAATCTTCCCAACAATCACGTCCTTGAGGTGGTATCTATCAAAGTCACCCAGGAAGCAGGAGAAAATGTTCAAACTGACTGACACACAGATCAAGTTTAAATTTGGACAAAGTACACTTGACTATCAAGTCCTCGTATTTTTAAACTTACTTGGATTTATTGTACTCAAACTCGATGTGAAGGCAGTCCTCTATGCCGACCTCCATCTTGATTGAGTTGTTGACATCTGGGTAGGTGGCTAGCTGGTGGACAATTAACTCGTATTCCTTCACGAGGTCAGAGAGGCGACGGACTATCGTCACTCTGAGGAAATATCTGTAGGATCAACAAACGGACACAATCAACTATTGAAATCGGATGCGAAACATGCACCAATTGCTGGACCAAATGCAAAAAACAAACAAACTCATCAACAGATTTCTGAACCTGTAAAAGGCCTGTTTCTGTACTTCAAGACAAAATCATTTTTCTACCGAATACAGACATTTTCATCCAATCACTTTATGTAGTTGATCCTTTGAGGAAATGTTTGACCTGCAAACACAAAATGAGCTAAAGGGGTTTACAAGCAGACTGACTCTGCTACCATAAGATGACATCTGGTTACCGGATGTTGAAGCTTTTAGCACATACAGTGAGGCAAAAAAAGTATTTGGCAGCCACCGATTGTGCAAGTTGTCCCGCTTAAAAAGATGAGAGAGATATGTGATTCTCATCATAGGGACACTTGAACTGTGAGAGACGGAAAGTGAAAAAAAAAAATCCAGGAAATCCCATTGGAGGATTTTTTTTAAAGCATTTATTTGTATAATGGTGCAGAAAATTAGTATTTGGTCAATGACAAAAGTTCAACTCAATACTTTGTAATGTAACCGTGTTTGGCAATGACAGAGGTCAAACGTTTCCTGTAGGTCTTCACCAGGTTTGCACACTGGAGTTGGTATTTTGGCCCATTCTTCCATGCAGATCTGCTCTAGCGTCGTGATGTTTTGGTTCTGTCGCTGGGCAACACAGACTTTCAACTCCCTCCACAGATTTTCTATTGGGTTGAGGTCTGGAGACTGGCTTGGCCACTCTAAGACCTTGAAATGTTTTTTACGGAGCCACTCCTTCGTGGCCCAGGCGGTGTGTTTGGGATCATTGTCATGCTGGAAGATCCAGCCATGTTTCATCTTCAATGTTCTCACTGATGGAAGGAGGTTTTCACTCAAAATCTCACGATACATGGCCCCATTCATTCTTTCCTTTACACGGATCAGTCGTCCTGGTCCCTTTGCAGAGAAGCAGCCCCAAAGCATGATGTTTCCACCCCCATGCTTCACAGTGGGTATGGTGTTCTTGGGATACAACTCCGCATTCTTCCCCCTCCAAACACAGCGAGTGGTGTTTATACCAAAAACATATTTTTTGGTCTCATCAGACCACATGACATTCTCCCAATCCTCCTCTGGATCATCCAGATTGTCACTGGCAAACTTTAGACGGGCCTGGACATGTGCTGGCTTAAACACCTTTCAGGTGCTGCAGGGATTTTAATCGATGACGACGTAGTGTGTTACCAATAATAACCTTTGTTACTGTGGTCCCAGCTCTCTCCAGGTCATTGGCCAGTTCCCCCCGGGTGTAGTTCTGGGCTGATTCCTCACCGTTTTGAAGATCGTTTGTACCCCACGAGGTGAGATCTTGCATGGAGCCCCAGGTCAAGAGCGATAGTCAGTGAGTTTGTATTTCTTCCATTTTCTAATAATAGCTCCAACAGTTGATCTCGTCTCACCAAGCTGCTTGCCTATTGTACATTGGCTCATCCCAGTCTTGTGCAGCTGTACAATTGTGTCCATGGTGTCCTTAGACAGCTCTCTGCTCTTGGCCATGGTGGAGGTTGGAGTCTGACTGTGTGAAGGTGTGGATAGATGTCTTTTATACAGATAACCAGTTCAAACAGGTGCCATTAATACAGGTGGAGGATAGAAGAGCTTCTTAAAGAAGTAACAGGTTTGTGAGAGACAGAATTCTCAAGAATCTACAAATAAATGCTTTATAAATCATACAATATGTTTTTCACATTCTGTCTCTCACAGTTGAAGTGTATCTATGATGAAAATTACAGACCTTTCAAGTGGGACAACTTGCAGAATCGGCCAAATACTTTTTTGCCCCACTGTACCTAACATTAAGTGAGATGTGTGCAGTCAGAAGAGTACCACATGTGCCCTGTGCGGCAAATCCTGCAGTTGACTTTGTGACTAAATGTGTTGTCATGAGTTATAAGCCAATCTCTACATTCATGCAGCATCTTTCTTGCACATTGGTACAATTCAAAGCTCTTCACAGGATAAGTGGCACAGTAATAACACAATGGCTGACAAGACAGATAAAAGAAAACTGGATTAAAAGTAACTTTAAGAAGAGAAATAAACAGGAATAGAATTTTAAAATGACAAAAAGCAGAAGAACCTCAAACTGAATCACAAAAAGAAAAGATGAAAATACGGGTTTGCAAGGGGAATAAAAAAAAAAAAAGAACATAATATATTTTAAATAACAGCCAACCTTAGCCTGACGTTTGCTCCAGTGTAGGACTCGTAGGGTTTCTCCACCTGCATAAACTCGAAATCGTAGCTTCTGTTCTGGGTGAGCTCTCCAGGTAACGCCAACTCTTTGACCAAGTCCACAAACTCATGGGTGTTGCTCTTATCAGAGAACAGTTCTGGAAAACAGCAGATACAAATGGTTTGCATGAGTGCTTTGTGGTCTTGATGGCGAGTAATTCAAAACTATTTTAACCCCCCTTCAGAAGACGCCGTGCATCAGGTGTCTTTTCTAGGTTTTCATACTCTTGCAGCTCATTACTCTGTATTTGGAGGAGGAGGGTTTAGCTCCATTATGCCAGACTGCACATGACAGCCACATGCCCCGTTAAACATTTCAGGTCACGTGGGAAAGACAACGGCAGACTGTTGGCTAGTCGTTTTCTTGCTACAACTTAAAATATGTCATGAGGCAGACAGTTTCAAGAACAAAATACAATACACTGATCGGCCTGAACATACGGACATAAGAGCAGCAGAAGAGCTGGATAAACTTCTATCACACTCACCGATCTGACCAACAAACTCAATGCGAATGCCCTGATGCTCCAGCCGCTTTCCTCCCTGCTTCACATTTAGATTCACCTAGAGAGGAAAAATGTATTAACACCAAGTAACTTAATGCTTAATAACTGGACTTTTTTTTAATCTGATGGGTCTTGAAATCAGTGCACCAGCAATAATCACAAGACACTCAAAATATACAATTTTAGGATTTTTTATAAATCTAAGTCTATCAATATGTCTATCAATATGTGTGTATAGAAGACACAAATAACCAATCCAGAAGAATGGAAACGGTTGAAGAACAGAAGCTATCTTGGAGACATTCAGTATGTTTAAACAGCCTCATGATGATAATAATGGTATATCAATATGTCTGCAGACCCCAAATATCAACCTTCAGGGGTCCCTAAAGCCAGAGCAGGCTTCCACGCTCATAAAATAAAATAAAACTTAATTTCCCACTGGACTCTGTCGAGGAGAAGATCTTGAAATAGACTGAAGCATGGCAGACAAATCTAACATCTACTGAGTACATGGAACAACCATATTACATTACAACAAATAAACCACAACTTGTGTGTAGGACTCCTGTACATGCTTTAAATATGATGCACGCTCAGCTTACCTTGCCCGACACAGACTCTCCATCGTAGAACAGGTAGTGTTTCTCCACTTTCCCCTCCTCCGTCTTCAGCTCGGCCGTTTTTCTGTTTTCAGCGTCGTTCAGCACTACATCTATCTCACATACCGGTCCAAACAAACCTCCCAGGAAACTCTGCAATCACCAAAAACAGCAAAATGTCATACAAACTTCCAGAAGTTACAGCATTATTGAAAACTGCAGTTGATGAGGACAGTAATAAATTTATACAAAAAAACATGGAAAACTACAGTGTTTTCGGGATTCCACTCACACAGATCTGCACTTCAGGTAGCAGTTTGACTTCTTCAAGCACAAAAAGCCCCAGCAACAAGAAGAATCAACAACTTGCACAACACCACATGTAGCAATAACACTAAACTCCACCACAGCTGGCAAGATAACGCCTCTCACTGAGTACACATGGATGAGACTGATGGCTGTGCTCTGACACAATCCCAGTGAAATGCTTCACCAGACTCTGGGGAAATGACAACGTGTGTTATTTCCAAAACATCCCTGCTGCTCATCCTCATCTGCAAGGCCACATTATTCTCCTCTGAGCTGGCACACAGTCACAAGCACATGTTTCAACATGCAGGGGCAGCAGATCTGGAGGAATCAGCCCAGTCATCAAGATGCGAGGACAGACTGGCTCAGTATCAATTGACTCTTATGAGAGAGGATGCACAAAAACTGAACAAGGATCCTGATGGAAAACCCCAAAGTCAACTTGACGAACTGAACAGTGAAGAGAGACCGAGTCTAAACATAGCTCATATGCATGCATGAGGTGTTTTATAAGTAACATGCAGAAGTATTGAGAGAGGCTGTTGCTGGAGCTCAACATGCATGTGACAGCACAACTTACCACTGGACTGAGCTAACGAGCCACCTTAGCTTTGACGTCCACTTCAGACACATAGCTGCTCCACTCACACGAATACTCAACAAGCTGCAACAACTGGGTGGTATACCACCACGAAAAC
Source organism: Lipophrys pholis (assembly GCF_963383615.2). Taxonomy (NCBI): domain Eukaryota; kingdom Metazoa; phylum Chordata; class Actinopteri; order Blenniiformes; family Blenniidae; genus Lipophrys; species Lipophrys pholis. Next base: position 18,269,674 of record NC_137636.1, on the reverse strand, counting down.
GGGCAACAACCGGAGGCTGAAGCGGCAGGGCCGAGTAAAGAAGCGCAAACATTGGAGAGAGACACGGCCTCGTACCGAGGCTACCCCGAACAACCCAGCTAGCTTTTCCTGTCAGCTCTAATCAGGAGATAAAACCAAAGCAACGCTTCCGGTACGAGCCATTTCCTTCAATAACACACCCCGGCTCGTTAAAGTGCAGTCCTGACAGCTGATGTTTGTTTTTACACTCACCATGTCGGCGGTCTGGACAGTAGAAGCTAACAGATAGCCTCGCTCCGTGTGAACCAGGGGGAGAACCAGCAGCAGCAGCCAGGGCTCCGCGTCATGTGACCCGGGTCATGTGTGCGTGTGTGTGGGCGGGGCCTCGCGAGGAGGCGCCACGCCCCCTCCCCGGGTCAGACTCTGCATCTACCCCCCCCCCCCCCCCCCCCCCCAAAACCAACACCAGCAGGACTGCGCAACTTTCAGCGCTAAAATGTGAACTTACTGTTTCAGTGCCAAGATTATAGTCAATTACCAGAAAAAAGTATTGATGTCAGCATTGTGTGTGTGTGTGTGTGTGTGTGTGTGTGTGTGTGTGTGTGTGTGTGTGTGTGTGTGTGTGTGTGTGTGTGTGTGTGTGTGTGTGTGTCATCCCATGCTGCTGAGAAGCCCAGAGAGAGAGAGAGAGAGAGAGAGAGAGAAAAATACTCAATCACAGAGGGTTTTTATCTCCGTTGATACAGTATTGCATTGGTTATTTGCTGATTGTGTTTCTGAGGAGGAAGATTTCTCAGCCACAGAGTCCAGCGGGCGGATTTACGTGATGCGCCTGATTTCATCACTTCTGGAGTGATGCAATCAGCTGCTGGAGTTCTGGACCATGGAAAGCAGCACAAGACAAGGTCATGAAGAGCAGAAATATCTACTTTTAGGGCAAGGTTTGGAAAAGCAGAGGCGCTCAAAACATGCTGAAGTAGAATCTGGTGGCATGAAGCCTGTTATTTCATAAAAATCCATAAATTAGCCACGTCATTTAATAAGCTGCAGGGTTCAAAACTTGTGAAAAAAGTAGCGGTTTATAGTCTGTAAATTACGGTAATGGAGATCCTTATGTCCAGCTTTTGAAGGACAGGGAATCTGGTCAGGGTGTAAACTAAATTAGTAAGTCAACTCCAGCAAGCCCTGTTAGAAATGGATGGATGGATGGATGGATGGATGATCTCTGCTGATTCTGCATGCAACTTGTATTCAAATTTGTTGCAAACACTCTCCTGCTAAAAATATAACACAGATTATCTGTGATCAACAACAACTGAAATGTTTGTGTTCAAGTGTATCAAGCGAGCGTCTGATGATTCATCATGTTGAGAGTTACTAAAAACTGGACACTCTCCTTAAAAACGCTCCAGTTTTTCAAGACAAGACAGGTCAGAAATTTCCCAACTGACTAAATCACAAATACATCACCAACACCAGTAAGATGGTTAAAAAATCTTTATTCATTTGAGTGTGTGAATTGCAATTTAAACAATGCTAAGCTGCATATTTATAGTACACATTTTGATAATGTTACAGCACTAAAGCTGCATGGACCCATTGAAATGTACTCTGGAGAGACAAAATCATTTTTTTAGACTTTGAAACTAGAAAATGTTGCTTTACCCTCCTGGTTATATGTAAATTATCCTATTGAAGACAAGTGCATTTTTATTTTATTCTTTAAAAAAATAAAGGAACGCATCCATCACAGCTCAAAAGACAAGATGAAACAGAGTGAGAAATGCACTGTAAATGTTATTGCACCAAAGTTATACTGATATAAAGCACTTAAAATGAAGGAAAGGCACAAATACAGATGAGACAACATCAGAGTGTCTACTGGCATCTTTGGCATCTATTTTTATTTTGTTTACAGTTGTTCTGTCTTTTAAAGTAAAGACATCAGTAGAAATATCATGTTTTCCAGCAGGTGGGGATGTTGTATTAGTTTTACTATCTGACCAGTCACGGATGAATTGCAATTAGATGCTTGCCTCTGTATGTATGTGTGCTGGTGTGTGAATCAGACAGTACACAGTTTACAGCTGCAGAATTTGGTCTTGCTTGAGTTCTTCAGGTTTTGCTTCCTCAACCAGTGACCTGCTGGGGAACAACCTCCTCATGCTGCTCAGACCTCCAACTACAAATAGAAATGAAAGGAAGAGCTGATAAGACCAACTTTACGCAACACAAAGACAGTGAAACTTTAAAACGCTTATGTCTGCACAGATGAAAATTTTTCATCAAAAATACCTTTGTAAAGCTCTCTCTCTGTCGGAGACTCGCCAGAGCCGCTTTCGGCAGGCACCTCGTCAGCGTACGAACCGTCCCGCGCAGAGCCTTCATAAACACCGGAGCTTTCTTCACTGGGAGGGCTCAGAGGAGACTCGCTCTCCTCCTCCTCATCCTCCTCCTCCTCCTCCACCTGCAGCTCTTCATCTTCATCTTCCTCCATCTGCTGCTCTTCATCTTCATCCTCCTCTTCCTCCATCAGCTGCTCTTCATCTTCATCCTCCTCCTCCCTCCAAGCTGGAATCTCATCCTCCACGGGTTCAGCCTCTCTGGAAATACACAGTGATAGCGACTCTAAAATTTGGCATTTCATAGGAAGAAGAGAAAATTCAATAATTTATCTTTTCTATCATTTCTGGGCGCAGTGGTTAGCGCTCCCGCCTCACAGCAAGAAAGTTGTGGGTCATGGGTTCAAATCCAGCCTGGGGCCTTTCTGTGTGGAGTTTGCATGTTCTCCCTGTGTGTGCGTGGGTTTCTTCCGGGTACTCTGGTTTCCCCCCACATCCCCCCCCATAAAAAACATGCACAGGGGGTACCTGAGCAAGACCCCGGCTCCCCCCTGAGCACTGCTCTGTACGGCTGCTACCGAGGGGTAAATCAGTATTTCACTACATGTTAGTGACTGGGGTAGTTGTTAACATTGTATGTAACAAATAAAAAAATATTTCTTTAACATGTAATTGAAGCCCTTCTAAAGCTTCTTTCATGTGAAGCTATTTACTTAGATTTGTTCTGAGGGGTATGTATTTCAATCAGCTTCACAAAATCATTCAAACAGTTATGCAAAAAAAAACAAAACAAGAAATTTATAACAAAACAAATGTGTCAAACATTTTTCAGTTCAGGGGTCATATACAGCACAATTCCATCTTGAGTGGGCCGGACCAGTAAATAGTGCCAGAATAACCTTTGAATTTAAACTTTAGAGTTTTTCTTTGTTGTGGTGCAGAGTGTACATGATTAAAATGTCCAGATTTAAAACATCAATTACTACAGAAAATGACTAGAATGTCAACAAAAAGATGAATTTAATTAAACCTTCTGGTGCAAAATACAGTGAAATGCCCCTCCGAAAAAACCCTCTTCTATAGCTGTTGCGACTTTATTACCAGCCTCTAAAACTTCCCAAAAAAATCTACAAACAGCAGACATGTTTAATTTTTCGCTCTTTTATGCTCATCAGCATAATGACGTCTGTATTTTTTATTAACAGCCTCGCGTGTTCGTAGTCTGCTTGCTCTGGTTATGCCAAAATAAATCAACAAAAAGAAATCTGCATACGACCGTGGTTTAATGCCGACACCAATGCTTCTTTTTTTTTTGCTTATTGGCAGAAATTGATGTTCATATCATTGTGTATCCTTATATCAGACTACAGACTTCTGATAGTCTTTAATGTATTCCTCGGGACGAGAGCTGCTTCGAGCAGGATATTCACCTGTCTTCAGTCACACTGAGTAAGCGAGTGTAATGAGAAGATTTCAGTGTGATTACACCATGTAGGCCTGTGCTGCTTCACTGACATCTGCTGGCTGCTCCTATTTGCTCTGTTTACTCCTTTGTGGTGTTCAGTAACTCACAGAGCTTAGATTAAAATAAAACAATAGGTTGGATTGAGTGGGAATATCACTCCATTCTACTTTTTCTTCTTTCAATGAGAAATTGTGTTAAAAAAAAAAAAAAAAGAAGAGTTAAAATAAAAACTACAAAGACTTTCATCAGAGTTGGACTGTGTCGCATACAGACTTTTCTAAACTTTATTTGCAGTGTTAAGGTTTATGTTTACATGTAATCTGTTATTTTCTCATGTTGAAGTATCTGTCTCGCCTGGTACATACACAGATACCAAACAATAGAACAGAAACAGCAGCCCACCCGGCGTCACAGCCCACTTCCTCTCAACACTTCCCTTCATCTTCCTGTTCAAGGCGAGCCGTAAAAAGACAGGCCTGCTGCTGAAATGTTGTTGCTCATAATGACATTAGAGTCCAAAAAAACACAGTGACTAACAGGCCAGACATCCCTTTCTACAATCCTGAGGTGATTCACATTCATTCACATGGCCCGCAGCTGTCCTGTTTACTGTGCGCACCTGAAATTGCAGACCGTTTATCGTCTTGTTTATGGAACCGTCACAACTATGTAACCATTTCCTGAAGTTCTGTAGAACAACTGTTACACTCCTGTGGCTTTTGCAAATTCACACTGGGTTAAAAATCTGCTTCAAAGAGAATGTATATAATGTCGCATTAGATCAAATTCATCCAGTGAGGGATATTCAGCACGATAGACAAACTTTAACTTGACAGCTCAGTTTAATTTTTCTTTTTAATACTTTACTTTTTTATTTTCAAATATGAGATCATTCGCTGATTGACAGATAAGGGGAACTTTAAAAGAGGAAACTGAGGTCTTAAAAGAAAACTGTGATACTTTTTTTTGCACTTGGACAAGGGTTAAAAGGTGGGGTGTTTTTTTTTTTCTTTCAAATAAATATGCACCTATTATTGGTATTGTTATCATTATTGATTAAAATGAATATCTTTTTCTTCCAATTTGTTTTCCTTCACATATGTGTGCACAGCTTTGTGTGTGCATGTAAAAAAAAAGAAGAAATAAACAAAAACAGGAACCTTGACCTAAACAGTGATTAAACGGTTAAATTTAACAAGATGGTGTGATCACATGCAACTGCTGGATCCGTGCTTGTCAGAGACTCCTCTTCTCGTCATCTAAAATAACTAAACGTCGTAATAACTTGAACTAACTTATCTAAACAATTGATCTCCTGGGATAAAACAATAATGGCAAAAAATCAATGACTAAATAATTAAAATATAATTCATTGCAGAACTCAGATTCATTTATGAGGTCAGTTGAGTCTATTTTGTTTAATTCTCACATTAAATGTATGTCACTGGTTGAATTAAACGCCCACAAGAGCCTCTCAACAACCATCTTAGTGGAATTCATGTTCAGTCTGCAATTACACAGTTTTGTTGTTGTTGTTGTTGTTGTTGTGGGGATTATTTCACACGTTTACTTCTTTTAGTGTTCAAATTGAGCCTTTAATGCTCCGGTATACACTGGCAGCTTAGCCAGGCATACACAGCCTATGATTTTCACACACGTCATTATGAGTCCATCAAATCTGAAACGACTGTTTGTTCAAGGACAGAGCGCGCTTCCTCTGTAATGAAGTTTGTGGCGAGCGGAGCTAAAGTTTGCTCCAAGTTCACCACAAACAAACACACGCACGCACACACAGTTCATATTTGTATATTTGTACATCAGTTTATTGGTTTTAGTCAATAATCCTCCAGCAGCTGGATGAAGACATTTCTCACACTTCCAAACAGTAGACGTAAAACTGAACTATTTGCAGATGTGTTACTATTTTGGTCATTCTGAAAAAATACTTTTTTTAGCAAGAGGGTCATTTTGAGAGGATAAACACATTAACTATGAACTCGTCAAGATGTGGACTTGAACTCTAGCCTCCCGTCCTCTTGTTGTTCCCTCCATTTCTCTTTATCCTTGCTGAGTTTTTTTTGGCCACCTACCTCCCACTTATACAGTCTCTCACACATAAAGCACATGGAGGAACACAGACCAGCACATACAGTGGAACATTATCCCATTGTTTTGTGCTAACCAAAGATCCCATGCATGGTCAGCATTTTTACATTTAAAATACCAGTTTTTCTATATTGACCATCGATGACGTTTACTTTTCCAGGTTCAAACACTGGAGCGCTCTTAGCTCTATCAGTCATCCCATCTCTCTTCAGTCACTGATCAAACTAAATCAATGATCTTATCGGTCTTATCACACGCTTATCATGAAAACTCACAGATACTGTGCAGTGGAGGCGGGTAGTTTAGCTGGCAGGTCTGGACTCCACTCCATTTCTTGAGTCTGTTGTGTCACACAGTTGGCGTCATCATCCCCGGGGTTACATCTCACAAAGTTATACACTGCAGTTCGTGGGGCTCCTACAGGGAGAAATGTGTCACCATTGTTTAGTTTACAGGTGTTTCCATGTGTAACACTTCGTTCAAACAGTTTGCTCAGACAGCATTGTTTTGAGGGAACGTCTCATTGCTGATGTGGATTCGGGTTCTTTCCTGTAGCCTATTTCAAGAGATTACAACATTATTCTGCAACAGTAACGGCTGGTTTAGTCCACCTCTGAGGTGTTTGAACTGGAATGTGCTGGAGTAAGAAGTATCACCATTATGTTTTTAAAATCTATATCAGAAAGTTGTTTTGCTTCTCTAATACTTGGTGCATTAGTTGTTTCTTTTCCTGCAAACATTTATGTTACTGGGCTAAAATTCAAGTAAATCCTGTGATTGACTCTTTCATTTGCTTTCATTAAAGGGTTTGATTCTTGGAAAGAAATAACCAAACTGAATTTACTAAAATTCCCTCATGAGTCTATCACCGATTGTGTTTTAATTGAACAAAGAGGTTTCAGTGGTTCTGAAAAATGTGCCAGGTTATAGTGTGTACAAATAGTACTTCCTCCAAAATTGTTAGCAGTGCATTTCTACATCACACTGATGACCCTGATAAAGGCAATCTATCACCATTGTTGTTATTAGCTTTTCATATCTGATGTTTCAGCTGTATATTTCAGATACGAGGCTTCCTGGAAAGAAAATGTGACAAACCTCATAAAAAAAACTTTTTTTTTTTAATTCTGTGAAGAGGTTGAATGTACTCTGTGTACCACATGTGGAGAGATGCTGAAACATTTGAAAAGGGCAAACGCTTCTGTGGGTTTGGTGTGTGTGTGTGTGTGTGTGTGTGTGTGTGTGTGTGTGTGTGTGTGTGTGTGTGTGTGTGTGTGTGTGTGTGTGGGTGGGTGGGTGTGTGTGGGTGGGTGCGTGTGGGTGTTATTAAAACAAATTTAGGTCTCCCTCTTGTTTTGTAAAACTTTAGACATTAGAAGCTGTTGTAGTTGAGGCTCCAATCCTCATCAAAAAGGGAGAAATCAAACAATTATAAGAACAATGAACTAAATAAAATTATTTTGAAATTTCTGTCATGCTGTTGTAATAAGTTTCTTAAATGTGAACTGAAATGGAGAAGAAAAGCTTTCTAGTTACACTAATTTAATAAAAGTTTTCTGATTTATCTTCATCCTTTTCTTCATAAAGGCTTGAAAGTCTTGTAAACGCTATTCACCCTGTTGTCTCCAACTGTTTCATGTACAATAAAATTGTAATCATTAAATGGTAATATCTATGAACATCTTTTTGTTGTCAGTATAAAGCTTTGAAACAAGAGCTTTAGTCATCTGGTTAATTAGAAAGGCTTTAATGTAAAGTGTTGCAATTTCAGAGGACAATCTGAATAGGGCCACAATGCTGCTTTATAGTACAGCCCCACTGCATAATTGAATTCAAATCTATTCCCATTGGAGGTATTTTTATGTTACTCGGGTTTCCCCCGAAACTTTTTCCTTCCTCTCTTTCACAGTGTGACTTTAGTCTCCTTGTGTCATGGTGAAAGCCCCAAAAAAACCCTTTCGACATGCAAAGATTTAGGGGGGGGGGGGGAAACAATCGAAACTTAACTCGGAAACTGAAACGATTGAGCATGAGCCAGAAAAACATTATTCTGCGTTTTTAGTTTACAGGCAGGCAGGATGAGCTACTCAGAGCAGGAGACAATAATATTAAGACTCTTCTGATCTGAAGAATTGAGTCACTGTGACTTCTGGTAATAACTCTGCTGACAGCAGAGATGCAAATCATATGATAGTTTTTACTTCTCAATCATCTCTCCCACCCCCGTGGCCATCCTTCCCTCGCGCTGAGGAGAGCCTCATGTGTCTCCTTCACAATAAAGCTGGACTCACCCTTCGCGTTATGTAAGGACAGGAGGCAGACAGCGAGCAGCAGAAACACCTTCATCCTCAGCCGTGTCTTCTTCAACTAAGAAAATATGATGTATATATATAAAAACAAACAACAATAACACCTCTTCCTCGGAGTTGAGACTTGTTGTGGTGCAGGAGAGAAGAACTGCAAAGTGTGTGAGAGTCTTAAAGCGCCTCCGAGAGGCTCAGCCCTCCGCAGTGCGTCATGGTTTCCTGAACTCTTTCTCCAACAGAAAGAAAGTGACGGAACATCCTCAGTGGAAACTTTTCAAACATCACCGATCTCAGTCTGCGTTTGCGCAACTGCGTTCCAGGAGCAAGGAAACAGCAGAAGATAGCAGCTGAGATTCAATCTCTTTGGATTTGTTCTCTCTCTTTTTAGAAACTCATCACCGCCGAGAGGAAGCGACAGGTTGTCTTAATTGGCTCGTCGAGATAAAGAAGTCCATGTTATTTCACTTTAACTCCAGGAAGACATTTACTGAGCACATTTCAACAACAACGTTTATTTCAGACTAATAACTGCACATTGACGATAACAGAACTGTCAGGTTCAACATAGACTCAGGTGCTGGTACGTTTGCATCTTTACCTGCTGTCTCTTCACCCGACTGAGGGATTTTACTTTGAAATCACAAACTATGACGAAAGCTGTCAAACACAGGACAAATGTTTGGAGGAAGTCATATTGAGAAAACCTTTTTTTCTAAAAGCAAATAATACATAATATAACAGGATAGTGATGGCTGTAGTCAATATTTTAAGATATTATTTATTTATCCCACAAAATATGAAATATGAATAAGACACCATACACAAGGAATTTATTGGAGTTTCCAAAACTTTATTGATGAACCATGAGGAAATGATTTCTCCACATTTTACCCATCCTATTTCTCGGAGCGGTGGTCTGCCAGAGTGGGATTCTAACCTGGGGTCCTCAGATCCCAAATCCTGTGATGATGGATACCATATAGTTTTACAATATATTGCCTACAGAAATGCAACTGAGGTACTTTTTAAGTTAGATATTGCAAAATATGTGTGATTAGGGTCAATATTATCATTTTCATGTGTTGAAATGGTGGAGTTTTGCAATCCATTCGATGTCCTATAAATTGTAGAATGACTCAAGGCCAAAAAGTCCCTGTAACTAGGTTTCCTTTTAAGTTTTACAAGTGTTACGATACGTTTTTTCCCCATTATGCTTTTCACCCATTAAACTTTTATTTTCTTCAGATCTTAGTTTTTGTTTGTTTGTTTGTTTAGCCCTCTTCAGCTAAGAAAAAATAATTACACTCTCTTAGTGTTTATGTGTGAGTGAAGGGGAAAGAACTGGACGTGCGTTACTTGCTCACATGTGGTTTCTACTCAGCTCTTTCAGTGTTTCTTAGTAGTAAACAGAACAATGTGGTGAAGACTGGCGAACCGTCCCAGAAATGCAAACTACCGCCACCAATTCTTTAACGCTCAACTCACAATAATAGGAGAAAACTCTTCAATGTAGTTTTGTGTTAATGCATCACAGGTGCATGAACTATGTCAAATTGCCAAAACACACTACAACCACCTCAGTGTCACCCCAGGGTGGAAGTGATGGATTTTTAATGTAACTGAACCAACACTTAAGTACAATTCACATTACCTGAACCACTTTGCTAGTTTTCAAATCATCATATAGTTATGAGAAGACACCAAATTTTAATCAATTAAAAATAAAACATTGATTAACAAAGTAACTCATACTTTGGCAGGAATATTCTGTAATCGCCGTTTTTTTTTGTTATTTTTTTTCCACCTCTGTTGTCACATTATCAGTGTTGTCTTCATACTGTGTGTGTGTGTGTGTTTGACTGGGTATTTGAATCTGGCTTGCAATGTGCATTCTTTTGAGTGTGTGTGCATGTTTGTGTTATATTGTGTTTTTCGTGTCTCCACATGTGCTGTAGATGTTTGTCAGTATTGTGAAATCATTAAGTTCGCGGGGTGTTTTTAATCACAGTTTGTGTTCACCATGCAACTTTTATTCTATGTTTTTGTATTTTGTCCCACCACATGGCAGATGTAAATACATTCAAAATGTGCTGTACTCATAAACATGTATGTAAATTGCAGTTTAAGTGGCTGAAACACTTTAGAAAGCCAGTATATCAATAAATTATAAAATAAAATAAAATAAAATAAAATAAAATAAAATAAAATCTGATTCTGATTCTGATTCTGATTCTGATTCTGATTCTGATTCTGATCTAAATGTATGGACATAAATTTGAAAGCCAGATAGTATTTAATCCACTTCTTTTCTAATTTTTTTGTTTGTTTTTTTGTTGCTGGTTTTTTTGATACCTCAGTTTCACATTTGTGTTTGTAAGTGTGTGTGTGTGTGTGTGTGTGCGTGTGTGTGTGTGTGTGTGTGTGTGTGTGTGTGTGTGTGTGTGTGTGTGTGTGTGTGTGTGTGTGCGTGTGTGTGTTGTTCTTTTCGTGACATAAGACGATGCTGGTAAACACACGTTGAGATATTTCTGGTGCTGACACCTGGTATGTGACAGAGCCTCGGGCAGACAAAACATCTGTACGGCATTCATTCTTCCAATGGTGACTAAGAAGTAACGCAGAACTGATAAGTGCTGACATGAGAAGATGTAAAAGTAGACAGCTATAAACCATGTTGCAAGCAGATGACTCAACTCTCATTTTAAGGAAGTGTGATTGGTGGAGAGAGCAGACGTAGGGAGAACAAGGACAAACATTAGCCTATTTTTGCAGATTTCTGTCACGCATTCACACCAGAAGGCATGTTTTGGATACTAATTCGTAGTGATTGTTTTTCAGGATGTTACAACTGAGCAGATATGTAATTAAAACATTAAAATGTGTCATAACAGCTTGAATTTATTTACTCAAGCTATCTTTTGTTTTACATAATAGTCATTACAATTAATAAAAGTGTACCTGCAAATCAGCAATGGAACATGTGAATCATACTCTGTACTTCTTTCCATTGACTTTTAGTTGACCCCAAACACCTCCAAACATGACATTTCTGTGCTACTCAAACTTTATGAATAAGTTTGTTTTTGGTTGTCAAGTGCTGATCTATTGAATGAACTATAAACTGTATACACACACACACACACACACACACACACACACACACACACACACACACACACACACACACACACACACACATTCTCAGGGGGAACATACAGAAACTACAGAAATTGAACCACTTTTCATATAGGATTAATAAATCACTTTGAAAAACTGAACATTGCGTTGATACTAAATATAAAACCAATCCCTATTATTTGTTTGCTTTGTGTATCTGTGACTGTCACCTCATCAGCACATCACATCATCTCCCAGCATGCCTCACATGCTGTTTCCATACACACTTGAAGTATTATTCTTGAATCCAAACTGACACTCATTCGTGTCATTTGACACAAATTCTGAATGAATGCTAGATTCTGTGTAAAATCATGCATGGAAACCCACTTGCACAGGACAACAAGTGTGCATGAGATACTGGTTTATGTCTCCAATGATTGTTCTCAAGAGCATTTTAATGTGTCGTGCTCTACATATCAGGGTGTTCTTATTTATTGTCAGGATTCTCAGATAATTGTTGCTCAAAGGATGAGTGAGGTGTCTCGCTCATCATTGTCTTTGGCTGCTCTACATAGGACTTCTCTCGTTCTTTCTGTGTTTATTTTGTTTCCCTCTTACCATTTTCTCATGGCCGTCGGACAGAATGAGACAAAAACTCAGAGTGAGTGAACAGTTTGTTTCAGCTGACACTTTAATCTGAAGCTGCAGGAAGTGGTAACATCATTTGCTATCATTTTCCTTCAGGAAATGACACTACCCTGCCCAATCTGCACACACACACACACACACACACACACACACACACACACACACACACACACACACACACACACACACACACACACACACACACACACACGCACACACACGCACACACACGCACACACACGCACACACACGCGCACACACGCACACACACACACAAACACACGCAACCACACCACCACACAAAATTACACATTTACTCATACTGTGAATGACATCTTTATGTGGCACAATAACCTACTGAAACATTCACTTCACACACAGTTTATCTTCCCCGCCATGCATGTATCTAATGCGAACCATTACAAACTATTAATATATCTTCTATAGTCATGCTTCAGTTTATTTTGTTGCTTCAACTAGTCTCTTACATTTTCTATAAAAAGTCAGCCTTTTACAATCATCTTGGTTTCCATTTCCACGCCGTCCCGCGATGTAGGAATCCAGTCTGTTGTGTGAGTAACCAGAGTTTATAGCAGTACAGACAAAGCTATTTTCACGCTCTTAAATACGGAAATCCAGTGTTAGAATATATGCAAACATAGCAGGATGATTTCACCTAACTGCAGCTTTTGAGTTCCTGGTTTGTCAGCATCCATCGAAAGTGGTCAGAGATAGGAAAAGCAGGGAACCTGCAGCAGGAAGACCAACACTCATTGTTCCCTGGAGGCCACATCTTGCAGCTTACAGGTCTTAACACTGTGCTGCTTAGATCATGATGCCAGATGTGGAACACACCAATCAAAGCTGGTTTGATAACCTACTCCCTAGAAGTGGTCCTGTTGTGACTCATGGATGCAAATTATAAAGTTTTATTTTGCAAGAGTAGTCGGTATTGACTGAAAGTTATCATACATATGACAAGAAAACAGATACATTCTGCAGAAAAGCCAACAAGACAGAGTTGACAGTAGGCCTTAATGCCAATATAAATTACAATCTTAAAATCACTGTGTGTGGGTTGAATTTCCAGTAAGTTGTTGTATTTACACTACATTAAATTAAGTGTCTTTGTGAAACATCGTTTTGACATGCATCTGAGAAGCCACTGGTGTGTCTTTGCCCGTTTCCACACACGTCGTAATGTTTTCTTGTAGATGGTGCAGCCGCCTCACTTCACTCCACACTTGATCCTATCGCCTCGCTCAAGGTAAAAGCAACACCTCAGAGGACAATAGCTTCATGGCATAATGAACAATTGCAAAAAAAGGCAGGAAGTCAGCACGAACGCAGTTCTGTTGAGCCTCATATCCCTTTAAGTTTGAGCAGTAATGACTTTGTAAACTTCTTTAATGACATAATTTCCAACTATTATGGATCAAATTAAAGACCTACTCCCCGAAGCTGTCACACACTTACCAACCACATCTTCAGATGTGTCAATAAAACCCAATTTACAGTTATTCAGCACCCAGCCTATGGATCTCTGCGCTATCCTCAAATGTGGTTTCGTCTAAACTAACAACTTGTCTGTTAGGTCCAATTCTGACTAAATCGTTTAAAGACCTTTACCCCCGATTAGTACATAAACACTAGATCACATGAATGTATCTTTAGTAACATGCTATGTACCACAGGCTCTCAAATATACTGTTATAAAACCTCTTTTTAAAAACACCATCTTTAATCCAGATGTTTTAACAAGTTACAGGCCAATATCCAACCTTTTTTTATTTCTGAAGTCCTGGAAATAGTTTGTTTCAAGTCGAATGAGACCATTTATTCATAAACAATCTATTTGAGTCTTTTCAGTCAGGATTTAGGTCTCCTTATAGCACAGCGACGACTCTATGTCTCGTAACAAACGTATCCTTTCCTCTCATTTGATCCCCTGACCGCAGCTAGAACAGTAGAAAGTTTCTACCAAGCCTCTTTCTTCCTGTTATAATGGAGTTTCTCCTTTCTACCGTTGCTTACGCTTGCTCATGTGGAACTGTTGGTGTTTTCTTCTGAAAGAGTGTTGAGATGACGGTTTTATTTGGCACCAAAAGTAACACTGAATTGATTTGAAATCAATTGAACTGGATGGGATTGAATGAATGAATTGGACAACACGATCTGATTTAAAAATGCTTAGTGGTGGTATTTCTTTTCTTCTTTTTGTATTCATAATTTTTCTGAATAAATTGATGTCACTTCTCTGAAACTCTTGAAATGACCACCCACTGTCACAATCCATTTCCCATATGAATCATTTCTTCATGTTTTTCCTTGATTTATCATCTTCCTCAAATTTCACAGAGTTCATTTCAGGATGAACAGAGGTTTAGAATGATCTTGAATAATGAAAAAAAAAATCAATGTTGAGAACAGGCTATCCAGGTGTCCACAACATATTCTGATCACGGTTTTACAATGTCACAGCTTCAAATCTCGAAAACAATCACTGGGGAAGTACAAAGCAAAGCTGAATAACATTACCGGTAGTGGAAATTGTCTATGCATCAGAAAAGGCATAAGATTTGTGTGAAGTAATAGTTTCCTGTTGCGAAAAACATGTTAATCAAAACATTTATGAATACTTCCAGTTAACTGAAGTTCACACAACAGGACTTTACTAAAAAATATACATTTTCAACTGTATTTCGGAAACAGACGACAGTGGGATGTGTAATGGTTTTTATTGAGCTACCGTACACATATCACCAATCCAAGGTCGCATCAGACCACATGAACTCCTTTTATGAGGTTGTTTTCATCCCCAGTGGCCTCTCATCCAGGTAGTGCACCCTGTCCATTGCAGAAGCTGAACAGAAATAACTGGAGGACCATGACAAAGAACTCAACCAGTCTGAAGCTCTCGAACCTAAAACCAACCACACATCTGATAGGCTGGAAAATAGATTCTCCATCTAGCAATTTACAAATGTCTGAGGATGTGCTGCTTTCTTTGACTGTTCCTCATGATACCCAAAGACATACTTTGTAAAGTAGTCATTCAAACGTAGCTGTAGGTGTGACGGTGAACGTGGGACTATTTCTGTTTTGTGACACATTAAACTGGACTGGAACCGTATGTTTAGGAAGATGTAGGGATAGACTGCTGGTACAATTCTGGAAGTTGGTTGGTATTCCATAGCAATGCTTTGAGGCTGTATTTTTGAGGCGTTCTCTGTTGCACGGTGAATTAGTAGAAAAATGTCTTACTGATCAAAACAGTTGGAACAATAGATGGAAAAGTGGCACTGTCTTGTTTACAGTGTTTAAAGTTTGACACAGTTCTGTGTGCAGTATTTAACATCGGCAATAAAGTGCAGTTTTATGTGGTGTTGATGTTAATCAATTAAATAAATCTAATATCTGACGACAATCTGACTCTGCGCAGTAACTGCTATGAAGGAACAATAAGTGCTCAGTGAAGGCATTATTTATTTTATTAGAGACAGTTATAGACATTGTAATAATGTGGGAAACAGATCCCATATATACTCACGTGTCCAATGCTGACAACCGTTCAGCCTTTCACTCTGAGTGAAGTGCCGCAGTCACAAAATCAACATTACATTTCTGTCATGTGGACAAATACCAATAAAGGCAATCCTCTTCCACTCACAAAAACAAACAAAAATGCACATATTGGTATTGTGGCACAACTAACCTTCTTCACTGGTTTAATTGTCATATAGAGTTTGCATAAAACTTTTGATATTCTTTATGATGGAATGGAAACCTCACAGTTTCTCCAGATGCAGCTCATCACATGCACATTATGCATCTACATACTAAACCAAGATTATATGGGCCACCATAGTTATTAGTGATCATTAAACAGGTAAAGTCACTGAAGATGCATTTTAGGAGCCTGGAGTGCTTTATATAAAATAAAGCCACAACAAATGAAAACCAATATGATTAACACTAGAAAACAAGAATCAAGACTGGGGTCAGAGAAGAAAACCGTAAACTGAGCACTAAATTGACTACTCATAAGACAGAACACATGTACAGCCAGTAGTAATTGAAGCAGTCTTGTGAAATAAGCATGCTCACCCCTAAATAATGAAAAGGGCCATCAACAATTACAAGTACAGTCTGAACATGAGTCAGTCAGTCAGAATGAAGTAGTTGAGTGTCCACAGACTATAAATGTAGATATATTGGCTGTGTTAGATGGATTTAACACAAGTCGTGACGCAGTTAGTGAAATGTGGCACTCCTCAGTTGTTTGTCACCATCTTTGCTTTGAGTCGGTTGATTTTGAGAGGAAGGAGGCCGGCCATCTCAGTGCTCAGCTCCAGCTCCGTCTCCACAGTGCTCGCTGCTTCAGGATGGGACTCGCAATACTGCACCACGTACCTACACAACAGGAGGGAGACAAAGGATACACATCAAATCAGCCAGCAGCTTTCAATGAACAAGCGTTCAATGTGTTCTTAAATTCAATTAAGAGTTTGATTTGTATAGCATTTTTTTCTGAAACATCATAAAGTGCTCCGCAACAAAAATGATATTTGAAAAATGTCTATCATACTTGTAATAGTCTTTTTTGGGGGGGGGGTGTCTATGTATGGGTGTAATGCACTGATTGGTCTGCCAGGTGAACGTTGCAGTGAACGGAACCTATATTGGTAGGAACCTTTGTGGCAGCAGGCGTTGCTTGACGGAAGGACCGCATATGGTTTCTGACCGTTGCACAAAGCGACGCACCGCAACAGCGAGAAAATCTGTATGAAGTTTATGTTGGCCGGGGTATGTATGGTTGGAAAGGACACTCAATTGCGTGTGCAAAATAAAGAGGAGTTTTTTACGATACATGAAGTCTGACGTCATCTACTTTCAGACAGCGCAGGTGAGCACGGCGAGTGCGTCAGTTTCTTATTATGTCAAGGTAGCTGTAGCAGTGGGCTATAGCTATTACAATACTGAAACATAGATTAGATTAAGAATGTAGTCAATTCTGAAAAGGTGTATTTAAGCTGTGTTGTAGGCATTGATTTATAACAGATAAAACAAATGATCCAGCCTGATTTTGCTCCAAGGATCATTCCAGAGCGACGCGAGTCCGACAGAAAAACCTTCATCAGACTTGATTTTAATTACCATCATTGTCAGCAGTTTGGCAGAAAGCGTTGCACAGAATGGAATCAAATCAAATCAAATCCTACTTGTAGCTTTCCAGGGACTTGTTGAGATTATCGAGCTGAGCAGAGGGTGAAGAGGTTATCAGCCGGCTGTGTAGTCTGGCCAATCTGAAGCGAGCCACCAGAACTGGTCTGAGCACCTCGTCCTCCAGATGCTCTGGAAACTTTCCTTCTGGACAACAAAGAGAGTCTAGGAACATCTGGTAGTACCTGAAGAGCAGAGGACCGTTACTTAGTGACGAACGTTGAGGTTCAGAAACACATCAAGGAGCAAATTCACACTCACTTGGCAGAAGCCGAGCAGAGGTGGTTGAATTTCTTGACGGTGTGGTTATCTAAAAGTTCTGTATCTGCTTGTCTGTTGGCCACCGTCAGTTTCAAGTCCATCATTTCATTATAGGTCTCGGCCAACTCAAACATCATCTGCCTGCGGATCATTAGGTAGTACTGGGAGTTCAGGTCTGAAGGAAATGAAGAGCCGGTGAGTCATTTTCTCTGAGATTTCGACATAACTGTATCTTGTGTAAACAGACCAAAACGGCTCCAACGAGGAGGGAAATGGAGTACAATTCTAACTTCAGAACTGGGTACCATTGCAGATTGGTTCCAACATGTCCACTCTTCTTTTGTGCATTTTGCAGCATCGCTCTGGATCTTCTTCAAAGAAAGCCAGGATCCGAAACAGAGCACTGTGGTCCTGCAAAATCTCCACGTGGTCGGTCACGTATCCATCCATCTGGAAGTACTCCTTGGCCTTGGAGAGTGAAAGAATGAAGCGTCATGGAGTTGACCGTACATACAGCTGGACGCAAATATATTTCAGCAGCTGGTTGAAAAAAAAATTTTTTCCACAGTAACTTAATTCAAATGCGATGTTATGACTTCGTATAGCAGCTTACTGGCTCCTTCTGAGTAAAATGAGGAACAAATATCGGCCCAACACAATGTGTTTCAGCCCATCTCACTGCATGTAATGTCAGCTGGACTCACTCCATTAAAGTTATAATACAAGCTGAAATAATACATTGAGGGTTTATGCTAACAAATGTATTCAAATATATTTCATACAAAATGTTAAAAAAATAAAGAAAAAAAAACAAAGACTGCTTTACTTTCTAAGGTGTTTTTTTTTTTTTCCTTCTTCTCTCTCTCTGGAGGAATCTGTTGGGTTGCAGCTCTTGTTCACTATAAATCACTTTAGACATGATCTGCCACCATAGTAAAATATTTTTTACAAGAGGACAAATAAATGAATGGCTTTTTGCTGTGGATTTCCTGTTCTACTCTCATCATGTTTATAAATGGATCCAATAAATGGATTTTAACTCATTTTCATCGTATTATATCAGACATTTTAATAACCGAAATATACACAAGCTGTAGGGCTCCGGGTGTGTTGACCGTGATCAGGAACGGTTCAGTGCGTGTGTGTTGCGTACCTGTGTCACATAGTTCTGTCCCACCAGAAACACAGATCTGGCCTCGGTGAAATCCAGCGGGAGCAAACACATCACCTGAAAAGCACAAAGTCTGATGACATCTCCGATGATGATTCAAGTACTAACCTGGAGGATGGCGCCCTCTAATGGTGAGATAATACAGCCAGAATTTGTCACAAACAGTGAACCATAATGGAAAGTAGTGATGTTACTTTGTTGGGACATCCAAGGACATTTATATGTAGTTGCTGCGTTATTTTCAGTCATTGTTTTTGTTAACGAACTGGTGATATCAGAGTGACATCGAATGTAACTGAAACAAATACTGTCAGGAATAATATTTCCTCGCAAATAGAATAACAACGTTAACTTTAAAATGATATATTCAGCATTGGTGGTAGCAGAAAGAGTATCAAACAACCTACAGACCTTTTCTTCCACACTTGCAATTGAATCGAAGGTATCTTCAGAGCCAAAAAGCAGAGCGCTCTTTCTCCCTTTCTCTTCCTCCTCCTCCTGTTGTCGTCTTGCTCTTTTCATCTCATCTTGACGTTCGACATCCAGCTTCCCAATGTTGTCCTGAAAAGACAGTCGTCAGTACACATTTAGAATCTGTAAAATTTCAACCATTTCTTGAATTTTAATGGAAATAAACAGTAATTTTATTTTTCATGACTGAATTTACAAAAAATAAAACAAAGAATAGCAATATTCCAGTTTATGTGTAAGAAATCTACAATATATGAAAGTTTCTGTGTTTTAATCAAAGGATGTGAAAAATGAAATTCCCAATTGTATTGTAATTATCAGACCCGAGATCTGTGCAGAAAAAGCTCAACCGTACCTCCAGCTGCTTCTTGGCATCTTCCAGGAGGTTGAGACCATATTTAATCCAACATCTTGCAATCTCTGCTCTCTTCTGTCTGAGCTGCTCTCGGCGCTCATTCTCCGCATTACCTGAATTAGAGAATTAAGGGTGAAAAAAAATAAAGAAAACTCAACGGTGAGCTTAACTGTTTGGATATGCACACTGATGAAATGCTTTGCAGACACTTACTCTCCTGCGCTGCAGCTTCAGATGGAACCTCTCCCGCCAGACCTGATATGACCGTAGCTGCTGAGAGACAATGTCTGCCCTCCATGAATCGACCCTGAAAAACATAAACACATGAACACAGAATTCCAAATATCGGTACTATTTTCTTTCTAATAACTGCTTTCCAGGATTTCACCAAATTGCTCCATGAAGGCCAAACACAAGTTTGGTGATTGAGGATAAACGACAGTCAGAGTTTTACTCCCTACAACTTTAAGCCACATGGATGCGACCCTCTTGTCCACCAGGACAAATTCCAATTTTGTGGCCTCTCATCCTGTGCAATGCATTAATAGGAAAGAATCAATCCATTTTAAAGGAGTTTGGTTCCAGACCCGAAGCTGTCGAGGAGGTGAGCCCTCTTGACCTCCTGCACCAGCTCCCGCTGGCTCTCCCCCCCCCCCCCCAGCGAGGAGACATGGCATATCCCAGGGGCCCGTTTCTGCTGCAGCTGCCCTGTGGCTCTCCGCCATCTAAAACAATGTGAACAATGCACCTCTCCCCATGTTGGACTTCACGAGTGGTGGGTCCACACAGCTTGTTCAGGTTGTGTTTGACTGGGACTAGTGAGCTCCCCAACGTCTCTATACAGACGCGTAACACCAAAAACAAATGAATGTGTCCACTTAAAGCAGACCTGTACAACACATCCGGTAATTAAAAAATGATATCGTTCACATGAGGTCAGTTTATCTAACCCGGGTTCAAGTATTTGGAAAATGAAACCAATAACTGGAGTGAACCTTTAAAAAAAATATGCAGCCTGTCTTCTTTTCACCGAGACATGCAGTTCACACAATTCGGTCACAGTTTAGGAAATAAATTAGTTGTTAAAATCAAAGCTCATACCTTGGTGATATAATATTGTGATAGTGTGGCAGCGTTTAACGCCCACTCCATTGGATTGAACTGATTTAGTTGCAGTTGTCTCTGCAGGGTACTGTGGCAGTAGGTGGCTGCACGCTCAGTTTGACCTGGAAGGCAAAACAGAGCTATTTTACTACGAACACATGAATCTACGTATTAAAATTAGAATAACTGTTGATCAAATTCACAAGGAAGCTTTAAGAAATTAGGAAGTAAAGCTGTAATATTATCTCACTAAGTTGTTTGTTTGTTTTTTGGAGACTTGATACAAAAATGAGACGTTACAAAATCTCGTACTCACCAAGGCTTTTATAAACTTGTGCAAGATAGTACATGGTGTGTATGAAGGCCAACTCAAACCTGACACAGGTGAAGGAATAGAACAGAATAGAAAAGAAATGCGTTATTAATCTCAGCGAGAGATTCTTGTAGCATAGCTCCACACAAAAATAGCAAAGAAGGTAAACAAAGTAAACAGCCAATGTAAGCATATCAAGAAAATATGTGACCATCAACATCACGCATGAAGCTGTATTAGTGAAAGTATCACCTCTTGGTTCTTTCCTGATGTGTTAGCAGGCTTTCCTCAGCAGTGAAGTACTCGGTCATATCAGTGGGAGGAGTCCCATCCTAAGACAAAATCACAAAGACAGTCTGCTCATCGGTGTTTAAACTTGTGCAGTGATTTCATCTTGTGCAGTGACAACACATCTCCCCTGAAACATTTGACCATGTGGTTTATGCTTCATACGTTAGACTGTGTGAATCATAAAGTGCCTCTTTGAAAGGTTCAGTAGTGGTGTGGTTAGTTGTTTTTTTTTAAAGATGGATTTTTTTTATTCTCCTGCTGTTGGAAAATAATTGCAAACAACTTCTAGTCTAATAAGAAGGTGGAAACAAAGCAATCAGAGTACCAGATGCTTGGAGATCATTTTTAATCCTAAAACACTACTCAGTTTTGGGAGGGACCGTCACCAACCAAGGGATGTGCAATGCATATAAAGTCAACAAGTATACATCAACCCAATGTGCTGCATTTGTATTTCTTCCAAACAAGATGATAACAATACACCCTAAACAAAGCAAAGTTTCACTGTGAAACAATCAGAAAATGTCCAAATTGTAGTGAGATGAATATATATATATATATTTTTAAAGGAGACATGAAACAATGCAAAGCTCCGACTTCTCAACAAAGGAATCATTGTTGACCTCAATGGCGACCAGCACAATGGACACCAGTACCTAACTGAAAGTGAAGCATATCTCCCATGACAACATTGCCTCTTGACACAATAAAGCATACAAATATGTAGATAAGAAAACTGTCATCTCCCTCTGCCCATTCTCACTTTCTTGCAGTGACAAAAGCACCGCAGTAAGCATATTTATTGAGGTGCATTTCTTTGGAAGACTGCATTTCAGAAGATTGAAAGACCAGAGAGTGGAAGAGACGGCAGAAAATATCACTGAGATTTCACTGCCTACAGCTGCTCCTTCTTTTTGCTGTTTGCAGCATCTGGTTAAAGCAGCAACTTTAAATCACAGTATCCCAAACCAAGTTTGTCATCTTCACGACTCTCCCTAACCCCTTTCGCTAAGGGTTTTTGATTTGAGGGAGAGAGTTGTAGAACATGCAAAATACAAACAGAAAGGCCATTTCTCAGATTCAGATGTCGGCCACCTTAACGTGACACAACAACACTAACCACTTCATCAGTGTGCTCTCTAATAAAATGTTTAAAGAAAACCAATCAAGCAGCATCAAGTCAGGGGCACAACAAACCAGCCTTACCTCTTTCATGTAACGTTGGTAGATGGATTCAGCAGATTCAAGAAAGCCCTGAGCCATCTCCGTCTCATCCCGGCCTGCCCAAAGGATGCCCAGCTGGTTCTGATAGCACAGTGGGGGTCAACACATGAGCATCAGATAATCGGCATCAGCTGATGTCTTAAAACAGTGAAAGTATTTGTGAAAGAAGGGTCTACTACACATATGTACCACATTTATGAACAACGATTCATTATTATCACAATGAATGATTTACAAATGGAGATAGGTGATTAGGAGCCGTGCGGATATAAAGAAAGATGAGCATACAGTGACCTGCAATGTTTAAAATGGAATTGTTCAAAAAGGTTTTGGGCTGAAGGTACTCTTTAAATTGCAAGTGTTGCGTGGGATCTTATATTTAATCTTAGTCTGCAGTGTCAGTTGCTGGATAAAGGAGAACTGGCAGTCAAACATGCATTATGACAGTGTGATGACTGTCAGCATTACCCTGACATGGATATACAGCGACACGTTCTCCGTCGACGCTCTGCATCTCTCCAGCTGCTTCATGCAGTTCAGGAGATGCTCCTGGCCGGCTGACAGCTCCTCGGTCTCCACATGGTTCACGCCCAGGTAGTACTCCACAGCCCCGAGCTTAGCGGCCCGCAGCCCGGCCGGAGAGTCCCCGCTGAAGCCCCGGCCGAAGACGTCCTCCGTCTGCCCGTCCAGCGGCTCCTCGGGCGGCCGTTGCTCGCTGCTCTCCGCCCGGCTGTCCTCCTCACCGTCCCCCGCTTCAAAGCTCTTCAGAGAGCAGTAAATCTCTCTGAGAAGCTCCCTGGCCTTGTACTTGGAGCGGAACGGGTCGTTCTCCGGATCATTTCGTGACTCCACCTCGGTCAGGTTGAGGGCGTTGGAGAATTTGTCGCAGACGGCTCTCCACTCATCACTGCTGAGTGACGCCATGTTGGTTTTCTTCTAGTCACCGCCTCGCTAGCGATATCTGGCAACCCCAGGGTTGCCAGATATCGCTAAGTGAACAAGCAACTGAGATTCTTAAAACAAGCGACTTCATCCTAAATAAATAACTGTGTGTGTGTGTGTGTGTGTGTGTGTGTGTGTGTGTGTGTGTGTGTGTGTGTGTGTGTGTGTGCGCATAAGGGCTCTCTCTCTCTCTCTCTCTCTTTCTCTTGCTCGCTCTAGCTTTGTCTTTCTAAATGTAAACATTTATTAATGTGCCATATCATATGTCAGTCTTTGTAAGAAAACATAATACAAAGTATCTCAGTATTAACGTTCATATTTGTTATGTGTGAAAATTTGGAGAGCGATGATTATTACGGGCGGACTACGCATTTCTCAGTAGAAATATATGCACTTCCAGTGCAGGGTGCCCCATCCAAGATGGCGCCGCGCTGCGATGTCAGCTCCAGTAGACAGCGCCAGTCAATGATGTCTATGGCCACTAGCTTGGCACAAGAACAAGCCTAAAGACGCTTATATTAAGCGGACCTGGCAACACAGAAGCAGGCAATTCTTCTTCGCCGTTTTATGTTGATAGCAGTTTAAATGCACGATGCTGCACTAGTGCCGCCATTTGGTTTTAACTGTCTATCGGTGTTGGTTTACAGTATTTCACGAGTATCCAAATAATTTCAGATGGCATCGTGACACCACAACTCCCAATTGTTCCTTTGTTTTCAATGGTGTCCTAGTCAGACTAATGTTGGTAAAAACTGGTTGTTTCCCAGGACAGAGTAATTCTGCACCCATGAACCGTGAACCCAGCAGAAAAATAAAGAACAATGGCCTTTTTTATTTTATTGTCCTCTGGGCCAGATCAAACCGTTTTTATAGGCCAATGTTGTCCCGTTGACCTCGTATTGACACCCAAAGTCTATTATATCCACGCTGGTAGTCTTATCACTGAAAATGAAATGATCTCTCTATACAGCGGTGTAGTTTTAATGAGTTCCAACACCCGAGTGTACTTGACAGTAAAATGCAACTCAAACAAGAGTTGTCTTCATGTTTCAGTTCCTTCGAAACATCTTTTTTGATGTCCATCATCTCAGAGTCAGCTTGACAAATGAAGTGAAACTGTTTTCACATGAACTGCTGTCAGACCGCAGCCTTTGGAAACGCAGTTTTTCATCTTGACGCACAAACGATGCCTTGCTATGACATCCAATTTGTTTCTCTGAACTTCCTGGAAGTTCAGCATTTGACAGCATCTACAAATTACTGTAACTGGAAGTCAGAACTTTGTTACTCAGGAAACCACCATCAGGTCTGACAATCCTGGACACAATCTCATTGTTGTTGGTCTCAACCGACGATAATGTGTTTACCATTGTTGGTGTCCATTCACACTGAGGAAAAAAGAAAATATACAAGATGTGATTTTGCTCTAATCTTTAATGATGTGAGATACTAAACCTTTATTTTTTTTTATTTGTTCTTGTACTGAGTGAAAGAAAGCTAAAAAAAAAAAAAGAAAGATGTATAGCACTCAAACTTAGAGGAAATGATGTGTTTGTTTAAAAAATTCACTTGCAAAGTACTGAGAGTGAAAAGATGCGATTGACCTCTCCGATTACGTGTAAATTACATTGTAACGGTGGAATGATGCTTGACCTTCATAACAGGGAAAACATCAAAACTGCAGCTGTAAAACTGAACTTTAGGGAAACCCTGAAGACACTGTGAAAAAGGTGTGTTTTTCAAACCTGTTTATTTTAATAAACCCAAAGAATCAAAACATTTATCGGGGGTTAATAATGTCAATTATACAGCGACAATAAATTAAAGTGAATGACAACAACACAAAGTCCATGTTTGGTCAGCACTGACAGAAGCAGCTTGTCTCCTCAAGATTGAAACTTTCTGAACAGTCTCAGGTATCAACATAACTACAATGCGTTACAATGTGAGATGACATTTCATTTAAATAATTATCTGAATTCTGTTTTCAAGATCATCAGCTATACAGACATTTGACAGCATAGTATCGAACCTCCTACACTGAAACCGACAACTGTGCTGCTCTCTCTGTGCTTGAGGATAGGCTAATGGATGAATCTGTTGCCAGTGAGGACAGCGTGAACCTTTCTGCACAAGCTGAACTGTCATTCATTTCATTTTCCAAGCAGGTTGCGACTTGGAATTGAAAATGAAAAAACTAAATCAAATGATAAGATGGAAGTTAGTCTGAAAGTGTGTGACAGCGGGTGGTGGATCCTTTGTGCAAGATAACACACTGTCACTCTGGCCTGCAGACTGAACCTTCAGGTTGGAGACTGGTGTGTCACTTCAAATGTGGCTAAAATCTAAAACTAAATCACTGCAGTAGCCCTGACTTTAATAAGAAACTTTCTTCTGTCTGTGTCGTAAAGTGACTAAAATTACACGAGTTGGCTATCTTGGTAACATCAGGGTAAGAATTTCCTAAGTGCATTACTGATTGGATTTGGTGTTTCGGTGCACGAGCTCTGATATCCAGGTTCACGGGTGTCGCAGCACAGCGCCACTCAGCTTTTGGCCTCTTTATGAAGATTTTCCTCTTTTCTCAAGGCTGAAATAACAAACAAACAAACAGTCAGAATAAACACAATAAAGCCTTCACTAAAAGTCCTCATGTTTATAAGATGCAGGGTTCAAAGCGTGCGGAAAAAGTATAGTCCGCTTATTAGTCCGGAAATTATGGTAACTAAATAGACAAATAGATTGGAGAAATTGCCTCGTCAACACATAAACAGCCAAAATAAACATAGGGATATTTTGAGAAAGCAAATTACCTGCAAGAGCAAGTACAACATATATACTCATTACCCAAATTCTAATCACAGATCTTTCATTTTTAAGTCTGATTTTACAAATCCTAAGGTTGAACTTGTTGGAGTCGTATGCCAAGCACCTGCAGTGTGTTTGGCCTCAGCGACCTTTCCTCAACAAACTGTAGACAATAACAACTAAGAACAATTTTAGAGCAATGATGGATTTCCTGACGTGTCCATCCATATCCTGCTTTAGGAAATAGAAGCCGTGTCTTTGTTCAGAGGGTGAATCCTTCAAAAGAATTGAGGGACTAAACAGCAGCTTTCAGAGGACTCTTCCAAGAGCTGTACAGGTCGCCTAGCAACCACAAATGAGTCTTGAAAAGGGAGCGAGAGCCACTTGTTGCACTTTCATTTCGACTTCACTGACAATTAATTGTATTTGTTTTGTTTGCGATTCGAGAAAGGTCGAAGCCAATATCACTCAGTGGGTTTCCTCTCTTGTCATTTGTTCATGCATATTATACCGACCTGAACGCCGAGCAGGGCAAAGGACAAGCACCAGTAAAGACTCCTGCATTAGTCACATAAATCCTTAGCATTATGAATAATACAATATGTGAAGTTGATCTGTTGTGGCGTCTGGTTCCACTCAACAAAGGATCCATTTTTTTTAGCAGCATTTGAAAGGGCTTTTGAACCGGGACACTTACACAAGTAAGATCTGCTTACCTACTTGCTCATAAGAACAAGAACTAAAAAAAAAAAGCACCGTAAATGGTTCCTCACTTGTATTTGATGAGCCGGCTTCCCTGAACCAGCTGTGCTGACTCGTTGGTCAAATGGCAGGCGAACAGAAGCCAGTTACGTGGCTGCACCTTGTAGGCAAACCTCATGAAGAGGAGTGAATAACAGCACAGAGCTGCGGGGAAAGAGAAGAGGAAACATGGTAAATACAAGACCGGCTTTTTAAATATAACCTGCATAACGGCATGCACGCTGTGCGTCTCTAAAAATGGAAAATGAGATATCTAATTGCATCTAAACTGAAAAGCAAATCTCGGCTTGACTATTGAGTTTTTAGAGCAAATTTGTTGAACTTTATTTTTTCTGTAAAAGGACAAACGACAGCACTAAAAAAGAGAGCAGCGCTGCGTGAGTACTGCACGAAGGTCCATACTGATACATGTGTCTGTATGTCTTACCAAAGGTCATTCTGCCACTGATGATTTCAGGGCTCTTCTTCATATCTGTGATGGCGGCGATAGGAAGACCCCAGTTTGCCACAGGACCCCAGAAATGCTGCGGAAAAAAAGTAAAAAAAGAAGAGAAGTTAGGTGTTTTACATCGATTGTAAATGTATGCGTGAAGTTGAAAGAGATACAAATGATAAAGAGCAGTGGCTGTCAAAGTGTGTGTGTGGCGGTGGGCTGCGATTTAGGTAAAGACACAGGAATCACCTAAAAGTAAGGGTCAAAACAGCAATTTATAAATAAGCCTCTGGGATGGAACAACTGACGTAAAGAGAAAGAGAACCTTTGTTGACTTACCGTGCTGATGAATGTTTGAGGTTTTGAGTTTTTTGGCGCCACATAGAGGAGAGGAGAACATGAAGTATGTAGATTAGTCAAACAGAAATCACAATCACATTAATTCACCAATGACAAACTGATGATTTCTATCCATGTTACTAAATAAAAAACAAATATGACCAACTTTCAGTAGCTGTCTCCGTCACTCCCTGGAATACTGTTTGTAACAAAAATATGCAACTTTGTGAACACTGACAAAAACGGAGCCAAACAGCCCCCAGGCAAAGCTCCACAGAACACGTTAGCAAGGGTCCAGAAGTCTTCAAAACGTACTCCTCATTCACTTCTACAGCGCAATTATTTGTCTTTTAAAGCATTGTTTACATATTAGGCACAAAGGTCATCAGAAGACAACATGGATGATCCAGTGTATTCATCATATGTGCAAACAAAGCACCTTCCTGGAGCCTCTACGTTTCCACTTCCATCTCACGGAGTGACTGTGGCTGATCTGTGTGCAGTACACACACAACCAGGGCTTCATGTAAACATTAGCCAGAGTCTTAGAAACAATCAGATGACTTCTTTCAACTTAATGACACCACAAACCTTCCACAGCGTGGCACGCAACCAGACAGATAACTCCCTTTGAGAGTTTTCACAATAGGGCCTCTGAGGGGCAATAGCATACTTTCAAGGTGAACTATTTATTTCTGCATAAGTTTAAAAATAATGTGTGTGAAAGGACACTGTGACAGGGACAACACCGTTTTCAGATGTTGCCTAATCCCTGGTGTTTTAGATATGAAGGCAAAAACTGACAAGCACACGGATTGAACCACAGTTTCACTCTGCATAAAAACCAAACCTCCTGGTGCACGGTCAATGACAAACACTTGTTTAAAAAAAATAATCATAATGGCCATCATATAACAGCAGTTCCTCGGATGACAACAATTAGTATTCATAGGAATATTTTTATTATTTTACTCGTACTGAAGTACGATTTACATCATGTAAATAACTACTGCTTACATCCCTGATTTGAATTAAAATACACATCTTTTCACATTATCTAGTGATAAATGTATAGTTTTAAGACATGACTTGATGCCGAATCTCAACTTGACGGAACAAACTACATTGTTTAATTCTTATACACTGCGTTGATTTTAGGAAATTAGATTCAAACGTAGATGGAGAAAGTATGCGAAGCTTCTAATATCGGCAAGAGTATTCTCACGAGTGTACTCTGAATAATAAAAGTATTTAATTGAGTACCAACTCTTCAATGACAAGAGGAATGACGGCTGATCTCCGGAAGGCAAACCACCATCCTCACTTTTTCTAACATTCAGATAAATAACCGCACCTGTTTTGTTTTGTTGTGTGTTTTATGTTGAACAATCCTCATGTCTGGACTGTAAATAAAGCGAGCTGGTAAACATGAGCCGCGGTGAAGTAGCTGCTAGCTGCCTTAGCATCAATGTGCAGAAAACCACGAACCTCGTCAGATAGTCCCTGAACTCTTTGCTCTTCAGGTGGTCGATGGCTTTACGAGCGACTGTCCCCGCCATGGTGTTGACTTCAGGAGGCTGGGCGTCTTAGCCGAGGGAAGCGGTGTTTCTGTTCGGTTTGAAGGGCGACCGAGGGGCTCCGCTGCTCAGAGGACGACCGCTCTGATTTACGCCCCTGTCGTAAACACACAGGTCCACATCCCGGCCACTGGGGGGCGCTGTTTATCGTCAAACCTAAAATTCACAACCAATCCCCAACGTCAACTCGGGATGGTTTTCCCTGAATCTTTTAACAACAACAACAACAACACGACAGAGTTCGTCTAAAACACAAGGAAATAGAATAAAGACATTGAAACAATTAAGGATCTTAATCTTAAGCGATAAAAATGATGAAATACATTAAAACAAAGCAATTATTATCTTAATCTTGAGTTATGAAGATTATGAAATACATTAAAAGTAAGTGATTAAGTGATGCATTAAAAAAAGAAAAAATCTTTTAAAACGTTATTAAGAGAAAGGCAATAGAACTAGTAAAATCCATTGTTTATTGCATAGACTTAGCAAATAATATAGTTTTAAAGGCCTGATTTATGTTATATATATATATAAACCTGAGTGGGTCAGCAGTCTTCAGTAAACACTGTATATAATGTTTTTATTGGGCATATTTTATATTACTTTTCCATTTTATCCTATATTTTACTTGTGTTTTCACATTGACCGGGCTTTGATTACAGAATTTCGTATTATGTCATGTAACGTACTACAATAAATACTCCTTGAATCCTTGAAAAACACCTTTAGAAAAAGGTTTTGGGCAGGGTGTCAAGGTGCAAATTGTGGGATCAAAGTGAACAATATTGGTTAGAACTGCACAATCTTAAGGGGGAAAATGTCACAGATTAATTGGAATATTTTTGTAGGGGGAACAGGTGTTGCAGTCTTAATGTCTGAAGTAGACTGACCGACTCACATTCTTATCTGTATAATGTATTTGGGTGAAAAAGGATACAAAATCCTCACATGCTGCAACAGATAACAGTTCAGGAGGGACTGACGCTGAGGGATTAGTCAGTCTGTCCAAGACACTAAACAAATTACATCTATTGTTACTGCGTTTGGTGATAATCTCAAAGAAAAAGGACTGTCTGGCCCTTTCCTAATTCTAATATATATATATTCAAAGTGTCTCTTCACAGACATCACACAAAATCTCTGGATTTTCTTTTCCATTCCAGGCCGAGGTGTTGAATTAAAAAGACAAAACATAAAATATACACTGAAGTGAATTTGGAGGAATGTTGGCAAACAATATGTGGGTCCTGGATTAGCATTACTTATCTATCCATGTTCTGTGCTCCACAATCCAGTTCATGGTCACAGGAGTTGATCCCTGAATGCAACATACACCCTGAACAGAGACTGACAACACATATACACACCAATGGGAAATTCAGTGTCACCAATTCATTTAAAGTTTGTTTGTTTGTTTGGACAGTGCTCAAGATGTTCTGGTTTTCTCCTCCCTTGCAAAACAGTTGAATGCCAAAAGGTGTGTCTGTGACTAACTGACTGCTGTAGCTCTCAGTCATAGGTCTCAAAGCAGTATTAAATATGGATGGATTTTGTTTATGAAATGAAGCAAAAAGCAAATGAACATGTGTTTATTAATGATAATGCATTAATTACTTTCTTGTCACAATATCAGTCTTAGTCTGTGTTCCTGCTGTGCTCACAGAGAAAAAGATACACTCACGCAACTCTACAGAACACTCTTCAATATGGGTACATACTGTAAATATACTGATATTTACGTACCCATATTGAAGACTGGAGAGTTTACAAATTTTGTGATCTGCAGCTCAAAAAAAAACAAAAACAGTTCCTACACAGTCGCTGTAACACACATCTGGAAATATTGATAAAGATGAATCATGCTAGATCTAATATCTGTATAGCATAAAAAAGGCTTATAGATCTTTTAGGTTTTCATTTTTCAAGTTCTAATACATGACTAACTCGATTTAATGTGTCCTTAGAAAAGTACACTCAGACACGTTTCAACAGATTTTATTGAATTCCCGTATTTAAAAAAAAGAAAGAAAGAAAATAACAAAAGTCCTTCATGCATTTACAAATTACTCCAAGCACACTGAAACCCCCCAACATGGATTGTGCTGTCTAAATGACTAAAGTCAAAAACATCATATGGCTAAAATATCAACCTACATCTTCTTTCCACTGTAATTGTAATAAGGTAAAACATTTTTTTATAGTTTCTATTTCATGGACATAAAATCCATTAAAAAAAAAAAAAAAAAAAAAAAAATATATATATATATATATATATAGGTCAGATAGCAAATTTTCGCGACATTCCTTCCAGCTAAATACACACTTCATACATGTACTTTGCACACATACTCTGATGAAAGAGATTTTCCCTGGCAAGCAAGTATATTATTCATTTTGTCACTTTAATGCTCTGTGAAATTTCTTTCCAGAACAGACTTTGACTATGACTCTAAATCATTGCCTGTAAAATAAAGCCCCAGTCAAAAATATAGAGTAATATTGAATGAACATCTGTCTGGAGCCTATTGGTGCTCGGCTAGAAATTTACTAAATGGATTACGTTCAGATCCAAAGTTTGTGCTTTGCTTGACAAACAACAAAAAAAACAACAGCTGATATGTAAATTAAAGCTGTAATGAAATCTGATTAACATTGACTGATATAAATAAAAGGTAGAAGACAACTGAAACTTATCTCAACACAGGTCCCAGTTACATTTCTTCAAGTTTGCATTCTTCCCTTAATGACTTCGCATAGGTTGAAAAGAATGGGGAGTGGCGCCTGCAATTTAGTCTACTTTGGTTTAATCATTAACGCCGTCATTCTTTATGGGCACACCTTAATGTAGACACATGCAGATAAGTATTTACCTTTGTTCCTTCACATTATGCTGGCCATAGAGTTTATTTCACATGACTACAGGGGGAACGTTGCACGCCTTCACTCAACTTGACTTTGGAAGCATATAACAATTTATCGACAAATGTTTCATCTTGAATATCAACCAGCATTATGACAGTGTTTCCGTGGGCTCACCACCCGCAGGAAGGTTCTTATTCGGTGCAGTGTGATCTGGGTGACAGTGGTCAGACTGCCACCCCCGGCCCCCGGAAACGGATAAGGGGGAGAAAGTGGATGGATGGATGGATGGATGATGTCAGTGTCCACCATTGGGCCGTACCTCAGCATAATTTTTAACCAACTGTGAGATCCTGACGACTTTGATGTCTGATGGCACAGAATCGTAGTCAGACCAGAGGTATTCTGGAGACAGCACCTTAGTTGGTTTGTTGTATAGCAGGTACCTGCATGCAACAGAAAGACAATTTTGTTAGAGACATGCAACTGGATTTTGAAATCCCCAGGCAGCTGCAGAGCTGCCGTGATCCGATTGTGTAATCTGATTGGACACCCTATGTGCCCTCCAAAACTGTCATAGGCTCTACTGTCAATCACTGTATTAAGTTGCCACCAAACACTAAATTATAAAAAGGAGATATAGCCAAAGCTGAAGGCGATTATAATAATAATAATTTACATTTTATTTGGGGGTATTCCTTTAGAAATGTGTGTTTTAAATGTATTCAACTTTGAAAAAATGCTCCACTGATCAATTCACTGACAGTGTTAAAATAGCTTTGCTCGTATATTTAAGGAGATAAGGATTCTTACTAATTCACACTGCATCATGTGAACCCATCTTTAGAAGAATATAGAATTCCCGTAGCCAACCAAAGCAAGACGAGGAAACAGTCACTGAACAATTAAAATGTTTCTTTGTTGTCTCAATAACATTTTCTGGACTCCCTGTGAGATTCCTACGTTGAAGCCAGGTATACATATAAATGTGGAAATAAAATGTGATACCGTACTTGTTCAGGTGACTCTCTTCCTGCCACACAGCTTCAATGTTGTTCTTTTTGTCTTCCTCCGACATGTTGTAACAGTATCTAATGAAATACAAAAGTTGCAACTGTGAGGCAGCACAACAGGTAGAATATTCAACAGACTGTCAAACACAGTAGTAACAAAAGGCTTTACAAACAGTTTTGAAGGCAAAGCTTCTCATCTTTATTGTATGCAAAAGCCAGCTGAACCACTACGAGGCTGGATTTTATCTTATCGAGATAACTTCAAGGACTGCAGGATTTCCCCGTGTGTGTGATTGGTCAGACGCTTCAAACTCCGCCCCCTTTCATGTGAACGCACACGTAGGTCTGGGTTGAACCAGCGAGTTGACCACCTGCTTCGTAGTCACGGTTATCAGGACCGCGCGTGTCTGGATAAGTTAACCCAGGAAACAGAGAGAGATCCTGGATATGCTTACCACGGTTCGTAGTACAGGCCTCTGCTCCTCTCCTTAACTTGCTTTTCTTAAGTTTTGAATCAAAACGGTTGGAAAATATTTTGGTTTTGGTTACTTGACAAGGTTGTACATGTCCTCCAGGTATCCCCCCCAGACGGCTGCGGTGTAATAATAGTCTCCTTCACCGGCAGGAATATAGGCTTTGGACTGGGGCCGACGCTCATAAGGAAATCCATCTCTTGATGTCTTCTGGTAAAAACAGAAATATACAGACAAGAGCACTATTAAAATTTTGACAACTTCACAAGCAAGTTCAGCAGATTCTTTTAAATTCAAAGCTCTTAAGTGGTAAATGAGGCAATACACTAGCATGTGATGTGTGAAGGGCTGAGCTGATGAAAATGTGAGAATAATTTCTACAGCCCATCGCATTTATGGTCATGATGAAATAAGGGGGTAAAAAAGTGTTTATTTGGCATGAATATGATGAAAATGAAGGAAAACACTAAAACCTTGTAGTAGCCACGGTGAAGAACAGCAGAGAGTCGACTGAGAGACTCTGCCCCAAAGCGGTCGTGGAAGACACTGTCAATGTCCATCATGAACAGATAGTCTGCTTCTTTACGGATCTTGAACATGGAAGACAGTTGTTAAATCCACAAACACAAAACTCAAACGGGTTATTGAAGAGTGTATTAAAAATATACAATAAAAGAATTTGATAATTTCTTCCATGTCACAGTCCAGTGTCTTTCACTCGTTACCTGTTTGTCAATGGTCATGGTGGCCCATTTCATTCGGCCAAGTACCACATCCTGCCAGCGCTTGGCACTTGGAACAGTGACAATTGTGATCTTTCTGCCCTCTCTCATTCCAATCTAAAACAGTCCAACAAAAGCATTTAAAAGAATATTATGTAGGTCTACTTGTTATAGTAACAGCTTAAGCGTAGACATTTGTTATGCTTCTATCTGTCTCACAGAGGAGAAATTCAGAGTGTTGTCAGCAGCATTACACACAGCGATACATGCATATGAGACAGAAAAAAAAAAATCAAATATAAAAAACTGTACAAACATAAGTACGATACAAATGTAAAAAGAATAGTGCAATCACTGAATATAAAAAAAAAAACACATTAATAAGGAGTGCAAATCCATTCCCTGGATGTTCACCAGAGAGGGTGCTGTTATTTTGTGTCAGTGAAAGTCAACTACCAGCTCTTTGGTTTTTCCAGCATTAATATACTGCCCACATACTGCATCTTGATAGAATTGTAAGATAATGTTTTCAAGTTTAATGTTGTATGGCTTCTTAGCTCTGCTTTCACCAGACTGTACCTGTAGGTTTCAATCATGGTGTGTGTGTGCGAGGTCTGTAGACACCTCCCTTTGTTGGAAAAATATAAAAATGACCTCAATTACATTAGAGGAACCACTTGAAATGGTTCTTGAAAAAATGTTTATGAAGCTCAAAGCTTTTTTTTTTTTTTTTTTACTGCATATTAAACATCTTTCATCTATTGAAATGAATAAATCTTTAACTTACTCTGGGAACATCTTCCTCATTGTCAGTGAAGATATAGTAAGTAATCCTGAAGTCAACTAGAAAGTACTTTTCACCCGACTCCAGGAAGCCCTTCAGAAAACGTGTGTATCTGTTTTAAAGAAGCACATCATAGTGATGTGAGTGCATGTGAGACATATAAAACAACATAATGCAAATAATACACAACAATATATACAGAGAAATTATTTCAAGTTATTGCTTTTTCAATTTTAAAAAGAGTTACATTTCTACAGTTCAGAAATAGAAATAGTCTCACTCCAACAATAGCCTGACAATGCACTTACTTGCCAACAGCAAAAACAATCACAGCAATTCTCGGGTCCATTTTCTTATAGATTGCGTCAATAACCACCGGATCAAACGTTCCCTCCCACACCAGGGGAGCATTCCAGTTTGTCACCGTGTTCACATCAGTCCGTCTGAGAAACACAAAGAAGATCAAAAATGAAGCACTCATTTCTTTTCTGGATACATGTATGCATAGCAATTCTCAGCTTCCAGTCTATTATTAGTGGTTTGGCTATGATCTGATTATAATTACACCTATAATGTGTTTCTAGATGCAGCCAACTTATTAACGTCAGTTGATTTGTCCTCATTTTCTGTCTATTGTGCATTGGGAGTGAAAATATAACAAAAGTTTTGTCTTAACAAATGTAAACGCCAGATGCAACAAGGACTTCAACACAATCAACTTCTGAGTTATTGGGAACCAGTCCTGTTTGCCCAACCTTCCTGCTTTACGGTACATTGCAAAAACCTTTTTATAGTAAAGTTTTCTACCCACTTATTTCCAGACCATGACTTTGCACCTTTCACTAACCAAATATTAAAAAGCTCAAAAACATTTTGGGGTTGATTACATCAGCTTTACTGCTGCCATTTCTAATAATGAACTTCCTGTTTGACACACATGTTTTATCTAGAAATACAATAGGTTGTCATATGAAAATCTGATTTCTATTAACCCAGGCTGGTCGAGCTTGATTTTCTTTCTTCCACATCATATTAACAACAAAGATATGAAAGTAATATGAGAAAAAGTAAACAGACTGAAGACAAGTGCAGTGGAAAAAAAACATCTTTCTAAACACTTGGTAATACTGAAAGCATAAAGTCTATGAGACTCCTCAAGAGTCTGGGGCATAACAGATAGGGTAGTATATTATTCACTGAGGTTGTCCATGGTCAATCAGACTAAAATATCTGTTCCTTTTATGCACAAAACCTGAATCAAGCAAAACTGCCAAGTGTTCTTTTATGAGAGGGGTTCATCACACACTGTCTGTAGCTTTGACCCAAACAGGAAGAAGCAGCTGATACAGCTATAAAAACTGCATGTTTTTCAATGCCTTACCCAATCTGTGTGCTTGGCTGAGCATATTTCAACCTGGAAGATAAGAGCAAAGTCAACATTTCATCACTTTATCACTTTTTATGCAGCAGTCAGGAGAGCGTAAAGGACAAAGCAATACATAAAAAGACACTGGCAACAAATCCATGAGAAATCTAAATAGATGCAAATGTTAACTAGAGAAATTGAGAAAATCTGACTGGTACTGACTAACCTGCTGAAACGTAATGCAAACGCACACGCACACGCATGATTAAATTAAATATATGCACTGTTGCATGGATGAGTTTATGGATAAGCAGAGGAATGGGGGATGGCCTCAACAATAGCAGCTGAGTATTCAGATCTGCACCTTTAAAAACAGCAGTTCCAACAGAAATGGGGCAGATACATTGCAATGATGACTGCATGAGGAAGGGACGAAGGTATGTCCACAACTATAAAACAGAACCTCAGTTTCTTCTTTTTTGTTGTTTTTTCTCCGGTTTTGTTTTGTTTTTTGTTTAGTTTTTCTTTTAGTACCAAAGCCATACAGAATGAGTCAATGGTCTCCCTCTGTTTGTTCTGTTGGGTGGGGTGTGTGTGTGTGTGTGTGGGGGGGGGGGGGGGGGGGTTGTGTTTGAAGAGTTTTATACAAGCATTGATATGTATATATAATTGTGTTTTGTTTGTGGAAAAATAATAAAAAAATTTAAATCAAAAAAAAAAAAAACCAGCAGTTCCAGTCTGTAGGGTGAATAAAGGGCCTCTCACCCAGTTTGCATGGTTAGGTCTCCAATCTTCCAGTTGCCATTGTTTGATGAAGGTTTGATTTCTTCATTTTCCACCACGTCAGTCTCCAGGACTATCCTGTTGGGCTCATGGGTTTCATAACATGGCTGGCACGAGCTTAAATGAGAAACAATATAAGAACAAAGAT
Organism: Lipophrys pholis; assembly: GCF_963383615.2. Classification (NCBI taxonomy): domain Eukaryota; kingdom Metazoa; phylum Chordata; class Actinopteri; order Blenniiformes; family Blenniidae; genus Lipophrys; species Lipophrys pholis. The sequence continues at coordinate 18,232,283 of NC_137636.1, read as the reverse complement.
GAGTTCCAAATTAAGAATGTACATTGCTGTAAGAAATCATAAATTTCAAGCATAGCTGTGGTAGTGACAGAAATGATCCGCATATATCTCAGGGAAAACTTTTTCAGTATCATTTAGGGATTATTTATTTCCGCTGAAAAACTTACCTTAAGGATGAGACAGCATTTCCTGAGTAGATATATATGGCTCTATCAAGACAAACAAATAACCATACATTATTAACATACAAACAGTGGGAGATTGTACCTTTTTGGTAGAAACAATGAACGTTGTTCTTGAGTATTGGCGACAGTCTTAATAACAATTGTCATAAAATGAACACAATATTGTAAATATTGTCTCAAATGGGTCAAGAATTTGTTCTTTGCTATCAAGGCCCTTTGCACCGCTCACTTAGTTTGCCACATTGAACTGTGAGAAGAATTTGAATGCTTTCAGAGTTAGTTTCACAGTTACTGATTATATTAGAGAATGCTTCACAACAGACTTTAAAACCTGCCCTTTGAACTTTGACTCATAACTCAAATGGGCTAAAAGTCTAAATCTCAATGTACTGTTTAAACAGAAAGGCTACATCCGAGGATAGTATGGAATGTTAAAGCAAAGAGTGTGACTCGTATTTTAAGAGTGAAACACAGCATAGCTGCTATTGATAGAAAGTCATTTAGCGGGAGGAAAATGCCAACTGTATTGAATAATTTCATACCAAAAATGTGCCTGTACAAGGTTTTGGAAACGGGGGGAAAGTACTTTCACTTAAATTTAACTTTTTGCATGTGTGTGTGTGTGTTTTTTTTATCCGTTATTTGGGTTCAGCGTTCCAGTATCACAAATCAATGGAAAGTCGAGTAGTACTTCTTGAAAATCCTGCAGGGATAAAAGTAGAGTAGGACAAAAAAAACTGGACAAAGATTGTAGTCATGAGAGTCTATGGCTGGGTACTTGAACGATCCAGGTCAAAATGATTAATGGCCTAATATGTTACCCATCAATTACAGCCTTTGTGGGCTGACATGGGCGATGGTTACAAAAACATTCAGTATACCGTTTGCTGAGGAGCTCTGTGTCAAACATTAACAGGTATAATGTCCGCAGCTGTTGAAACCTGATATACAAATGATGTGCACTTGCCCGCATGGTGAGGAACTAAAACCAGTCGTTCACTTTTAATTTTGTCCACCGAGTAAATATTTGTAAATTGGGACAAAACCTCAATCTTTTATAGAAGATGGTTGGATTTATAAAGACAAAGAAAAAAGGACAGCATTTTCGTTATTTCGAGAAATGGCATGTTGGGGGTAAATTAATAATCAGCTGAATTTTGAACTGAGAAAAACAAGTTATTCCTTTTGAGAAATGACAAATTTTCGTTGATGTGTTGCTGAGTAAAAAAAAAAAAAGAACCCAGAGTTCCACATCTGGAAAGTGCAAGAATTGGTCATTATCGTGTCGTTCTTACTGGGAAAATACCGACAATGAGTGAATAAAAATTTATCATGATACAAAAACATTGTGAGATGCATGAACCATATCTACTTAAAACTATACAGAAAAACCAAAAGATCAGATCATTGTTACTTGTGAAGATAACAATTAGTCCAGAGGAAAAGAACTGCTGTATGTCTGTGGTAGGAGTCCAGAGTCCTTCAAACCTGCAGCTGTAAAGCTCAATAAAGCCGCGGTCCCACAGCACAGTACGTGCCGGAGTGGGACGGGGCTTAACTTCAGACTCCCCTTGACACTGGACCCTGACATCTGAAGTGCTGACCTGCCAGCCAAGCAATCCCAATTCTCTCCGCCACTCCAGTTCTGGCCGCCTCCTTGCCCGCATCACAGCTTCAGAACTCTCACTCAGACAGCAGTCCAGCTCCTGTAGTCTTCAGGCTGCAACCCACCTTTTAGAAAAAACGCTCAATCCAAAGCCTGACTTCAGGAAAACCTCTCAGTCTGCAAACCCGACTTCTGGTAACTGGCCTGTCTGCAAACAGCTCCTGGAATCATCATTCAACTTCTGAAGTCTATCTCGGCCCCTGACAACCAGCCGAGCTCACAAATGTCTCAGCCAGCCTCAGACTCTCCAGCTCACAATCATAATAAAACACTTTTAAACTCAGTTTTCTAGTCTGCCTGCTTGCTGCGCCTGATGAAGGTGGAATACGAAAGCAAAATATTTATGAACAAACTAAAGGTACAATTAACTTAATTAAACATGTACGCAATGAGTGGTAACATGTAATCACAACAGAATGCAACAGTTTGGCAGCAATTATAGGCTGTTTTTGTCATGACCTCCACCTCTGGCTCTGCCTCCTGCCAGTGTTTTCCCTTCCCCTCCCTCTTTCCTTTTTCTCAGGTGGGCATGTGCTGCATGCTGGTGAGTGCAGTCTGATTACCTGCGTGCACTCACCTGAGGCAGGGTGTGGCTACACTAATAAATTCACCTCTCTCCCCATAAAGCTGGCTTCAGATCAAGACCCGGCGGCGGACCGCAAACTATTGACAGTTAGTTGCACCCTGCTCTGCCTTGCTCGGTTCAGGCTGAAGCACATGCCCTCCGTCCTGCTTCCTCACCGCCGACCACACCCTCCTACAGATACCCACTTCATACCAGGCAGTGTGCTCCCTGCAGTCTCTAGCTGGGCCTGAATACTACTTTTGAGCGTTACCTTTAGTCATGGTATAATTTCTGTGTTGTACTTTGGTTCTGATTTTTTTTCCTGTCTTGGAGTATTAGCTTAGTTTGGCAGTTTCTTAGTTTCTTAGTGTTTGCTGAGTAGTTCAGTCACCCCTTCCCCTCCTTTTGTTCTCCGTCTTCTTTCTTATCCTTTTGTAACAGCTCAGCTATCTTGTTTATTTGGGTTGAGTCCCTTGCCACCTTTTATTTATTAAAATACTCTTGAGAGAACTCCTGGTACCGTGTCTCTGTCCGCACCTGAGTCTCTGGGTGTGAATCGTGACAGTTATGGTGTATTTTTTCAAAAATATGAATTACCCAAATGTGATTAAAGCACGTCACTTCCCATACAAAAAAAAGACTTTGATTATTTTGTTTAAAAATTAGCAATCATTCAATTACATTTTTGTGTGATCCAGTGGCATTTCTATACATAAATACTTTGTAGGGCAAGATATTGTTTCAGGTCTAGTGATGCTACTGAATGTCAAAGTAAAGTGAGTGAACAACTGTATTGCCACAACAATATGACAACCATATAGGCACTGATCCTGTGAAAAGGTTGTGCACTGGAAATATCAGATTAAAAAAAATAATTCAATAAAAAAAAAGAAAGAAAAAAAGGCAAAATATGGTCTAAATAAATTGCGCCACAGCCTGAGCATGCGCACTTACACTTTACTGCATGTAATACACGCTGCATGGTGAGGGAGGGGCCAGCCCCACTAACGCACAATCGGTGTGGATCAGGAGAAAACACAACCTGAAACAGCAAGAGGAGACCAATAACAAGGGAATAAATTCCTCACACACTAATTATGTGCAAATTCAGGAGGAGGTTTTATTCACAGACAAGAAAACAAAGTAGATAATCTTAAAGAATTAATAGCATACTTTGCATGCGGTCCTTTCTGATGACACCAGGTGGGTCTCAGCCCCACCTGCCCCTTATGGCCAGTCGCCCCTGGTGTGATCTCATACCTGCGCACAGTCTCTTTCTTTATAACCATACCAAAACCTATTGCATTTATATTTTCTACTCAGTCCGAGTTGTCCTGCACTCAAACACTATGGCCACCTCTACCATATTCCCCACCTGTAGAGAAGCCAGGAGCCCACAGCGGCTGGACAGAGTAACTGGGCATTGGTTCCATGAGAGAGTGATAAGTAGGTGTTGAGCAACCAGCAGAATGGGGCGCCATAGTGACACCCAAGCCAGTGGTAATGAAGCCAGCATGACCCCAAAAAGAAATAAGAGAATAAATCCCCCAAATCATTTTAAAAGGATTTTTCTCTTTGAAAACTAGAGGTACTCAAGATAAATAGTGAATGCAGGTGCTTTTTTCCCCCCAATCAAAATATATGATAAAAAAAAGTTCACTCGTTAAGTCTGACTGTTAAACATGTAGAAATAGGGTTCCACAATAAACTAAAAATTAGGGAGTATTCCAAATTGGAATACTCCCTAATTTTTAGACAGTGGAAGTCATCTGATTAGAATTTCTAATCAGATGACTTCCACTGTCCTGTAACCAAATACCTCACACATGTAAACAGATGAAAACAAACACGCAAAAACATTTGACAAAAAATTACTTATTGGCCATACGTCTAGTAAAGTATGTTCTGGGTTTATTGATGTTTTTCATCACATTTTGACATTAATTCCATCATTGATGTCGTCAACATTATATGTCTCTGCACTTGTTGCTTAGGTAGATAGATAGAATTTTATTGTCATTTTTTGTTGTGTATTGCAATGAAAACAGCAAAGTTTATTGTTATTACCACTGACCTGCCCCTCCGCTATGCACATCTAGCCTAGCCAAGTATTAAACATGCTTTAGGCCTAGTGTCAATTGTGATAGGCTCCAGACCCCATGATGCTAAGAGGAAGGGGTTCAAAGCATGGATGGATTGATCCATACATTGCATTTACCATATGACAAAACTCTTACTGGTCCACATGGCGGGGAAGTGGTTAGTACTCTTGCCTCACAGTAAGAAAGTCAATTGTTCAAATCCCATCCAAGCCTTTCTGTGTGGAGTTTGCACGGTCTTCCTGTGTGTGTGTTCCTCCCACTGTCCAGAAACATGCAAGGTTAATTGATGACCCTATATTGCCCCTTGGTGTGAATGCGAGTGTGTATGGTTGTCTGTCTCTGATTTGTCTGATAGACTGGCGACCTGTCCAGGGACAGACAGATGGACAGTGGGGCTCTGGCTGTGAAGCAAAATGTTCAGCAAATGCTAAAGAGTTATTGGTGGACTTGTTATTCTGGTTAGTAACACTGCTTCATTTGAGGTACAGCTAAGATTTTCAAAAAGGTTTAAATTTTATTAAATTTGTTTTTTAGGTTAAAATAAACATCCACATCATTTGAATCGACTTACCGGTTTTTTTTTAAACAACACTTCCTCTTCACCACAACTGTGAAATGAAGCTGCTCAACATCCTCATTGAATATCATGAAAAAAAAAATGTATTCATGTTACAGAGCCATCAAGCCAAATTTACAAATATACCACTAGGTAGCAAAATTCCCAAAGTGAATCTACAAAGAACTGGATGAACTTTAAGTGTTAATGGAAACAAGATGGTTTTGTGTGGACCAATGTAACCCACCGCATACACCACAAAATCCAACACTTCCGTTTTTGCTCCTATTTTTGTTGAGCTGAACTCAAAGATCTAAGACATTTTCAATGTACACAAAAGGCTGGTTTCTCTCAAACATTGTTCACAAGTATGTCTAAACCTGTGTTAGTGAGCACAATGCCACAGATGCTGCAAGTTTTGAGGGAGCGTGCAATTGGCATGCTGACTGTAGGAATGTCCACCAGAGCTGTTGCCCGTGAATTGAGTGTTCATTTCTATACCATAAGCCATTTCCAGAGGTGTTTCAGAGAATTTGGCAATACATCCAACTGGCCTCACATCCAGAAAGCGCGTATAGCCACACCAGCCCAGGACCTCCACATCCAGCATTTATACCTCCAAGATCGTCAGAGACCAGCCAACTGGAGAGCTGCTGCAACAATCAGTTTGCATGACCAAAGAATTTCTGCACAAACTGGCAAAAACTATGTCAAGGAAACTCATCTGCATGCTCGTCATCCTCATCAGGGTTTTGACCTGACTGCAGTTCATCGTCATGACCAACGGTGTGTGGAGTAAATGCTCATATTCAATGGTGTCTATCACTTTGGAGAGGCGTTTTCTTCACAGATAAATACAGATTTTCACAGCACAGGGCAGATGGCAGACAGTGTGTATGGTGCCATGTGGGTAAGCGGTTTGCTGATGTCCGTGTTGTGAATCGAGTGGCCCGTGGTGGTGGGGTTATAGGATGGGCAGTCATATGTTATGGACAATAAATACAGGTGTATTTTATTGATGGCATTTAGAATGCACAGAGATACCATGAGGTGATCCTGGGATGCATTGTGGTGCCATTCATCTCCAATCATCATCTCATGTTGCAGCATGATAATGCACGGCCCCTTGTTGCTGCCCACAATTCCTGGTAAGCTGTGAAATTGCATTTCCAGCATTCTCTCAGGACATTTCACCCATTGAGCATGTTTGGGATGCTCTGGATTGGTGTAGATGACAGCATGGCACATTGAAGAGGAATGCACCAACATTCCACAGGTCACAATCAACCACCTGATCGACTCTATGCGAAGGAGATGGGTTGCACTGCATGAGGCAAATGGTGGTCACACCAGATACTGACTGGCTTTCTGACACCCCCACTCACCCACGGACCCCCCCAATACAGTAAAACTGCATATTTCAGTGTGCCCTTGCTTTTATTTTGTCCAGCCTAAGACACCTGTGCAATAATCCTGTTGTCTAATCGGTGTCTTCATATGCCACCTGTGAGGTGGATGGGTTGTCAGCAAAGGAAAAGTGCTCAATAACACAGATTTAAACACATTTTTTGAACAATATTTGAGAGAAATGGGCCTTTTGATTATATAGAAAAAGTCTTAGTTCTTTGAACTCATGGAAAATGGGAGCCGTTTATATTTTTGTTCAGTGTAATATTAGCAAACATTATCAAAATCCTTCTAGAATTGTTGATATCACTGTAAATACCAATTGTATGATTGTTTTTACTTTTGGGTTTATATGGCTTGTATTTCTTTTTGCACATTAATGGAACCTGTCATCATTTCCTCAAGTATGATGATGACAAAAAACGTTCTACCCCTAAAGCATTTGCACAATTACAAATTCATATAATGTGGAGTATAACCGCCTGGCCTCGCTGACAGTGCAGTTATTAGTATAAAGTGCTTCATTGATTGACTCTTGCTAGCACTTGCATATGTGGAATATTATTGTGCAAAGAGCCACAATGAGTCATCACTTTCACTGCAAGTATTTAGAGACACTAAAGTGTTTTTTTTTCCCGACAGGAAACGGCAGTTATGAAGTGGGAGGAGGGTAAAAACATCAATATGTACTCTTTGAAAAAAATCTCTACGTATGAACATGCTAACAACTATTACAAATTATAGTCTTATTTTGAATGTTTTGGAAATATTTTTTGGGAGGGATACTCTATATACACAACTACCCATAACAGCTGCTACATTATTTATCTGGCAGGCAGTCTGTCAGAAGTTGTGGTAAAACTCAGGCTGAAGTTGCTCAAAGAGCTGCAGTTGTATTACAACATTAAGCTTCTATGTTTGTTACTTTAACTTGTCGTGACTTTTAAAAAAATATGTAATTTGTATAAATGTTTAAGTTAATTGAAACTTCTGCTTTCATTGTGCTTCCTTTATGTCCAGCAAACTGATGCTTTTCACTACGTGTTTGTTCCGCATACGGTTAGCAAGACATTGAAAAATACGGCGAAACTTTACTTTTAGTCATAGTTTGACAGCTCTATTGTTAAAATCAAAAATGTAAACGAACAAATGCAGGGGAAATCATATCGGGAACAGCTAAACCAAACGTGAAACTCAACAAAACTGACGATTTAGAATTAAATTGTCAAAATCATCTTTTAAAATTGCATTATATGAAAATGGCTTCTTGCCAGTGTAGTCCATTATTTTTATGTGGCATGCATTTATCAACAACCATGAACAGACTGTAGCTCACCTCGTGTGTGAGCAGACACCTCAGCAGGTGCTTATTCCACTAGATAAATACAAACTCAATCGTTTTTCATCGGATACACTTTGCGTTGTTGGGCTTACTTACATGCAAATATAAAAGTCATGCAATAGCTCATTTAACCACTGTGCATCTGCATACATATTATGTGTATGCATTAGCTTCACAGTCACGTGAATTCAATTAAACTATATGGTAATGGTTTGGTTATAAAAAAAAAAAAATACACTCAATCTATGAAGATGACAGTCTTAATTTAGTTTAAAAATAGTTTTTACGACGTAAATCTCATTGTTTTGACAATATATTGGATACAGTGCTGAAGGAAAAGAAAAAAAGACTTACCCGACAAAAATCAAAAGAAAAACAACGCTGATGAAAACATGGGTCCTTGATATGTTCCGCAACATATTCCCTTCCGGGCAAATGTATTTACTTTTGTGTGAACAAACTACGTTACCGCTACTCTGCAGGACATCGAGATCAACACAAAGGCTGAGGGTTCGATTTTATTATGACGTGGAGGAGTGACTTTCTTCTGATATGACAGGTGGAGGAGCAGGGGCGGCTCGAGCGAATCGTGGCCACCTCTCGTTGATTCTTGGCCACCACACGCAGCATGGAGGAAAAGGATCATGGGGAAGGAAACTAATTACACTCTCACATCAGCAATGCACTATACCTGCAACCAGCAGCACCGGCCTCAAGTTAATGAAGTTTAAGAGAGAATTAATGATAATGAATATGCCATGTAAAAGTTTGATATGTCTGATGATAGACCATCAATTATATCGTTAGCCTCAGCTAACTTCTTTTTTTGAATATATTTATATATTTTTTAAATCAAACAATTTATAAGTTCCGCTAAAGCCACAGAAACGCCTTTGGTTGCGTTCTGTCATTCGAGAAAGCCATTTATTAAAAGTCTGTATTCAATTCTTTTCACCCAGACTGGTGATCAGGTTTATATATTTTGAATACTGTGTCATTTTATTTCATAGACTGCTGAGGAACATGTATCCAAAGTGCCAATAAGTTTTCTGAGAGATGCGAGCTGAACCATTTGAAGACAGTGCCCACGTGCCTCGGCCAGTTTAAATATGTGGTGATCTACGGTATCGAATTGCTGCACTTAGATCCAGTACTATCAAAACTGAAATCTTGTCTGTGTCATGTGGTTCACCCCTAAAACCAGACTGGTATTTCTCAAACAGATTTATCTGGTTCACCACAAGCTCACATTTCTGAAGGATCTGGTTGAAGACAATGTAGAAAGGATCTGGTGCCGCAATTGCAAAATATGACTTATTTTGAAAATCAGTCGTGTTATTCTGAGATATTTGGTTTTCATTTCCTGAAATATAAACATGCTTGTAGTTGTGATCTGTAAATGTCACAACAAACTTTAGGGAAAAACTTAAAGAGGTTGCAGAGAGCCATCTGCTGGAAAGAATCAATCATTACATGCGGTCTGCAACGCGCACTCGCGCTGTTTCTTATAACGTTCTTGAATAATTCGTCAGGAACAACATTGTTTGCATTTATTATGGAAGGACTTGCATATACGTTTTCAGAATCTAAAGTCCACTGGTGTAATTTATTGTGCTTTTAAACGTGATGTTGTACAAAGTATATTTACATCCTTGTCTGCCTCGAGAACAGGCGCCATTACGTCACCCGTTAGGGTTGCCAAGTCCGCTGAGCATGTGCGAGTTTGGGTTTGTTCTTGCAGTACAGTTGCTTGCAACAGAAAGAAGCAGATGTCTATGAACATATGAGAACGAAAGTGTGTTTTATTATTTATAATGACAAATTTCAGGGCTAAACTGAGCGAAATAATCTCAAAATATATCCCACAAAATTTTAATTTACTGCAGACCTTTCTAACTCACATTTGTTTCCTGCAACAGACGAACAGTCTATGAATTTTTCTATTACTAAGTTTTCCTGTTTAACTGGCTCGAATCTTCAGAAACTAAAAGAAATGGGAAGATAAGTGCATCTATACATAAAGAAAAGTGCAATACCCACTGGTTTATTTGGTAAAGAATGTACAAAATAATTTAACTGGTCAGATTGCATTTGTTTGTTGCTGTAAAAAAATGCTAGATGGTATCATGGTTTAACTTTTTCAGCAAGCCTCTTCTGTGTTACTTGTTTTAAGTTTCGTGTCTTTTTTTTCTCCATTTTATTTCAAGAAAAAGTTATTTTTGAGAGGGCGGTTGCTTACGTCTCTCACGAGATCTGGCAACGCAGCACTGTGCGCGTTCCTTTCCACCCGCGTGCCCGAAGAGTTAAACGTGTGTCTACCGAGGGACTCCAACTGGGAAGAGAAATGCCGTCAAAAATCATCTTTGATACCGAAGACACGGAAATGGAAGACGTTGTAGGCACAGCCGCGGAAGTGAAGACCTTGAAGGTGAGCACAATGCGGGATGTCGGCCCGAAGAACCTGCATTAAAACCCGATCTGTTCCCTTCGACGACTCTCGTGTTTGGCTACATGTGGCTGAATGTGCTAACTGTAAACCTCGGGAAAAACGAACTTACTACGCCATACAACCTCGAAGAAAAAGTCGTGAAGCAGTAAAGAAGCTTTGGGCTTTGTTTTTCTTTTATTTGTGTTTTGTGAACGGCGTTACTTTTGTGAAACCTGCTATGGTAAAGTTAGCATTAGGAGCATTGGAAGCGTGGTCATGTCGCTGTGCCGAAGCCGCAGATCACGTGGCAGTACCATGTGTTTCTGAGCTGATCTACAGACCTCGAGGAATCAGCTGTCGACAACTCACAAACCTTACGGAGACCGTCCATGCGTGTGTAGATCTACGCAGTGGACGCGCACTGATGACGTATGCATCAGCTGGTTGTGCCGTAAACAATAGAATTGCCGTGAGTCCCTCGTGCGACCTAAGAATGACAATTTTATTTTTATTTTTTCAATAATACTATAGTGCGTTACTAGTCTTTGTTTCACATTCAAATGTTGTAGTTGTTATTAATAACCCTTTCCGTGAAATTAACATCGTGAAGTTTAATGTGCCATTCATTTTCATATTTAGTGCAGTAACAAAAGTAGGAGATACTTCAAATTCACTGGAATGCATTTTGGTAGATCATTTCTATATAATATAGTTTCATCATATTCATAATTTATTCATCGTCAGTACAAAGACAATGAGTGATTTGAAAGCTATTATTTTATTTAGTAATATACATGTTTTGACTTAAGAGTGGAACATTATTGTCGTCAGAACTCTCCTGCAGGGTGACAAAATGCATCCAATTTATCCTGCTAAACACATTAGATCTACAACTCGTAACTTGAGCTGATGGATTAATACAGCCATACCCAGACCATCCGTTAAAGTCCCACCACACACACACACACACACCAGAGCCGGTGGCAAACCGTTAAACCAGAGGGCGGACATCAGACAGCTGTGACAAAACGCTGATGGCCTGGCCCTTGTTTGAGTTGGCTGCCCACTGCCAGAAAACATAACTTCATATTTAGAGTTCAAATACTGATTTTCTCATTTGTGCCAAGTCCTTATTGGACAAGTTGCTGTTTGCACCTGATGCATCCTTAATAAAGTGGATGCTGCAGTTTGCGCCCAGGTGTTTGAACTGAATTTGCCCAGACGTCAATTTTGTAGCAGTACTTGGGCAGGAAGTGGCCTCGTTTCACGCAAACAAACAAAAATACAGGCAAGTACTGAGAAATGGTTAATGTTCTTTGAATGAGGAAACTAGAATTCACTGTAATAAAAAAAGTAAATAAAATGTATTGCCATGGGGTCTTCAGTTATTCTCCACATAGAAAAGCTCCTGAGTCCAGTTGCCAACCCTTGTTATTTTCACTGTAAGTGATTGTTAGTATATGTAACTAGTGAAAAAACATGCTACCTTCCTTGAAAACCTGTAAAAGTTATCGAAATTATTATGATATTAATAACTTGTTGGCTTATATAAATTTGACTGTAGAAGTTGGTTGAACTTCTATTAAAACTGTTATGAAATGTGATGCATTAATGGCTAATTGAAAACCTGTTTTGTCAGATGGACTTTGAGACTATTTCTATTATTAAACCACAGCATTGAAGCAAGAGTATTGCTGAGTTTTCGCATTCTTTTTTCCAATAACACCAGGTTAAGACCAAGGAGAGCAAGAAACTGAAGAAGCAGCAGCAGCAGCAGCAGCTGTTGGAGCAGCAGGAAGATCCAGATTGTGAGCCTCCAGCACCAAAGAAGAAAAAGAAAAAAGACAAGCAGGAAGCGGACCAAATGAACGGCCACATAGAGGAGCCCACTATAATGAATGATAGCAGTAATGATGTTGAAACACCAAAACAGAAGAAGAAGAAAGGAGACAAAGAGGTCAGTGCTGATTCATTTGTACAGATTTGTTGCTAATAATTTGTCTCTAAAAACACATTTTAATGAATCCTTTAGATGCTTTTATGCATTTCATATGTCTGTGTCAACTTTATATAGGCTGACTAGTTGTATAATAGAATGTATTCAAAATGTAAATGAACATTTTGGTTCTACCTTTGTGTAAAAAGTCACACCACTTTTCTATCTGTTTAGAAAAACAAGAAAAAGCAAGAGAAAGCAGAGGCAGAAACCAATGGACATTCCATCCCGAACACCCCCGTTCAGACCCCGCCACCTTCCAGTGACGACTCCCCCAGCGACAGTGAGAAAGAAACCGTGGTAATGTGGAGAGTTTTTAAAATTTTTATCCCAATAAGTTTAGCTGTATTATGTTTGATGTTGAAAGGTTTGGGTGAATGAATGTTTTTAATGTTTGTTATCTTGCTGCATTTTCTTCGTTTTTACTTGCATCAGCTAGAGATTTGACTCGGTCTTTAAGAGCTTTGAAGCTCATTTTATGTTGGATAGTTTGGTCAGTTGTTGCCGAACTTCCAGTCAAGTAATTGGGCAAATTTGCCAAAATCGGTACTTGTTTTAATTTAAACAACAATAACTGAATCCATGTCGGTGGTGCAGTGAGCTGGTGGAAATGGGTGCAACAACAGAATTTTAATGGTTTTTAATGTTTGATTTTTTTGGGGTTTTTTTTTGCCAATGCGGCATCATTCAATAGGAAAGTAAAATGATTTTCAACGAATGTTACAAAAGAAATTTACTTCTAAACACACATTGTTGTACTTGTTTTGTCTTTGTTTAGGAGGAGACCCCGGAGCAGGGAGAAGGGGCATTCTCCAACTTCAGAATCTCTGACTTCACTATTAATAAACTGAAAGGTACAAAATTATATTCTGATTTTTCCTATGAAATTTTGAAATTAAACAGCTCGAGACCGGAAAGACCTCAGAGATACATTGAGAGTGCAACATGACTGCAAGATTACTTTTTCAGTCACAGTGTTAAATTTGAACTAGTGAAGATTTCATCAACGTGGTTGTTAACCGCTTGATTGTTGTTTTTTAATGTTGCTTGAATCAGACATTTTGAGCAGGTATCTGACACACAAAGTGAACTTTGTAATAAAAATGTGACAATAAGTTGAATTTGATGTAAACTATGATGGATCTGTAAAACACATTTCTTCTGTTCAAAGCCTTTTCCTTCTGAAAAATGTACTTCATGGGCTTTTGGACTCTGTTAAACCACCATTAATCCTCTGTGTCTCTGTTCTCTCCTCCCTCTTTCTTCCTCTCCACACTCTGGTCACACTCCTTCAGCTCGGGGAGTCACTTACCTGTTTGACATTCAGATAAAGACGTTTAATTCTGTTTATGATGGAGAGGACGTCATCGCTCAAGCCCGAACAGGAACTGGAAAGACCTTCTCCTTTGCCATCCCTTTGGTGGAGAAACTGCAGAGGGATTCAGTGGAGATGGTCAGAGGCCGGCCTCCCAAGGTGCACTTCCATACACCCTCACTTTGAGTATCAGTCTCAGTTTGAGTGTTGTTTACTGACCGAGTGGGGCTGTCTCTAGGTCCTCGTGTTGACTCCTACCAGAGAGTTGGCTATCCAGGTTGCCAAGGACTTCAAAGATGTCTCCAAGAAATTGTCCATCACGTGTTTCTATGGAGGCAGCTCGTACAATCCACAAAGTGAGTTTAAGGGAAACTCGGTCAGCTGTTTGCAGAAAACACTAAATATAAGTGGAGAAATGAATTTTTACTGAAATTAAATTCAAACGGTGACTATTCAATAGAATGTAAATTTAATTGACAAATAATTACTATTGTAAGCCTTTTCAAGTTTAGCTGATAAGTAATGAAAATGATGGATCTCAAATATTAGAGTACGTCTTATTGTTTGGAATCGTCACCAAGAAAATTATCTTCATTTTTTTGCGAAACACGTGTATACTACTAGTCAAAGGTTTGAGCACACCATGTATAAGTCTGACCCGAAATATAAAAAACAACTAAAACCGTCTCTCACTGGGCAACCAAAGAGTGTTTGACATGTAGAAGGACTTTTCATGTTAATTGTTTAACATTTTGGGATCTTTGGTCAAATGTAGCTCACTCTCTATACTGTTAAAAAAATACCAAAACATCAAATTTGATGACAAGAACACATCTCGGTACCAGAAAGGTGACTGTTTGTTCCTTTTTGTTACGTAAATGTTTAATTTTGCTCTTTCAACTATCTATGCATTTATCTCTCGTTGTCTAGTTGATGCAATCCGTAACGGCATCGATATCTTGGTTGGGACGCCTGGTCGCATCAAGGATCACCTTCAGAACAACAAACTCAACCTCTCAAAGCTGAAACATGTTGTTCTGGATGAAGTGGACCAAATGTTGGACATGGGATTTGCTGAACAAGTTGAGGAGATTCTGGGTTCATCTTATCAAAGAGGTAAAGCGTGCAAAGTTTTATGTATTGACTCTCCATGTGTTCATAGATATGTGCAGGCACCAGGTGGTATGTTTGAGTCAATAGAAATGAGCTTCTATAGAATTTCAAGACTTGCATGTGCTCTCCATTTGTAGACGGCGAAACCAACCCACAGACGCTTCTGTTTTCGGCCACCTGCCCGCCCTGGGTGTACGAAGTGGCCAAGAAATACATGAGACCAGAGTGCAAACATGTTGACCTGATAGGAAAGAAAACCCAGAAGGCTGCAACAACAGTAGAGGTGTGTGTGTGTGTGTGTGTGTGTGTGTGTGTGTGTGTGTGTGTGTGTGTGTGTGTGTGTGTGTGTGTGTGTGTGTGTGTGTGTGTGTGTGTGTGTGTGTGTGTGTGTGTGTGTGTGTGTGTGTGTGTGTGTGTGTGTGTGTGTGTGTGTGTGTGTGTGTGTGTGTGTGTGTGTGTGTGTGTGTGTGTGTGTGTGTGTGTGTGTGTGTGTGTGTGTGTGTGTGTGTGTGTGTGTGTGTGTGTGTGTGTGTGTGTGTGTGTGTGTGTGTGTGTGTGTGTGTGAGAGATAAGCATGGGGAGGTTTTTTTGTGGTGATTTTAAACTTCGGCATTACTGCACCCCTCCCTCTCTTGTTCAAAGTTGCCTTCATGTACAGTTATTTCAAGTAATAGAGGCTAAAATACTGTCACACATATCCCTGTCAGGAAAACACAGCGAGTTAATTTGCAGTAAAATGTTCTGTATTTATCATGGGCTAAACCAGTCACATTTAAATGAGCCACACATTAAATGCTGGATTAATGATGATCTTTTCTCATTCACTGGCTCTCTTTCTTGCTCTTTTTTTTGTGTGTGTGTGTTTCTCTGCTCGTCCCGTGTGTTTTCTGCAGCATCTGGCCATTGCGTGTCACTGGTCACAGCGTGCGGCCGTTATAGGAGACGTGATCCAGGTGTACAATGGCAGCCAAGGCAGAACCATCGTCTTCTGTGAGACAAAGAGGGAGGCCAATGAACTTTCCTTGAACGCATCCATCAAACAGGTACAGCTGGAGTCTCACACACAATTCACTTGCACTGTTGGTTTCATTTACATGATTTTGAGAAAGGCGGGCCGTTATTGACCTCTTAAGAGTGTCCATTATATCGTCTCTTCTTGCACCTGTGCTTTCAGAGTACCCAGTCCCTTCATGGTGACATCCCACAGAAACAGAGAGAGACAACACTGAAAGGCTTCAGGAATGGAGCCTTTGAGGTTTTGGTGGCTACCAATGTTGCAGCCCGAGGATTAGACATCCCCGAAGTGGATCTGGTGATTCAGTGTTCTCCGCCTAAGGTGTGAGGTCTTTCCAGTTATCAGCCATGTTATAACATTCATTTTGGGGGGAAAAGTACTTCTCATCTGTTGAAGTAGCTGTCATAATGCATAATTTCTTAATTTTTTTAAACATTTACCTTTGATTGATTTAAACAAAGGCACAGCTGCATTTAGACTTTTGTGCCTTTACCGACAGATGCAAATGTACAATTAGTCTAATGTACCCATTTTATTTGCTTACTTTCGTAACTTTCGAAAGCCCTGTCACAACCGGATCGTCTGAAAGTTATACTGTTTGTGTTTATTGTCAGGATGTGGAGTCGTACATCCATCGTTCGGGACGTACAGGCCGTGCAGGCAGGACTGGAGTCTGCATCTGTTTCTACCAGAGGAAAGAAGAGGACCAGCTGCGCTACGTGGAAAACAAAGCAGTGGGTGTCTTTTACAATATTGCTGCAACCGTTTTAGCGGTTTGAGCAGCTGTGCACAAATGTGAAGTGCAATCCTTCAGGTCGTTTTAGTACTTGTGGAATGGAAACAACCCTCTGGTACAGTGGGAGAGTCTGACGTCTCAGTGAGAATAGCCCAGGTTCAGGTGGTTTCTGTGTCCAGTTTGCATGTTTTCCCTGGGAATTCAGTTTGCCTCCTATTTAAATTAAATATCTATATAAATTTTTAAATTTAATTGGTGGCTCTTGACTAACAGACCCTGTTTACACAACATATGTAGTCAAAACTATAAGCTTTTGTTATGTTTTGACAGTTTGCTTTCAAAAAGCACAGCTTTTAGAGACTCATGTAAGCAGAGTGCAGTGTTAAAAAAACACGACTTTGTCTTCATTCAAACATGTAAAATGCAACTTCTCTGAAACTCAGTATTGGCACATTAGCACTGTATTTGCAGTTTATAGATTTGTGTTTCATGTTAGTTGGTCAGCAACAATAACTGGATTTCTGAGTAGTTTTTGTGTTGCCCGCTCCAAATTTAACAGCAAGCGCTGTAACAAAATACATTGTACAGTAGTATTGCATTTATTGCATCCGCTTAGCGGGCCTTTTACTAAAATATATTGAAGAACGACTACTTCAAATGGCTGGAATGTTTACATTGTGTGTGGTTGCATTACAAAACACACCACCAACTCGTGTCCTGTTCAGCAAAGTGCAGTGTTTTCAAGGTTTCTTGTGTTACTGTGTGTCTGCTGATTGTTCTCCGCGTGGCTGACTGCACGTTTCCGTTTCATCCATCCGTCTTCTATGTCGTCTTATCATCTGTCATGTAAACCGGCTCTGTATTGTCTGTGTGTGATCATCTGTCTGAGTCAATGAAGTGGCATCCTGTCCTCAGTGTCTGCTACTTTCACTTATGGACAGCTGGGATCGACTCCAGCTGACCTCTTTGGCTAAAGCAGTGTAGAAAAGCGATGGTACGGAGGCAGTGAGATATGAGACAATCAAAAGTAATGTAGACACAGACGTGGAGGAGTGAAGATTGGAAATGTCATTGTTACAACAGTATTAGAAGCCAATTTTTCCCACTTGTCATCCATACATAAATTACCAATGTAATTTCCAGAGGAGGTTTTTCAGATTTCAGTGCACTTTGTGTGGATCAATATGACAGCATCCTAAATGAGTTTTCATGCTGAATACCTTTTCATTTAACATGATTCCAGGGCATCACCTTCAGGCGAGTCGGTGTTCCCACTGCCAACGATATCATCAAGTCATCAAGCAAAGACGCTGCCAGGTGGGTAAAATGTGACCCGTGAGCCACAATATCACTAAAAAATGCATCAAAATGCAGTGTCTCAAAATATTGACTGAATGAATCTTCTGTAGTTTATCTGCTGTTTTATTATTTTTCATCATATTGAAAATATAAACAATCAGATTTTCACTAGTTGATTTTTGTAAGTGCACTTGTATAACTGCTGCTCTAATCTGTGGTTCCTCCAAGTCAATGCCTGAGTTAGGATGTTTGAACTAGATTTCCTGATGGCATGCAATAGATTGTGATGCTTTTATTGTGTCCAGGTTTTTGGACTCTGTTCCTGCCACAGCTATCGCCTACTTCAGAGCATCTGCAGAGAAGCTGATCGAGGACAAAGGAGCAGTGGATGCTCTTGCAGCTGCCCTGGCACATATTTCTGGAGCCACAGCTCTAGAGCAGAGGTCACTGCTCAACTCTGATGCAGTAAGTCTCACAAGCACCGTGCACCCACCCGTTTAGCTTTTCTCCATGATATGTGCCTGCCCCTCTATGTGCAATTCACATTTTCCCACCTCACATGTTGCACACCTGAGACGAGAGCAGGATGTTTGTTCTCCCGCAAGATTCTCTGATGGGTTTGTTCTGCTTTTATAACTGTGATCCTACCGAGCTCATTGTTTGTTTCTGCAGGGCTACGCTACGATGCAGCTGGTGTGTTCCCAGCCGATGCATAACATTGGCTACGCCTGGAAAAGCATCAAGGAACAGCTTGGAGAGGAGATGGAGAACCAGATTCACAGAATGACCTTCCTCAAAGGCAAAACGGTACGAACATGCGTGGTGCGGCTGGCGTTAACATGCCACACGTTTTCCACCCCATTTTGGATTCTATTGAAGTTAAGAGTTGCATGTGAAATGAAAACAAAAACATCTGACTTCTTCTATGTAGTTTCAAATGAAACATTAAAATCTCTGTAGTAGTGAATGAAAATAAACGTGTTATGTTGTGTATATAGTTTTCACTGAGTTTTAAGTGCAGGGCCCCCATAATCAGCCAGTCAGCGATGTTATTAGATTTGACTTGAACTTTTTTTTTTTACCAAAGAAAACACCCGAGAGTGTCACACGAATGGTAACATTCCATCTTACATTTGAATTCTGACACACTAAGTACAAAGCTAATTATCTACAAAAACAAAGTGGTGAATAAAATATGGATCCGTGAAGCCTCTGTGAGTGTGATGATGCCCTTTATGACACAAACACTGACATCTCACCCTTGCTGTGTCTAACAGGGAGTTTGTTTCGACATCCCGGCTGATAAAGTCAAGGAGATTCAGGTAAGAGCAGCAACAGAAACCACCTGTTTAACCTATTTGGTCTGGACTCTGGACTGTTTAAACCATGGACGTGTATATAAACATGGACGTCGCACCGAATGCTGAATCCTACGCTTCAAATTAGACCAAGCAACTTTTCATGACTTGAAATTGGGAAAGCATGGGTTTAAATTTATTTTATTTAAAGATTTTTTTTTTTATTGAATGTATGTACTATTACGATAATGTGATCTTATTGAATGATTTCAACATAACTCAAATATTTTACACATTTTAATACAAACTGGACACACTTCAGTGATTTTGATTATATTGCAAATGTATTACTTCTATTGTACTTATATTCATTCACACCACACCTTGAATATATTTTTTTAATTTACTGTGAATAATATTCTGCATATAATCACCGGTTCCCTATTACTGCTACTGCCACCACTAACACCTCAGCTAGAAGATAAACCTTCTATTTTGAAGGATCTCACTAAAATATGCTGGAATGAAACCATCAAAGTACTTTTTATCCAGAAAAACTACGGCTGACCCATTTATTTATCCCCATCCACCGATCTGTCATGCCTGGTTAAATATGGCGGTTGTGTTTACATCACTACATCAGGCAAAATGGGTCAACGGGATTTTATAGGAGTTCGATGACGCTTTTACTGCCTTGTGAATACAGAACCCCCCAAAAAACTGCACAACATTTCCTGTATTAAGTCTAAAGGTCTAGTGTCAATGAATGTAAATATTGTACAAGTGTATATTATAATACAAATCACCAAACAGTGTCCAGTTTGCATTAGAATGTGTAAAATACGATGTTAATATTATGTTAAAAGTATTCAATAAGAGCACACTGTCATAATAGTAGATACTCCACATACATTCAATAAAAAAAAATCTTTAAAAATAAATAAATATAAAACCCATTTCCCAAATTTCAAGTTAATAAAAGTTGCTTAGTTTAATTTGAGGCGTAGGATTCAGCTTTCTGTGTGGCATCCAAGGTTGTTGAGAATTTGGTTTGAATTGAGGGGAGGGATTCACATTTTGTGAGATATACCTGTACGTTTGTCCTGCTGAAATCCAACCATTGGTGCTCTAACAGGACGGCTGGAAGGACGGTCGTCGCTGGCAACTGTCTGTCGCCACCGAGCTCCCAGAGCTGGAGGAGAAGCCGCAGAGCGGTAACCGCGGTGACAGAGGCTTCGGCAGCGGTAACCGCGGTTTCAGAGGAGGAGGAGGAAGAGGAAGAAGTTTCGGGGGCCGAGGTGGCGGGTTCCGGGGGAATGGCGGCGGTTTCCGGGGCAATGGAGGCGGTTCTCGGGGCAATGGTGGTGGTTCCCGGGGCAATGGCGGCAGAGGACAAAAGCGCAGCTTCAGCCACGCTTTCGATCACTAACCCTTAGACTGACTGACTCTCACCAGAGCTGGCAGTGTCTGTGCCAGGTTACAGCTGTTAAAAATCTCCATTGGTCAAAATGCTTTCTTATTCAATGTGGAATTCATGAAAAGGACAAAACCTGTCATCTCAACAACGCGGTTAATTTTTAGGTAACCAGGGTTGAAGATGGCATTTTTCTTTTCCAGTCCTCAGCACAGTAAGCTCACAGCCCTTTAGATATCCTTGATGCATGCTTCTCTGAGGCAATACATTAGCTAAAACTCTGAAAATGACATTCTTGAAACTACTCTACAGTATAAAATAGTACATGATTTGGTTGCCATGTCTTGAATGGCAGAAAATTTGAAACGGTGACTTTTTGATCTTCTAAAGAAGTAAAATATGAATTTTGTATGTCATTCGCAGGGTTTAAGTTTAGTGTTACCGTTTTTCTTATGCTTTTTTTTTTTTTTTTTTTTTTTTTTTTTTAATCTGTATTTGGGGAACAGTTGCAGCAATCAGACTTTGGCCTTTTGCCAGGGTACTCACCTTTCTGATGGAACAACTTGTACACTGAAAGTGATTACACAACTTTTGTAATTCCATGAAGGTGCACTATAATGCATGCATGTAGGAGGTGCTGTGTTTCTTCTCTTCACCCTCGGGGAACAGTGATGAAACAGCTGCTGACCTTTACAGTGTGCTCTGTGTCGGATTGCTGCATTACCCTTTGCTGAAATCTTTCCCCAAAAATATATTGGATGATTGCCTTGCAATTGACTCTATTTAATAACTTCTGTCAACTGCCTCCATTCATTTGAATGAGATGACTTGTTCATTAATAAAAAGGTTAACCTGTATTGTGGTTGTTTTTTGTTTTTTTTACCCCATATGTGGAGGGGTGTAAAAATATGGCAGTACATGTTATTTCAGCTGAAATGCTTTCAAGACGGACTGAAGTTTATACAGTACTCACGAAAAGCTGGGGATATTTGGCTTTTGGTGAAATTAATGTAACACGTAAAAGGTGAGAAGAGCACTGTAGAAGCATGCAATAGTGATATCCTGATCTCAAACCATTTATTGAAACAAAACCAAACCCAACCACAGGTAGGTATACCACAATAAAAAATATCAATGTCTCTAACAACGACTGAAGCGTAGCGCCAACATCACTGGCGGCCATCATTTCTGCTCAACGTGACTGGTGTTTCATGAATTAACAACACCGAGGCCCACTGGTCCCTTCGCCCACTGTGAACGCTCCCTTCTCCATGGAAGATGATTACATCTGTTCCTGCTGGTGAGGATTCATGCAGAGGACCACATCTAGTGGGACATTAACTTGACTGATCCGGTCACTGGGTCAGATCAGTGTGTCTCCCAGGATGTGCTGCTGAATAGTCTTTGAGGCTTTAGTCATGTGCTGTGCAGATCCGTCTTTCAGCAGAACCTGGTGGACACATGAGAAAGTCACACACTTCATAAACAGAAGAACCTGTTAGTAGTTGAGGGACTTTAATCGTACAAACCCCCTTCATGATTTTTTTGCGAAGTTCCCCTTGTGAAAGTGGCCGCTCGTCCTCATCAGTAACGGAGGACTCTTCGCCGTCGTACTCCACACTGACGGGTCAAAATCACACCCACAAAGCTGTTCTTCTGAGACTTGACTTTTTTTTTTAAATTCCACATCCTCATGATATCAAGACTTAAATATTCTAAAACACCATGAGTTTTCAGAACAAATTTGTTCTAAGGCACGACCTTGAAAAGCATCCAGGAAGCAAAAACGTCATTCTGTACATCTTCTCATGAGTTTGGCTTTATGTGATTGTACAACAAGTTGGGATTTCACTACGAACATGTAGATTTCAGACCTGTTTGCTGCAGGCTGGGTACTAATCTTCTGTTGGAGGACGTCTGGGTTTTGGCCTAAAAGGAACTTAGGCAGGTCTACAGGATTGTAGTCCTTTTCCAAATCCTAAATGTTGTCAATACAAAGACACACAGAGCACACACACTAAAAAAAAATTGTAATTTGATGGAAATAAGTGCAAATATAGGGCAACTGGATGAAACGTCACTTTAGAATTGAGGAAAGCTTGTACGGTGAGCAGCTCGTCTGTCTTTTGTTCCACGAGGCCCAGATAAGACATGATGTTGTTTTCTGTAGAGGACCCCAACATGTCCTCTATCACTGAGCGGTCACACTCCAGGTTGGACAATATGCTGTTCACTCCTGTGTAAGGAAAGAGCAAGGTTCACCATCCTCTCAAACTGTCTGGTTTTGGTGGTTCACACACAAATCTGAGGTGTGTTATTTTTTTTATTTATTTATTTTTTTTTCCTGTAATCATAGTGAGTTTCTAAATCAATTAAAGAACAGTTTATTTCTTCCTGAATATTTATATAAAAGTTTTTTTTTTCCCCTTTTTCTGGCAACAAGCTATGAAAGTAAGTAAACACTCATCCTCAAGTTATATTGCATTTTCTTGTTTGTGTATGCTAAATGTCTCCAGGGCATGCTGAGAAATGAACTGAGCCTGATAGAAGGGATTGGATATGAAGAGTGAATGGTTGTTAAACCTGTTTTGATCTCGTCCAGGACTTTGCTTATGATGCTGGCTTGGTTTTCATAATCCTCAGTTTGAGACTCAGTTTCCCTTTGTTGCTGATCAATTTCTCTCAGCTTAGCACGATGATCTTGTTCCTGCTGCAAACCTTTGACTTGAAGCTGCTCGATCTCTGCTTCGATCTGCACATTCAAACAGACAAACGTGCACTAATGTGATCAAACAACGATTGACTAATTACCCAGCATCCTTCAGACAACTTCCCAGTCGTGCCTGCAGAGACCCCACTGAGAGCGAAGCCCTGTCCCACTGCACCACCTTCTTTTATTGCTTTTAAACAGTATTTCAGTGCTAAATAGCTCTATACTTATAATCAGTGACTTATGCTGATTTTCTTTTTCTTTTCATACAAGATTATTGCTGTAGGTAGGATTACAAGCAATCCTGGGAGAGTTAAAGAGAAATAGAAAAAAAAAAACACCTACCTGGCTAATTTGACCTCTCAGTGCCTCTGCCTCATTATTTTGCTCATTAACAAACTTGAGGAGTGCGGCGTTACGGTCCTCACCTACACGGTGAGACAAATAGTGAAAGACATTCAAATATTGTTTGTGATTTTTGATCATATCGAAGAAAACTGTGACTGTCAGTAAATTGGACAAAAAAGTAAGATGGAATATAGATATGGGGGGAAAATGATTTAAGATTAGTTTAAGAGACAACACTTTTCTTTAAAATAAAATAGATAATAAAAGGTTTGTGTTGTCACTTGAAATTGCTCTGGTAGTGCGGGTCAGATTTACCCTGGATGAACCTGTTGACCAGCAGGTCCAGGTTGTCCTCGCCTGTCACAGCCTGAATCCTCCTGAACGCCTCCTCCAAAACATCCAGAGACTCCTCCCCAGAGTCCGTCCTCCTCTGCTCCTTCGGCTCCGACACTGCAGCACACAGAAGTCTGTGAACAATCATGCCAGTGCTTTCAAAAATGTAAGATCACTGCTGTAACCACTGATATCAGGGGAGTAGCTGCTGTGATAGTACACTCGCTTCAACGCCATCAAGTGTATTATTCACGCATTCTTCAGTCCACTTTCCTTGATCACTCAGAAACCCCAAAATAGCATCAAGATGCCTTCAAAATCTCAGCACTTTTACTTACCGGTATGTAAAGAAATTGAATTGGTACTTTTTCCTTGTTATATATAGTGGCTAGTTATAAAGCTGTCTGCTGAGTTTATGATGACACATTCACAAGATTTCCATGTATTGAAGCGTGGAAACTCCCTTAAACACGCAGGAGAGTGACCGTTCCACGACCGGGGTTGAACTACTCCCCAGGAGTCGTTCAGCAGCTCACATTGTGTGGTTCCCATCTCATGGTCATTGTCATGCCCGCTCCTCTCACTGCACTTGGTGGTCATGAACTCTTTCAGGTTATACTCGTGTACTAAAACCCTTTCCAGTTCCTTCATCTCTGCGTTGTACTGGTCGACTTCCTTCGCCGCCTTCTCCCTCATCATGGTCATCTTGGACTGAGCCTCCACCCTAGTGCACAGGTTACAAATATGAGCGTCATCTTAGGCTTTTCGCATTATTGGATCAACACAGTTATCTCCAATCTCACCTTGCATCATATGCGGCAGTTGACAGGCTGATAGTTTCCCCAATCTTCTTGCGGACCTCCTGTAGTTCCTACAGCCACAAAGTGTCACCGCAGGGGTTTATAAAATCTCACGACGCCACTCAAGTATTAAAACCAGAAAGGGTCACTGGTGGGCTGAAGAGCAGCAAAGCTGAAGTGAGACGGCAGCTCGATCATACATCATGAGCCATGTCACCTTGTTCAGTTTGTTCTTCAGTTGCTGGAAGCGATCCCGCTCAACATGAAGTGTCTGCAGCTCCTCTCTCACGTGCTTGTTTTTGGCCATTTGTTCATTTAAGCGAGTTGTCTCCTGGAAATACAACATGTGAAAGTGTAATGCAGTAAAACCATATGGAATAGAGATACTGTACCTCTACATGCATCTATAAAAAGAAAACTTACAATACAATGGAAAGATGTTCATTTTTACTATTATTTTATTCTATAGATTTAACACAAAAAGGGATTTTTCTTTAAAGCTCACCCTGCCCAGTTTGCCTTCCAAAGTGCGTATGGCCTTCTGAGTCTGCCAGACCTCAGACCTTTCTGTTTTCTTTGTTGTGACCCCTTCTTTTCTCAGTTCTGCCAGTTTTGACTCCATGCTGGTGATCTGCCCACATAAGAATTAAATAAACATAGTTTGACATGACTTAACAAAAAAAAAAAAGTATCTATGTATATCGCAAAAAGGTGTCGTTCTTAACCTCTTTCTGTATCTCTTTCCCACATTGCTTCTCTTTCTCCACCTCCTCCTTCAGTATGTCTAACTGTTCGAGCAGAACTTGAATACTCTGGGTGGCCTCAGTGTCCCGCTGCTGGCGTGACATGCTCTTACATGCACCGAGTTTTCGATTCAGCTCCTCCTGCTCCTTCATCAGCTTGTCAATTTCCTGCCTTCATCCACATCACACAAATGGCTGACAACATGAATAAAGCACACACACACACGCACGCACGCACGCACGCACGCACGCACGCACGCACGCACGCACGCACGCACGCACGCACGCACGCACGCACGCACGCACGCACGGACTTGAAAAGTGTATAAATAGTCCATATTTACTGTTGTTTGCGGATTTGCTCCCGGGCCTGGATGTTGTAGGCCTGCCGATCTCTCTCCATGACCCTGAGCAGTCTCTGGAGTTTGGCTAACTCTGCTTCTGCTTCAGAAATATGGGACTCAGGTTATAGCTGTTTGAACCACGAAACAGGTAGAATAGTACCACTGGGACAACACTGACAACACCAAAAATACCTGTACCATCGAGATCCATCTCACTGTTCTCTGAACGGGTACTTGAGGCCAGTCTTTTGTGAGACATGGTTACAACGGGCTTCACAGAACCGAAGTTAAGAGTGGCTGTTCAGAGAAAATATAGTCAGCTTGTATAAATCCCCTGCGACCCTGCACAAAATAAAATGGTATAGAAGATTGATGGAGGGATGTATTAGTGCATGTTTCCCCGAGCCTCTGGCTTCGTCATTTAATCCAAAGACTGTTACATTGATGAATGTGTGCATGAGATTCAACCCAGTGACTGGCTGACAGTCTCACTCAGAGTAATGTTGGCTTTAGTCTCTGTAACATTCATTTTGATAAAATACGTTTAAATTTCTTACATCCGGAAAGTTGAATCAGATCTTACTATATATCTCTCAAACCTCAAAACTGAAAATCCAACACAATGAATTAAAAGTGATTGCTTTCAAGAAGCATTTAACAATAAAGAATCTTTATGTCGTCTGCAAATTAGGTGGTCTTTGACTACTCATCTTAATTGTTTACTCACTTTACACACCTTGTTTTGTGTGATGTCAACTTTTAGAAAGTTGCACAGAAAGCCAAGGTTTCCCACATTAGTGTTAAAGTGTGAAACAGGTGTAGACTTTCAACATAATGTAAATGTGGTTAATTAATTGAACAGATATTTTATGTATTCATTCAAGGTCTAAGCTCACAGGTAATCAAAATCACACCCATTATCAAATGCTAATGGAGCTAAACCAAATATGTTCCCAACCGTTTAATAGAAATAATAAATTGTCTCACCAACAGTTGGAAAAGTAAAAACAATAGGACTCCTTCAGCAAACCCACCGAGCAGCCGCAGCACGCAGCAGGCCTGAGTTGTTAGCAACCGTTGTTAGGTGACACGCGACAACCGTTGCTATAGTGATGCGGGGCAAACAGTTCCTACACTAGGCTTGTCAGGTTGTAATCCAGTAGTATAATCCCAGACATAAAACCACATTTTATCAGGATTTTATCACTTGAAGAAGAAAGCCAGAGTCTGCCCATTTCTGTCTCTGTCCATGGAGGTGCTGATGCTTTTACGTCCAGGACCTTAGATTATTGGAATGTCCTGCTTTCTGGTCTTCCCCACAAAACTATCATCAGCCTTCAGCTCCTCCAGAATTCAGCTGCACGAGTGACGGAGACCAGAAGACGGGAGCACATTACACATGTTTTAAAGTCACTGCATTGGCCCCCTGTGCGTTTCAGGATTGATTTTCAGATTTTATTATTAGTGTTTTTTAAATGTCTTAATGGTCTTGGGTCTTCTTATCTTTCTGAAGTGTTTTTACAATATGAGGCCTCGTAGCCGCTGAGGTCCTCTGTCACCGGCCTGTTCAGGGTTCCTCGTGTCAGGACCAGGACCTATGGTGAGGCCTCGTTCTGTCACTATGGCCCACGTTTGTGGAGCAGCCAGCCGGAGGGTGTTTTTAAAAGCAGGCTCAAAACCACCTTTTTCAATTTAGCTTTCGATTAGTTGATTATCTTACTTACTATTTATTTGTCTTTCAATATACTCAATGTTTTAGCTTCATATATTTTATTTCATTTATCAATTGATTTAATAAGCTCCTATTTATTTTAATTAGTTGCTTATTTTACTTAGATTTTATTTTCCTTGTCTTTCTGATGAAGCCAAAGTTTTATCTCAATTTCTTTTATTTCCATTCATTGATTCATTTTATAAGCTCTTATTTATTTTACCCCAGTGTCTCCTCATGCTCCACATCGGGAGTTGAGTGTGGTCTGCCTGTGGGGGGCGCCGTCCTGGGGACCGTTCTGGCCACGGTGGTGGGAGCTCTGCACTGTGGTTCACTGACGGTGGTGTGGGCTCCTGACCGGCTGGGTCGGAGCGGTCTGCTGTGGCGGGGCCCCCCATAGCTGTAGGCTGTGGCTCCTCTCCATGTTGTCGGTCCCCTAGGATGGTGTTTTCTCTCCTGGATCATCAGTGTCCGGCCATTCTTACATCAGCTTTTTATATTTTGATAAGGGCAGTTTGGTGTGTTTGTGTGTGTGTGTTTTATTTCTCTTTTTAAAGTATATGAAGCACCTTGTGCTATGTGCTAAAACAATTGTAATAAAGTACTATACAAATAAAGTTTGATTTTATTTTCTTTCTCCCTCTCAAAACATAAACTGTTGCAGATGTCAAACAACATATTGTTGATTATAACTGCAGTGGTTCCATTTATCTGCTGAGTCTCCTTCATAATCACTGTTAATATTGCCTGGTGTAATATGTCGGAGGTGTTGACGTGCCGCTTTATCACCTGAGCTGTTTATGCAGTCCTGCTACCCCCATAACATACATACAGTGGGCAGATCTATGTTGTATGCATGCCGCAGGGAAAACTCCTTATTGCTGACATCCATGCCATTCTTCGTGCCTTTTTGACCTCGGAGACGTGGCTTCAGCTGTTT
Source organism: Lipophrys pholis (assembly GCF_963383615.2). NCBI lineage: Eukaryota > Metazoa > Chordata > Actinopteri > Blenniiformes > Blenniidae > Lipophrys > Lipophrys pholis. The sequence goes on along the minus strand of NC_137636.1, from coordinate 18,203,938 downwards.
TTCCTCCGTGCTGGAAAACCGATAGAACCCTGTTCCTTTATATTATACTATTGGTATAGAAAATAAAGTCCACATATTGTAAAAAGGGTTATTTCTCTGTTCTTACAAATATAAAGTATCTATAAGAATGTTGTACAAGAGCATCTCACAACATCTGATTACATTGGCAAATATTCAATTAAATTTGTGTGAAACTTGTATATGTTTGACTTTTTTCACACATCTATTGTACCCATGTGTTTTAGCTTGGGGGGGACAACAAAAGAGATTCAAATAGGCGAGACAAGGCAAATGTATTTATATAGCACCATTCCGAGACAAGGCAATTCACAGTGTTTTACAAGTAAATGAAGGAAAGGAGTGATGAAGCAAAATTACAACATGAACTAAAATGAAATAAAATATATGAATATCAGCATGTCATTCTTAGGATTTTGGAAAAATGCTGCTATCATATTTAAGAGTTTTAAATAATTAATAGTTGAGTTCATGTTTCTGAATGTTGAATTCAGTGTTGTCAATTCCAGAACTCATCAGGAAAGACTTGGTGAATCATATTGATTGCATGTGTCTCATGACCCCCGAGGGTCCTCCTCCTCTAATACTTCTGAGCCCCCTGTCTAATTTGATCAGTATCGAATGAAACTGAACATACACGAATAATTGAGCAGATAATTCAGGGTAATGTGGCTGTACAGGGGCTTCGGCCGACACCTTCGCTTCATCAAGGCGACAACAGAGAGACTCAGGAGCAGCTTCTTCTCTCAGGCTGTCAGGACTGTGAACTCTGACAAACCGAGCCAGTAGGCACATGCCTGTGGACAGCTTTCCACATGCACATCACACAGGCTGCACGCTCTCTGTGGGAATCCTCCTTTTGCACACCAGTTGAAGGCCTGTTGTCAGTTACATTTTGATTTTATGTGAGTTTCTCAGAAACACGAGACAATGCTTGAAGCGTTGACATCAAATCACTTTCTTGTTTGAAGTTAATCCAGAAGATGAGAACGAAACATTTAACGAAGAGTCAGAACTTCATGTATGATTACAAAAAGGCTTTGTTTATTTCAATATAGGCAGTATTACATTCTTCAAATAGAGGTGTGTGTCGGTATGTTTCCAAAAAACATCTGATCTTTTTGTAAAGTGCGTCATCGACAACAGGCACACATAATCACAGCAACTACATTCAAAAATGCAACACAAAATACAGATTCTACCAGAGTAGAAAACATGACATTTTAAATTTAAAATAAATTTGATTGCTCACCATATTTCACGTGGTATCGTTACATTGACAGATTTTATTTTAATCAAAAATAGGTGCACATATCCATTTTTATCAGAATGTTTTAACAGTCAGATTTTGCTAATAGTAGTGCAACATTTCTTTTAAGTGAATGTTTGATAAAGATATGTTTTTCATTTGTAGTCCTCTTAATCCCACCAAAGGGCTGTACATCAGGATATACAACACTCCATTTGTCTACTGAGTTTGAATGAGGATATTCAATGAGTCGGTGGAAATAATACATCCCTGCATACTTTGGACCAAATAAATACACATTTCAGAATAAATACACTCATTTAATGAAACACTTCATCAGCAAACCAGTCTTTCCCGTGATCACTCACTCCTCTGTAAAATATCTCTTTTCACTCAGCAAACAGCTGGGATACACCGAGAACCCAAGCTGAAAGGTTGCTCCACTTGAAGAAATGTTTTGACAGTCTACCCAACCAATATGTCGTCTGAGGTAATGAAAAGTCCCCTGGCCATACGGTTCTCAATTGTAAGGCCTTCATCATCCTCATCATCCTAGTGAGAGAGAGAGAGAGAGAGAGAGAGAGAGAGAGAGAGAGAGAGAGAGAGAGAGAGATTGTTTAACTTACTGAAAACCCATTTTCCTGGAAAATAATAAAAAAAAATGTTTGCAAACTAAAGGTAAATTGTTTTAAAAAAAATTTTTGCCAAAGAGTGGAATAGAATCTTTAACATCTTTAAAAAAAAAAAAAACTACACAGATGGTGCTTCTGTCAAATTGCACCTGTCACAAAATACATCATGCCAATTTGTCGGCTCATTCAAGCTTTGCCCACTTTTTAAATAATTAATTAAATATTTTATTGATCACATTTTTATTATTTGTTACTTTGCTGTGGCCCTGGATATATCTCTGCTCTGTACAACATAGCCTGCCTTAATGTCCTAGTATGTAGCCTGCCTAGTCATGATATTATTATAAAGAATGTATTTCGGAAATAGATAATAAATAATAAAAGAAACTAGCTTTTGTTTCATGGTGGTGTAGTTTGCATGATCTACATGTGTCCCGGTGGGGTTCCTTCCATAGTCTGAAATCATGTTTTTGAGGTTAACAGGTGTGTTTGTGTTTGTGTGTGATCCTTTCTCTATTTGCCCTGCGGTGATGTGCATTGATGCAAAAAAATGTTTCTCTCAATTATCTGTGAAGCTTTTTAAGTTGGATTTTAATACCTAAAAGCTGGTTGAATAAATGAAGACTGATTACCTCTGCCAGCGAAGTTATAAAATCATCCGTGTTTATTTGTTTATTTGTCTGTCTGTTAACAAGATATCTCAAAAACCAACGTATGGATCTTCATGAAAATTGGTACACAGGTGAATTTTGATCAAAGGAAAGACTTATTAAATTTTAGTGGCGATCTGGATTAAAATATCTGTTACAATTGAACATTTTAATTTCACAATATATTGTCTTAGCTTGTGTTCTGTCGAATGACGAAATAAAATCACGTGATCACTAAACTACATAAATGAATCAAGGCAGTTGATCTGGATGTAGAATTTGTGTCATTTCCTTGAGTCCATGTCTACCTTTGGCGGGGGTCAGAAATGTCTGCTCTTGTTCTTTATTGACATAATGGTCAGTCAATCAATACAATTTCTCCTTTAATAGGTGAAACAGCGGCCTCTGCAGGCAGCATGAGGAACTTCATCACGGTTGGTTAGTGATTAGCAAAGTGGAAACAGCTGGAGCAGTAGCAGGAAACCTCTGGACCTTTTCTTCAATTATACCAACAAGAGTTTGAAATCAAACAATACAAGGCTTTAGTTTCACGTTCCACCACGGTTGCTTTACTAAATGTCTCAGGTTTAGTAAATGAATACTATAAAAATGGAACAGCAAAGGAAAGGAGCCGCAGATGAGCTGACTGAGCACCTGGACTCAGACACTGGGTGCGGCAAGGTATGTTAAAAAAAAGTGTTGTTCATTTTGCCAGTTTTTGAAAACAGACCAGTGACAGCAGGTGGAAATAAACCGATTTCTGCTTACACAGGCTCATTTACAGTCTCTGTTGCTTTATCAGCATTATTCCCATAAGATAGATACAAATTCTGTTTATATCAGTCAAGTAATAATTTCAGTATGCGCAAAGAGTGACTTACAGCTCATAATACAAAGTACAGTTTTTTTGTAAATGTAGTCAGAGTTGAGAATGACTGTCATATTGTTTAACTTGTACTCAATTACAAGTAAAGGTACATTTGTTGAAAAATACTCAAAGCAAAGTAGTTCCTATTGTGAATTTATATTGAAATTACAACTATTTAATTAGTTACTTTTTACATTTACTTAATTGCATTAAAGCAGATATTTGCTTCAATGTAATAGTATAGAATTTCTCAGAGAAGCAAGAGTTTAATTTGTTATAAATATCTCCAAATATGCAGTCAGAAGATTGAATGTGTATTCAAATGTAGTGACCTTTGATTTCAAGTAAAGTGTCAAAGTATATTACATTATGTAAGTTGTACCAAAGTATGAGTAAAGTTGCATCCTCACAAATTCACAAGACTCAAATAACAAAAAATACAATCTAATTACAGTAATATATTATCAATTTATGGCCCTCCTTTTATATAACAAAATGGCAAATGTATAACCAGTTATGTAAATTGCCAACTACTGCCTTAGTATCATTCTGAATTGATGTCATGTTGACATAATAAACAATTTAAATTTTAAACAAATGTAATACCTGTGAAAATTGTATATTTGATTGTTTCAGTATTTGATGCTTGCTGTGTTGTTGTGTTTTGAGGATTTTCTTTTTCTCCTCCTGAAGCACTTTTCAACTCCTGATGCCGATGGCAAAGCTTTGGAGCATCAGCAGAAAGGTAAGTTGCTTTATTATACCTAAATCCTCCTATCTTACACAGGTTTAATAGATGCCGATGTGGGAAAATCCACTGTGGTTGGTTCTTCATTTCTGTTTTCCTTAAATATCTCTATAATCTGCAAGCACATGAACACATTCTGCTGTGAAGACGTTGTATTGTCTGGTTTCCAGAAGTTTATTCGAATGTCTGTTTGCAGTTCAAGTCGCTGGTATCCTGGCTCTCTTTCTTATGTTGAGGGGAAATAGTGGTATTATCACTGAGCATCATAAAGCCTACGTGATTCGTAGCGTTGCTACTTACTTCAGGTTTGTCTTTGTAGTCTTTTTCTGTGCTTCGGTAGGACACCACATGGATCAGAGTGTAGATCCTGCAAACAGAGATGACAAACGGACAATATAAGAAAATAGAGATACTAGAATGAATCAACAGTGTTTATAACAGTGAAAGTTATCCAGAAAGGATATTATTTGTCCACAAACTTTTTTTTTTTATCATTAAAAGGAGCATGCACAGTAATGATTAAGACAATTTCTGGAACCAGGTAATTATTCAGTTTTTCTGTGTGTGTGTGTATGTGTGTTACCTGTGATATAACATAGCCAGAAACTGGATAATGAGGAGAACAGCAAATGAAAACAGGAACATCAAACTGACAGGTTCCACCTGTGGACACATAATATTGGTCATTGCTCAGGTTCAAGTTACAGTCGTATGAACAGCGTCTAGTCAGTTTCTTCCCTAATCTATATTTTTGTCTTCACTGCACATGAGTCCAGTACGGTCTCTATGAAGAACATTCAAACCTTGAGGGTTTCATCAGAGAGCGTCCCGTTCGGGTAGTATTTGGGGATTTGGATGCTGAGAACGTCAATTCCAATGAGCTGCAGGACCAAGGTAGCGACCACCCACAGCACGTTGATCATGAAATACAAGAAGACTGCCTGTCGGGGGGGGGGCAAATGAAAAGTGTTTTTAACTTTTATTGCTGAACATAGCTAACATGCCACATTTTGTAGCTGGATTGTTAGTGAGCGAGAAACAGTAAAAAGAATTACTTTGTACACAAGCTAGTGTGTTTTCTGAATAATACAAATTAAACAGCGTACAAAAGAACTGTTTAACAGGTTAATATTCTTGCACATGATTTGCTATGCAGAAAGGCCCAATCAGACACACTATCAATTCAGTGGTCATGCAGAACTGCAGAAGTTAAAACGGCTTCAAGTAAAACATACTTCACCCTTTTCTTGTTTTAGCTCAATTATTTCTGGAGAAAGCATCAATAAGCTCAATATCTATTTTAATGGCATACCAGCTCGCGCCCATTGTGCTTCACTCGGCGCCTAAAGACAGTATTTAGTTGTATGTCTTCATTTAATAACGGTGCTGTGTTGTTAAGTTATTTTCCTTATATTCTGACAGTATAATGTGACATATAATGAAATTATATTTGAATATCTGCACCTCATAGTGATATACGACGCAAGAAATGACTGACTTAAAATATGAAATGAAAAGCATGACAGACGATTTGTTTATTACCACTAAAAAGTGCGTTAGTACCATTAATGGCATATCTTTACTTGCTCTCTGTGTTCTGGAACCAATTTTTTTAATGTACGGGACATTTTATATTTTCTGTCATGAAGGGCATGGCCTTAGTTACCACTGTTTTGAAAGTCATACATAAATAATGCTAACCCATCAGAATATCATCAAAAAGCTTTGCTGTGATAGTAAGTGGATATGACTGACCTTGTTGCGAAGGGACTTCAGTTCTCTGGTGACCTCCTCCTGATGCGCTTTGGTGTCAACGATGGGTGCCAAGTAGCGGTCGATTAACTTGTGCCAGAAGTCTTGCTCACCCTGAACACACACGCAGATAAGTGAACATCTGTGTTTAATTTTAGGATGCGCAAAGACCAATGGACGTTATTTTGGCTAAATAGCTTCATTTGTCTGAGGGCAGGATGACTGATCTTCTCATGTTGCCTTATGAATATTGTAGTAATGCATAATCTTAATGACCCATTTAGACTATTATTATTTTTTATCTGTACAGAGAAAACAAATACCAGTGATACAGCTGACCCTGACTCGTCTCTGCTGGCTGTTGTGATTCATTTGCTTCTCGCAGACTCTGGAGTCGGTGACACATCTTACCTCGTCTAGTTTTTTCACTTGCGGGGCAGTGAGTGTTTTCTCGATGGCTATCTTGACTCTCTTCTCTAATTTCGCCATTTTATTAGTCTTGAGGATGCATCGAGCCTGAGAGATGGAACAAGTCAATTACTGATTAAGACAACCTGCAGTGTCAGTAGTTTTCATAACACAACGTGGCAGCAGTCTGGCTTTCAATAAACTGATACAGGGTTGATATTCAGTTGACGTTTGAAAGTAACAATGTTCAAAAAAAGATACATTGAAAATGATTGAACTCTATCTGATCATTCCACGTTGTTACAATACAAAGTCAAACGCAGATTTTTTTTTAATCATCACCTGCTTTGCCAGTGCGTACTGTAGCTCCTCCAGCTGGATCTCTGATGGGACGTCTTCAGGTCCCACTCCACTGAGCTGTGTGTTAAGTGTGTCAGTCAACAACTGGACTAACTCCTCACACACATCTTCCTGATTCTTGTTTCGGAGTGAGTATCTGCACAGGAACAAACCGTCGTCATTACACGGTTGCATTGGTCCCCTTTAAGCTCACACATTAACAAACATGCGTCTTAAAGTTTGTCACATTATATGCTTTCACAAACACCTTAAATAGAAAGAAAATACAAATATTTCTTCAAAAGTATTTCTTTTTTGCACATTAATATATATGTTGATATAAATTGTCAATTAGATACTTATTTATTTCATTCAAACAGACTTCTCAAATCTTTGCATATTGCCCGAAAGCCTAGATTAGGATTATATACCAACATACATTCCCCCTGATAAATTCACTCATTTACTTTATCTGTTCTTGTAGATTTCTCTTCATGTTGGAGCAAGTTAGTTTCTTCAGAAACTCTTCTTTCACTGGATGCACCCAGTCTACACACAAACATGGAAACAGCATCATTGTAATATAAAATGGAAATCTCACTGACCACATAATTTGTTATTGTGTGAATGATACTATTTAGTAATGAGGGCAGTAAAGGTGTCTCTCACCTCGGACAGGCACCTGCTCCATTTCGTCTGCAGGACCAAAGAAAAAGTCATCGTCCTCATCTTCACTGCTCTCTTCATCTGATGAATTTAATGAAGAGCTGTTTCTGCTAACACTCATGTCACTAGAAACACACACACACACACACACACACACACACACACACACACACACACACACACACACACACACACACACACACACACACACACACACACACACACACACACACACACACACACACACACACACACAAGTCCATTAATAACTGGCCGTGATTTAAAACAGCTTGCAGTTAAAACTCCTGACGTCTGTGACGAAATTATTTTAGAAGAAATGGAAGAAGAACAAAAACCTGGTGATAAAGTCACTGTCGCTTCCATTTTCTGTCTTCTTATTCGAGGTCTCTCCTTGATATTTCTCCATTTCTGCTCCATTTCTCCTTACGGAGACTGCTCTTTGGGGCATCGGGTTTGACACTCCTTGCAGAGGCAGTTCATTATTGTTGGCTGCAGTAGGAGGGGTCTGCTGCACTGCCTGACCGAAGATTTGTGGAAACATCAGATTCTCTGTTTCCTGAGAAACCTGTGAAGCAACGCAATATATTAATCCCCCGTCCAGCCACGAGCTGTAAGCCACTGACTAGAAGTTTGACGGTTGTTGTGTGCTAAAAGTACAGTACAGTACCTGTAGCTTCATGTCCCAGCAGCACAGTTTGCACTTTTTGTCACACAAGATATTGTGATGTTTCTTCACCTGTTCCTCTCCCCTGATGGGCAGAAGAAAACACTGTCAAAACCAAACAAATGCAAAAAGACAGAGGATTGTCTTTTTTTTTTTTTTGTGCAAGGTTCTATTTTTGGTCATATTTAAACATCAGTTTTGTATTTATAATGTAAAATTGTTCGACAGTAAGGACGTAGCAGTGCAAAGTATGTGACAGCAGGCTGGTGAAGTCCGTTACAGACATCCACAGATACATTTTTCCCATGTACAAGTAGTTTTTTCTCAATCTGAAAATGATTTAAAAAAAAAATAAAAAATCTTTTTGAGTCACTCCTCCACTTTCTTTTACAAATTTGATTGTGTAATATTATACCACAGTTAATTGTATTAATTTCATGTGTCATTAAATCCAATAATAGACTCTTTGTAATATTTCAATGAGTGATCTGTAAAGGGTTAACTTATATGCCTGCATGATAAATGTGATAACCATGATGATGACACATTACACTTCCTCCTAATTGTCTGCATAACGGCTGCAAAATCCATTTGTTAAAGTTAACAACATACTTGATCATCATTATTACTGCTCATACATCTTTTAGGAGTTAATACTAAAAAGCTGCTTCTTTTTTTAGTCTGTTTCTGGTTACCATGAACATCCATACAATTTTATTTATTGGTAAAGCAGGTAAAACTACTTTTGGCATAAATGAGCTGATAAACAATTTTTCTAAGATTAAGTGATAATTAGAAAACTATGTTTGGGAGGTATCATGTTTATTTTATTATCTTCATAAATACTAATGCAATTACTATAATTGACAATTAATTCTTAGTGTGAGATTACTTGTTGGATTCCCTTGTGCCCCAGGACACAACGTGCATGTTGACCAGTGAGTAGATGGTCAGCAAGAGGTATCCACTGGGGATGCAGATGAAATACATCAGACCATAGATGATCATTCCTGAAACGCATAACATGACAAGCCATGACATAAGATGACATAACAAAACATGACATGTGATTGACATGAAAATAATGTATACAAATATAATCATACCAAATTCTTCTGGATGTAGTAAAGCTGTCACTGTGTACATTATCGCCATGGAAATCAAAAACAAGCCAGTGGGGGTCAAGAACGTACCCTGCGTCACAATGTCACCTGAAAGTGAAAAGTAATGTGTTCTTGAAATTCACGAATCAATTAAGGAGTTAATGCACACACAGTGATAGTAATGGAAGTTTTACCCACCAATGATGGAAAATAAGGATGCGGTCATGAGGAACGCGTACAAAACACTCATGATACCACCGATTACGATTTGGGTGCCTGACTTGGTGAGGAAACAAACGATGATGTAGAAGATCGGGGGAACACTAGCGATGAGGATTGCCAGACTGCCATCCATCACGAAAATGAACTGGACAGCACCTGGGGGGGGGTGAATATCAATACATGTTTGCAGGTCTGGCCCTTGGCTGTTATCATCATTATGCCCAAGGTCCATGTTTATGACCCATAGCATGGTTAGTGTTTTTGGCTTCTTGAGGTATTTAAAAGTAAAAACAACACTTATTGACGCTTTACTTGCTTTTTGGTATTTGCTGCTTACTAGTTTTTTTTTTTTTTTTTTTTCAGTCGGTAGTAAAAGTGTCTCCAGCTAGCACCAATTCAAACTGCTTTACCAAAAATAATTAAACAAAAAACAACACATAAGATATTTGTATTTCATTTAAGCAGTACTGGCACTTCTCAAACATGAAGATTTAAGCTAGTTTTGTTCATTTGATTAATCTGTAGAAGAAGAATCTGGAGAAAAGTAAATGAATCACGACCTAACCAGTCATTGTTTCAGATTTGCAAACTCACTTTGTCTCTTTCAGAGGGCAGATAAATGTTTCTCTCACTGCAGTCGAATTTCTATAAGTAAGTAATTAACTAAACCTACTTGCGATCATGAGTGTAACAGAGGCTGGTCCCAGGATGGAAGATCCAACAGCGAACATCTGGTAGAAGATGTACAGTCTGGATATGGATGAGTTTCTTTTTACGGTTTCCGGGCCACTGCAATTTAAAGTGCAAACAAGAAAGAGTCAGCATGTGGGGCTGTGGCTCGGTTGGGAGAGCGGCTGTCTCCCAATCGTAAGGTTACAGGTTTGATTCCTCATCTCCACCTGTCCACATGTTGAAGTGTCCTGGAGCAATACACAGAACTCCAAACCTCTCCCAATAGATGGACTGGGCACCTTGCATGGCAGCCGCCTCCATTGGTGTGTGAATGTGTGTGTGAATGGGTGAATGTGATTAAGAGTGTGAAAGACGTTGGGACTGCTCAAGCAGTTGTAAAGTGCTATAAGTGAAATCCATTTACCATTTATATAATATCAATGTTGTGATAGTTTGGTGAATAGCTGATTAATTAAAAGATGTAAAGATCTGTAATAATGAAAATGTTTTGAATGGTAACAATTTAATAATGAATTAATAAGTGAATCCACCCTTCTGATGAACATCCTTATCTGACTCTGAGTAAACTCTGTTTTTGAGACTATTAAGTGCTCAAACAAACATGCAGTGCCTATTTCACTCATGTGCCCAGTGAAAAATATCAACAAACACCAACCTGTGCAGAAGGTCGAGTGTATTGGCCAGTGTGGAGGGTCCCCATCTTCTCCTCTGGTTGTAAAACTCTTCAAACTCCTGAGGAGAGTTGGTGTATGCATCAGATGCAGCATTGTATTCAACACGCCACCCTTGCTGCAGTAACAGCGTGCACAGCCAACGGTCCTCCCCTAGAGGAATACAAAAGCACACATAAAGCAAACAAGGGTGAGAAATGAACCCAAACACTCAAATAGGAAGGGTGATGAGACAAAACCAGAAACAGAGTTGACTGCTCGACTGCATGCACCAACCTTGGTCATATTGTACATATTCCGAAGCTCTTGTTGCCGTTGTTGTGTACCTCTTTAAAACATTGTCATCCATTATCGCCGAAGCCCGAAACAGACTGAAGCAGCCTGGACTGCAGAGCACAGAGCCAAACACATGCTCTGCTGTCTTTTGTAACCAGTGACCCACTGCATACTCAAACTTCTGGTACCACACCATGGGACCTGTGAAGCCAGAGTTGGCCGAGTTACAGAGACAGAGAGGAAAAATAAGAGCAGCAGTGGTCATGTACCAGAACAAGAGTGCAATGGTATCATGGTGAATAGGACCAGCTCAACAGAACGTCATTAAACCTAATTTAAAAAAGAAGAGTTCACTTACCCATACCAGTTGGATGTATTCTACCACATGCCGCACCTACATTGTCATACATCCTCAATCTGTCAAACAAAAATATGTCAGCAACTGTGGTTATAAAGTATTTCTCTGAATGTCTACAAATACGAATAAGTATTAAAGTATTCTTTTATTGTACTTTTCTCAGAAGTTAGGATTGGTTTATTTTAGGTCACTGACCTGTCAACAAGTAGAATCACAGCCTTGGGCTGGAAGTCGGTGTCTCCATCCAGAGCCAAAATGTATGTGTTGTCATCCGCTACGAATTTTCTCTTAATGTCATTGCTATACTGAGGACACAGTAAAATCTCACTATCCAGTGAGATTAAACTTGGTCTGTGTTCGTTCTTATCCTGCTGAAATAAAAAGGGTACATTTTGACAGTGTTTGCTATTTAACTCATGGAAACGTGAAAAACGAACATGTACAAATTTGTTGCAAACTGCAGGGAAGTCTTACTGGGATCTTGTGAGGGTTTTTCACCAGGTAGCCCTTCCAGCCCAGAAGATAATACATGTACATGATCTGAAAGTAGCAGACATTAGCAAAAGAAGTTCAGCAATTAAAAACTAAAACGCAACTCAATTTTTGCTTTAAACTTGAACTGATATTCATTTTGCCATATAGCCAAGAGTGATATCATAATTCCAAATGTTTTGAAGACTATCTTAAGGTGTGCGTTCCCATTTTTCTACACACTTTAATATAGCTGCAACATTTAAGTATGTACAGTTTTAAGAAATGAGAATGATGTGTGCATGTAGTCTCTGCATGTTCTCCAAGACGATATAGTCATAGGTTCCATGGCCGACACAATAGTGATCAGAGAAGAAGACGCACTGTTAATGAGTTAATGAGGGGCAATGATGTTCAAGGCTGCACCACCGTCTGTGGCTGCAAACAGTGTGAAGAGACTGTTCATGACGAGAGCTTGGCTGGAACATCTGTTGACGTCTTCAGTTCCAGTGCAGGATGTTTTGTTCACTTCTAAATAAAGTGCCACAAATGGTTTTTTTTTTTTTTTTTTTAGGTCAATTTATATAAGAAAGGATTAATGACAGAGACAAGATGAGGTTCTATTCTAACTGCTAGTTATTGTTGATATATATCAATTTTTTTTAAAGAAACAGCATAATTAGATTAATCTATATCAATTAATTTATATAGAACAATAGTGCAGAGAAGCACTTTGGTTACCACAAAGGATGGTTGGAACAAACAATCCACAAAAATATAAAGAATGTGTCATGTGTCCTTAAGTAGATAAATGTTTGAGCTTTGCACAATGTAAGGCATTTGAAGAGAATTGGTTAAACGATTAAATGTCTGGCCCCTTTCAAGGGTTTCATTCATGTACAAGGCAGTTTATCTGTCTTGCCTGCCGCTTGCAGAGCTGTCAGGTATCCTCTGCAGTGCTATAGTAGACTGGTTTAAAAATTTTATTTTTTAAATTCTAACAATACAAATGTGGTTTGATACTATTCACTTAGAAGTGAAATGAAACCAAGATAGCATAAACCGTTAGAAAAAACTCCCACGAGTCACATAAGCCCCCCATCTGAGATAAGAGTAATCATATTAAACCCATGAGTGTTTTCATACTAACCCACAGCTGCCAGCAATTTGACTTTTACTTTGTTGGATGAGTCTGAATTAATTTTGTTGAGTCGACGGAGAAATTAATTGCCGGGAACATTGGTGCTCCTTACCTGGGACCATCTTTTTTTGTTCCTGATGCGACTTTTGTCTTTGAGGTGAATATAGAGCATGTTTCCTTCTGGCATAACAAACATCAGTCTGCCTCCATAGGGAGTGTCAATAATGGAAACATCATCTGGCTCTTTGTTGGTATACACCCTGAATGAAACAGGTAAATGTTTAGTATTTCTATTGTTTACATGAGATAGAGATGAAAAAGAGTGGAATAATCTCACCTGTAAACCTCTAAGACAACCCTGAATAGATCATTTACATATGAATTAACAAGCCGCTTCTCAGTGCCCTTTTCAGTCATAAAGGCATCGTCCACATAAATGTGACACTCGAAGTCGAAACAATCCTTATGTTCCTTCTTTGGGTCACCTCGGTAGCGGTCCAACCTGAAATGAAAACCCAAAGTATTTTTCTTTTGTGCCAGCACTTATAGCGCAGTGGGATACATTTTTAATCGTAACCCTGTCTTTACACTAAGCATTTCACTGCCAGAGTTCTTAAGTGAAGTTATGAATCAAACATCACACCAAACAGAGCAGCTTCGTTGGTTCCATTCTACCTCTCCTGCTAACCTAGAAGAAGTGCGCTCTGCTGCCATGTCACTGTGTGCCGACACCCTCCTGGTGACAAGTTACATAATTGCTGGAAAACTCCAGCAAGATGTTTGTATGCAGTAACGTTGTCCTTCTGGAGGATAGATTAAAGGCACGTGTTTGCGTTTTGCCACACTTGCTGTATGCATCGACAGTTTCTCTAACCTGAACATGGAGGTGAGGATCTTCAGCATCTCGTCGTAGGTCTCGTGCCACATGGTGGCACAAAGATAGATCACAGAGTTCTGTATTTCATCGTTTCTGTGGAGAGGATGGTTGAAAAGAGTAGAGAGAGAAAAGGAGTTTTTAAGTGATTTTTCTGCTGTGAACATAAAAATTTGGCAAACATCTGTTATCTGGAGCTTCATCTGGAGGCTCATTACCGTTACAATCCCACAGTGCTCATGTGCTTGAACAATAAACACATGCGTAATGACAACGGCAAGTTAATGCTGAAAAGTCTCTAATGTGTGAATCATTACATAAAGAAGCCAGCTGCTTGAAGAAATGTCAAAGCAATTCCTGTCCTTGTACAGCATGCAACTGTTTTCCTCCAAAATGCCTTTCTGAGATATGACCACAATTAAAACAAAAACAAAGAAAGCTCACTTTTCCGACCTTCTTACCTGTTATTGTTCGCTGCTTTTTGCACCTTCATCTTGGTGTTGAGTAGTAAAGACAGGTCAATGAAAGAAGATTCATAGAGTCGACGAACAAAGAGCTGGGATGTTCTCTCTATACGCTGGACCTAATGCATGGTGAAGCATAGAGACATTTAGCTGTATGTCTGGTCATATATTAAGATATAAAACACCCTGTGACTTTTAACTTTGGTAGTAGGCTGTTAAGTTCAAATTGGCTTTTTTGAAGGGCCCTGCAATATAATTGGAATCAAAAAGGTATTAGGAGGCATGTTATGAAGCTTGTGTGTTTGTATTCATACCTCGATCTTCCACACATAGTAAGTACATGCCAGGAAACCTGACCACATACACAGTCCCTCCAGTGCCAGCATGGAAAATGGCCATTGTGTGTAGGGGCTGTCAATATAAACATCCACAATCGTGTTGAATAAAATGTGAAGAGATGGGATATATTTTTTTCTATAAACATTGTCAATACAAGACACTGCACTATTTGCATTTGTGCAATTTTTCAATCACATTGAAGACATTCACAAGTCATCAGGGCTGAGTGTATGGTCACTGAGGAATGCTGCCTTCAAAAAAAAAAAACCCAACAACTGAAATGTGGCACAAGGAGTTCTGAATGATATACTGTTGGGGAAAAAAATGCACATTGTACTTTGACATAAACTTACCTGTTGAGTGAGGTTCGACAAATGCTCCTGGTGATCTCAAGTAAGACTATGGGAGTTGTGTCCTTGAGGCTCAGGGGCTTCAAACTATCACAAAACTCTGCAAACGAAAACAAAAATATTGGCAATAGGTAAATGATAACCTATTTTTTCATTACACAGCATTTTCCACCATACTCTTACCTTCCAAAATGCAGAAACACTGTCAGTGACTCTGATCTAAAAAATACACTACAAATTTTAGACATTGCTGGATTTTGTGATGGTTGGTGCAACTAAGAAAAACATTATTAAATCCAAATTAATTGAAGGAATGACATGTTTTAATTCTGAATTGACATGTTATACATCTCACCATATTTATTCCCACTCACACTTTGAGCAATGCTGAGAGGATTATGAAAATATTATACACATTGTCGAGAATTGTGTCAGTGCTTCACACTGAAGTATTAATCACCCAACTTTCAATTGTAGTTGGTCAATAGCAAGGCTTTGTACTAGCAGGCAGGCAGTTGAGTGAATATTTCAATACATATTGCGGGAATAATTATTAATTATTGCCGCGAGCTGTGCAAGCTTTATTTGCAAGATGCATCAATTTCACTCCATAATGTTTTGTGATCTTGAATAAATGATGAAAGTGCCACAAGTTCTCCACACACCGAGGATGCTTCCACGCGCTGCACCTTCCAGTTTTTCTGCCTGAGTTAGGAAAATCACGAGTCCCACCAGTAGCACTGCAGGTCCTGCGAAACATACTGGAAGGGCAAAACTCATCCTGACAGCATGGATCTTACAGGCCACCACTCCAAACCAGTGGCAGGCTGCTGAACAGAAGGCCTGGGACAGAGTACAAGAGGAATATTCATTAGTTCCTCTCAAACTTAGTGACACAAGCATGCAATTTTACAGTTCAGCTATTTCGGCAACTCCCTCGCTGCAGCTGTAATGAGCTGCAGTTCATGTAATTCACACAAAACCCACTTTTCAAGATACGACTCATAACTGTTCAAGACATATTTAAGCTGTGCTGTGCAAAAGAAAGCTATTTGGATTTTGTGATAATTGCTGCTCTGCACGTGACAAAGTACTGAATAAAAGAGCGTTAAGCAGGGTGATCAGTGACTGACCAAACCGGCAGCTCTTCAGTGCACAAACCTTTTGGTATTTTTACTAGATTATTACCAGACGTGATTTCATTTATGTTTTCATGCTGACTAAATCTGCTGAAGGCTTTGAAGAGTTTGATATATATACAGTATATATAATATTTATTTTGTGTTATACTTCTTTACTATGGTTTTCTGTATATTTATTTACACTCATGGATGTTTAAGGATGGAGTTTAGGGCAGTGAGTTTGCAACTGGAAGCTTGCTTGTATGAATCCCACTGCTGATGGGTCACTGCTGTGGGTACCTGGGCCCAGTCCTTCAACTACAAATGCTCAGGTTGCATCAGGAAACTCTTTTCTCATTCCATCACCTATAGCATGTCAATTACAGATTTTTACTTGCCCTTTTCTGGTATATTTTGTTAAAATGTTTAATGTGTATATTGATCACCTCATTTAACTGTACTGCTTGAAATATTTTCATGTTTGCTATGTAAAAACTGATGACTCAGGAGTTGGAAAAAACTAATTTTGTTAAAAATAATTAACAAAATGGAACAAAAAGAAACCAAGATGAGTGCATGACTGAATTAAAGGCTTCAAAGTAAAGTTTGGATGGTTGCTGCAGTGATCAACCAGATTTCACCTTTTAAGACTTGTTCCACTATTACCAATAACATGTTGAGAACCTCTTTCATGAGCTCAAGTCTAATTTGATTGTCTGTGAAAGTTCTCACTGATTATCATCCATGAAAACACTGGAGTAAACGGCCTACCTGTAAGAAGAACAACCCCAGTCCTAGTTGTAGGAGTTCCCAGTCCTCGTCCTGCAAGCTGAAGTTTGACCAGATGATAGTGTTTACAATCAACACATGGTAGATCAGGTATACCCCTCCTATAACAGAAGTTCATGTATTAGTGATGCACACCAGGCAATCTAGTGAGGAAAAATGTACAGAACAACAACAGATGTTCAATTAAAACAGCACAAAATGAGTGAGCTGATTCTTAGATGGAAAGAAAAGCAGTGGATTTTTAATGAACACATGTATATTCTGTGGCGTGCAGAATAAGCAAGTTTCACAAAATAGAAAATAGTTTGAGACCACATCACAGATGGAGAACATCCTCCCCAATTCATCTGCAGTCGTCACTTCACAGAAATCAGAAGTTGGAAATTAGACTTTTTCTAAGCATGGCAAAACACTGACGGTGGGTGTTGTGATACATTTCTTGAGTGTGCATAATGTTTCCAGCTTCTTTCTTTCGTTTTTTTTTTTTTGGACTGTTCATTGGTAGAGACATTGATGGCAGATAATTACCTATCACGATTATCCTCAGAACACTGCTGATGACAAACACAAAGTCCCTGAAACCGTCCAATTCTGACAACGTTTCCTGCCGAGTTGGAGATGAAAAAGGAGTCTTACTGATCTTGTTAAGTCAGTCTATTTACATGCTATAAATACACAGTGCTAGAACAAGTCAATACTGAGCTGAAGCTTCCCTGTGGGCATACACACACCTTCATGCGATTAGTGGCCTGCAGGGGATTCTCCCACCAGCAGAAGGAGACCAGGAATGAAGAGAAAATTCCAATTGCCACATAGATATAGCTGTTGCTGTGCTGTAGGTCCGTAAATGATGAAACACGCACATAGTAGTCAACTCCCAGGAGGCAGTAACCTGTCAGACAGTTATTTGGTTAGTAAAATGAATTGTTATGGAATTTACAAGTTTGTATTCACTATTTCTGACTGTTGTTTGAGAAAAGTTAACTTGATTTAAGGTTTTTATTGTTTACTTTTGAGTTTTCATACACTATA
This sequence comes from Lipophrys pholis, assembly GCF_963383615.2. NCBI lineage: Eukaryota > Metazoa > Chordata > Actinopteri > Blenniiformes > Blenniidae > Lipophrys > Lipophrys pholis. The sequence continues at coordinate 18,186,019 of NC_137636.1, read as the reverse complement.
AGGTCCTATAAGGGCTTCCAATCATTTTTGTTTGAATGCTCAAATCAGAGCTTGTCAGGATTGTCTTGACACTTAATAAATCTTACATCATTCATCTGAGACAGTTGTCATAACGAGAGTGGCAGATTTACTGAACCAGCAGTGACTGGATACTGAAAAGTCAGCACTAATGGAAAGACTGCGCAAGAGCTGACTTTTAATTAGAGAGGCATGTCATTTCAGTCAAACCTATAGACACAAACTACGACTGAAATGTGTTGAAAACAAGTGGGAGCAAAGAGAAAAAAAAACAATCAGTTTGACATTTGTTATTGCACATGGGAGGAAGAAAATAGCTTTCGACTCTTCGTCTTTCTGCTTCACCTCTTTCCTACGCCTGATTTAGGACTAGAAAGGATGTGACAAGAAGGCTATTAAACCTTCTATTAGACATCCTGTGAACTCACCAAGACTTATAAATGATCATTTTGTGTGTGCGTGTGCGTGTGCGTGTGCGTGTGCGTGTGCGTGTGCGTGTGCGTGTGCGTGTGCGTGTGCGTGTGCGCATGGGTGCTTGGAAGCTCTTGAAGAAAAAAACAATGTCAGAGAGTTTTCTTTTTTGTATTTGGAATAACAACAAATCAAAGGGGGAAGCAACCCTGAACAGCACCACATTCAGTTTGGGAATGTGAGAATCTGCTTTCCCATTTTCTTCTTCTTCTTTTTTTTTTCGCCCTGAAGTTAGACAATAAATGAAAGATGGTTACCTGCAACTGTGAGAATGAGGGAGCAGATTGGAAACACAATTGTCCAACTTTCTCTCTGCAGTTTGAATACTATCTGCAGAATTGAGGACACAATGCAGACTCCTCCACTGATGAAGAGATTAGTCAGTATGTCAAACTGAGGCATGACGACCAGCACCAGGACTGAAGTGCCTAAAGACACCAGACACTCAATGGCACAAATCTGCAAAAGAACACAGAGATGTTATTATTTCAGCGCTTGCATGTGTATGTGAGGGAAAACAGTTACAATAATTGACAGCAATTATGCAGCTATTCATTTTCCTAAATCACATTAATGCTGTTTTGTGATTGTTCAGGTCTGGCTTAACAATCAAAGAGCTTATTTTCCTCCTTTTGTAATAGGGATTTAGTCAATGCTCATTCATGAAAGTGAAGTACCTTTCCTGTACAGTCAGCTTCATAAACATTTGTACATTGATACATTCTCAGTATCCTCCAATACCACAATAGATTTTAAACCAAACAATCAAGATGTGCTTTAGATGCAGATTTACTGGTGGAGGGCACAATAACATTTGGATTGGATGCAAATGCCATCAAATTAAATCTGAAAGCCTGCGATTAAAGAACATCTTAATTGCTTCATTCCACATCCACTGTGGTGAGGTAGAGAGCTAAAATGTTGAAAATGTGTCAATGTTCAGATATTTATGGATCTTAGTGCATGTTGTAATCCCTCGACTACATGTGAAATCTCCAAAGTGATCACCATAACCTACAATACTGTTCTCAGCGGTGACCTGTATCGAAAGTTTGTGTTCAACATCTGAACTTTAACCTAACAAATACAGTTTATTTTGTGTCAGTGTCAACGTTATGAGGCACCCAACAATGGTTACACTCTGATATTCTTTGAGAAAATGAGAAGTTTTGTACCTGGTGTCAACAAAGTGAATGTGCTATGATGATAGCCTATTGGACAAACAGGTCACAAATTAACAGCATTTAATGGGGAAATGTCAAAATTTGGTTTAACCTAATGGGTATTGGATTAGACTCGCTCTCTTCACTATCAAGATTTTTTTCATCAAGAATAATAATGACCTGAAAATAATAGAATGATTAATTAAATTGGGTTCTTTGCTCTCTTATTAGTTAGGATTGCAAGCAAGACAGATGGCATAATATGCACATATTATTCAGGAAAAACATACAAATGCCATGGTCTTGAAGTTGGGTTGTACAAAGCTCTTGAAGGTACATCGCCACAATGATTTCATGAAGACCAGGAAGTTGGGGCAGACCAAGCAGAACACGAGCATCAGCATGTAGAACTGTTTCTCCTTTGCGATGCGCAGTGAAGTCGGACTGGACATAGCGATCAAGACCATGAGGGCGCCCTGAATGGGGGAGAAAAAAACCCCCCAGCCAAATCAATTTCTAGAAAACAAGCGTTGGACAGATGGCGTAAAGGAAATGGATATATTGCATGTTTTAATGGCCAGGGGACCTTTCTTTTATTATGTTTTTATGAAAGACATTGCATGCTGTTCTTCACAATAAACTAGATAAAGGCGACATTATTTTTTATTATGCCGTGCCTGTTTCCTTATTCCTCCTTTATAGATACCTCACAGGTTTATTATATTCCATTTCCCAGACTCATTTAAATACAAGGAAATGTGCCATTCCCATCACAAGGGTGTTATTTAAGAACTGTCGAGGCATTTCAGAATGCTTACTTTTCTAAACTTGAAAACATTCTGGAAATCAGAGACATTCTGCAATGCTCACAAATCTTTATAACCGGCTAATCAGAATGAACAGTAAGAAGCTTGTTATGTAGAGTATCTGAAACTGACTTTTAGATGTGTTGTTTTGCTCTGGTGCATTGCTCTATGTGAGATGATTCAGAGAGAAAGAGGAAAACGAGGCCAAAGGAGAATGACAAATTGATAGCAGAGAGACAGACAGTGCAAACATGTGCACATACTGCAGAGTTAATGTTTGATAGAGGAAACTGTAGATATTATCTGTGAGGGAAGCAGATAAAAGACAGAGAAATACAATGAGAGATAAAACAACAAACAGAAATGGATACAAAGGGATCAAGTGTTGTAAGCCCTGCTTTTCCATAAATAGCAAGAAGGTTGTTCATGTTACCCAGTGATCAGCTTTTTGACACTTGCTTAGTTTTTAGTGACTAAATTTGGGTTCATGTTTCCCAAGAATAACTGGAATTGTCAACTGACTATGCTGTAAGAACGCTGGATTGTTTTGATCAAGTGCAGATAAGAGCACCCATAGTTTGGTCACGTGTATTTCCTTTTTTCAATTATGCCAAAGTTAGTGGCCGGTTGCAGACTTACATTATGCAGGTTTTTACTGTTACATTCTTTCCTTTTAGTTTGTACTGTGTTTTCTTTGACTAACAGTATACTAATCATAGTTTTTATCTTTTTAAAATATGAAATATAGAAAGAAGTTCAGTATCCCAAATGAATATCTTTAAAAGAGTTTGATTTGTACAACATAGAGGAAAAACAATAATAATCTGAACATGATGATTACAACAGGCGGGTTTAGTGCTGTAACTGACGACAGAGTTACTCCTACCTTAGAGATCATGGCAGTGGCCAAGACTGCAATCCCCACAATGCCTGCCACCAGGTACTGGGCCAACTGGAAACATTTGCTCTGGCGTTCCTTCTCTGCTCCAACAGGGTTCAGCTGGAATGGATCCCATGTGTCCCTGGAACATATACATTACATTGATTACCTATAACTGCAGAAATGGTAGTGGGTGGCTAACGATCCATTAAATTAACGAATCCCTGAAACATGTCAGATTCAAGAATAAAACGTGAGATCTACTGGCTTGTGACTTGTTAAATGGCGATAGGAATTTATGCGAACTCTTTTGAAACTCAGTGAAAATGTTGGATTTGTATGTTTCCTAAACACATGTCTTTTTTTTACTGTTAAAGTTGATGTAAGACAATTGATATTCTACATCTGCCGTTTCAACATCATTAGTTAAACTTCAAACAGGAACTGTCTCACAGTTGGTTTATAAAGAAGTGCAATACAGACATCCATTCATCCATCTTTTTTTCCCACTTCATCCTGTTCAGGATTGCTGAGCCAATCCCAGCTAACTGTGGGATAGGGCAGAGAACACCCTGGACAGGTCACCAGTGCAATACAGAAATCCCAAAGGTGATTTCAAAATCAATCAAAAGGCTGGCTGATCAGAAGCAAACAATTATTTTCAGAAAACTTCACATATCCCACTCAGTGAATATCTGGGTCAAGTTATTGACTCAGTGAATTGCAAAGATATTTACAAGAAATAAACATTTTCCCTTAAAAATGAGAGATTGCTCTGTTAGAAAATATAGCCAATTTTGAAAGAATACTGTACAATTCTTTAGACGCCAAACTGAGGGATGGCTGGTGCACAGCACCAGTCTACCGTTAAAGTTTGCTGAACCGGTGCATCTCAACAATAAAATAGTAATCGAAACGTTTCAAGCATTTCTAAAATGTTAGAAAATGAATTAAGAGATACATGGAAAACATATAATCTTAAATTATACTTTAATATATTTTAAGCTGTATATATTTCTTGTTTTCATGACTTACAGGCTAACATTATAAATAATGAAACAAAAGGCTTAATATAATTCAGTTTGTGAAAAGTTAAGGGTAATAAACATCACTGTTAGAAACAACTGATGAGAAGAACTGATTTTTACGTTGTGTATTAATTTTTTAAAGATGGACCAGTAAAAACACACAGTCATAACTGTCATAAGTTTACTGTAACTTGAAATGACTTAACTGCTTTTGAAATTATAGCTTTCGTTGTGTGTCTTGATTGGGTCACAAGAACTGTATAAAGATCAGGTAGTGATGATATCGTTAAATGTCATAAACAAGAAGATTCAATCACGGTGTGTCAGTCAAGGAGACAGTGGCACAAATTAAATGTTTATCTTCATTTTAATGGCTACTCAATGTGGGCCATGACCACAGATTACAGTTGACCTACAAAAACACAAGAATTTCAGTCGAAATTTTGTTTTATTATGTGCAATGATGTGTATGATTAACGAACAATCTTGTAAAAGACTATACAACCCAAAGTACCTAAATAGCAATGATAATTTTACCACAACTCATATTTTGTACTCGATTTGTCCATCTTAGTCTCTTTTTGTGAGTTTTCACATTTCTTTCTTTCTAAAGAGTTTTACCATTGATTATACTTTAAATTAGATGATAAGCATCTCATATGGGATTCCCACGAATTCCCGACTTTGCTTAGCTTGTAGCTTCTGACTATTTCTTTACATTTATTAAAGTTTTTTTTTTTTTTTTTTTTTGGGAGACACTGTAAACCTTAGCAATGACATTTTATCAGGGTGTTCCAAAAGATAACAGCGTTTTATGCAGTTCAGTGTTGTAGGCTCTGGCGCCGAGCCCAGCTGGTTCAGGGTGAAAGCAGGGTGCACCCTGAACCCAAAAGGTTCAAGGGGTCGATCAGAGAATCTCAAGCCGCTGGCAAAGGTTGGTGTGGGATTGTCTTTACTGATTCTTAATCATTTCAAATCTGACTTTTAAAACCAGCTGATTAGGAGAAAACAAGTTTTCACACCATAGAGCAACACAGATGTTGCGCAAACCTTAATAGTAAAAACCAAATATAAAGTAATCAACGACATTGGAATAAGTTATTAGTCACGGATAACCACTGGAAATTGAAAAACAGATGCTTGTGTTTATTAGAGGTGACAAAAGTTCTCCTCATTAGTAGACGTACAGATTCTTATGGGAAAGGAAATTGTTAAAAGTAGAAGTACTGAATCAACTTCTTTGCTCTACTAAGAGTATAAAGTTTGGACTCTGCAGTGTGTTGGAGCACAGTGTATGGAAATGAAAAGAAACATTTGAAGGACATTTCTATCTGTTCTTCAAGCAGTCAACTTCAAACACATCTCTTAAATAAGAACATGGACAGGGAATGTATTGCTGCTCTGAACCTGTTATCTTTTGTTGGAGAGAGCTGAATATTTAAAAGTGAAGATATTTGTATTTAAAAAAAAGAAGCTAAAATAAATAGGTTTACATTGTAATTAAGTTCTAATATCAGAAAAGTCTAACTGAGCATCGACATATGTTATTACTTCCCACCTCTGGCATTTATGCTGTTACCATTTACAATTGTCAGCAAATATCATTTTGTGTTGGATTGTACTGCAAAGCTACCAAATATACAAAGATGCTGACAGATCTGGTGGATTTGAGGTTGGTGAAGCAGCCATAATAAAAGACCCACCCCACGCGTAAACATGGATACATACAAAAAACAAAGAAATGTTTTTTTTTCCCGAAGAACGAGAAGCATGTGCCAAACTCCCCGGAGAGCGAGGAACAATAGAGGGAACATAGGTGGCATGCTTCCTGATCTGTGTCAATATATCTCAAAATAGTTGCTGGATGTCATGAGGAAAACTGATATATCATTAACACGCTGCAAGAACTCCCTGACCAGGGCGTTAGGGAGAATGAAGTCTGTTTGTCCTCAGAACGAGAGAGTATGTAGAAAGACTTGGTGCAGCGTCCATCCCAAAATCAGTTTTCCACATTGCTGTGTGCGTTGTCACACTGTAGAATAAAGACTCTACATGAAAACTGTGCCATGACATGGCTGTGCTGTAATTGGTGCTCTCTACATTGAATGGAAATGAAACAAACATATTTGGTTTAAACGATGATTCAATTGTTCATATTGACCAGAATTCGGTAAAACCTGTGGTTCTGCCTTTCACAGAATTCCTTTTGTAGAATGAATTGCCCGCTCTTACTCTATATACAGGCTACCTCTGCAGTAGTGTGGAACAACACCTGCACACAGTAGACAGCATAATAAAAGAGTGACAACTGGAGCTGTGATGGTAGAATGCCTAACTTTTAAGCATAAAAACAATAATAGGTCATTTGCATTGTTAATAAAAATGTTTAATGATGAAAATAATTGCTTTACACTCGACGTATATAGATATAGAATATAATAGTAACCCAGCAATAAAATCAAAGTGATCAGGAGTGCATATTTGTGATGTTATGCTACTTTTGCTCTTTGATAAAAATAGATCTTCGGGTTCATAAACAAGTACATTGCAGGGAATATAATTATTGTGTCCTCTGTACCATTAATGAATGACGTGATTATTACTTGATACACATTGTAAATGGAGCTTCTATCAGCCGGCTGCCTGAGAGGGGATAGTATCAGTCACAGCAATAAACACAAGCACTGCAGTACATCGGGGAAATTAACGGTTTCCTTGGCTGTAAATTGAATAAAATCGGACCCTAATAATTCAGTGCTTTGTGATATATCACAGGGTGAACATTTAAAAAAAAAATATCCATTACTACTTTCTATCCCACAAATAATTAACATCTTAACGATGATGAAGCGCTTCATAAAAGAAAAAGAAAAACATAATTGTTTGTCCACAGAAAATGAAATAGCCTGTGAGTTAGAGGATGTGTGCTGCGTTGATGTATTCTGTTTCACTCTCAGTACAAAAAATAACCATGTTACTTTTTACAGCTTCAACTTAAGTAGTTGAAGAACAACTTATACTGTCCCTCAATCAGAAAATAAATTCACTCTATATACTCACACTCTCAGTAATTTGCTATGATTGACCAGAAAATATAGGAATTCTTTTTTTTTTTTCCTTCCTCTATTTTTGTTATTATTTGCTGCTTTACACAAGGCTAAACTGAAGAACTTGGACTTGCATATAATGTTTCTTGGAATTTATTGAGACTTTTGATTCAGGTATAAATTTTAGAAACTCTTCACCAATAAATGCTAACAAACTTAGTTCAAATCGTTGCAACTTTTGTAACTGAATGTGTTTCCAGTCCTTAATTCAGTGCTTTCTACACTTACATACCTGTTCCATGAAAAACAAATTTTAGTCATTTAGAGCTGAGAAGAAACTGACTGTATGAAGTCTGCATTATTTCAGATTTCTAGAGGTTTATTGGTCACATACAGTTTATTAAAGGTATCACAATGTTTGTGTTATCTCAAGACGATGAAAATGAGCCCAGATAAAGTTAAAGGCACAACCTATGTGTAGCGAAAAAGAAAATCGATGTGAATGTGGCTATTCCATTTTACTGGTGAGTTGGTTCACTTTTTTGTTGTAGTGTAGGACATGAAAAGAGTCCAGATTTAACTGTAAGTGTCGCCCTGCTATCCGATTTGTGGAGACACTAGTGCACACTTTTAGTAGGATTCTACTCGTATATATTACTGTATGTAATAGTCACTTGTTTATTTATTACTGAAATCTACCAACCACCCAAATATCATAAGGATTTTATAAGCGACTTCTCTGACTTTCTGGCTGGACTCATGCCAAGATACGATCGTGTTCTTATCGTTGGAGATTTCAACATACATGTTTGTTGTCCTGATAAACCTCTTGTGAAGGACTTCTTAAATCTTATTGACACTTTTAACCTTGTTCAGTGTGTGTCTGGCTCCACACACAAACGTGGGCATACTTTAGATCTGGTACTTTGTCATGGTCTGTCTGTGAGTAACTTGGTGATATGTGACAATCTGCTTTCTGATAATCTGCCTGTCTTATTTGATATTAGCTTTTCCCGCGCTGTAGTTAAAAACCGTGCTCCTGCTCGACTCTGTCATACCTTTAACTCCTCCACTGCTGGGCTCTTCTCTGCTGCGTTCAACCAGCTCTGCGTTCAACCAGGGCCCTGATTCCAACTCCTGGTTCTGATCCCTCTAACTCTGCTCCTTGTCCGGTTACACTTGACAAGTTTGAGCCAGTGACTTTGCAACTTTTAGGGGATGTGGTTGCACATTTGAAGCCCTCAGGTTCCCCCCGGGATGCTATCCCTCCTCATCTTTTTAAAGAAACCTTCCACAGCACAGGGCAGCTCATCCTCACTATTATTAACTGCAGCCTTTCATCTGGTGTTGTTCCTGTGCTTTTTAAACATGCAGTGGTGCAGCCCCTTCTTAAAAAACCAGGCCTTGACCAGGCTGTCTTGGCTAATTTTAGGCCCATCTCCAAGCTGCCTTTTATATCAAAGATTTTAGAGAAGGTTGTCCACGCACAGCTCAAGGACTACTTAGAGGAGCACAACATTTTAGAAGTTTGTCAGTCTGGTTTTAAACCCTTTCACAGCACAGAGTCAGCATTGCTCAGGGTTTTTAATGACATCCTCCAGGCAAATGATCGTGGTGATCTTATGGTTCTGGTTCTTCTAGACCTGACTGCTGCATTCGACACCGTGGACCACAGCATCTTGGTGTCCCGGCTGCAGCACCTGGTGGGCATCCGTGGTACTGCTCTGGCCTGGTTTAAAGGGGACATATCATGCTAAATCCACTTTTTTTAGCCCTTAAATGCATTTTGTTGTATATTTAGAGTGTTTAGAAGTACAGAAAAGTTCAAAGTAGTCTCTTCAGGTGCTCCGTTGATATCTTTATATTCTGTTTTGGTCATATTTTGCGATCGGTTTCGATTTTTCTATTCTCTATTACGTTTTTTGAACAATGACGTCACAGTATTCCCGGCGGAACTGCCAAATTAGGACATCGACATTTCGAGCAATCCGCCATTTTTGTTTCTCGCTGCGATTTTGTAGTCCAACCGAAGTTACGAGAGGATAAGTCGAAATGTTCGGTTGTTGGATGTAGTAACCCACAAGCTTCGTTACACCGTCTCCCAGCATCAGAACCTTTTCGAAGTGCCTGGTTGAGTTTTATTTTTCACAGAAATGTACCCACATCTGTGGGTAAGGTCATATTTGTGTGCCCGAAGCACTTTAAGGACGACTGCTTCAGCAACCTCCGCCAGTATAAAGAAGGATTTGCCGAAAGACTTCGTCTGATTGAGCGGTCAGTTCCTTCTATCTATGGAGACGACGAACAGAGCACTTCGGTAAGCTGTATATAACGCTAAAAAGTGTGATGATAAGACGTCCCTGTCATTGTTTTGTTAGCATTAGCAGTTGCACCGTCTTCATATGTTAGCGCTGTGTGCTCGTTTTAGATTATAATGTAACTTCTGTGTTAAATAGTCGTAATACAGGCAGTATTGTAGTAGTGGGCATGGATGGAGAAGTTAGTGTAAATATAGTAACACACCATTGCGTTACATCCATATGAAGACGTTGTTCTTCAGGTGCATCATCGTCATTTTCATCTCGCTCCGCCGGGTCCGACTCTGGCTCCAACATGTATGGCTGGATGGACAAATCTTCCGTTGTTGACATTTTGTAAATAATGTGTGACTATAAAGTTTCTGCGCCGCTACATAATTGTATCTGTTCTATCAAACTACAAAGATGGCCGAACAGGGTGGCGTTGAACCGAGTGTCACCTCTGCAACCTGGAGAGGAGGCGGGGTATGAAGTGTCTCATTTGCATTTGAAGAGACCGCCCCAAAACGAGTTGCTCTCAGAAGCACATCAGAAAAGGGGTTGAAAAGGGGCCTGTGGAGCTCTAATAATGAGGAATTCACACCCAAGCATTGCAGTTCCGCGTTGTATAGACCACAACTGTATGATTTATATGTAAAAAGGAAGGATTTAAAAGCATGATATGTCTCCTTTAAATCCTATCTGGCAGACAGAACCATGTGTGTTAGCCTTGCTGGCTCTGAATCCTCCTCTGCTCCTCTCACATATGGGGTTCCACAAGGCTCAATTCTAGGGCCCCTGCTTTTTTCCCTGTACCTTCTCCCACTGGGCTCTGTGCTCAGGAGACACGGCATCTCTTTTCACTGTTATGCGGACGACAGCCAGATTTATGTCCCACTTAATAAGAAAGATGCCCCCTCACTCTCCTCTCCTGTCATGCCTTGAGGACATTAAAACCTGGATGGCTTTTAACTTTTTAAGTTTTAATGAAAACAAAACTGAGGTGATGGTGTTCGGGCCCAGTGGCTCCTGTAAACCCCCTCTTTTTGACCTGGGTCCCCTGGCTCCACATGTGAAGCCAGTGGTTTTGAACCTAGGTTTTAGAATGGACAGTGATTTTTAAATTTGACTCACAGATTAGGGCAGTGGTAAAGTCCAGCTTCTTCCACCTCAGAAGGCTTGCAAAGGTAAAGACCATTCTGGCACAGCAGCACTTTGAAACAGTAATCCATGCTTTTATTACATCCCGGCTGGATTACTGTAACGCACTTTATGTTTGAGTCAGCCAGTCCTCCCTCGCTCGTCTCTAGTTAGTTCAGAACGCTGCAGCCCGCCTTCTAACTGGAGCACGTAAGAGGGAGCACATAACACCCGTTCTGGCGTCTCTCCACTGGCTGCCTGTGCATTTTAGAATTCGTTTTAAGATTCTTTTATTTGTTTTTAAATCTCTGAATGGTCTTGCCCCGCCCTACCTCTCTGAGCTGCTCCACCCCTACACCCCTGCTCGGTGCCTCCGGTCAGCTGATCAGCTTCTTCTGGAGGTACCGAGGTCCAAACGAAAGCTCAGAGGGGACAGGGCCTTTTCTGTTGCAGCCCCTCTGTTGTGGAATGAGCTACCACTGCCCGTCAGACAATCCTCCTCACTGTCCACTTTTAAAACTAATCTTAAAACCCACTTTTATTCCTTGGCTTTTAACCATGTTTGAGACTCTGTCCCTGGTTTTATTGTTGCCAATCTATTGTTTGTTTATTGTATTTCACTGTTTTTACTCTTTACTCTTTACTGTACTTTTTATTTTACTCTTTTATTGGAAAGCACTTTGGCCTCAGCCACAACTGTTTTAAAGTGCTGTATAAATAAAGCTGACTTGACTTGAAATGAAGGCACAAAAAGGCAAGTTGTCAGAAGTACCAGGTTTTTAGGGTGTTGTTCAATTGGTAGATGGAACTACCGGTAAAGTTGTTCTATTTTGTAAACACAATACATCAGTTTGTTGAAAGAGGATGATATGAAGACTCTATAGAAACGAACAGCCTCCTTTACAGTGAAGCATAATGAATGTATCGCCTCGTTTCGGGGCTGTTTAACTGCCTCTGGTACTGGATGAATGTGTCAAATGATTGATGAAGTCTGAACACTTCAAGGCTTTTTTTTGAGACAAATGAGTTAGCCAGTGACTGAAAATTCAATCTGGAGTGAAGCTTTCGGGCCTTTCGCCGAACAACAACCTGAAGCTTACATTCACCAGCACAAAGAAATACTCCAAAAAAAGAAGACAGGGCCTTTTTCAAAGTTGCCAGCAAAGAGTCCCGACCTGAATCTTACTGAAAAAAAAAATGAAGAGAGCGTGAAAGAGAAACTACTGCATCTTTGTTTTAAACTTTCAACACATCACGTTGGAAAAGTCATAGGAATGTCCAATCAGATCAGAAAGAGGAAAAGCTGTTCCTCGTTGGTCCGGTGGGGTCACACAGGAAGACATAACGCTACATATAAGTCCAGAGGTTACCAGAGCAACAACGTTCGTACCCCAGAGATCAGTGGTGCCGCAATGAAAGACCTTTGAGTTAGTGAGCTAGTATTAGCATGAAAGTCACACCATGAGGGGGAGCTTGTTAAAATAGGCGAAAATTCTTTGTTCGAAAAAGTGACATTTATCATTCATTTAGAAAAAAGAGAACAAAGTATTCCGTTTTGATAATGATGTATAATAATGACAAACTCAGGATAGGAAGACAACGGGTAAAAGAATACAATCAAAGCAAATTTGAGTGGACGCTGTTCTTAAGCCTTAGGAAGAGGTCCACACATTAGTATGAACTTAGGGAAACTCTTTGGCAGGGAGGAATTCAAATCGCACTTTTTCTAGTGATACAAAAGAGATCTTGTGTAAACTTGCTTCAAATGTAAGTACTTTTTAGAATGCACTTATTTTTGGCGGGTTAGCATATAAATAAATAAATAAATATATATATATAATGCTGGTCCAACCCAACTGAAACCAACCTGGGCTCTATGGAGCCTCTGAAATAAAAAGGGTTTGACGTTCTGATACAAGATGGATAGAAAATGTTCAGAAACTATTTTTGCTGGCAAAAGTTCTGAAGTTAGGGATGTGGGGAATTGTTCATGTAAATCTGTGGGTTTGTTGTCTCTTTAAGAAAAGCTTTCTTCTGGTTGTTTTTAATAACTTAAATGTTTGTTGCATATGTTTATGAAGGTATTTTTAAATCTTTACAAATCTGTGGTTCTCAATTTTCTGAGAACTGGAGACGTGATCAGAAACGTACAAATAATTCAGGAGAGGGAAGCTATACATTGTAAAATCTCAACAGATTTTGGTGTTGACTCCACTCACTATCCAATTAATATAACTGGTTGGATTACAGAAACAAACATTGCAGATGATTATGTTCAGCACAAAAGAAATCAGCAAGATTTCAACCTAAGAGGACCAGTTGGTTTAATAGTGCTTCAACAGAGTAGTCAATATTTTTCTACATTGTGTCATACATAATCAAGATCAAGTTTCTGTGTTCAGTGAGCTGTAGTTCATGTGAAAGTGATTTATATATCTGAATTCACTGTTTGTCACATATCCCCTGTCTTACATCTCCAATGTTTGTTATGTTATTCAGTAAAGCAGAAAGTGAAATGAGATGATCTTCCGGAGGAAACATGTGTGGCGGGTGAATTCTTACCTCTGCCTGCCCTCTACTTTCTTCACTCTTTCTTTGATTTCTTCCATCGTGGATGAACTGCTTCAGGGGACCTGAAATGAATCATATATATTAGTCCTTGTTATTCATTGAATGAATTCTAAAGACGGGCTTAAAAAAAGTAAATACAAGCTGAGCATTGATCAAATCAAATAACATTTAAGTAAATGCCATACAAACTGTACCTCGTCTGGTCCCCAAGTCTCCAGCGATGCTCTGACCTACGTCTTCAAATAAGCTGTACTTCACTTAAAATGATGTATTCTCATCCAGGCTCAAGGAAAGATGAAAGCTTATTCACTGACTGAATTGATATAAAACACCAAATCACAACGGCAGGATTTTAAATGATTTTTGTTTTAAAGGTTTGCAGTGAAAGTAGGCTTGTAGTCAGCTGTGCCACTTTCTGTCAGTCTGTCAGCCTCTCTGTCCTCAGCTCATCTGCTCATCTCTTATCACCAATTTATGAAAGATACAATGCAGTCAGGGGCAGCCCCCTCAGGTGTGCGTGTGTGTTTGCTCTCACGGTCATAGTTTACGGAAGCTATGTGGACCGGGAAGTAAGCCTGTTGGTTTTACCGTTAATTGTGACTCATCGTGATCAGAATTTATAATCAACTGATGTGAAACTGATTTGACAAATCAAAGATGTTTTGTGACCAAACAACGGGCATCAACTTATCTGTACGCGAGTTATGAACGGCAATAAAAAAAAATATACGAGGGTCATTGACACAAAGACAAGAGTGGACTCCAGCTTGTTTGCAGAGGATCTTACTACACTTTATACCCCATTGTCAATATACACACACACACACACACACACACACACACACACACACACACACACACACACACACACACACACACACACACACACACACACACACACACACACACTCTGTTTTTAATTAAGTCAGACCAACATTTAGCTCAGTGCTTTTCACTAAAAATAACCTTGGGCAGTGAAACAGAAGCTGCACAAGTGTTATTATCCAGATATCCCATAAATGTTTCAGTCTGTCAAACATCCAAGAAATTCCTAATATTATTGTGTCACCACATCACTGCAGTATTATCCGAATGATGTAGGCTTTTTGTACTAATATATAAGCTATCTGTATTGTGGAGCGTTGACACAAAGGAAGCATGAGGTGCTGAGTTTTATCTCCTTTATGTGACTTTCCGTCAAGCTCACGCTTTTTTAAAAACTGAATTTGCACCACAGGAATCAGTTCACTGTGGTGGTGTTATAACTTGCCATAAATCTTATTTTATGGCCTCGTGGCTAAGACTCAGGTGCTTGTTCACTTGGTGTTCAACATTTAGATGACCTTTTACCTCGATGAGGTGAAAAAAACAAAAAAACAACCAACTTCACCTGTCGTAAACATGAAAAAATGGTGATGGATGTTGATGGTGCAGCTGAGTAGCAACATAAAGCCTTTATCATTTTGTGTCACCTTGTTGATTTTATTTATTTTTTATTTTTTGTGTGTTTAACTGCTACCACTGGGTGTCAGTACAGGGCTTTGATTTGAGCCTGTGCCAAAGCTATAATGGTTTTTATTTTAATCCAGTTTTGTGCGTGCAAATAGATGGCTTGTCCTCAGAGTGTTTTTTTGTCCGTTTCGATATTGTCTTCTTGTGTGTGGTTTGCATCTGTGAAATCATGTGGTTGCATGTGAACGTGTCTGCGTGTGCCCATCTTCCTCTTGTGTTTGTGCCGTGTGGACTCCAAATAATCTCTCTGTTAGTGTGCGGACTCTCATTAAGATGCTTTGCCAGTGCATAATAAGCTGGCCATATGGTCAACATGGCGGTGGCGTCTCCTCCCACCCTCCCCACCATCAGGTGGTTGAGTTTCAGAGAGCGGCCCCACTGTAAAAACTCTCAGCACTCCGAGAGAGAGGCTGATTAGAAAGCAGATCTGATCGGTTTCATTTGATGAGGCAGTATTATTTGCAATCCAAGCTACAAGCGATCATGAGAACAGGCTGTAGTTGTTCATGAAAACGAGGAGGATATGACCAACAGACCACAATAAGTACTATTAGACTGAGTTTTGGCAGCCCCTGTTACCTAGAGGCTGTGTGTTCAGCTCAACAGTCTGACTCCATGATCTGTGAAATGTGCTTCGACATTACTGCTTTTCACAGCTGATGCTTCTCTGATCTACAGAAAGGTCAGTAGCGAGCTACCCATCCCTGATTCTGATTAGAACACACTAAAAACTTCAATGCCAGACTATAATTATTAGCCATATGGTTTGTGTGTGTTGAGAGCAGCTACCTGCTGCAGACGCATATGGAGAGACAATGTTGACTTGTGCTATTTATCGCCTGCTCAGAGGTGTGTTAAATGGGAAGGTTGTGTAGGGCCATGAGCTGAATTTTAAACTGAACCTCTTAGATTTACTGAGAACATCCTGGCAGAATCTGTGTCTGTTTCCTCCTCTTCATTCTCTGTATTATCCAGCCATTTGATGAGTTACAAATTTGAATTTGAATATAAAATAGTTCCCTTATTTGCAAACAGCGTTTTGGTGCTGCTAAGAACACTGTTCATTCTGCCACCATAGCTTTATAAGCCACTTTAAGCTCTTTGTTTCTGGTGTGTATGGCTAAGTCCTCCTTATGTAAGACTGTGAGCAGCCTGTTTCAGCCCACAAGCAGCTGTTTATTCACTGCCAGTCCAGAATGAAACGGTGATGAGCAGCACTAAATTAAGTTTGTTTTTAGTTTTTTTTTAAAGTTGCACATCCTACAAGCCTAAGGGACCAAGATAGTTTTCTCAGTAAAACAAACCAAAGCTAAGACAAATTTAAAGACTTGCATTACATTCAAAAGTCAGACAAATTGACATCCAGTGGGACATCCATGCTGCTCAATTTCTGTTTGATGTATTTAGTAAACAATACTATGAAATAATTTGGTTTAGTTTTCACAGAACGCTCATAAAAGGAACAAGGTCTTTTTTCTTCTCCCCTCTAGTAGTAAAAATTGTAGCTTTGAAACTTGCATTACTGTGTACTTGAGTATCGGCAGATATGTTCAAAAGCGAGAGAAAATTGTACTGCCACTGAGTGGGATGAATGTGAAAGAAAGCATTGCTGAGCTACACATTAAGGAAAAATAAATATTAACAGGGAGAGTTTTTGAATATTTTGCACAGCAAGAAGTCCACACAAGCCAGTGGACTGCGATTTGCACTGATTGCACTGAAAAAATATTTATAGGTCATAGTCGGCTGAGGGACAGGCTTCTCCAGTGTCCCACACTCTCATTCATCCATCCATTTTCTCTCGCTTATCCATTTCTGTGTCACGGGGGGTGACAGTCCTCAGACTGTCACTCCCGTGACAGATCACATTGCACCGATTAAGAACCTTTCCTGCGGGTGGTGAGTCCACGGGAAGGTGGTGCCCGGCGTGGGACATGAACCCACTACCTTGAGATTGTGAGTCTCATGCTCTACTGACTGAGTTAGCCGGGGCATAAAGAGCTGCACTCCCCGTCGGGGAATTGAACCTCAGTCTCCCACGTGACAGGCGGGGATACTCTCCACTGTACTAAGGAGATCACTCTCATTCAGTTCCACCATTTTTCTACTTGTAACCCACTGTTTTTTCTTTTTAAACTATACCACAAACTTGTGCATTTCAAGATCATATTTTTGTGTTGAACTGCATTTTGGGTTGAATAAAGAAATTGCTTAAATGGTTCAAGTTTTGTTTTCCTCTAACCTTTTAGATGATGCAGGAAAGCCTAATTCTACTACAGTTTCTTGAAAATGTCATGCTGCGTAGTGATGTCAAACCTCTACCTAACAAATGCAGAGTATCTATATATAGACCAAATACTACAGTAAACCAAGGCTTCCTCTGCAGGAGCAATCAGTTCTATCAGGGCAAACATTCAGCAGCATCAGATTCATCAAAGCGTTTTAGAGCTCGGTTCTGCAAATGTGGCTGTATGTTGTCTGACACCAAAAGAGGATCAGAAAAGCCTGCTTTTAGAAGAGAAATGCCTTTGATCTGGCATGGTGTTACTTGACTTAAAATGACATTTGATAGACTGGAGATGCAAAAAAAAAAAAAAAAGAATCCAAAATGTTGGAGAAAAAGTGGTTGACAGATTGAGGGAATGCAATTGGCACAATCTTGATAATTGAAAAGCAATGAAAAGGTGCTGTGAAATCTTCATTACAGGAAGCTATTTTCTGTGCAATTTATTTAATATGGGTTGCAGGCTGAGGAGCAAAATTACATGCAGCAAGATTACAGCAAATGCAGGATAGCATTGGTACAATCACGTCCAAAAGACTGGTGGGAGCAGCTTATAGAAGGGTTTTATATATATATATATGTGCTGGATCATTTTGCTACAGGATTTTTGTCCAATATGAAAAAAAAAAAAAAAAAAGCTGACAATCAAGTCGATATGACAGATCCATACTCGGTGCAGGATTCTGTGGAAGGGGGGCTTCGGCACATTGAATTCTTCTCTGAGATATATACAAGTGAACTTAAATTAAAGTAAGTTTTGTTAAACCACCTCCATGATAACAAAGTGAATAAGCAGAGGAGAAAGTTATTATTTCTGTGGAACCATCTTTTGGCCTCAGAGCAGAATCGGCTGTTCTCGACACACTTTCTCACGGCTTTTAACAGTCTTCCATGAATGTTGCATCAAAACAAATGCTCTCATCTTTTGTGGGTTTAGTCTGGTTCAGATTCCTCTAACCTCTTCACCTGGGGTAAGTCCATGGGATTTTACGTGAAGGTCACAAGCTCACTTCCAGAACAGCTTGTTCTTTGCCCTGAAGTTAGTTCTTCACCTTTCAGATAAGTTTACTTAGTGAATAATGAGTGTCATATGACAGACTGAAACTTTTGCACAGTGCTGTTTGTATTCTAGTCATTTCTTTATTCTTGTATATAACTTGAATAAAATGAACGTTCATGTCAGAAGATGATGTAAGCAGGGCCGTAGCTACCATTGAAGACACAGAGGTCTAGACCTCTGTATTATTCCGATGAGTATGTAATTAAAAATAGTTAAAACAATGCTTTGGAACTACGTAGTTTTATGAGTGGATTCACACACACGTATTCACAACATATATTGAAATCACATGTTTCAATTTTTATTAAATTTTGGTCTTCATTTTGGTCGCTACTTGGGATAATGAGTGGTGAACAGCAGTATTTCTGAAACTCTGGCTATGGCCCTGGATGTACGATGTGGTTCAAAATAGAATTAACAACATGTACATTTACTAAATTAAAATCAGAATTAATTTGATCTAGCTCAGGGACTTTTCCCCAACAAAATTTTATCATTGGCAGAATGTATTTTATTTGTCTTGGCTTACCACTATAAGTCAGACCTCAGTACATGCCAATGTTGATCTAAAATGGCCCCTTCACACATTTACAAGTTATCAAACTATGTGCATTAATGCGCTACCATACCGTCACTGAAAGCTGTGTACATACAATCCCGGTGATCGTCTTCACTTTAGATTTCAGTTCCAAAAGCTCAAAATCTTCAAAAACATCCCAAATGTAGTCAAAGCAAGACTGATTTTGTTTTTTCTTCAGTGGATTTCTTTATTTTTTTGGTCATTTTTCTTGGTGTCTGTACATGGAAGTAAAGCTTCCCAAGTCAGGAGAACAAGTAAAATGCTTTGGAAAACAGCTTGTGCAGCAGTCCTCTGTCAGAAACCCCCACAGTGCAAACAGAAACTTCAAAAAGCATAAAGCATTTATGCTTAACACACAGGATCCCAGGGGAGGCATAGTCCTGATGATTTTTCCACAAATCCTCCTGCAATACACAAACAGAACAGATAGACTTAACATGCTTTGTTGTTGAGCAAACATGCATCCATCAGTGAGATTAAGGATACAGTCTATGAGCTTGAGCTCAGAAAACACAGCAGCATCTCAAGATCTTGTTAAGTCTCAGTCTTTTGATCATTGATTTTTAACCCCCAGTTGTGAATACAGTGATTAACTGTAAAATGCTTTATATCACAGCCAATGTAAAGACTGTAGTACTGGCTGAGAATTCTGAGACCATGATGATCAAATATTGTTTCTGGCTTATCTTGAGGACCGACATTTTGCTGCATTCTTTTACTCTGGGTGATTATAAATGAGTCAATTCCTAATTCCTCCATAATTCTGGAATAATAAGAAAAGTTATCCAAATGCTAACTTTTTTGAGCATGTCAATGTCATCCAAGTCATCATGCATGCATCCATCTTTTATAGTGCTTTATCCAACTCAGGGTTGTGAGAGGTTGCAGCCAATTTCAGTTTTTTATGAGTGAAGGCACGGAAAACCCTGTACAATCTCTCTTGCACGCACGCACGCACGCACTACAGTGGATAATTTTGAGTCACCCGTTAACCTTCAGCAGACGTTTGGACGACAAGGGAAATACCTGGATAGGTCATGCAAACTAGATATGGAGCAAACCCAACTTCTTCAACAGGCACTATAAGAGGGTTAACGAGGTGACTGGTGTTTTAGCCTCCCACTTCTCCTATTGCCACCATCACCTTCACTCATATACCTCTGCTGCACCCCCACCCCGTCCACCACCTTCCCCAGACCGCCATATCCCCAACGTTTTTTTAGCCTACAACTCACCTGGGACATCTCCTTCACCTCCCCATCCTCCATCCAGCTTCAGCCACACCTGGACAGCTCAATTGGTCTTTTACAATAGACAAAGTGAGGACTGAATTGAGGAGACTTTTCTGGGAGAGAGCAATTGGTCCAGATGGTGTGTCTCCAAGAGTACTGAAGAACTGTGGAGCTCAACTGGCTGATGCAGTTCAGAGTCTTTTCAACCTGAATCTACAGATGAAATGGCCACTCAGGAACTTGATCCCCTTCAGTTTGCATACCAAAATCCCATTTGAGTGGAGGATGCGATCCCCTCCATGCTGCACCAGGTCTAGACCTATCTGGATGTGCCTGATTCACTCAAACGCTCAGTGTTATAGGGGTTGACTCCTTCCTTAACTGCAAGGATCATGGATTACCTGACCATAAGGCCACAGATTGTGAGGCTGCGGCACTACATTTTTGAGACATTGCAAATACAACTCAGAGTCCTGCCACATTCAGAAGTATTGTGTTAATATATTTGCTGTGGACATGAGAAGAAGTACACAGAACTTGTGAAGGCCTTTACTGACTGCAGCTGTAAGAATGGGCTCCTCCGCAAACCCACCAAGATGAAGTAGGCGATTGTGGACTTTAGGAGTACAAAGCCCCAGTCAGCCTGTCCTCATTCAAAGAAGAGGCTGTAGAGACAGTACAGACTCAGAAATATTTGAGTGTGGTCCTGGACTAGAAGCTGTACTGGTCTGCAAACAAAGACAGCATCTTTAAAAAGGAACTGAACAATCTTTTCTTCCCCAGGAGGCCCAGATCCTTCGATGTCTGCAGTGAGCTACTGTACATGTTCTACCACACTGGTAGAGCATTTCTTGCTCTGTGCTGCAGTCTGTTGGGGTGGAGGCTTCTCTGACAAGAACAACAAGCGCCCAGGGAAGCTCATCAAAAAAAGTTAGCTCTATGATTGGAAAGACTCTGAACTCTGTTGGAAATGGGGTAGAGGATCACCAAAGTGTCGGGATGAAAGCTGTTATGGACAATGCTGACTACCCTCTGTACATTATTCTGGTCAGACAATGGAGCAGCTGAGCAGTGAGCAACTCCTCTCAATGCCCTGTAGGACAGAGAGGTTTAGGAAATCCTTTGTCCCTTGTGCCATCAGACAATATAATAACCGGTAACATCACTGTCTTCAATATTTAGCTACCTGTGCTCTTATTATTTTAATTGCTTATTTAATATTTTAGATTTTTTCATGTTGTTATGATTGAAGCGGGATTTTATTTTTATTTGCATACAATGAATCTGTTTCCGTGTTGTTAAATTTTCAGTGAGTTTGTAGACACATGCTTTTTACAACTGCATACAAAAACACCCCAATGGTTTTGTAATTAAGCTTCTTGAACAAAACCCAAAATACACTTGATTGAATTTCCCCTCTCAGTGGCAAAATGCACCCACACAACATTTTCCTCTAACTGTGATATGATTTCACAGTAAGGACAGAAAAAAACATCTCTGAGAGACGATAAATCAGCTGTTAATCAACAAGATAGGCTCTTCACTAGAGCAGGAAGTTGATCCTGTTATTCCCCACCCACTACAACTGATGGCTCACAAATATCAGCCACAATTATAATTCCAGTACACAAACTGTTTCAGCTGGATTCTTCTCTTAGGGTTCATTTGGAATGAACTGACATGAGAACAAGGCCTGGTGGAACAGTGGGTCATTGTAGGTTTCATGGTTCAATACCTGACTGTGCCTTTAAGGGCCCTTATGCAGGGCGTTGTAGCCCAGTCTGCTCCGGATGAGCAGGTCAATGGTATCACGAATTGTTGGGGAGACGTGTGCTCTAAGGTTGGTGACCTACATCCACACTGCTTTAGATTTAATGCGCATCTCGTCATTATTGACTGCAGACTCACCCAGGACATTACTCAGACTTGCTAGTAAATTATCAATGAGTCCAAAGATTTCAAAGTCACCTTCAGCAACACGGGGATAAAGCTTTCATTTTCGGAGCAGATAAGAGCTGCACCAATCTTATCCAATTTCATCCCACTCTTCTATTACTTGTCCGTTTGCTTCAGAGTCTTTTAGCTGATGAAAAAAACCCAACATTGTTTAAAAATCATAATGAAAAAACAGATAATGTTGAATTATGAAATGCTGATGTTATTAAAAATGTATTTAACAGAGTTTCTCCTTCAAGCATTACATTTGCTGAGTGAATACCACATTGCCAGAGCACTGGCTGAAGCCTCATTATTGCATATAGATCAGAATATAATACAATAGGGGCGAAACAAAGCACGCCACAATTAAACTTGAAAGTGCATTAAAAGTTTTTTAGGGGAGAAAAACAGACAAGTAAACATCTTTTAAAGTATTTAAACAAACCTCTGCGTGCATACAAGGCTCACAGCAATGAGAAATGCAGGGCAAGTTTTCATGAAATGTTTTGTTGTTGAGTGCTGTTACTGATGAACCATCGGTAAAAGTACAGTTTCATCTGTAAGATCTGCTCACAATTTTTATGCTGCTTACAGTCAGTATTTCACAAGATACTGAAGACTAGAATCATTTCTTTTAAAAGTAGTGGAGTCACCTACGGGTTTAAAAAAAGCTGCAATGAAAATTTGTTTTTCAGAAAAGTTACTGGAGCATTATTTTTAATGGTTCCTTCTCGATTTAGATGTCCCAATGTTGTTTAACGTTTCAGGTTCAGCTGAGGTTACAAGTGTTAATTGGAAGTCAAAATATTTTGGCCGTTCTTATTGAGTTATTTAGTCATTATTCCATTTAGATATCAACTGCAAGCATTATAGTATCGCGCTCCAGAAGGGGGATTCTAGTGTAGCAGTCATGCAGAACTTTGCTTAACACCAGTACTTGAGAGAAACTGATTAATGATCATAACGAGAAGCATCAACTAAACGTAGAGACATCTCTCAGAAAGAGAAGCTAATGTTTATTTTGGGCTGCAAATTCATCTCACTGTCGAGGCAGACTAATATTAATGTGACCCACAGTCGGGCATTTTTTATGCTGCTGTCAGGAGGACTGAGTTTATTTGGGAAAAATTAGGTGTTGCTCCTACTTTACTAAATGGGGGGTTTTAAAACAAGAAATTAACCTTTGAGACAGAAGCTCTGCAGCCGATTTGATCCTTTTTTTCTTTTTGGTAAAACTGACTCGAAACGTAATGGACAAAGAAATCTTCTGTATTTGTAACTTTTCTACTATTCCATTACATTCTGTCTTTAACAAAATGTCTAACGAAACCATTCGAATTTCAGTGACTTTATCAGCTTATCTTCTCTTACACCATCCATCCGTCTTCTGTGCAGCTTCATCCAATTTATGGTCACACGTGTC
Organism: Lipophrys pholis; assembly: GCF_963383615.2. NCBI lineage: Eukaryota > Metazoa > Chordata > Actinopteri > Blenniiformes > Blenniidae > Lipophrys > Lipophrys pholis. Next base: position 18,162,569 of record NC_137636.1, on the reverse strand, counting down.
TGGAGTCGCTCCCAGCTGAATATGGGCAAAGTCAGGTCGTTAAACAGGTTACCAGTCCATCACAACGCACGCACGCACGCACGCACGCACGCACGCACGCACGCACGCACGCACGCACGCACGCACGCACGCACGCACGCACGCACGCACACACACACACACACACACACACACACACACACACACACACACACACACACAATCATACCAATTAAACCCATGTTTTTGAACTGTGGTAAATGCATTAGTTGTATTTGATGCTATATAAATAAAAGAGAACTGAATTGAATGGAATTCCAATGCTTTTCCACATTGTTTGCAGCTCCCAAAGCACTTTTCAATGTTGATCACATTCACCCATTCACACCAAAACTTCAATTTTGCTCAGCTTCAGTCCATCCATAGGGAACACTTTGGGGCTCATTGTCTTTATTTATCTATTTTATTTTGAAGGACACTTTCACATACGGCTACAGGGATTATGGAATAAAACCTGAAACTTTCTGATTGAGAGGGGAGGATATGCAACCTACAGTAAATTGAGAAAGATTCTCAAGCCCAAAAATTGTACCAAAAATATTCTTGCTGTGAGTCAAGAGTGATAACCACTATACCAGCGTGCACCCTCACCACTCTAGCCAGAAAGGTGTAAGTGTCATCAGAGTAAAGACATCTGCAGCTTTAGCTGATCTTTAATCAAACAGTTTTTTTGGCTCAGAGCAGAAAAGGTTGCACATTTTCTCGATGCACTTTGAGACAACTGAAATACTTGTACCTGAGGATCTTAAGGTACATTCTGATTCCCAGATCAATGGTATGAAATGAAAGGAGTCTGGAATGAGACCATGAAGGCCTTTAAAGACAGCTAAAGGAATTTGAAAGCCATCACAGACTGTGAGCATGACTCCACATTAAAGGCATTGTAATCTCTCCCTCAGGTTCTGGTCAGCACCTCGGTCAGAGTCAGAGTTTTGAATCAAGTGTAATCAATTATTAACTTTTTGGGATTAATCAAACATTCCAGTGTAATCTGGATAAAAGATACAGATTTAATCACATCCTCATTGGGCAAGTGTGGGTCGCTAACAGGTTCAACATTAAGCGTTGCAATGAAATCCAAGAGCACTGCAAAGAGCAGCAGAACAAACTCCACAACTCACACAACTAACAGGGCTTTAGAAATGAACCTGAACAATTTTAATTCATATTTTCATCCCTTTTCCCTTATTGTAGCACCTGACCCTCTTTATTCTCCGCCATCTCGTTGAGGTCTGGCTTGCATTCAGTTGTGGCCACTTGAAGAAATTCTTTTCTGTGAGAAAATTGATTTGCATACATCGGTGGATTCAAACACCGCCATGAACTTTAGCGCAGCCTGTTTGATACTGGAATGTCTGTTATTGGGAACAGTTTTCTAAAAATCTAAAGCTGTCATCCTCTGGGAGTTCAATCATTTCCAACTCCGATGCTGCTTCATCTCCCACCAAAGGGGCTTGCAATCAGTCTGGATCTGCAGTGAAAGGGTTGATGAGGGATGTGATCTGGGATCTTTTCTGCTTCAGGTTACAGAATATGTCCCCCAAACTCTGCTGTAGGCTTTCAATCAGTGTCACATAATGAGCCATTCTCTCCTTTGAGACCACAGCTCCGTCTCCGCATGCTGCTGACAAAGAGGGAAAATTAACACTCTCTTGTTTGAAGGTCTAAAAACAGTTTAGGTTTGTTGACAAATGCAAAAGCATTTTGCACTAGGTCAGGTAGTATTTTCACTTGAAGATCTAGGTTTTGGTTCGTTCGGATGGTGCAGAATGGCATCAAGAAACCCAACATCTGAAACCCATCGAGGGTCGTGTCGCTGTGCGTAGTTATGTTTCTCTTCCAGGAACAGCTTGACTGGCTTCAGAGTTCAGTGAAGTAGGAGGTCAGTAGAAAAGGCTTCATCGAGTTTGGCAGAGAGGTTTTTGAACTGCCTGTGATTGAGAGCATGGTCACACAATGTAGAGTAATTCTTTAATTATGCAGTCTTCTGACTCAAATCAAACTGTCATTCATCTTTAACATCACAAAACAAGAACATGAACATCTTTCATTGTTGTATACAACTGGAATGTTTATATTGAATATATGCTGTTGCATAATGTGCTATGATGATGTGCTATGATGCTAATACGAGTTTTTTTTAGAAATCTGCTTCTCCTATTGACGTTTTAACACGTTTACCTTGTGCTTATGAAGTTCATTGTGTTTTGAAAAGTCATTTGCAATGTTAGCATGAAGTGAAGAGAATTGGGGCTTCATGTTTGACGCTTTATAATATGACACTCATGTCTGGCATAGCAGGAAGAAGGGTTTCCCAATTCTCTCAGCAAACAAACATTTGCTTCATATTTTCTCTTTGCTTTGTGTTTCCCAGTCGCCATGATGACAAACTCACGTTGAACTTGCTTTCGCTGTTTGGTGGGTAAAAAAGTTTAGAAGAAAAATCTTGATAGATTATACACTTTATTTACCAAATAAACCTGTGATAAATGCACTTATTTTTTGGCTTTCTTGCCCTGATCATCGTTTTTTTTTTTTTTTAAACTCCAGAACAATCCAACGGACTACCTCTTTCAGTTTCAGTTCTAATCTTGCAGCAAAAAGTACAAGACAATTCGACTGAGAGTTGGACATTTAGACGTGTCCAACAATGCGATGGGGAGCGCAGTAACTGGAAAAATCACATATAAGCTTCTTCTGCAGCAATATTAGTTATTTCTTTGACGTATAAATGAATGCGTTAGAAGGGTCCAAAGTAAGATCTTCATTGAAATCAGCCTCACTCACTTCTCAATGCTGGAACGTGTTGTCATCCAAAAAAGAACGAATCAGAAGCAAAATGGAGGTAGAGAAACCATCCTTCTTCCTCTCGTGTGTGTGTGTATGGGTAATGCGGAGGAGAGAGGATACAAGATTTATAAGAAAATCGAAAATATTTGTTTGAGAAATTATGGTGATAAGAGCAAGCCCAAATATGCAAACACCAAACACCACTACTAATATTTGCAAGCAACTTTACTGCCCCCCCCCCCCCCCCCCCCCCCCCAAAAAAACCCCAAAACAAAACAAAAACAAATCACAAACGAGCAAAAAATAAGAAAACCTCACTTATAATAAGCAGACTTGGCAATGTATGAGCCCTAAAAAAATAATTTTCCTCATTTAGACATCTTGCAACAAACTCAGTGTCACTGTAGAAGAAGTGATCTTTGATTTTTGTCCAAATCTGCAGATGTCTTGTTAAGTTGTTTGGACTGTCAGTAAACTCACTCAGTGTGCTCCCCATCTGTTTGTGTCTACTGTTACTGTCAAATACAAATCTATCAATTCCCAGAGTGACACTCTACTTTTTGTTCATCTTGGGACAGAATCACATTAAAATATCGCTGGTGTCCTGCAGAGAGAGATGCAGGATGTGAGCTCGTGTTCAGGGAATGTGTTTGTGCTTACACATGTGCAACAGCTGTAATGAACAACAAGACAGATGGCACCGGCTTCTTTGTTCTGCTTTGTTCTCCTGTTCACTCACCTCTGTTTTCTGTTTGTCTTTCCTGTTCTCTTTCTGTCTTTGAGTTTGGAATAAGGTTTTTGTTCCCATCATCGAATAAAATTAGGTTGTATGTTCTATTTGAAGTGTTTGGATGAATAGTATCGTAGCACTTGTGTTGTTCCCAAATAAGATATTCATACTGCACATCCTGAACTTGTCATTTTTGCTTAGCATCTACCAGAATCTATCTTATTGTTTACTCTCCTTTTTTTTGCCTCTTATTAGGGTCACAATTATTCATTCCAGTGCCAAACTTTGGTTTCAAATAATGTTTTTCTCATTACTCATTGGCTTCATCTGGCTAAAAATGACATAAACAAGGGAGACAATGTCTTTTAGATATTAATGATGAATAAACTTGAACTTTTCCCATTTGCTCATTATTCTTCTTTTCTACTAAAGTCCCTTGCCCAAAATTATTCAGAGAAATCTCTAACAATGTCTTCATTTGCGTCAACAGCAATCACACAATCCTTTTAATTACTAATAAGCTTTTTCATGTCTCCCCTGAGAGTTTGACCGCTCTTCTTCAGAGATTATCCAGGTCTTTTCAGTTAAAAGGGCTGCCTTGCCATCACTCAGGTGTTTTATATGCTCCAAAGCCCCTCAGTTGAGTTCAGTTGTCATCACACCAAATGGCTTCTTCTTGTTGCCCGTTTCTTGACCATTCTGGTTGTATGCGTTGAACTTTGGTTTGTTGGCAGACCCGTGGCTGCTCAAGAACTATTTTTTTTACACAGACTGTGGGATGTTTTCCACTAGAATCTCAATATAGTCTTATTTTCTCATGATACAGTTTACTTTGACAAGGTTGTCTGGCCCACTGGCTGAAAAACAACCCCAAAGCATTAAATTCATACTTCCACATTTGACCGTGGGGATGGTGTTTGTGGGGTCGAATGCTTTTTTTTTCTTCTTTCTTCCAAAAAAAAATTCCACCTCCCTGTGGCCAAACAACTTGTAATGTTTGTCTTCTCTAGTGCAAAAAATATTCTTTCACAGGTGAATATATTACAAAGTCAAAGGGAGCTTTGTTTTGTTCCTTTCTTGAACACGTGTAATCCCCCATAGCTTGCCTTTAATCAAAAGTCTACCTTGAGACACTTAAAATAGATGTGTAATTTTTCCCCATCAATAATCAGAGTGTTCATGGCGATGCTTGGATGTCCTTGTGCCCCAAGCACTAACATTTTTGGCTGTGCAGACGTCCTATTTGACTTCCTAACACACCCGTCACAAGATTTTTAGAAGAGTGCGACTTCTCCTTTATAAAAACAAAACAAAAACAAAAAAACCTTGCAAGACTTCAATGTGACTTCAGTCATGAGCTGGTAGTCTGTAGTCAGTGGTCCTCATTCAAATCTTGTGTTTTATCCAAGATAATGATTATCAGTGACCAGTCACCAAATTCTAAAACACTGCAGAAACTATGTGGAAAAATGTAGCAGAGGGACGACCGACACAATAGAGATTAATTGGATTCTTTAGTAGAGAAGAAAATAAACCACCCCACAGAAATTGTGGAAAGAGTTACATCATCATTGCAACAAAATGTCATCCAACGTTGCAAATCAATGTAGGTAGAATGTGGATTATTTGGAGTTTAGATGGAGGTTTTTTGTAAAAATAAATACCAGTTAAACCAAAAAGTATTGTATTAAGCTCTTTTTCACCTTGATTTTTATGTCATGAAATCTACATACCACTAATAGTTTTTTGCAAAATGGAAAACTTGGAAAATAGATAGGATTTTACTTGTGTCATTGAGATATGCTTTTGTTTCTGCTTAGTCCAGTATAGATCCTGTCACCTTCAATTGGTTGGTTAATGTTGTCTTTCGATTCTTTGAAGTGAGTCACTGTTTTGTGTCTGCTCCCTTTTGCCTGTCACGTAATTCCACTTTGAGTTCTGGAAGCAAACAGCCAAACCCTCATTTTATCTACTGGAACATGCACACATTGCAACATTATGAAAAACTGGCGAGAAATACTCTTGTGTTTTCTTTTTAAGTTCACCACTAATCACTATGCGGCAATGCTTATAGAAAATACTAAATATGGAGTTGATGTTGTATCCAATAACTGCAAAAATTCTATCTTTTTTCCTTCGAGCTATTTTCAAAGTTAATTATGCATTTATTTGAGCGAGATGACACAGTGCCATAATGCAGAAATCAAACTGGCACATCAAAGCAGAAGTATAGCCTATAAAGCCTGGTAGTTTTCTTTGAGCTACTGTAAATGCAGACTACAAGACTGTCAACCTCTCGAAATTGCCATGCTGCTCATACCACCAGGCATTATTTGTCCCAGCCAGTTAGGTTGACATGAAGGTGCACTGATTACAAGAATACTTCACTTGGAGGAATCTGCAGCTACAGGAAAATTGCACTATTTATTGAAAACAACCAAGAAGTCACGGCAGGGCAGATTCTGTCAGTTTCTGTGGCTTGGATTTGATGCATTTGGCCCCAGACACTTCAGTGTGTATGTACAGATTTAAACCAAAGAGATGGTGTAAAAATAGCACAAATGGAATTTACCATGTCCATCCCCACCTGCAGCAGTCAGAGCTGTGAGACATCCCGCAGATTCTGTCACTCAAAAGGATTTTTCATTCTCAGATCTGAAAACAGGCAATTATCGTGACGAAGGTCTCTCGGAGTATACAAGTCATAGCTTCAGGGTTTGAATTCAGTCTCGCCTCAATGTGCAATGCACACCACTTTGGGGATTACTGACAGAAAGTGTGCTCTGTTGCTGATGGGACTGTCACCTTCTTTGACTCGCTGACTATCATGATGAATAAGTTTAGTGTAGGACTTATTTATTTATATTTACATTTTTTTTATTTTTCGGGAACCATGTACAAAAACATTAATCTTAAAGAATTTAGCCATAGCTACAGTAGTTTCCATCTGCAGTCCCTGGTCAGGCACACAACATAATACATATTTACAAATATCTCATATAGCAAAAATTTATAACGTTGGCCGTAAAAATGTGAAAATGTAACATCTGCTTTCATAAAGATTCCTACAGAAATTAAAAATCTTATGGAACACATTATACAGAAAACACAATGATTAAAATTCAACACCTGGATTCCTAAAATTCATACAAAATACTAAAATACATTATACAACAATACAGTGGACAATTAAAATAGACTAATGGCGACACGGTTGGTTTTCCCCAATGTGATTTTTTTTAGGTTTTGAGAAAAAGTATTCCAGTCTACAGACAGCTTCAGACTGTCCGGAAGCTGATTCTCGAGTTTGATGGCTTTAAATGAAAAGGCTGTGCGTACAAAGGTGGAGGATCTTTTGGGGATGGCACAGTTTCTATGAGCCGTGGAGCGGGATGTTCTGGTTGTTTGTTCGGAGTAAAGTTTTATGAATTCTTTCAGTGGCGTTGGAGCAGTATTGTTAACAATTTTGAAGATGGTTTTTAAATTAGTATGTAGGATTCAATTGTCAAAACTGAGTATTTTGTATTTGCTAAGAATATTACAGTGATGATAACGAAGTGCTTGATTATAGAGAGATCTGAGTGGTTTGAGTGTCGTCTTATTGGCCTGCGACCAACAGGACAAACAATAAGTGATGTGTGGAGTGATCATGGCATTAAAGTATGTGAACGATGCCTGGATGGTCAGACTATTCCCGATGTGTCTAAATGAAGATATATTATATTTGATTGAATCACAGAGTTTTTTAATGTGCTTTTTGAAGCTCAGGGTTTGGTCCAAATGTACTCCTAAGTATTTCATTTCTGTCTCAATGTTTATTTTGGTTCCATTAACAGAGACATTTAAGCATCTCTATATGTTTATTTGACTTTGTTTAATACATTCCAACAATTTTATTGATGTTTAATATTAAACAAGACAATTTGAGCCAGTAACTTATTTTGTCCATTGCTGAGGACAATTTAGCCACCACAAGGGTCGGCATGGCTTGGTTGGTAGAGCGGTCGTCTCCCAATTGGAAGGTTGCAGGTTCAAATGCAGTGTGAGAGTGAGTGGTTGGCGGTGGTCGGAGGGGCAGATGGCGCAAAATACCAGCCTCGCTTCCGTCAGTCTGCCCCAGGGCAGCTGTAGCTACCTGTGTAGTTTACCACCATCAAGTATGGAGTGAATGAATAATGCAATGTAAAGCGCCTTTGAGTGCCAAGAAATGCGCTGTATAAAACCAATGCATTATTATTACAAGATCCATATCCCTGCCATGCACATAGATGATGGCATCATCCGCGTACATGATGTCTACATCTTTGCACACAGCCGGGAGATCATTGATGTAGATGCTGAACAACAGGAGCCCCAGGATTGACCCTTGGGAATCAACTTGTTTAGTGAGGGCTCGCTTTTATTTGAAGTAAACTCCTTCCTCAGATTAGAAAGCAACTTATATCATATAGTATTAGTATAGTATATAGTACAATTAATTTCTGTCTCGTGTTTTTATTTGTCTACCACCTTTCCAAAATCTTGGCGAGGTTTTTCAGGTTTTTTTTCTTCCCACCTCTGCTGTATTCGAATTGACCTTTCCAAGTAAGGTCTAATATTTACAGAAAATGACAAGAATAGTCTGTGTTTGTCTTTCATATTTGTTTTATGTGCCATCAATGAGGGCAGAAACCAATACAGACATCCATTTGGTTTGGAGGGTGGTAGGCAATATCAACTCACTGTCCCTCTGCATGCCGGTAAGCACACAGTGCACAGAATACAGTACAGAATACCTATAGTAATGCACAGAGTTTTAGACTGTAAAAGATTCTTGGCACCCAGAAGACCCTAAACCCTTTTCATTGAAGGGACAATGATAACCACTGAGCCTCTGTGCTTCTATGTGTGTCCTGCAACTAATATATTAGATTTAGAAAAAAAAAGGTTTTCTTGAGTTTTTTTTAATTCCCCTTGATTAGATTCATTTTAGAACCCGAACTTAAAGAAATGGATGGTTGGATGCAATGATGTCTGCATAGTAAATCAAGACAGGTGGGTGGACAGAAAAGAGGAATGAAAAACAGAGTGAGGATGAGAGGTAGATAGACAGATGAGAAGGAGAGAGAGATAATGAGGCAAAGGCAGAGACTTGAGAGGGAAAAGGTGCACAAGCAAACAGGGAAAATCAAATGGGGAAAATTAAAATGGAACCTGGAATTGAACGGATGAAGGAGAGAAGGAGGAATTAAGGACAGGTGATAAGAAATGGACAAGAGGACTAATTGAAAGCAAGTAAAGGAGAAAAGCATGGACTTGGGTTGGTGGAAGAATATTTGAGAGACAAAGGGAGAGCGTGTGAGAGGGAGATAGGCCGGCAAAACAAATTAAGAGAGGAGAGAAAAAAGGAAGGAGGAACTGAAAGGGTGCCACAATGAAAGAGTGAAATCAGATGGAAATGCCTCTTTGTTCATCCAGGCTGAAAGTTGAATCACAGTTTACAAGCTCCTGGCTTCAGACCACCATGTTTGTATGTGTTTTTCATTAAGCACTGATGCAGGAACAGAGGCAGTGTACCATATGTTCATGTCGGTCCGTCAGGTATGTCAGTGAAATGCGACCAAAGCTCCATCTTACTTGGCACAGATTTTGCTGTACTTTTTTTAACTGATGAAAAACCTGGCTATTGTATGACGGTAAGACAAAGCAGACATTTAAAAAACTAATGTGCTTTGGTGTGACGTGTAACATGGGGGCAAGTCAAGAATATCTACTTTTTAATGAAACACATTCATTTGGTTCGGTTTGTATCAAGTAGCACTTTTGGAACCAGATCAAACCACCAAAAAAATGTCACACTTTTACAACTACAACAGCTGCTCGTTTGGGGGCGCTGTCGCCCAAAACGAACAGTGACCAGAATGTAATCAAAGAAGAAACACGGCTCATTGATTGGTCCTAACCGAATGCCGAAGTCCCGCCACTTTAGCCCATGGTGGCTAGGCTAATTAGCTCGTGGATAATGGGTAGCCACAAACAACCTTGATATGTAGTCTTCAGACCAAATATCAATGAGCAGCTTTACTTCTTCCTCTCTACTTCTTCCTCATTACTCCACGTCTGCCCGCAAGATATTTTACGACTTTTTCTTTCTGCCTCTGCTTCTTCTGATTCGCACGGTTTGCTTTGTTTGTTTACTACCCAGAATGCATTGTGCACTACATCACGTCCTCTCACCCTGTCCTCTCACCTTACCCGATGGAAAGATCGTTTGCAAGCGTTTTGCAGGGGACTAGCGATCGCTTGTTAGATTCAGTTCAGAGTTCGGGAGAGCTTTCACATTGCCCAAACAAAATGGTTTTTCCATGAAAAGAACTCTGGTACGGCTCAAACATGGGAATGTCAATGCACCCATAATGGTGGTACAGTACTTAGAGAGCGTGATATTTTCCCAGGCGGTACACACTGTGAAAAGTCTGAGAACCATTGCATACAGTAGCTAGATAAAATGTATGTGGCGGATTGACTACAGGGATGCTTTTGTCTGTATGGCAGCTTTTATCATTGGAGGACCTTTTTATTTCACATAATTCATTCCTGACTTGCAGTTACCTGCTTTGGTGTTTGCATTTGCAAATGATCTCATCTGTCATAATGCCTCTCACAGAAAAGCACAGTAAGTCGTTAGGTAATGATGTATAGGTGAGAGCTCCACCATAATACAAAGGTTCTAGCATCCCTGCCCGACACAGCAACCTCTTAATAGGATTTTTTTAGTTGATATAGATTGGAGACTCTGTACAATTCAATGGCTCACATGTCTACATCTGAGGCTGTGGCTCAGGTGGAGAAGTGGGTTGTCTTTAATCCCGAAGATTGTTGTTCAATGCTCTCGTGTCGTCCTGTCCATGTGTCCTTTGGCAAGACACTGAAACCCAAGTTATGTCTGTGAATGGGTAAGAGTTCCTTAGAGAGTAAAGTATTTTGAGCAGGTGTGGTTGATATTAATGTACTGTATATGTCTTCATAATGTTTAGTATCTTTAGTATTGACCTTCAACAACACTCAATCAGTGCTTAGTTCACAGCAAAATAGAAACATTGAGCTGAATGCCAGGATTTTAACTATACAGGATCTAACAGTTATGGGTGATAACTATTGTTAAATTTACCAGCCAACAGAAGGAAAATGTGTGAAGGTGAACTATGTATATTAAAATAAAGGGCCTAGGTCATTACAGGATTTGAGTTAGCTGAAGCAGGAAACGTGTCTGTAAAAAGTCTGTTTACGGATCATTTGTCAAGATCAGTAAAACACATGTGGGTCAAAGTGTGTCAAAATACATTTCTAAATTATGATCCAAATTGTACTAAGAGCTCATACTACGCTAAATGAAGGAATTTTTCAATATACACTTGAGATCTGTTTTTTGCTTCATATTTTGTACAGAGCTGTAGGCAGTGTGCAGCTTCTTTGCAACAAACTTCATCTCTCTGTTATGCTTTCATTCCCGCTGCCTGAGATAAATCGGTCAGTGTGGAGATGAATGATGTGATAAGGATGTGATGAATGATGAAGAAGGCAGGTAGATGATAGAGATGACAAAAAGGGTGAAACATGGCTGTTGGAGGGAAGGTTCCTTCAAGGTGTCCAGAGCAGGTTTGTATTTGGGAGGCAGTGTCACAGGTGCAGAGAGCAGTCAGCCAGAGAGACCATGCAGCTCAGGCTGTCTTATGTCTGGTATATCTGAAGCCAGAGGCATTAGGTTCACCTGCAGTGCTGTAACTATAACTGAGTAACTGAGTGGAACTTGAAGGAATAACTTCTTTAGTGGCCTTGTTACAGTGGGGACTGGCATCCATCCATCCGTCTCCTCTCACCTCTTTAAAAGGATTGCATTCCCACCATGAGGTAAGGACTGCGTGGTAAAGCACAAAAGTGTCTTTGCTTAAGAAGAATTCTGGTTTTTTGTAAAGAATTTATGAATAAACATAAATCATAGATAAAAGGGGGCTTATTTTTTGGGAGGTGAATGTAGGCGCTTTTACCATGACGAGACTCATAAAAATAGCTCATACCAAAGCTGTGCCGTTGTTGAACAACAAGCACCTTCCTTTCAGGCAGACAAACTAACTGTGCCTCTGTTCCTTCTCTCACAATGTAAATTCCAGAAAGAAATGAGCCGAGATGCAAATCCATGAATGCCTTTAAGGAGAGACTGTCTGAAAATGTGTTTCATTATCCCCACAGTCTCATCCTTCTCTGTGACGGCCGGCTTTTATTGCAGTTTGCTTTCCGGCGTGGTTGGACAACGCTTATACAATGTACCCTGCTTCTGAACAGTCTAAAATGATGACCGTGTAATTAAATGTCTTTAGTTTGTGCTGAAAACCTTTTTTCCCACCCATTTTCTGTCACCATTTTGCCATTCTCTTTAAACAATAAAAGGGTCCCTCAAAAAAAGCTCCTCATTGTTGAAGTTTTATCTTTGAATTTTTTTTTAATCCCAAGCTTGTGTTTAATTTTTTGAACCTATTTTTAGCTGTAAAACGCTGCTATGATTTGTAATGCCTTTTCACTTTACTAACGCCGAGTTTAAAGCTATGTGATCTTATTTAGCTCAGTTATAAAAGCACCACACCCATTGAAAACAAATAGAAAATGTACAGAGAAGTAAATATGCTTCCATGACATTAAAAGACAGCTCTTGGCCTGCAGGACATTTCTATAGACTTGTATGCGCACATGCACAATGCTCAAGAGAAATGCATCCAAATATACTCAATGAATTCATTGGGACTGAGTTTCAATACAACAACATTGAAATTGTACAAGTTATGATATTTCACTTTGAGATATATTAATAAGGGATCTAACTATGTTCCACACAAGTTTACTGTGGCTACTGGCTAAGCGTAAAGAGTGTGGCAAAGCTAATGTATTGTAATATTCGCAGTAGCTTTTTTGGCCGAGGCCATCACATTATCAGTAACTTCAACCTCACAAGAGGTGTTTGTGTGGTAGGGTTTGAAATGTCACACTAAATGATTCAAAGTCAGATAAGCTTGTTCATTACATGATGTTGAAGTAAGAATCCAGGCTGCATCCCTCAGCAATGTTCACACTGGTGAATAAAACTTTTCATTGTTAGCCGGAAAGCTGCTTACAACAGAGATAACTTTCAGTGCCCCAGGTAGGCTTCTGCTAATCTCACCACAATAGGAGAAACTAGCACAGGAGTCAAAGCTACTTGACATAAAACTCCCTACACTTTTGTTATTGAATTTAGAGGTGACAAACACAATGACGTAGAACAATAACAATGATAACCTCTATGTATGCCAGTGGAGCTATTGGGAATACAAACAAATTCAATCAAAGATATGCTTTTGTTCTACCAGAATTCACTGTATGTACAGGGGAACATTATGATTAAATAACAGAGAACCAGTGACTTACATCCATTTGAATTTGAAAAGTGTCATTTGGGTATAGTGCCGGTGCTGCTTTGATCTTATGACCAGTAGAAGTGCAGCAGAAAAAGTAAATGTCACATTGTGAGGTTTAGCAAAATGGTTGTCATGAAATTTCTCAAATTGGCAGAAGATTGTTTCATGTTGTCGTTGATGGGATTACTGGGATAATGATCCTTCACTGTGTGATATACAATCGTGACAAATTATAATGTCACAATTACTCATCTTTTGTCTCAGACAGACTGAAATTGTTACAGTGCAAAGAACAAAGAAACAAAGAAAGTGATAAACAATGCACTTTAGATAATATAGATTAGTTAAATGCAATTCAAAAGGTAACGTGTGTGTGTGTGTGTGTGTGTGTGTGTGTGTGTGTGTGTGTGTGTGTGTGTGTGTGTGTGTGTGTGTGTGTGTGTGTGTGTGTGTGTGTGTGTGTGTGTGTGTGTGTGTGTGTGTGTGTGTGTGTGTGTGTGTGTGTGTGTGTGTGAGTGTGTGTGAGTTTCTTCTTTCAAATGGCGATTATTCTTTGTCGGTCATGTTTGTATTATGTGCTGGCAGCAGATGCATCATTGCACTTTAATGATTAGTAATTAAAACATAGACAATTTTTTTTATTTTGTTTTTTCAATCATGAAATAATGACGTTTTTAATGGGTTGTAACAAGAATTATTTGAAACCCTCAACAACATGAAAATTGTTTTGCTTTCTGACTCTGTACCCTTTCACGGCACACCATAAAATGGCTTGCTCACAGTTCCATATTGACAGACCAACTCAAACAATTTTCCTGGAGAGAAGAGGAGGATGTAGTGGCGAAAGATCCTCACAGCCAAATTGACTGTAAATTCTCTCCTGATATGACATATATTGCCATATGCCCTATAATCTTTTCTTGGCTTAACCTCCAATTACCCAATAAATCAACTGATGTAAAACTCAGTGTTTGCATAAATTAGGAACAGTCATTGCCTACAAAGATTGAACACACTGGCGATGTTACGGAGACAGATTCTGCACTCTATGCCTAAGCCTCCGTCATTCTGTGGACAAAGCGGGTATAGCTTGGACAGGTCAGCCATCACAGGACAAACACAGGAAAACAGACAACCACACACACCTACGGGCACTGTGAAGTCACTGGTTAACTTCAGAACATGTTTTTGTATTGTTGGAGGAAAACGGAGAAATTCTACACACAAACATGCAGAACATGCAAACCGGACACAGAAAGGCCCCCCATTCAGAGACTCAAACCAAAGATCTTCATGCTGAGAGTGTGATCAACAGCACAACTGTGCAGCCCTGACGGTCAATTGTTCTATAAAATATTCAAATTTGAAAGGTACAGATGAAAACAATTTCAGTACATGGTAAAGAAAAGTGATTCATGCATCAGCAAGCTAAACAGTCATTTAAAACCAAACTGGCTATTACATGGCTTTTTGAACTCAAGAACCAGCATTGTAATGGATTGCCTGATAGTTTCTGAAAGGCACTAACTCCCCTTGTTTTCCCAATCCTCAACACTCTCCCCTTACCAGCACCATCACACACTCTTGACCTTTGCAGACAAATGGACTGAAATTTGTAAATCTCTGCACCATGCCATGAGAACGTATCGGTAATATATTTAGTTCCACCACATAGAAATCTCTCACATCCTGCCTCTTGGCCCTGGCATCTGCCCACCAGAGTTAGCACAGTTTAGTTTACATTCATATGACATTGCACATTGATATGCAAGATCGTGTTATTGACCACAGCTCTTGAGAAAGTAGTTCACTTTCCTGTGCCAGTAGAAGATGTCATTACATTTTGATTTCACCATCCCTCCTATATCACTTTCTCTTTCCCACTCCGCCTCTCCCTGGCTTCCACCATGTGTCTCTGGGATAGTGGTAAAATAATTGACCTGTAGTCTGTTAACTATATTTCACAATGTAATTAGATCTGTGTGCCATCCAATTACGGTAACATGCAATTTGATTTCAGATACAATAAGACAAGATCTGATTCCGCAGGAATTACAAATCTATTATTACAGTAATGTAATACATGGAAACTCGTTCCCGTTATGTGCGTGCGTGAGAGAGGGAGCGCCAGACAGAGGACAACAGGCTTAAAAACTGAGACGGGCATTAATGGAGAGAGGAAGGTGAACACAGAGAGGTATGCGGGTGTTTTTGTACGCGTGGAAGAGAACTTGATTAATTTCACTGGAGCCGAGCCACCCCCCTCCAAACAAATCCAATATAACTGTCTGCTCACTACTTATTCAGTGGTCCCAATGGTGTGCCTGCGTGTGTTTGTTTGTTTGTCCATGTGTTTGTGTGGGGGTGCACAAGCATGTGTATTTTCCGCCGATGTCTGTTTGTGTGTGTGTTGGTGTATGTCTGGTTGGTTGTGTTGTTGTTTGTATTCCTGACATCGTGTGTGTCTATGCAGTTAGTAGCCGATAGGTCAGAGCTTGGGTCAAGGTGACTTAGTGAATCAAAACAAGCTAATTAGCGTCTAACCCAATTAGCTTGTCTAACAACGCAGGTAAAAAAGAAAAAAAAGGGGAAGACACTATTCATCCCTCGGTACTCCTTTCTCCACCCACCCATTCCGTAATGAAATATGTGTCTCCTCTCTCCTTTCTTCTCCTTATCATAATCAGTCTCTTCTGGGCATAGACTCAGAGTTTAACCTCCTCAAAGTCAATTTATCTCTCTACCTTTCTCTCTTCTCTTCTTAGCGTCTCTGTTTTCTCTCTTGATTCTTGTCCTTTGCCCCCCCTTGTCTACTTCCAATTTCTCTGTCTGGCTTTTTCTTTCCTGTATTTTGTCTCCCCGACATCATGAACTGCCCTCTGTCTCTCTCAGTGGGAGAGCTGCTGTTCTCCTCGGGGGCCTGAGAGGAGGCAATGCAAAACTAAACCTTTCCTCCACCCCCACCCATCCAACCCCCTGTCTGCATACATCTGGGGAATTTTATTAAGGAAATAACTCTGAATGAACCTCAAATAACTCTTTGCATCACCTCTATCTGCAGAGAAAGATCAAAGCAAACAAAAAGTCGGCCAAAATGATTGAATGGATCTTCAGATTAGATTTAAATATTAGCTACTGCCTTCAAGGCTAACAATCGGAATTAAAACCAAAACTCTCAGATTTTGTTTTGCTCTCTTGATCTGACTTTGCACATTGTTGTATTATGAACAATCATACTTGCAATGAATTAGTTTAGTCTTGGTTTGGCATTTTGCTTACTCATCAAAATGAACAGAAAGTTGATACATTGGAGGTGCTGGGAAGTGCAAGATGACTACAAAAACTACAAATTTCACAAATCAAATATGTATGAGGACATTTGGAGGTTTCCTTATACACTCCTCGGACAGTATTTCTGGTATACCTGCTCAAATACTTGTTAACACAAACAGTTAATCAGCCAATCAGAGGCCATAGGCTCATGCTGGCATGCTCAGGATGAGCCTCAAAAGTTCAAATCAAGCATGACAATGGGAAAGAGAGTCAATTTAATTGAAATTGAATACAACATGGTTTTTGTTGCTGGATGGGCTGGTTGCATATTTCACAAACTGCTGATGTATTGAGATTTTCATGCACAACCATCTCTAGGGTTCACAGAGAATGGTTTGGAAAAAGAGAAAATATATAACAGCAGCAGTTATCTGAGCCAAAATACCCTGGTAATGGCAGAGTTCAGAGGAGACTGGCCACAGTTGTTCGAGATGAAAGGGAGCAACTGGTTACAAGCAACATATGTAGAGGACCTTCTCTGACTACACAACACAGTGGCTACAGTTACAAATGCTCACAAAATTGGACAATAGAAAGTAGAAAAAAAAAACGTTGGCTTGTCTGATGAATCTTGAATTTGTGAATCCAGAAAGATGTGGCCTGTGCTTTACAAAGTTGTCAGTGCTGTGTAATTTCACCAGGGCGTAATGAATGAAAGTGTGCCTGGACATTGTCATCACATTATGTTCATCTGCTGAGCTCAGGGGAGTGCATTCTCAGTTGCGTAATGATATAGACAAAGTTATACACTGGAACCACCTAGATCTCTGACTGAATTGTTACCCACAATGCAACATGATGGCTATCACAAACCCCAATTTTTTGGTTAAAGAAGATATAATGGAATTAATATAGATATTTGACATTTCAGACTTATTTATTTATGTCATCTCAGGCATTTGTTAAGCTTCTGAGCATGTCATTCAAAAACTTGTGTTTTCATTCAGTATGGGATATATTTAGGAAATGCAGTCACAGCAGAATATTTCACGGCTTTGTTGAAAACAATAAGACACACTGCTCTTGGCTCGACAGCTGTTTTGGGCAGCTTAAGTCAATGCAATATGAATTATAATAAAAATGGATTCGATATGACAAAAAAGAAATCATCACATAAGGCAGAATTGATTGCAGAGCAGCAGCAAACAGAGGAAGAATAAAAGCGAAATCCAGATAAAACCAGTTTTGACTGAGTTTATCTGTCTGAATTTGTAGTCCCTTTCATTATTGTGACTTTCTATTTTATTATTTAACCTAGTGCTGGCATTTAAGTGTGTCATTTAAAGATAAGAAATGAGACATCTACTAAAAAAGAAAAGTCGTATGAAACTCCAACTGATTGCAAATGCAGTTTTTTTTTCAGTATATAAACAACAACTTCAAAAAGGAAACTTGTCTGTGATATGCATGATATTGTGTGGGTGATTTGTGTACATATGGATGATGAACACATATTCACAACCCAGCATATTCCAACACGTCTCAACATGGTTAAACCACCAGGAGAAAATGAAAGGGAGTCGGTGAGGGAGAGAGGGGGAGAGGGAGAGAGGGAGAGAGGGGGAGAGGGAGAGAGGGGGAGAGGGAGAGAGTCTGCAAAGTTTAATTTACAACATTTGATTTTGTTGTTTGAGCTGCATCCAACTCTACGAACTGAAGCATGCAATCAAGACTAGATAAACATTCAAGGCTTGGCTCTTTATCATCTTAGATTATATGTATTATTTTACTTGTTTATTTTGAAATCTTGTGTACACATGTGAGATTGGGGGATATATACGTATAGAGGACATGGGAGGATGAACGATATACCTGCAGAATATAGAGGAAGGTGACAGCATTCGAAATAGCGAGAGGAAGCAGAGAACTGCTGTGATGAAATTAGCTCCAGTCAGTTGTTTCATTATGAGAATGAGAAAGATTTGAGGTACTGTTGTGGGGGGACCCGTGGTGACACCCCGGGGTCCGAGGCCACCGCGCCCGGACACCGCCACCCCGGCAGACAGAAGCCCCCCAGGCCCGGGGAGACCCCAGCGAACCACCCCAGAGAGCCCCGCCCCCGCCCAAAAAGCACCCGACGGAGAATGCAGAGAGGAATCCCCCCCAGGCAAGAGGGGCCCACAAGAGAAGGACAAAGGGCACAGGGCCCCAGGCCCCGACCCAAGCCGCCAAGCCGAGAAAAGGCCGGAGCAGGGCCCCCGGGCCGAGCGGGCCGAGAGCCCCCCCAACCCCGGCGGCGAGTCCCACCGCACCCCCGGGAACAGGCCCACCCACCGCCCCCCCCAACCCGGTAAGGCAGAGACGGCCCCAGCCGCCGCGCCCCGGACCAGCCCCGCCCCCAGACCCAGGAAAGCGAAGCCCGGCGCAGGCCCCGGTCGGAGAACAGTCAACTCTACACCCCCAGGAGCCTCATAATCCACCCGCCCCATAACCCCTCCCCCCGGGTCTTGATTGGGAAACCCAACCCATGACCCACCCCGCACGCACGCACACACACACACACACACACACACACACACACACACACACACACACACACACACACACACACACACACACACACACACACACACACACGGAACGGGGGGGGGAGTGATGACTCTCGCACCCTCAGGCCGCCGGCCGGGCCCCCTCCCGGCCACCGCGGTATCCCAACCTCCACCAATCCAACAGCAAGTGGAGAAGGAGCACCGCACCCCAGCCCCCCCACAAGCGCCGCGCCCGAGGGAGCGCGCCCCCCCGTACTCCAGCCGCACTCACCCCGGGCCGGGGCGGGACCCCAGCGGGAGGTGCTGGGGGGAGCCACGTCTCCCGCCCTTCCCCTGCCCTATATATCCCCCCACAACAGTTCCGGCCACACCCAGTGGACAAGCCACACACACTCACATACACGCACACACACACACACACACTTTCACTCCTCACGAAAGGTGCTTCTGAAGTTGCTTGTTGTCTGTCATCATTTGCTCAAACTTTAAAAATCATGTTCCTCTTTTGTTGTTGCCTCTTTGTTATTTCATGTTCCTGCTTCACGTTACTGTCTAGATAGAGCTGCTCAGGCTGGTTAAATCTAGGAAATCATCTTACTGTCTAGATAGAGCTGCTCAGGCTGGTTCAATCTAATAACAGTTGGAAAGTATTTGGATGAGTGTGATTATTGCAAATAATATATGTAGCACAACAAGGACATTGTATGTTATCCCCTTCCCCCCACCCCCCTCCCCCCTCCCCCCTCGACTTTCTTCTCTCTCTTCTCTTCTCTCTCTCTTTGTGCGTTCCCCCCCGGTCGTGTACGGCAGCCATGCCAGCTTCTGACGGAGAAGGCAACAGGAGGAGACTCCAGGTCTCTCCCTGTTGCAAGACCAAAAACTGTTCTGACTCCGAAGGCTCTCAATCACATCATATTGTTGGCCCAAGCTGCCGAACAGGACAAGGGCGAAAAAAAAAAAAAAAAAAAAAAAAAAAAAAAAAAAAGAAAGAAAGATTTGAGGTAGATTGCTGAGCATCAAAAGAAACTTTAGATGCTGCAAACAGTTAACTTTTCAGTCACTTTACCACCAACAAAACCAAACGACACATCAGATCCTCGCCTGCTATTAAAATGTATCCTCCTCAGAATGGATGTGCAGACAATAGTGTTTTATTTATGTATTTCTAAATTTGCATTTTGGAACATTGAAAATGAATAGGCGAGTCAGCACAAAGACATTTTTATTTCATCGAATGTAATACACATCAATGACTCATACCATTTCTAACTATTGCTGACCCCCATCAACTGCGCCCACCCCCAAGTCTCTGCTTCTGAACAAAACATTGTATAACGTGTTAAATCAAAGCCAGTAAATACAAACTGTTAGGTGTGGATTGTGTGTGGAAAACATGTTGAAGACTAAATGTCCAATTGAAAAGTTGTTCAATATACTGTACATTTACTGTTAATATACAAAGCACATAGAGAAAGTGGCTATGTCAAACAAACTCTACTTCAAAGTGACTCCCGGAGTTTACTTGTATGCAAAGTTATGTTTACGTTCAGCGCTTCTCACCAAATGTATGCATCCTTGTGGTGTAACAAAGGTGTCAAATGAATTATTTTCCTCATAAACCAGGTCTGTGGTGGGACACAAATCCCTGTCTCCTATGTGAAAGTCTGGGGTGTCATTTATCATCACAAAATCCACACCCTCACCCTTCGCCTTGTAAAGTGCACACTACATCCTGTAATGTTGGCAGTGAACATAAATCAAAGTGCAGAGTCGTCTGGTATGAATGTAATTCCTACGTTTCTGTGAAGCCGATCATGTGATGGCTTATAGCAGCACAATTTAGGGTCGATCGGTGCAGACGTTTTTATTTATTTTTTTATCAAGTTGGCGAGTGGAGTTATTAGAGGTGAGAGCAGGTGTCTTCACCTTCCGCCAGTGAGGCATTTCTCTCGCTTGCCCCGGACAAAGTGTTAACATCTGTTAGGAGAAGCCTGCTGGATAATCCCTGTCGCACAGGAACTCTCAGCCCTCCCCTTTTTTCCTCCAGCATCTCAGCTAGGCATCTTGTTTGTAGGATATTTATTCTGTGGATTTACACAATGGGAGCAATAACTCATACTGCTTTCATTTTTAGGCAGCCCTGTACAAAGTGAGTTTTTGTTCTCATGCATCCAAAGTGGATAATGCATGTTGCGTTTGATATTTTTAGTAATGGTGTCTTTTACGGCTATCAAACATCAAGCTGTTTCGGCCAAAAGGGTGGTGACACACCAGTAATGTTTTGGCAGATGGATACCTCTGAGGCTGACCTGCTTTGAACAAATATTTAAATTTAGAAGGCTGTCATATTTCATGAGCATGAGCCATTAGTCCAGCCCAGCAGGGAACTATGCAGGCCATGTCTATGAGTTGGATAGTAAGTAGAGAGCATATGATACATAAACACAACGGGTTCCAATACTTTCAGGCAGATAAGGATTGGTGACAAATCCATCATCAGATAGGTCATGCAGAGAAGTCTTTAAATGAATCCATTTTTTTCCTTCTTTTTGAGATTTGTGGAGGTACCTTTGAATAATATCTTAATACCTTTAAAGCTTTGTATCTGTTGTGCAGTTTTGGCCTGTTCAAGATGAAAGATGAGCAGTTGTGAAGATACTGTATCTGTTGTGGCTTAAATGTGACATGCAGTATTTAGCAATTGTTCCAGCAGCCAGTGCAGATCTGCATGTCCTCTTGAAATGTTTTACTGTTTCTTTCACTCTTTAGTTTGACCTGTTTGAGTGCGCGTCGTCTTCAATGTGAATTAGCCATGCCCTTCTCTTTGGGTGGGGCTCCCTTTACACGGAAAGTGTCACCCTCCCCATCACAACCAGCATATTTCTTTGAGAAAAAATGGCAGTGGGACATCAGCCAATGGTGCAGTCTTACACATCTGAGCTAAAGTTACCCAGACGCAGAATTAGAAATGGCTATAATCACTGTCATCAAGAAACTTCTGCATGAAGAGCTTTTTCACTAGACATTTCATGCTGAAGAACATGCTGAGTGACAAAGCAGTAGCTATTAACTCTACTTCTCTATGAGTCAGTGCAATTCAAGATGTCCACACTTCATCTCAGTCCAGATGTAGCGCCAACTGTTGTCCAACAGCCAGATGCTGTAACAAAGCAATTTATTGTTGTGTTTTGCTTCTGAGTAAACAAACTCCACAATGCTAATCAAAACATATCTTAGCTGGAGGCTAAATAAGGTAAATGGTACTCAAAAATATATATTATAGAACAACCAAAAAAACCTGATAAGTTGATCTTTATATGTTGATCTGATAGATGCTCTGTTTAGTGTACATTTCCCTTTCTATAATGATAGACAGTGGTCGACCTGACTGTTTTTTTTGCCCTGGATGTTGATTGTAAACTGTCCTGGTTAATATAACAGTTCTGTAATTTTCTGAACAATGCTTGTGGGATGTTTTCAAGGTTCACGAGCCAAGAGGCAAACCAAATACCATCTGCGATATGTTTAATCTGTCAAAAGGGGATATAAGCTTTAATGCCTTTAATTGTCGGTTCTGTCATCCAGAGAGAAGGGTTTGTGGATGACTGTTCTAACAGCCTTGCCACCAAAAATCAATTACAATACTCTTCTAACAGTGTCAGAAATCTGAGATCAGACCTTCTCACTCCACCCCACAGGGTTGACTATTGTTTTTACAACCTATGGTATATCTACTAACAACCAGTGAATTTTCAGAAGGAAATACTGCAACATTTAACGCAACCATGGCAATGTGCCGACTCCCTGCATGTAACTGGACATACAGTAATGACTCACACGCCAGTCAGCTTCATGTTCTTCTCTCCTGACAGCACTGGAAACATGCATAACTGATGTACAGGATGACACAGTCCTTGTGTGTTGACATACTTTTTAGCAATTGCCTTCTTCAATACATGTGGTGTAGCACTCGGCGGTCAAACTTGATGATTTATTCAAGTTTCTGAAATCCATGTTGCACAGTGCAGCATGAAATACATTTCTATCATTACTAAAATTGCACCGTCTATAGGAGTCTTCAGTGTAATGTCAAACTATCTCCTTTCACATGCTTTTAACCTGCTGTATCCTATACTGTAACCTCACCCCCTTTACCCACTGCATGACATCCCCTGATTAATTTTCTCACATTGAGCTCAGTGCTTACGTGTGAGGAGGACAAATTACCATCACAACAAGCCTTTTTTCAAAATCTTTGACGCACTGCTCTTTTCTACCTCATGACAACATGCCTGCTTATCTTCCACCTGGAGGCTTTATGTGTCACCTTGTGCATTTCTACACCCGTGACTTCCAGCTCAATGACTGGTAATTTTATATGAGATTGCAAATTGCTTTCTAATAAACAAATAAATATGGAATAGAACCATGATTGTGGCAAGCTCCCAGGGAGGTTAGTTAGCTGTGTCTCACATTGATCGCCATGATAGTGTATCGATCCGTGTGAGATTATACTTTTTAATCTGCCAAATCTGCCGATTTTTGCCCTGTTATGAGACAGGTCTCCCTCTCCAGTTTCACAATTACTGTTTTAGCTATGGGTGGGAGGAAACAATGCGATAATCTCCACTGTGAAAACAATTAGGCTTAATGTTTTGTGCTGAAGTGTCAGCGTGGCGCTACTTAAACATTGAAGGCCTGTGAAGTGTGTTAATCCTCTACCTTAAATCACTTGTGGGTTGAATTGAGTTGTTTTGGTAGCATTTGTTTTGTTTTTTTGTTTTTTTTCTTATCCCTGAATGACAGTATTTTAATTTAATCAGAATCAGGCAAATATCAGCTTTTTTGGTCTGACACTTTTGAGACTTATTACCAATGATTGCTGCACTTTTAGATTTGCTTGGAGAACACCTTACAACATTAAAAATATTCAAATAGCCCATGTTGCTCTCAGTAAAAATGTAATAAAAGAGAAGACTGAGGAATCACACACACACACACACACACACACACACACACACACACACACACACACACACACACACACACACACACACACACACACACACACACACACACACACACAGATAATAGCTGCTTAATTGATTAAGAGCTTTGGAAACTACAAAACAAGTCAGCAAGAAATCACACATGAGATTTTATTGACTGCTGAAAAGAAAATGCAATAACTCAAGGAGCCAAGTGACAACCAACCAAACACACATTTAAATCGAGTAAACATGCAGTAAAGTTAGATTTTTTACAATCCATATACAAGCGGAACGTGAAATGACAACAAAGTTTTAAAACGGCAGTCTGCAACCTAATGCCTGAAATCTCAGTTTTATTGTCTCATTGCTTCACATTTTTTGATATTAAGCAACTTGATTTGAGGAGTTGGTGCCATTGACAGCAATGAATCTGTGCATCTCTGGCAGGTTTGATGGTTCACATTATTGCAATTTCTAAGATTTGTTTAATTGAAAATGCTATGCCTGCATCATCACATTTCATATAGAGGAAATGGGAACCACTGTGTAGTAGTACTTTGCTTGCAGTTCAGTTCAGTTAGGGGCTGCGGGTAATTTAGGTTTTTTTTTGCGTGCATGAGTTTTTTTTTCAGTTGCTTTGATTGGCTCCAGCTCTCTGTGACCCTAAGTTGAATTACAAGTGAATGAAAGATGGACGGATGTATGAAAAGTTTGAGGAGACATGAATAAATGTGTGTATTAGCTTTACTCAGTATTGCAAACTGTGCAGATTGCAGCATTGTGGAGACATTCAGACTCCTAAAAACCCCAGCAGTCCTTGGTAGTGATGTGATCTGAAAGTGTCACCATAGACACAGTAGAGCATTGTTTCTGTGTTTTAGCAACTCATTAGCAACTCTTTCAAAGGGTCAGCTTTACATTACCATAATTATCATCTCTCTCTCCACTAGTGTCTCACTCCGTCAGTCATTCGCACATTCAGGCACACGCACTTCCACAAGCACACACAATTTGGCTGCACTTCCTTATCTTCCCTAAACAAAGCCAGGGCATGCAGAGTTGTTATTAATTTTTTAGAAAGACTTCAAACAGCTGATGTTTTTACTGTTAACATTTCATTGCAGATTCAGATGTTGTGTCACTTTAAAATGAAGTTCCCTTATGAAGTTTGGGGTTCATTAAAAAAAGCCTATTCCTGTTGTTCAGAGACTGTCACTTCCGTCTAAACATGAGATTGTTGTTTGGAGATTTTGTTCATGACATCCATAAAAGATTTAAAAAAAAAAAAAAGAGTTGTTAGTGTGAGCAACCATGAATAGATAAACAGAATCAACAGAGACTGAATATAAATAGACATCAACACATACAACCAATACTGAACGATAGGCATCTTAAAGCATTGTGTTAACACCAACAGCATCTCACCCAAAGAAATAACTCAAAACAGAAAGCCTCTCAGGGATCACCACAATCTATTGGAGTTATTCTTCTTCATTAATTTGAAACAAAGTACCATTTAATACACATAGGTCAGGGGAAGACACATCACACAGATAGACAGGCATACAGACATTACCGTTCAATACAAACTGACAATGTGTGCAACCTCTGCAGAGGGTCAATAGCCTTTCATGGATTGGAAATTAACTTTTCTAATGAGATTTGTGTGTGCGTGTGTCAGTGTGCATGCTTTGGAGAGACTGAGAGCACAGAGGGGTGAAAGGGGGAGACTCCTCGTGAGACAGAACTAGAGGCACGATGGAGATGTCAGGGGAGATGGAGAGAAACCTCTACAGGGAATTACAGATTTAGGTGCTAAAGAGAAAGAACAATAGACAAATAGATGGCAGACAGGCAAAAAGAAGAATATTGAAAGGGAGGAATGCAGAAATAGACAGAGTGGGAGACGGAAGCCAAGACAACAAGAGAGTGACAGAGATCAATAGTGAGAAGTGGGCAGTGTTGAGAAAAAGTGAGAGAAGCTGAAGACATGAAAGGATGAGTGCTGATTTGTTCCCTAACTGGAGAATTGAAATTGATCCTAGAGATGTGTGTGTGTGTGTGTGTGTGTGTGTGTGTGTGTGTGTGTGTGTGTGTGTGTGTGTGTGTGTGTGTGTGTGTGTGTGTGTGTGTGTGTGTGTGTGTGTGTGTGTGTGTGTGTGTGTGTGTGTGTGCGTGAGATGCAGGTATATCAAAGACAGACAGGTCATCTGACCGATCAACTAAAACGGGCAGAGCTGGAACAGCACACTCATCTGGACTTTGGTCTGATGCGACTTAATAAGGGTCAAATATTTTCAATTGGATATTACTGCCGGGTCATATGCTGTCTGATTGGGTTTCATACACCTAAACTGCAAGGTCAAACACTTTGAACTCGAACTAAACTTAATTTCCTCTCAAGTGGCTCCAGAGGAAAGAAATGGAGTCGGTCTGTGTTTCAATCTACATGTTTAAATGCAGCTTTTTTTTGAGTTATTGAAAAGTCAGATTATATTAAAACTCCCTAGATTCATTCTGCATTTGTGCTTGACTCTTTTGTATCACAGAATAAATTGTGAACATAAATCAATTTTCAAAATGTTCTTATTTGACTGGGGACAGATGTCTGGAGTATGCAAGATATCAGCAGGCAAGGCAATGGAAACATACCGGTTGTCTTCATAAATTGCATAGATTGTTTTCCACAACTCAAAGCACCTGGCGTTTATAAAGAATGAATACTTTTGGAAGCAGCTGTTTGGTTCACAAAGCAGATGATTGTTTGTATAATTATACTATGGATCTGAAACACCTGTGTTCACTTCCTCTCCCGGATTCAGGTTTATT
The DNA here is from genome assembly GCF_963383615.2 of Lipophrys pholis. Lineage (NCBI taxonomy): Eukaryota > Metazoa > Chordata > Actinopteri > Blenniiformes > Blenniidae > Lipophrys > Lipophrys pholis. Next base: position 18,135,940 of record NC_137636.1, on the reverse strand, counting down.
TATATATAACCTGTAGTAAAATGTGTTAAATGTCATCTGTCAAATACACCATGAACCAGGTGCAGTGCATATTTTCTTTGCCCGTATAAAAGGAAACAATGTTAGCAACATGTGTTTTCTGTCATGTCTAATCACACTTTTCACACCCATTTTCATCTTCATTTCTTATTATTTTGAACAGTCTTCTGAATTTATTTCTTTACTGTATTATTGATCTTACATGCCAAACAGGTCTGCAACTGATTTGGTGGTGCAGAGCTCAGTCATACCCTCAGGAAAATGTGTTGTCTTGTCATTTTCTTGGGCTGTGTGAGTTTTGATCAGGCTTTACAGGTTTCAGACAAATCTGTGATCTCCTCTGTGTGGTGATTGAACTTACTTCATCAGTAAACAGGACTGAAACCATCAAATAAATGTAGATGAGTAATTGTAGTATAAGCTGACCTGTCACAACTTATCAAGTAGCTGAGCTTTGTGTTTGAATGAAATTCATACATTTAAAAAATAAAATATAATGCTCTTCATTGCCTTTATCAGGGATGTTGGTACTCTGTTCATATCTTCTTATCATCTCCTGTCGCTCAATTCAGAAGAGTTCTGATAAAAACTTGACACCTTCTCATAGTATAAACTTTCGCTGGACCAAATACTAAAGTCTTTCAGTGGGCCACAATTACTGATCTACTGCTAAACTACCATGTACTACATGCTATTTCTTACTTTCAGTAAAACAAAGTGAATAAACTTGAGATCTTTGCTGACATTAAAACGATAATCTCTGAAGACGGGCTTAATAGCTATCTATTTGAATAAGAGTTACCCAGCATTACATGAAGGTTGCGTACGTTTGCAGGCTTTCAATTAAAAGAAAAAGTATGCATCGTAAAACATGTTGAATGTGATTCGGTTTTGCCTCGTCCTGTTTATGAATTGGGTTTCAAAAAACAACCATTTAGATGTATTCCTTGCGGGGACAATTCAAATTAACAAAATACTTTGGCATATTTGCTTGAAGTATTGCCTAAAATATCATTCAAAGCAATCATTTGGCATCTGACTTTTAATCAGAATAATCGTAAACATGTATGTTGTCCACACTTACCGGTAGTATATGGTGATCTGCTGTGTGATGTGGAGAGCAGTATGGCTCCCGAGGGGACTCCTGGGGATTTGGGTGAAAATATTCTTGTCCAGCAGAAAAAGCCACAAAAGCAGGAGTTCATAACATTGTCCTCCATAGTGCCAAATATTTCACTTTGCTGTTCAAGAAATATCCGTCCGCCCACAGACCGATCGATATAGCACATCTGCCAACGTTTCGAGAACAGGGTGGATAGTTTCATGTTTGCCTCATCTCAAACTTTTTTACATCCGGCGATGAAGAAAACTGAAACCGTGCCAATCACAAGATATTCCAATAAACCACATCCTGACCACATTTACCAAAGTGAACATTTACATAAACAACTACAAATAGATAGGGAGAGGCAGAGGGAGCTGCCAAGTTCTCATCCAAATCGTCCAACCATGTGAGCTGAACTTGTGTGGCTTACAAAAGTTACACAAAAATAAAGTTTGTCGGACAATCTGGAGCCAAACTAAACTCTACAATTCATACAGTACAAATAAGGCTTTTCATTCCATATGATGGTTTGCTGGTATTGTGTTCCTCGGGTGCTATTAAACATGCTGAATGACGTGATATGAAGAAGAGCTTTGCTGTCAGTAGAAGGAATAAGTAGACAATACAAATTCAGAGTTTATTGAATTTTTCTGTTTTAGGAATTCTGCTTTGGGAAGTCTGTTTGACTTCAGTCCAGACTTAAATGTTTCAACAGCTGCTGGATGAAAACCAGTAAAATTAGCCCCAGCATTCACTTTTCTTCTTCCTCACCCTGGCTGGGCTGTCAGGTACAGCTCTGTCACCATCTTCTTAGACAATACTCATGTTTTTACCAGAAGCACCACACTGTGTTTCAGAAATCAGTCAGAAGCAACTCCCTGCTGTGAAAAACACTTGGTGAGTCTATATTTTTTACAGAAGCCATGTAAGACTGAGCAGAGGAAATTGAGCCAGACAGAATTTTCCCAAGCATAATAAATGCAGGTATTTTTTTATATACTCGTGTTGAGAATCGATCATATTTCATTTTGTTAATCAACATTACCTCATGTCTGGTGTCAATGGATCAGAAGTGAGATGCAACAACACAAAAATTAATGGATGAAGACAATCGACAACTGTGACACTGCTGGTGGGGAACTGCAGTGAAGTACGTGATTCAACACTGCAGCTGCACCTGGGCCAAATTACCCCAAGTTTTTACCCTAATGACATTGAGTATTATCAGTCCGACAGTTTGACGATCAGATAATCTGATTAAGGGCCCAAATCTACTTCCCACAATAACATTATACCAGCCTCCAAATGCATACTATTATACAATCTACTAGAACTCGAGGATCATTTAGCAGATGTTTCACAGCGCTCAGATGAAGTATGTCATGCAGTGATAATGTTCCACCCGACTCTTCTTTTTACAATAACTTGTAATGTTGTTCGAGTAAGCACATTATTTTAAATCTATCAATGTAGCACCAATCACAACATATTATCATCAGGCTTAAGAAACAAGCCAACTCTACAGTGCAAGTATAAATGACTTTATTTCTAATACCCTTCCATCCTTTTCTTCCTGGTCTGTCTCTCTTTCGGTCTCTCTGTATCTGTCTCTCTATCTCAAAGAGAAGTGAGTTGGAAAGTTATTTTCATTCTGCACAGCATTTCACAGTGCAATCACAGGGAATATGCAATTAACGGGGAAAGCCTTCAGTCAATAGCACGTTCTGTGTATTCATACACCGCGTCTACCCTCTTCTCCTCACTCCCTGCTCATCTTCCATCTTCCAATTTCTTCCCTCCATTCCTCCAGTGTCCTCTTTAGTTGAGTACCTGCTCTACTCTCTTTCTCAATGTTTAGACAAGATCATCACGGAAAAAGTTTTGTGCTCTCACTCTGTCCTCGTCTTGCAATTCATTTCCTTTTTTAACCACATCTTATCATCGCTCACTATCATCGTTACCACCCCGTGACAGCCCTACATCTCTTTCCTCGCTACCTCTTTACACCACCTCTCTCCCTCCCACCAGCCCTCATGGTCACCACACAGCTTTCATCATTACCACCACCACCTCCTCCCAATCTGTTTACTCTCTCCACCCTCACTCCCTCTCCACCAAATTCCCTCCCCAAGTAACTCTGTGGCATCCTAATTCGCAAGTTCCTTGCCTCTGCTTCTGCACCTATTTTCCATTTTCTCCCCAGTGTTGGTACAAATGGCTCAGAAATGCTTCTTCACACGGCTACGAATGCTGCATTGGTGTTGATAAAGCCATTTTCCGATTCATTATCAATGGCTCAGTGTTTGATATGTAGTTCTGACAGGAACTTTTGTGCTTGTTCACAAATTTCACATTTTACCCGTCTACTTCTCGTCCTTTTAGTGGGCTCAGATTTACACCTCCATATTTCCCTTCTCCTCTCTCTCTGACCTGTGTAATAATTGCCATCTCATCTGAGCCAGTTTAATCAAGTTTTTCAGCCTCCTTTCCTCTCCTTTGTCCTTTATGCTATATTACATCTCTCTGTGTTCACTTCATCAGTATTTTCTTGTTGGAGCCTCAAGATGGTTATTCCTTTTCTTTCACCGACTCCTGTTTTATGACCCACTATGAATTTTTTAAAGAGTCTCAAACTGTGTAAAATGCTACGCTATGAACCAATGCAAGCACCTGTATTCACTTCTGCCAAGAAAAATACTCACAGATCAGCCATGACAATATTATTACTTGCAGGTCATGAGTGAATTGACCCGTAGCACTGGCGCCTAATAATGGATGGAGGTTATGAGGCAATGTTAAATAGTCAAATAGCAGAAGGTGTGTTGCTTTAAGAAGGCCCAGTTGGTGATTGCTGGATGACTGGCTTCTCGTATGGTCAGAGTGCTGATCCCTGTCGGCCATGAGCTACACAATAAGTGTTGTGCATGTGTATTGTTCATCCAGGGAATCAATGGCAACGTCATTCTTCATGGGATGATAGGAAATCTAGTGTTCTATTGTAAATGTGATGATAATTTGACATATGCCACCTATCCATTGCTGTAGAACTCCCCTTCATTTAGCAGAAAGACTATCAACAACCCTTGGAGGGCAGTGAGAGTCAAACCCCGACCGTGTGGTTACAAATCCACGCTCTTTGTGATGTGGCCACCATATTTATTAGTCACTGTGGCCTCCTTAAGCAAAACAACAATCCTTCCACACAAAAATGACTTGAATTGTTTATGCAACTGATACTCAAAATATCAAGTTGATGTCCAAATGTTTGCCACCTCGATCCAATTGAACATTTGTGGGATTTGCTTTTTAAAATTTCCTGGACTTAAAAAAGGTGATGCAAAGACCTTGACAGCTGAAATTTGCATGTATAACACAATGAACTGGCTAATGTGGGATATTTGCATGTGTGAATAGTGCAGGAATGTTCATAACTTTCAATTACGCTGCATGAACTGTGCGTTTTCACTTGTCTGAATACGTTTTGTTACAGCTATAATGTACATTGATTGGCATTACAAAGCTGATCCTTTTAGCAGCTCTAGATTCATTCAAATCTCTTTCCTGGCCATCCTTTTGAGTCTGTTACAGCTTAGACGTTAATTATCACAGCCTTCAAACCAATAATTATTACTAACCCTGATGGAAGCTAAACCTGCAGGGCAACAATAATTTGACAAGGCATGCCAAATTTGTGCTAGAACCTGCTGTAGTCATTTCTTCCTTTAGCTAATTAAGGTTTTTATGTCATATTTAAAATCAGTAGGTGTCTCCAAGGTTGATAAGTCACTAAGGATTCATCTTATTGCTGGAGAGAAGAAAAGAAAGTAGCAGAACTGCAGAGAAGAAGGTTTAATCAAGAAGCCAGATGTTTTCGCCGAGAACTTGCTGAAGCCACCTGGGACTTCTTTTCGATTCTCCTCATCTTCTTCACACATCTTTGCCACTCCTTTCTCCCTCCCTTCTGTCCTCTTCACTTTTAATTTCTTGCACAATCCCTCTGCCACCTTTTTTTCTTCCTCAATTCTGGCCCTCCCTCGTCTCATTCGTCTCTGTCTTTTCCTATCTCAGCTGTCCTCAGTTTCGTCGCACATCACAGAGTAACATCATAGTTCATCTTTAGCTCACATTCTGCCTCATTTTATTTCTCTGACTCTTGTCTGTTTTGTCCCTTTACTTCTCTGCCTTTTATATTCTCAACACTCTTCTGTCATTTTCTCTAAGAGGCTTCATGTTTGACTTTCAGCTCTCTTAGGAGAACAGGTGTGTTCGCCATTAGCTCACAGTCAGACACGCACATACACACAGACCTGAATACACACCACAGAACTCACAATTCCCCTCCAGACAGCCTCGTGTTTGATTGGGAAGACACTCGAAGACAACTTGGGTATGGTCCAGCACTGCAAAGTAGTTCAACATTGTCATGCGAAAGAGTTGTCTGCACACTTTTACTGTCAAGTTAAATAAATATTGTTTCACCTTGGACCTGCGCTCATTAAAATATGCTCTTTTTTCAAAACCTGGGGGGATTCAACTAGAGTCAATTAAGACTCTCCCTCCAACCCGGACTAAGCAAGCCATACTAAGGCATACATACCTCTGGCTTCTATTGATGGTTTTGGTATAGCAGGGATAAATGTTTTTATGACCTGGTGCAGAGACTATACTATACTTTAAAAACCATTGGAAATTGTTTATTGTGATAGAACTCTTGAAAAAGAAAAAGAAATGGGCCTCATTAAGAACAAAAAAATATATAGAATTAAGAAAATAAAAAGATGCCAAGTCTGAAGTGTAGCCCCTCATCCACCCCCGAATAATGACCTCACAGTAGTGCCGCTACTTACAGTTCATACGTTGTGCTTTTGTTGAGCCATTTTCCATGCTTAAAGGTTACCGACTTGTCAAATGGATCTGAGTGAAATTGTAACTTGAGACACACCAACAATTTCCTCTGAGGCAAAAGGTGCTGTACACACGAAAATAATTGTTTCAGTTCTATGTCAGAATACATGAGAGGCTAACAGGACAACAGAATGGAAGTCAATAATCAGTCATATAATGCATCCACAAACCTGTCACAAACGAATACAAGCTTGGGTAGTAAGGTCATCGACATACAGAAGCTGGACTGAAATAAATAAGGAGCATTCATGACCAAAAATGTGTTTAATATTTGTTAGATTAGTGTCCAAAGTCAGAATTTCTTAATTTGTTTAAAATCTTGAGACAATAAGTGAGTCCACTGTTTTCTTGCCATTCATACCCCCCCCCCCCCCCCCCCCCCCCCCCAAAAAAAAAAAACCCAAAACAAACCCAAGCAAAACAAAATAAAAACAAACAAACAAACAAACAGAAATCAAGTACAAGATGTAGCAAACTATCAAAAATTAGTGGAGCAGTGTAAATGTCAGCTTGGTGTCTGTGTTGAAACCTTTTGCTTGACAAAACTCTCGCTACCTACAGGAAGTGAATCTGGAGATTTACTGCTGTTCACACTTTTGATCAGGTGTCCTCTCCTTCGATCTTGGTGGATTTCTTTGTCAGGGTAAATTTTGGACTCTTAGACCCCCAGTATGTTGCCTTTCCAGAGAGTGCTGAGGAAGACCATAGGATGGTGGCTTGTGAAGCAGTCATATACCTTGTGGCAGGAATTAATTAATAATGTTCATAGTGCTACAGCAGCTGTGCAGGGTGGAAACGCCATTGGTGTCAACTACAGATTCCTAAACTCCAAAAGAGATTTTCAAATTATATTGTAAGGTGAAACAGTTCAATAATGTTGCCTTAAAACATTCAAACAACAAACTCCAATACTTTTCTGTCTTAATTTTCTCCATACGTGTGTGTTTGCACGTAAAACGCCCGAGCAGGTAGGTGAAAGTGTATGAATCTTTATTGGCAAAATAAGGTTAGAGATAATTGAACATCTTCAGAGCATTAAAGGGAGGTTGACCCCTGATGTGCAGAAATGTATTGTTTGAACATGAGTTGAAATTGGGTCAGTTAGAAAGCTATAATGTTGATTGATCACTTGATTAACTGCCCTGCTCGACCCTTGAATTAATGATTATCGGTCTAGCTGCTGGTGAGTGGGCATAGTCATGAGTCTCAGAGTGTTGAAAGGCAATGGTATTTGTTTTCTGAGCAGTGTGTGGGGTGTGAGTCTCACCAAAATATGCACCACTAAACAATTTTTAAGGCAGGTGCTGAGTGCTGTTTTGCCCAAAATATTTTAAGTCCTGGCCCTCAGTCATTGGGATGTTCAGAAAACACTATAACTCCAAAGTTGTTTGAGTCACAGCAGCTCTGCTACACTGAAGAGAGTAGAACATATGTTTCCAGCAGAAATGCAGCCTTCAAGCTTATAGGAACTTTGAGGAACTGATTGTAAAACATTGCTGATGTGTTTGACAGATTACTGCCAACTTTTCATGTTGCAGGCTGTAATTAACTATGTACACTTATTACAGCTAGAATGAACAGTCATCAACACATCAAGTGAAAACTGACTTTAACCTGAGGTGGAATAAAAATGTCTGTCACTTTTCATCATAAAGATGTCATCTGTACACACACACACACACACACACACACACACACACACACACACACACACACACGGAGCACATTTGATGACAAGCTTTCACGTCTCAGGAAATACTGTAGAATTATGTGAATGTGATTTATTTTTCTTTTGCATAATGTTGTCGAAACAAACTGGATTGGATAAGAATGCAGTAGTAAGGCACATTTTCAGAGTTTATTGTTCTGTTTCAATCAATACCTCTCCAGATGTTAGTTTGAGTGCTTTCTTCTAAAATCTCAGGTTAGCAGATAAGACAGGACAAAAAACACCTTAGGCCTTTTTTAGTAGTCATTGCAATGAATTCACAGAAAAAGTTTGTGATAGTTGACTTTTATTTTTTGTTTTCAGCTTGAATCAACTGAAATTATGGCACAGCTATTGTGGCATTATTACTGTTGGAACCTTATAGTTGCAACACGGACCACTCAAATGTATTACTGCTTTCATACAATGAAACGTTGTTTCTCAGACCAGTACATTCTATCCCTTTACTGAAGAGCTGCTTGATCGATGTGTTGTGTTTGTGTTTTGTCTGCCAAACTCGTGAAATAGGAGGACTTCTTAAAAATAACCTGTGGCCTGCCATGCTTGAAATAGCTCAGAGACTGATGCACATCACAGGCTTCATTGGTATGCAGTGTGTAAGGATGCGTGATCAGAGATGTCCACTTAAACTTCAGCAGCTCATACACTGCCTCTCCTCCTTATGAGGCCGTTTCTTATCCTGCAGTCTATTGTTGACCAGTAGATGGCAACCTCGCTACACAGCGCAAGGGAAATTAGCTCTCCATGGTGCTGAATGGTGTAGGATACTGGTGCTGTCCGTCCATCTGTTTATCTGTCTGTCTGTCAAGATATCTGCATGCATGTCTGTGTGTCTGTGTATCTGCGTGTGTCTGACTGTCTTCCTATATCTGTCTGTCTGTACAAATGCAGCAGCTGATGTGTGTTAAGCATCCCTCTTGCAGAGGTTGAAAACGACATTCTTTTTAGGAGCGTATGCCATTATGAAGCCTCCCACCAGTGGATGTTAAAAAAAAAAAAAAAATGTTTTTATAAATATATATAAAATGACTAAACTAGCCCAATGCACAGAGAGCTACCAGCTTGATGGATGACTCACAGTAATGCTGTGAAATGGCTCAACCCACACACACACACACACACACACACACACACACACACACACACACACACACACACACACACACACACACACACACACACACACACACACACACACACACACACACACACACACACACACACACACACACACACACACACACACACACACACACACACACACACACACACACACACGCACAGCACAGCACAGCACAGCACCTCAGCACACGCACATACAGTAGAAGTACCTATGTCACACACACACACACACACTGAAACACACAAACTCAGGGTGTGATATGAAAGTTGAGATGGTTAACTATCTGCACATGAAGGAATGAGTTTGCCTGTGTGGATTAACTTGATGGAAGATTAACAACAAATCTATTATGAAAAATATTTAAAGGGGGGAAAAAAACAAGCTGCTCTAGCCTACAAATCCCATAACATGTGGTCAAAAAGACCCAAGGGGGTCTAAAGCAAAATGAGGATTAGTTCAAATCCCCCCCCCCCCCCCCCCTCCTCAGAAAGACAAGCAAGTACTGGCTGATTATTCTAATTTGCAAAAGCAACTAATACAGATCTATCTACAAAAATATGCCTTATTAGATTAATTTATGGATCCCCAGGCTGATTTGTATTCACTTTGACAAACCATCTCTGACTGACAATTGTCTTAAGATGAATATACAACCTTTTTACCACTCCATATTGCTTAAAGTAGCAGTAATTCCATCAAACAATTTGCTATAGCAAATCTAATTTGAAATATAAAACATTTTGAGCCTTGAATGTATCCCACTTTGTGGTGACAATTAAAAAATAAAAGCTTTTATAGAATTGGTCTGATAGCTGCCAAGGGGGCAGTGGTAATCCTCATCTAAACCTCCAAAGAATCTCAGAGAAAACTGAGAGTTATGGCACAAAAGCTATGCCGTTTTTAAAACGTGACACTTATAAGGGCAACCATTGGCTGGCTTCTCTTTTTATATTGTGAAAGTACTGGATGACACCTGCAGGGAAATATTGTAGCAGGCCAAATCTGGAGTGACGTGTGTAATTTGCATTTGCCTCAAAATGTTGCTGCTGTTGGTCGTCTCTTTGGCTCACTGGGCTAAGTCTCCACGTCGTGTTTGGACCGTTGTAATCTTGTTAGTGTGATCCTCTGCACATGCCACCGGGGACCCGGGATCAATAACTGGCTCGTGACTCCGTTTGGGGTACACACACACACACACACACACACACACACACACACACACACACACACACACACACACACACACACACACACACACACACACACACACACACACACACACACACACACACACACACACACACACACACACACACACACACACACACACACACACACACACACACACACACACACACACACACACACACACACACGTGAAGGTAAGAGAATCAGGATGTTGATATTTTGCTGAGATTGATTGATAAGAGTTACAGCAACACCATAATTTGTGTTTAACGCCAAGGTGTGCGTGCGTGCGTGCGTGCGTGCGTGCGTGCGTGCGTGCGTGCGTGCGTGTGTGCGCGCGCGGCCTTGTTTTCCCATACTGATGAGGACATCAACCTGAATACAGTGTCCCATGAGGAGACTCGTGTCAGCGTGGAGACATATGGTGCATGTGTGTAAGCAGCCTTCTTTACTTTTGGGGATCTGGACCTGATTGCCCAGCAGCCCTCAGTGACTCATGTCACCATAGAAACAGAAATGGAGTTTAAAACACATTTTAACTAGTAGTCGAGTGAATTTGTGGGATTTGGAAGGTGGCTGAGGCAGTGGTTTGCTATGAGTGACATTAGATATCCGTGGATTTTGACACACCAAATGTGGGGATCAAAAGGATGGTTCCGACAATTTCTGTCATATTTTTGAAGAATAAATGACATCCTACTAAGGTGTATAGAGACGAGGGTCACATTCTGAGCTTTCTTGACCCCCACAAGCGCCGATGTATTGGAAGTACTGGGTCTGTTTTCTCATCTAAATACTGAAAGGAAGTCGTGTGTGTGTGTGTGTGTGTGTGTGCGTGTGTGCGTGTGTGCGTGCGTGCGTGCGTGCGTGTGTGTGTGTGTGTGTGTGTGTGTGTGCGCGCGTGTGCGCGTGTGTGCGTGCGTGCGTGCGTGCGTGCATGAGACTTTGGCCAAAGCAATGCATCTTTTACTCGTCTGATTCGGGCCTTTCTTTTCTTCTCATTTCTCTCTCTTCTTCCTCTCAGCCTCTTGGTTAGTTCTCTGTGTGTTTTCCCTCTCTTTATTTTTCTCTGCAGTCACCACTTCAGTTCTTTGTACCAGCTCCCTTTCTTGGGGTTGTTTTTTCCTACTTTTGCTTCTTCATCAGCTTCACTCTCATGTCCCTCTTTTTCTTTCTTCTTCTACCTCATTTTCCTCTGTCTTTTGCTCATTTTCTCCAAATATTTCTTTTTAAAATTCTTCTCACTTTCTTATTTATTGTCACGCTCTCTCTCTCTCTCTCTATTCTGAAATCGACCTTTCCTTCTCTCTTCTTTGCTTAGTCATTTTTCCCTCCTCCATATTTATTTCTCTTTGAAATCCTTCTTTCCTCCACTTCATTGACCTTCCCAGACCTGTTTTTCTTTCTCATCTGCTCTCCACCACTCTTTCCCCCTCTTTTTCTTCCTCTTTTCTCTCCCCCTTGTGCCCTCTACATGTTTCTTTCACTTCATCCATCACTTTTTGAAGCACCTCCATTCATGCCCCTTCTGTTTTAATCGTTCTTTTTTTTTTTTTACTAATGTTTCTACTCTTTCATCTGTCTCTCCACCCTTCTCTCTTCTTCAACATGTTCCTTCTTTTCCTATTTCTTTGCCATCCTTTCTTCTTTACCACAACCTGAATGTAATTTATCTCCTCCTCTTCATCTCTCTTTCCTCTTTAGTCCCTCTTTACTTTCTTTCTTCCTGTCTCTCTTCCTCCACCATCTCCCACTTTTCCCATGCAGCGACCCTCCACCTTTCTCTCTCTCTCTCTCTCTGGGTCTACCTCTCTCTCCCATGCTCTCTCGCTCTCCCCCGTCTCAGTCGTCGCTCGCTCGCCGTGCTGTGCGGACCTACCGACCACCTCTCTCCCGCTCTCCCCTCCTTCACTGAATCTCTTCATCTCTCTCTCCTCTGGTCCTCCGGTCTCTGCTATGACAGCTCACACCAGCGGCGTGTTGCCCGATCTCAGACCGTCAACCCGTCACCGGTCGTCCTGTCCAAACCTTACCATGGACGTGTGCGAGGAGGATTTTCGTGATTGATCCTCGGGTGCTTTTTTTATTTTTTATTTTTGTTTTTATTTTTTTCTATAATAACGAAAGAAAAGGAGGAGGGGACGGGCGTCCTCTGGTACCCCCCTCCGCTTCTTTCAGCCAAGCAGAGCGGCAAGGTGGGGAGAAGGCTTAACATTTAAGCCAGCTTGGATTTATTTAAGAGCAAAATGACGGATTTGGGAGCGCCGGAGATGCTGCTGATGAGGAGGAGGCTGAATGCGAAGAAAATGGGAAGGCTGAGACGCGACCTCCCGCTTCTCCTGCTGCTGGGGCTTCTCATGGGGGATTTCTCCTCGTCCAAAGGTGAGTTTTTGGAGGTTTCCAATTCGTCTGCGCGTTTCGCTGTGAGCGAATGCCCGCATGCGAAGCGGGCACGTGTACGTGCGCGCGTGTTGGATCAAAATGTTCGCAGGTTGGACTCTGTGCGTGTGCGCGCGCACGAGAGAACGCGAAGGGAGAGGGGGGTTAAATGCATGCAGTTTCGTTGCTTGCAGACGGTGATGTCGTGCGCGTCTATGTGACGGAGTGAGTGAGAGTTGAGGCTGCGCGCACCCTGTGCGCTTGCGCGCAGGTTTGGGCACTGCGTGCACGCGCGTGTGTGCGCCTGTTAGAAATACTGAGATGTTGAGGAGAGTGTAACGGAGGCAATGAGAGCGAGTCTACGTGCACACTCATGGGTTTAGTTTGTGTGTGTGCGCGTGAGAGGGGGAGACAGAGTGCAGTGGCCAAGTTGGACACATTATCACATCTGGGGAGCAGTGGAGGCTTGCTCAGTTTTTGGGGCCTGCATGCTGTGCAGATATTCTCCTTGTATAAGTTAAAAATGACTCACAGAGCAACTTAAACCAGATTTCTGACACAGTTAGAAATCTTGATTGCTGTTCGGCAGCTCTCTCAGTTTGTGCAGCAAGAGCAGAGAGCGATTTTCATGTGGTGCACATGAAGAGAGGAAATCCCAGGCTCAGTTAAACATGGTTTTGGTAAGTCGTGCTTGCCGTGGAGCAGTTGTCTCAAAAGACTGTGGATTGTCTAATGTTGGATGTCAACGGCCCAGCAGGTCTGCGTTGGCTGAATCCCGTGACCAAAGAATCCCTTGGTGTTAAAGATAGACTGATAGAGAAGAAAGTGTTAACATTCTCCTCGTTTGGTAGGAGCCTTAATGTTACTCTTTTTATCAATAGCGTCTCTGTGTGCACCTCTCCTCCCTCTCTGTATCAATGCCTGATCCTCTGTATGTCTTCCTTAGACTCTCCCAAGAGTGTCCCCCCCCCCCCCCCACACACACAATTCTTACTCTTTCGTCATGAAGAAAATTGTTTCTTCTCACATTTAAATTGCTTCAAATATTTGGTGCGTTTGCAGGTAATGGTATCGTGTGCCTGTTTCCTCTCAATGTCTTTTTCCCTCACAGTAAAAATGTTGCATGTGATAGAGGGATAGATAGATAAAGTGTGTGTTTGAGCGCTGTGTCATCTTCATCTGCATTCCCGTACACGCAGGCTGTCAACCTGGAAATAAAGGGATTTGAGAGAATGTGTGATTGCTGGAGAATCGTGTGTTCTATGATAGTGGGGCTTTTAAGCTGTTTGTAATTGAAGCAACTGCTTCCTATCACCCCTGATCCGTCTTCCACTTCATTCTCTTTCTGTGAGGTTGGTTTTTGCAATTTGTTTGTCCTTTTCCAAATCTATACTTTCTTTCCGCTCTTAGTTGAGGTAGTTTTACACTATATTTGCAACTCCATCCTCTTCAATTCAGCCAACAAAACTAGATGGTAAATGTAACACACCTTTTTAATCCGTCAGCATTGACACCATGATGATATTCACCAATGAAACCTTTCAGGGACTGCGGGGTGATCACAACCAAAGACAAAGAAAGATAAAATTAAAGGGCACACAGACATCTGGAAAGACAGACGGGGTTGGTAATAATTTATTTGGTTAAATCTCGAGCCACAGATGGGTTCCAGCCTTTTAAATGGGATGTCGCATTTTAAATTCCAACACACAGCTAATTATTGATTGTCTGGAAATTTCACTAAGGATGACATAAAAAGCCAGGTATTTTCAGAGCATCAAGTAAAGATCAACTGGAATTTATTTCACTGTTGATCATTATTTCTTAGAATTTGAAACCATATCGATTACATTATATCGATCTATACCACTTTATCCCTTTTCGGGTCACGTGGGGCTGGAGCCAATCCCAGCATACATATGTTTACCTTGTTTCATTGGATGAGGCTCAGACAGACGGAGAACCCATGTCAGCTCATTCATCAATTTGTTACAGCCAAGAAATGTCCAATTGTCCGAGTGCGATGAGAATTCCCATACAAGCCAGTTAGCGCTTATATAATTGATATATTGTTAACTACACTCTACAGGGGATAGTACAGAAGACAATTTTGGCACATGCACACAGTTGCACAAACACATACACACTGCTGAGGATACCATGTCTGGGAACTTCATTTTAGACTCCCTCTGGGACTATGAAGCTTTTGTTTAATCACTTGCGCACGCACGCACGCACGCACGCACGCACGCACGCACGCACGCACGCACGCACGCACGCACGCACGCACGCACGCACGCACGCACGCACGCACGCACAGACTCCAGTGACTTATTTCTATTCCCCTTTCAAAGTGAAGACTGATTAAATGTCTGTTTTTTGAAGATTTTTAATGTTTTTATCCTTATGAGCACATTTAGACCCAAATGCACACACACACACACACACACACACACACACACACACACACACACACACACACACACACACACACACACAGCATATGCACACAGTGACAATTAGCTGACATTGAATCAATGCCAAACAACAAGATATTGGGACTTTGTGTCTGTCCTTATGCTTGGCATACTAATATCACATGTGGGACACGCACGCACGCGCGACCACTATGAGGAGATAGCTAATTAAAGTAGTAAAGCAGAGCAGTTTTTCTAATACAAATTCACAATACAGTAGGCACACCAAACTGAACTATAGGGGAAAATATAGGGAGAGCATGCATCATGAAATAATACGATCCAGCATTCATTATCCAGGATATGTGGACCTGAAGGTTTCATTTTTGACTTTGGGGGCCCCAGACGTGTGTGGTAAATATCTACAAAATTAGCTGTTTCCAAAGCTTTCAATAATCTCCCAGTGGCATCTTTTGATCAGGTGTCATCACATAGTAATGATTGCTGTCCATATGTGACCACCTGTTATCCCATGACTGAGGGGTTCATAAATATATTATCATTGAGGCGGCTATACATTTCAAACACTGTTCTATATTGAACCTTATTGAACGTCCAACAAACCGTACTCCCTGCCATCCTATGTTTTGTAAACCGCTTTTAAAGCTTTTACATTTTTTTTTCGGTGGAACAGAACACAAACATTTAAAGGATATGTTTAGAAAATCAGTAGTAGAGATGCTCTGACTGGTCCGATATTGCCACTCGCTGAATGCTCTCAGGTCTCAAGATTCTCATCGGTGACGCACAGAGCCCATGCAAATGTGTCCGACCGTGTCCTCTTTTTGAAAAAGTGTCTTCTCATGAAACTGAACTAGTTGAACACACTAAAATGTAGCCTTTTTAAATATTTATTAATCAGTACTTTCCAAAAAAACTGTTCTCTTTACAAATAAAGGAAGGCTGTGGTTTGTTAATGATTTGCAGTGGGTCAGTTTTACAGCGAAGCCCAACACTGGTGAACACATCCACTCTTGTTAACACATGAAAGTAGGAGGATTTGCAATAAAACTAATAGACATTTTTTAAAAAAAAATCTGTTTGAGATTCATGTCATTATTTATGTGAAAATCTAATTTTGACAACCTCAAAGCAGGCGTTTTCCCCCAGATTTGTTTGTGGCCAAATAACTAGTTCATGATTCAAACACACATTCTTTTATAAGTTCCTATTTGCTGAGATTTAGTCTCTCTCCCTCCAGCCGCCCACCTTCTTCTCCACTTCATCTAACTGGGGTGCAGAGCAGGTCTCAGTTGACTCTGGTCAAGTTTGCTCAACCTTTTGAAAGCAAAAGCTTTTTTGTGTCCCATGCAACTATAGAAACATGTTCTTTTACACGATTGTCTTGGGGACATACTGGTCCTGTGATAAATTTTTTAGATGTCTTTTAAACACACTGCCCTTGTGCTTGACTGAAGCTGCCTATCTGGACAAAATGAATAATTCCTCATGATTAACTGTAATCATAGAAGGTTTTTCTTTTGGTTAACTTCTATTTATTCAAAATATCTGGAGATTTCTCTAAGTCAGTTGACTTGCGCATACGCAACTATTTCTCTTTAAGTCTTTGAAAGTTCTTTAGATGTTGGTTTGACGACACCAAATGTTTTTATCACAAGAGAACAGAGAAGACAACCGCTGACACTCAATGTCACATTTTTGAATAAATGATGAATATAGCCATATATCTACTGGTTTACTTGAATGATGAGTTTTTAAAAAATGTTTTAATTACAAAAATTATTAAATTATTACTCTTTGTATTTTTAGCATACGGCTTTTGTATAAAGTCAGATGACAGCATGTTTTTTGTGGCTTTCAGTACAGCCTCATAGTATTTGTGTGCACATTTGAGTGGGATTTCCTGTGTGTGTGTGTGTGGGTGTGTGTGTGTGTGTGTGTGTGTGTGTGTGTGTGTGTGTGTGTGTGTGTGTGTGTGTGTGTGTGTGTGTGTGTGTGTGTGTGTGTGTGTGTGTGTGTGTGTGTGTGTGTGTGTGTGTGTGTGTGTGTGTGTGTGTGTGTGTGTTAATAATTTTCTGCTCACTGTATATGAGAAGCATAGGCGCACTTAAAATTTTAACCTCTGTGTGTGAGAGCGAGACTAAAAGACACACACCGACAGACACGCAGAGGCACGCAGGTGTAGAAAGAGAGGAGTTTTTGCTCAATGTTTTCAGGTGCTCGTATTGTAATTGATTCCCCTCAGTCACGCTGAAGATCGCACACGTTTCAAACAATCTGAGCTTGAGGAAGAGCTCGTGCATGTGCACCTGCAGCCGAAAGCGCGAGGCATCTCATTGAGTGCTGATGATATCCAGGTACTTGAGGGTCCTTCTAGACGTCTAGTGAGACCAGAGAAAACACACACACGCACGCACACGCACGCACACACACGCACACACTTCCATACAGTTAACTACCTCAAAGTCATACTTCAATGGAGAGCAGTCGTTTTGTGTTAGAAGTACATATGTAGATAAATAGAGCTGCTCAGAGATTTAAAAAAAAAAAAAAAGGGGTAGTTTTCTGTCCTTTCTAACAATCCTGATATTTAAATCTGTATTAATGCACATGTAGAACATTTCAAGTGAAGTGGTGTTACTGTTGGTGTCACAGAAGAATTATTTATCAGAGTCCATGTTAAGAATGCATGGGTCATTATGCTGGGTGACGGTAGAGTGAAAAAAAAACCTTTTTAACTAGTCAAAATGAACAAGTTATTTGTCCTTATAGTGTTCAAATGACATGCTTTAAAAGAGCCATGGCCTACATACAGTACACTAATGTGGAGGGAGAGGGCAGTGAGAGAGAGACTGTGAGAAGGAACAGTGAAAATGTGTGAACACAGAGAGAAAGAGAGAGGGATTGAGGTGGAGGCTGAAATGAGAACCAGCGTGTTAAAGAGAAAACAGGACAGAGAGGAGCGAGAAGAAGTGCTGTACAGGGGAGACAAAATGAAAGAGAAAATGAAAATGTATTCCCCGGCAGATGCAATTAATCAGGAATGACTTTTCCATCTTATGCTGCTCGGCTAGTAATGTCTGGCATTAAGTAATGACATCATAACTCTGTCTGCCTTGGATTTATACCACAGATACAGAGGGAATTCCACCAAACTGACCTAAAGGCATGAACAAACAGGCCCCTAAAATCTGTTGATATTAATGACTAGACTCAGATATTTCATGCTTGCCGTAAATACTGTGTCACACACAGTAGAGCCCCACATCTATCTGTCATTTTAAATCTGAGGGGACAGCATGAAAACAGCATATAAAAGAGAATGTGTATATCATATGAAAAAGCACAACAGCGCTTGAAATTGCGAACATCATAAAAGTGACGCCGCGTTGCTGGCCCAGTGTTGTTTTCACCCTCCATTAGTATGCATGAGTAAATGCCATGTCTAGTTTAGTTTTTCAACCTCTTTTCCTGAACCACCATGTTAATGTGTTTTTTTTTTTTCCTCTTGAAATCTTCAAACCTAACAGAAATCACTGCATTTATCTTTTTTTTTTAAACTTTGCATTACTCATGTAAACTTGTGTTTAAATAGAGTTTCAGTTTAAAATATTAAACTCCAAATGCATTTCTCATGAGCTACTTCTCTCTGCAAGCTATAAGAACGTGCACTCTACGTGATAGGTTAATCTTTGCATTTGACTGCTATAGCGCATTAATTGCGGCCACTTTTGGCACAGCAGTTTGTTGCTGTTTTTCTGTACCTTGTACAGACGCCTCGCTGTGGTGGGAGCTGAGGGTTATTTCATAACACAGGATTACTCAGCCAGCCAGCTCTAAAAATAAGCATGAAATGAACCTCTCAACTGGAGTTCATAATGAAAGATCGGTTGGTGTGACTACAAGACATCCATGAAAACCAATATCCAAATTTAATTTGACAGATTATTCAGAACATCAACGGCTATGGTACATTTTTGCCAATTTTAGCAAAGTACATAATTTCCACCGTTTTCTGATCGTTTGCTATGCGTCCTGGTGGCCTCCGTTCAAGAAGTGGAGCTCTGTACTGTCTGCTTCATGGCTGCTTTGAATACAGATCTCTGTCTGTTTTGGTAAAAGTTTAGGTACCAAACTATATCTACCAGCTCTCAGAACTTCTTCAACAAAATAGAATGTTTCAATACATTGATCTGTCTTTTTCATGGAAACCAAATTTTATTTTTAATTTTTTTTCGGAGGACGTTATTTGATCTCTACATGCCAGTGAAGAGTCAATTGGTCAGTTGTTTTGACATGTAATGCAGACAACTAAGACAACAACCAAGATTCAACACAAAAAACAAAGAAAAATATTTTTACCTTATTGAATACCATTAAATATTTCATGATCTGTATGATAAGAATAATTTGCATTGGATTATACATAGTTTTTACACTCGTATGATCATGATTGTATCTACTCGGTCAAAGACATTTTCTATTAGTTTTCCAAGCATTGCACTACCACTAGCATTATATCTATACATCCAGACAAAGGAAACACAACCCAGTTTCACAGCTTTGATAGTGTGATAGTGTTCTCTTTATTTGTCCATTATGTTGAAGCAATACCATAAAAGAAATGATCAAGAAAAAAAGCAATTATATGTGTCATCACATGATGCAGGATAATCATCCATGCAGTCTTGTGGTTGCTGGTCAAGAAATAATGATGCACTGCACAATTGTTGTTGCTTTCAAAATGGTTGCTTGCTTTTATTGATTTATTTGGTGTGCAAATTACATTATATTTACTTGGTAAAACATCCTGAGATGCAGTGGTGTGTTGTTGCCAGTTTTCTGGATAGTGTTAAAAACTTTCTTGTTGTCATATTGAAATTTTGTAAGTTGCCTACTTGATTAACAATCTTGCTCTTTACAAATGTGAAAGTGTTATATACTGTATATTTCAATATGTATATGAATTTGAATTATGTCGTCTTGTAAATTAAACTCTACAGTTTCGAATTGTTCACAACTTGGATTACTGTGTAGCAAATAATGTAGTTGTAAAAACACACAATAAAAAAAACTAATATAAAAACAAACTTTTCTTTGGTTCACATGCAACACTTCATGGAAGATCCATTGATCCAGGACCACCTTAAAGTGGCCTGGATAAATGGATAAAGTAAATGTCTTTGTTGGTCTGAATGTAAAATTTTCCTAACTGGCATATCCCAGGGTTAGAAAGCTTAAATAACCCAGATGGAAGTAGTATCGCACTTACTGATCCAGGTAGGGAGAACCCTACATTGATGACAGCTTGTGGTCAGCTGATGTGCTGAATGTTTTTCTGAACGGCATTTAAATGGGGTTAAGACTTTTTTTTTTCAATCCTGGACTGAATAACACAGACCATGTTCTCCACCACCCTGCAGCTTTAACCTCAGTGTGTCTGTTGGTGTACTGCAGCAGCTCACTGAATTTAAAGGCTAATGTGTGTGTCAATGTAGCACTTTTGCTATTTCATTATTTCCGCCTTACCTCTTTCAGCATGACATTTTCTATAAGCTGTAGGCTAATAGCTGGCTAGCGGGCTAACATTAAGCAGGCTAATGTGCCTGGTAATGTTACATTAGTGTTATTTCAGTATTTTTCTCACTTAGTTCCATGGTTTAAGGGCATTGTGTGTGTGTGTGTGTGTGTGTGTGTGTGTGTGTGTGTGTGTGTGTGTGTGTGTGTGTGTGTGTGTGTGTGTGTGTGTGTGTGTGTGTGTGTGTGTGTGTGTGTGTGTGTGTGGTGAGACAATGTGAGAGCACACCTACGGTCTGTGTGTGTGTGTCGGTGTTTGCCTGGGTGTCCCTTGTTGTGTGTCTGCGTGCATGCATGCGCGCTCTACATATGGAGCCAATGAGTTACATTTCCATTTCAAAGCGACGAGTCAGCAGCAGCAGAAGCTACTTTCATCCATTAATGTGATTTTAGGGGGAGAGCGAGACAGTGAGACATACAGAAGGAAATACATAGCACACAGCAATAATTACTCTCCAGGTTGGCAAAGAATGCCAGTTGTTTATTAACGTTTCTGACTGTTTCTCTTCCTCTGACTGCCACCTCCCATCTCCTGGTCTTTCACTGTTTTTAGTTGGATAGTTATGTGTGCCCCACTTATCTGCAGCACAGTTCGGCATTTTAAAGCAGTTGCCACTCACATTAACATATTCACTGCTCTAAAGTGCACAGGTGTTGTTATACCACTTTATCTGTTAAAAGTTAAAAAGTCTGCATAAGATAGCTTCAAAGAAGAATGAGTGAGAATGTGCAAGAGTTTGTCTTGGTCTCTCAAGAGGAAACTGCTAACCGGTTGGGGTTATAAGTGTGTGCATGCGTTGGAGGGGAGCGTTGTGGGGATTGCTGTGTGCTCCGGTGCCCTTTTGTGTGTAAATGTCCATGTGTAAGCCGAAAATGTTTGTGCCACAGAATCGAGACATCGTGTGTGTGTGTGTGTGTGTGTGTGTGTGTGTGTGTGTGTGTGTGTGTGTGTGTGTGTGTGTGTGTGTGTGTGTGTGTGTGTGTGTGTGTGTGTGTGTGTGTGTGTGTGTGTGTGTGTGTGTGTGTGTGTGTGTGTGTGTGTGTGTGTGTGTGTGTGTGTGTGTGTGTGTGTGTGTGTGTGTGTGTGTGTGTGTGTACAGATTTTAAGTGTGACCATGCCAGAGCTGTAAAGCTGCGTGTCATATTAATGTGGTGCTGTGAGGTTCAAGCTATGTGTTGACTTTGAGTTTGTTTCTATGTGATGCTGTTTACTGTCAAACACAAACTTGCATGAATGGGTGTATTTTCTTCTGTCTAGTGAGATGTATATTTCCTTAAAGTCTTGGAAGTTTTTGTGTGCAAATGAGCAGAGGCCTAAGCATACGGCGCATATCTAAAATATCTCAAATTTGGGGTATTTACTTTTGGAGCCCTGCTGTATGTTTGAGTGTCGTTCTGTTGTCCCTATGTGGACCATTTTTATGTGTTTGAAAAAATAAATAAAAAAAAAGGCATGTTTTTTTGTGTGTTAATTTGCATCTTGTGCATTTTCAAGTGTGTGTGTTTGTGTGTGTGTGTGTGTATGTTTTTCCTATAAATGCATTTGCCACAGGCTATCATTTCTTAGTATCATCGTTCTTATTCTATCCATTTTTAATGATTGGTAATGGTCGCTCGCAGTGTTGAACTTGCAACGTAAGGACACAGCAAAAAATGGTCCCGTGGAGCATAGAGCGTGCAAGACAGAGAAGGCAGAAGAAAAGACGCTGGGAAATTTCGGAGGCGGGAGGGAGAGAAGGAACTGGGAGGATGTTAAGAGAGGTTAGCTTATGGAAACCAACATCATAGGAGTGCCGCGGAAAAGGTCCCATGGTGCACTGTGCCACTGCAGCACAGCCCCATAGGGACAGTGGGTGAAGACGAAGAAGGAAGGAGGAGGTGTGAAACTGGCCGGCATACGGAATGACTGACTGACTGTCATTTTGATTCACCGGCTAAATGATGAACTGGTTGTTAAATTGATTGACTGACTTGCTGGCTGATTGGTTGTGTTACAGGCTGGCTATGTGAGTGACTGAGGCAATTGCTGATTTGTTGAAGGCTTTTTACAAGGTACCTCTGTAACGGGCCAAGCACAACCATAGAGGGTGGGGGTATGGGGGAGGGGGGTCTGATGAAGAGATGGAGGAAAGGAAAGGCATCTTAACTGTGTTTAAACCTTACAAGAAAAAAAAAGGTTTGGAATGAGCGTCCAGGGTCCAAAGGCCAAGAAACGTTCTTAACACATGATGGCTGTTAAATTGTTCCTTGTTAAATTTAGCTTTTATTTGTTTCCATTAAAGACTACAATGTGCTTTATTACCAATGCTTCCTTGTGCTATCCTGGAGGGAAATTGCTGGATTTTATCCACCAAAATCCAGTAAAATCAAATCGAACGCATCTGTAATAAAGATAGTTAAATTACATAGGACAATTGAGGCATTTTAAACGAATCATTAATTTAAATACAAAAACATATTTCAATCACTCAAATCTGCAATTTTGTACTTTTAATGCAATGCTGACATAAGTGTGAACGGAGCATTATCTGCCCGTCAGCTGAAAAGGAGAGGCAGAGAAATGGAGAAGAGCTGGATAAGGAGTGACTGAGTGAAGTAGGGAAGGAGTTAAGAAGGAAGAGACGATGGAAAAAAGGAGAGTGGAAATGGGAGGAGGGAGGGAGGAGGGAGGGAAGGCCTTAAGCAGTGTGATAAGGAAATAATAAAAGGACGGTTGTAAAAGGCTCCAAGACTCCAGCTATAGCAGTATCGCACGCACGCACGCACGCACGCACGCACGCACGCACGCACGCATGCACGCACGCACGCACGCACACAGCTGTATGAAAACTGATGTTGCATTGTCCTTTACAGGCCATTAAAGCTGAGCCGAAGCAATTGCTTACTCCTGTCTGACAAATGACGACTAAATAACGCAGCACTTCTGTCCAGCTTTCAGTCTCTTTGTCTATCTCACAATCAAATCCTTGTAGAGTCTTAAACAGACTTTAAGCTCTCTCCTTGGTGTTGAGATCCAGACAGGTGGGACAGTCAAAGAGGAGCGAAGTAAGTGCAGGGTGATGGATTACGAATGAATCCACTCTGCCTTTTGTTTTCATTACCATATGTCAATCAGGCTTTGTTTTATGAACTTTTTGAGAAAAGTTCTTGACTCAAATTTGCTCTAATTCTCCTGCATTTCTTCAGCAGAGACAGTATCAAGTCCTTCAGCACATCTTCAGCACATTGAACAATAAGCTGCTTCTGTGAGGAGTTTCAAGTAATGCTTCTTGAATGTCAAGAAGCAAGTGATTCCCTCTCTCTCTCTCTCTCTCTCTCTCTCTCTCTCTCTCTCTCTCTCTCTCTCTCTCTCTCTCTCTCTCTCCCCCTCTCCCATCTCTCATCCCATTTCTTTTTGTCATTCGCCACTCTTCCTTATCTCATCTCTTTTCTTTCATCCTTCTGCCCTTTTTCTGTCGCCTCATGTCTTTTCCCCTCTTTTCATCTGGAACTGTGATTCCTCTCCTTCCTTTTGCTCGTTTCCTTTATATTTATATGTATATGTATCATTCTGGGCCTCGCTTCTCTACCTGCTATTCATTCTTGCTAAATTCCATCCCTTTATCTTACTTTTATTGCTTTCATCCCTTTTTCCATTTTTATGCCTATCCTCCATCTCTCTCCGTCCATCCCTATCCGTCCATCCTCCCTCATCAACTTCCTGAGCCTCACTCCTTCTCATTCCGCTCCCCGTTTGGCGTCTCATTTTCCTACTCTCTCTCTGCCCTTTCGAGTCCTTTGATTAGGTTGTTGGCATTTTCATTGAGATGTCTATATGACCACTGAAATAACTCTCCTGTCACAGTCTCATCTGCCCTCTATCTGCTTCCTCTCGTTCTGTCTCTTCATTCTCTGCTCCTTTTCATCACAACATCTTCTACGCTCCCCTCCTCACCAACCTTTGGATCCCTCACTTCATTTCGGCCCTTTCCTGTGCTGTTCCCTTGCTCGTCTGCAATATTCCTGCACTTTTTTCCTTCGCTTCTCTTAATACCCCCTTATTTTTTTTGACTGTTCTTTCATTCTGCGGCTTTCTGTTCTGATTTACCCTCCTCTTGGTTCTTTGGTCGCTTCTGTAGATTGCTTGCTTAAGTGTTACATCGCCACATCATCCTCTGTTGGTGGTCATTACCACAGACAGAGACTTAGTACTGAAGGAGTGAGGTGGAGTAAGAGGGTAGGGGTGGTGGTAGTTGGTGGGCTGATGCTGCATTTCTCGTGCTACTGGCAGTGAACAGAGAGGAGATGTCTGAAAATAGAGAGTACGTGTTGGTGAGATGAAGAATGCCTGGGCTTATACAAAAGAAAAGTTGAAGGAGATGTGAGAAAAAAACATGAGGAGAACGAAGGAATAAAAAGAGGGAGAGCCAGTGTGTCTGCACACCTCTAATCTGTTGATGGTTGAGGGGAAGCAGACAATAAGCCATTATCTCTTGACTTTGCTCTAGTTGCAGCAGTGTGGCACCTCATACTGCGAGTGCCAGAGGAGCTTACAGCACCATCGCGTTCCCACGATGCTATGACATCCAAAGATAGACACAACAGGATACGAATTAAACAGATGATGCCATCAAGGCATTTAATACCTTAAAAATAACAAGGGAATACAATACAAAAACCCAACGTCTAAATAAATAACATAAATGTAGCATTGGTTGGATTTTTACCAGCCATAATAATGATAATAGTGTTTATTACATCATTGGATAGTCACAATCCAAGTGATTTATTTATCCCTTTTATAGTGTACTGCTGTGTCCATGAAGCGGGATATTGCTCTCCATATGTCAATATTTCTATGAGGCGAAAACAAAAAAAACATAAAACAACCATCATGGCAGTTCTCAGATACATCAGCTGTAACATTATGACAAATGGCGAGTTTAAATGCTATATCATATATATATAATGCAACAAGAGAACATTGTTTTTGGGCAGTGGTGGCCGAGAGGCTAGAGAGGTGGGCTTGGGATCAGGAGCTCACAGGTTCAATCCCCACATAAGACCACCCACCACCATGGCTCCCTGAGCAAGACCCTTGACCCCCACCAGCTCCCCAGATTGCCATTATGCCAAACACATCAATTTAGAATAGAGGACTTCCAATCCAAGGGGATTAATAAGGTATGATTAGTTAGTCTTCCAATTTTTAAAAGCAAAAGAAAGGGGCAAGTGTAACGGTTTGAGTGAGCTGGACGAGTTGTTCAATTGACGACTGTGTCAGAGTTGCTCCAAAACTGCATTTTATCTGGGGTGAAATAAAAGCGGTAAACAGGCGAACCGGTCACGGGCATTCAAGACTCAATAAAAGCTAGTCCGTGCAGAATGATCAAATAGATGAGCTACTACTACTATTTAATGTATCGAAGGCTATCAGAATACACAGTTTGTGTATGCAGCTGCACAGCCTCAGATCACTCATCATGGCCATACTGACCCATGAAGACTACTGAAAGCACCAATAATAGCTTCTCAATCCAATTGAGCATCTGTGGGATGTGCTGGACAAATCGTCCATAGAGGCCCCACCTCACAAGTTCCAGCATTTGATAGATCTGATGCAATATTTTTGACCCAGATACTATAGTGCATCTTCAGAGGTGTAGTGTCATCCATGTGATTACATTTCAGGGCAGGTTTGTCTACAACAGCAGGAGCGACACAATATTAACTCATATTGTTATGGCTGATGTCGGTATTCACGAACAGCTGGTGTAGCACCAACTCTGACTGACACATCCACAGTGCACGTAAGTGCACTGAGTCAATCGCACATTAGTCTTAACAAGATATTGAGGGATATAGATTCTATGCAAGAACTACTACAGCAGAGATTAGGAAAAGACCACATACGTTGCTTTGTGCACACTGGTTGCTTTGTTAACTCGGTTTATTGAAATGTCAGCGCGCCATGCAGCACACCAGTCTTCCGACGAGGTGCAGACGCTACTCTCCATATGAGAAGGAGAGGACATTCAGCCGGAGCTGGACACTGCTGTTCAGAATGAGAACGTTTTCCAAGCTGAGTCACAGAGAACGGAGGCGCAAGGCTTTACTCGGACGACCGCCTGAGCTGCGGCCGCAACTTTCTGCGTTGGTCCTGCGACCACTGTGATGACGTTACATACCTGTGTCTTTCACAACCCAGCCAACATTTTAACCGTACTCTCTGTGGCGGGACTGCGCAACTGAGTTGGGTCTGGGTGGGCTTTGCCTCACTGTATTCGGCACGTACTGTGCTGTGGGACCGCGGCACAAGGTTGCCAACGAGACCGAAGTGTCACGGATCCTCATGTGTGTTAATGTACTTAATGTTGTGCATCAGTAACCGTATAGCACACTGTTTCCCCTGTAAAGTCTGCATCACTTACCTGTTTGTCACATCCTGTTTGTCACTTCCTGTTTTATTTTGACGTTTGATTGAGTTGATTCGTTTCACCCGTGTCCTTCCTTTGCCAGTGTTTATAACACCTTTACACCCGTGTGTCCATGCTTGCCTTGTCCCTTTCGTCTGTTCCTGGTTTGCTCTTCCTTTGTTTTTGGACTTCGTTACTGTACCTGACCTGCTCCTGGAGTTTCTATTTGATTCGTTTGCCTGCTTTGAGAAAATACATTTCATTTTTACCCAGTGTGCAAACAATGCAAGCCACTAAAATGTGGTATGTGTACTCAGAAGTCAAAATAATATAGAGTAACTGTGCGGGTAAAGACTTTTGTCAAATATTTATATATTTTTTTAAGAATATATATCAATATGTCATGAAATGTCTACATCGCCTATTGCATATTGTAGATATCGACACTGTCAGGACTGATAAATTCCATATAACATATACACATTCTTTTCAGGTTCTGAATGATTGCGAGGTAAAGGAGTTAAAAACAACATTACTGAAAAAATAAAGTATAAATCATATCGTACTGAAATTACTTAATGTTGTGCATCAGTAACTGTATAGCACACGGTTTCCCCTGTATTATAGGCTGGTAAATATTTAATCATGAACTAGATGCACTGCTGTATGCAGTTTAATGTGAATGATTAAAAAGTTAATGTACTTCCTGTGGTTATAATGTTTGTGCTTGGTGCAGTGTGGAGGCACATGTCCATTGAGATGTCTGCAGAGACATTCATGACCCTTTATGTCTAATATTTCCATAGAATTGGGTATGAGGTACTTTCTTTGTATTTGCAACATTTATTCCAGATGATATGGACCATATAATTCTGTATGTCTCTTCTTTTTATCCTCGCTGCTCCGTGTGTGAATGAGTGAGGAAATGTCATTGTAGACTGCAAATGCCAATGCAGAGCTCACTGTAATCTGCTCTTTAAGCAATGCCATAATTCCCAGTTTGTTGTTCTTAGACACTTTTCCTCTGTAAGTGGGGGGTGCACAGAGAGCAGAATTGGACATCTAAAGCTTCACAGAGGTGACATTAAGTTGCACCAGGTGTTTTTGAGATTGTGTCCATCCGCTGTGTATGATTAGAAAATAAATAAATAGGTATACACAAAAAGAATCCACATTTGCTGCCTAATAATCTCTTTCAGGCTGCTTTCCTGGCGTTTGAAACAGGAGGGAGGCCAGATTTGACACCAGTGCTGTTAAAAAGCTGACGTCACTGCACTGACTAAGACAGAAAACAGAGAGAGGTGTCACATAGCCAGCCTGCTCCTCTCCTCTCTCCTCTTCTCTACTCTTTTCTTTTCCTATCTCCCTCATTTCTTCTCTGCCCTCCCTCCTTTTCCTGTATTTGATTGCAGCAGGCATTTTGTGGCATCCAATAGCCTGCTGGTGTGGAGTTGTTTAGGGGGGGACTTGAAGAGCTTTCTAAATGATGGCTAAATTTAACTAAATGACTTCCTCCACTCAGATCTGATATAATGTTCTCCTCTGCATCTCTCTCCTATCACTGCCTCATCCTTTTTAGCTGTTGTCCTTTTTCTTCTCCTTCCTCTCGCTCTCTCTGTCCTGAAGTGCAATTTCTATTCCTCTATCTCCCTCGCAGCTCCTCCCGCCCTCTCCAGCCTATTTACCTTTTCTTCTCATTCTGTGTAATGCTCATACCACTTACGTCTTCTCTTATGTCTTGTTTACTGATAGTTTTTTCACCTTTCTATTTCAACGAAAAAAGGACTGCACCTGCTTTGTCATTGGTGGATTTGGAGGAAACGTCGTACCTCGAATCAGCGAGTTGCAGGCAGCTGTCATTTTGCATGTCTGTGTCTGTTCCTTTTATTTACTGCCTGTGTCTTTCCGCTTTTCACAATAATGTGCCTTTGACTGGAAGCAGTGACTAATTAGATGATAGATCTTCTACCTGGGAGTTATGGTCAGAAAATTGGAAAAGGATAATTGCTTAAACATCAGCAGTGAATCGTCTCTGCCAGCCAACCCACCAGCCTTTATGCTATTTTATTCATCCACTAACAACCTTGCTCCGATATCGCCTAATTACCTCATTTATATGTATAAAGTATATGTCATTAGATCACCATGTATATTATGTTACCATATAATTATGTCATAATACAATTTGATATGTTATTTTGCAACTGTAATTCACTTTTTCTCTCCTATGTGAGCCAATTACTCAAGTTAAGATTGTTATAAGTATATTGATACATATGGCATATTCTAAAGGGGCACACTTATAATTTATTAAACAGCTCTTTTTCTGAGAGATTTATTATCATGCAACATATTAAACCGTACAACACTCATGTAGAATATCACATGCTAATTTTGGTTAAAAAAAGAGCCTTTTAAGTCGGCATTACACTTTTCTGAAATCCCCCTCGGAACTGAATCCTCACCTCTCACTAGACACCGAGGAAAATCCAGGTGCATTTATTGTACTCCTGAAAAAATGTTCCCGCTCCTGATTCTGAAAGCTTACAAATCGTACTGCCAGCTCTGCTTTTTTGTATTTGAAAAAAGTGGCACGACTATAATAATTCTATGAAATAAAGGAAAATCGTGAAGATGCTGTATATCTCACTGGCAGATTTGTGCATCAGTTACATGCATTGAGCCCCTCTCGCCTTGCAAGGGAATCAATCTGTAAACCTCAGCTCAGCAAGCTATTTTCTGTTTACACAGTCTGCTGTCAACATGACCGATACAATAATCTGAGTTTTCTTTGTAGTAAAATGTGGAAATCATTCATCCATGCATCCTTCCACGCCATCCTTTGTGTAAATAAATGAATAAATAAATACATTTGAGCCCTGATGTCCCGAACCTTTATTCCAGTATAAAGTGCATTCAATGGAGTTTCTCCTCAAAGAAATTAAAATGATTACAGAATTCTACCAAAACACTGTGGCTAGCTTTTATTAGCCTTCAGGGGTCAGAAATGAATGTTCATGAGTAGGAAGCCAATTGCAAAAACTATGACTACTGTGGAGGGCTGAGTCACAAGTTCTACTCAATATGGATTTACCTTTTATTTACCTACAGTATGGTACATGGTTTTGTTAAACTACGGCTCCTCATGTGCGTCAGTCAATTTAATTTGAGGCCCTGCTGGTGTTGTGTGCACATTTTTTTTCTTCTCCAAATTGTCTTTTATCGATTAGCTGTGGATGTTCCTTGGTTGACTGATATCTCTGTTGATGTCTTAATTAAAATTCATCTTGAGGGGAAAAACTTTAGAAAACTGTCAACATTTAGGGGTTGTGTATTTCATTTCGACATATCGCATAAACACTCTGAACGTGTTGCGTTCAAAGTTAAGTTTTAGACTGTGCAAAATCATTTTCATGATAAGTCGTTTTTAAAGGTATACTAACAATGATTAATACAATTGAGGCAGAAGTGATTTAAAAACCATTTAAGAACGAATCATTTTAGAGATAGAATCTGATTTTAAAAAAGAGGTAGAAACTTAAATGAAGATGCATACATATAAATCTCACACATGTTATAACATAATACAAAATATCTCATAAAATACAATATTGAAAATAGATTAGATTAGACAAGTATTAAAAAGCCTTTACTTCTCAAATGCCACCCTTCATGAGACCTCTTTCTTGTATCCCTGCTGATCCTAAATGCTCACTCTGATTAAAGATCACAAATATATCTGTTGAAAATGTTTGTCTTTATCTCTTGTCATTGTACACACTTCTGAAGAGATTATATTATTCCAGCCAAATAGCATTACAGATAAGACATTGAGATGAGGTGGCAGTGCTGTGTCAGTCAGACCTCACACAGTGGGGAAACATGTGGAACATGTATTGGCAGTAAGCGGTTCATGTTTTTCTTTTCCTTTCCTTTTTGTGGCTCACATGCTGTGTCTCATCTTTTTGACTGCTGCTATTTTTTTGTCTGTATTCAGCTGAAGTTTGAGTGACAGGCTCCATGTTCTGTATGTCATGTTTTTTGCCATGTCAGTATTTTTTTCTGCACTGTTCCGTGGATTTTCCCATGCATTAAAATGTGGTTTCAATCCTTTTTCCCCACCAACTCAGTTTTTCTTTTTTTGTTAGATGATGCAAAAATCATAAATGCTATTAAACATTGGAGATGGATTTACTGTTACAACCCACAGTAACATTTTGTACCATTCATTATTGACAGGGCTGTTCATCAAAGGTGTCTTGATTCAAAACCTGGCACATTGGGGTCAAGGTGAAGAACTGGTAGTGAAAAATTTGACACTGCAAATGTGTCATATGGTGAATACTTCATGAGAATACTTTATAATGCATGCAAAGCAAGACATCATGGCAGTGACATAAATCAGAGGCCGCTTACGGCAAGGCTCGCACAACCAGAGCGATGTCTCTGGTCTTGTCAACCACATCTTATTTCCTGCTCTTTCTTCCTCTCCAATAAGATATTACAACATGACAGGAGTCGAGGACCTCTGGCCAGCTGCACTATTACTCAAAATACAACTGTCAATGCTCATATCTCGTATTTCCCTTCCTCCCATGACTTTCCCTTTAATTTCTTCCGAGCAGCAATGATACAATTGAAAGTGACCTCTGTTGCTGTCAAAATAGTATGTGTCTTGTCCGTAATGATTAGTGTTCAGTATATCAACAGTGACACATGCACCACTCGATAGGATGTTATTCAGAGCATTGATAATCATGGCATCCATAACCACAGTGCCATAATCAAGTAATGGCTACTGGTGCATGAATCAAAACAATTACATACCCATCACGTTCATGGAGCAGTGGGTGTTTAGATCACCATTAATTGAGTTGAACATTTTGTACTTTGAGAACTTGTGAATATTTCAAATACATTGTTTCCTTGTTAAATTTTGTCATTGATGGCAGCAGAGTTGGTTTTCCTCTCGGTTTTGCTGCAGGTGGTAATAACATTGTGCCTTTATAATCTGCTTTTTAGGGAGGCAGGAGAGTACAACAGACTCTCTTTCAGCTGCCTTTGCGTTGAATCGGTATCATCATGCACAAACAGGAGTTACTCAGTCAGGTGCCTTGCTCAACAGCACTATAGTTGTACTGTCGTTGGTTACCTTATGAATAATTTACCTCGACATTTTCCCTTCCAGTCTATTTTCTGTGAGTACTGGCAGTGTTTTTCTGCAATGACTCAGCTTACAAAACACGAAGAATATGAACACTGCTACACAATGTTGTACTCACACTTTAGGGGGGAAAAAAAGGCTTGAAGCAGTGATTGACGTTCTGCATGACTTACCATCCAGCTGTCAGTCTTGGAAATACTGTATCCAGTGAGAACCAGCCCGTCTTCACTGCGTCGATGTAAAAGTAACTCTGAACTGATGTGATGTTTTGTGTCTTTGCTGAATAGGATTTCGTCAACAACCTGGGCTTTATTAACATGTTGATTGTTACCAGTTATGACAATGTATGCTTCTAAATGACTGTGTCAGATGAAAGTGTTGCCCAGAACAGATTCTAATGACTAGAAGCAAAAGGCAAGTGCAGAGAAAAATCCATTATAGCCTCCCTTCGCCTCAATTACGCAACTTCCTTTTACTCTTTCTCTTGTCTTTGCAACAAAATGACTCATAAAGGGGAAACATTTCTTGACAGTTGTCCCTCAAAGGCATTTATGGTGTTGTGCAGAAATTGATGGAAGCACTTGTGTCAGTAGAAGACTTTTGCAACCCTTAACCACTTACCAAATACTCTGTAAAGTAATAATAGGAATTGTTGTGTAGCTGTATTTGTAATTCTTGCTGAGTTTGGCCTTTAATTTTCATGACTAAAACAGGTTCTGAAACAGAAAAGGCCTTTACATTTCTGCTGCAGCTGAATGTTGAACTTTGCCCACCAACGTGTGAGGTAATCTTCCTCTTATCATTCTTTTAGTCTCATAGAGTAGAATTGCCAGCTAAAGTTATACAATAGTTGTATCCTTATGTTTTTTAAGGTACGTTTATTGGTCTAACTTGGGACTAGTTTATCATCCATCCATCAACCATCCATCATCCAACACATTCAGGAAAACTAGAGTAACACATATCAACCTAACGAATATATACAGTAAACCATTTTAACAAAATCATCAGTCATTCAAACTTTTAATTATATAGCACGTTTCATAAAAAGAAACAATTGTAGGACAAAATGCTTCACATACAAAAAAGGCTAAATATTTGAAACTCTACAATTATCACTCCATAATCACACAATTTCTTTCATATTTTCCCCGGAACAGATAAAGAGAAGGTGGAGTTCGATCCCTAACAATAGATGACAATCAATAAACAAAAAAAAGAAATGTTACTTATCTTCACATTAAAAAAAAATACAAATGTAGAATAGAATAAAATCTTCTGTAAAATTGAGTTGAAATGTAGAATGAAAAAGGTGATGAGATCTAATAAAATATAACATTCAATGAAAGCATCACCTCTGCTGCATTCTGTCACTGAATAATTGATTGAGTAAGGTATATGTGTCTGTTATGTCTGCATGATGGGGCCTTGCATTGCCTTTAGGGATGCACCGATCCACATTTTTTCATATCTGAACCGATCCCGATACCCGAATTTGTATATCTGCCGATATCGATACTATTCCGATACCAGAGCTCTGTTTGCTTTAAGGCAACTTGAGGTTAGTATAAGGTCAGAAAAGGAAGCAATGCAAACGTTTTGTTCAATTGGGACAATGTTAAATTGAGATCGTGGCTCAGTGGTAGAGTCTGTCATCCAATAACCGGAGGGTTGGTGGTTCAAATCCCACTCTATCAAAAAGTCATTGTCGTTGTGCCCTTGGGCAACGCACTTTACCCACATTGCCTTGTATGAATGTTGGTGAGGGGCCGTTGGCGCAAAATGGCAGCCATGCCTCTGGCAGCTGTGTTACCATCACTGGTAGAACTGGTGCGAATGAATAATGGTCTCTGTATGCGCTTTGAGTCAGCGAAAAAAAGGGCTTTATAAATCCAAGCCATTATTATTATTAAACCTCGGAATAACTTTATTAATCCCTGGGGAAATTCTTTAGCAACGCAGCACAAACAGCAGTGTTTCCAGCACAAACGATTGGGACTATTTTCAGCTTCACGGAGGTGTGAATTGCCTGCTACAGTGTGGAGGAGCTGCTTTTCATTGTTTTGATGCCGTGGTCAGTACCGTTCTCCTCGGTGAGCTGGCGTTTTAAAACGGTGACGCCTGGCTACAGAAAGGATGCCTCGCTGTACAATGGCTTTGCAAACGTTGCACGTTTCTGTCTTGCTTTGTGGCGTTTTGAACGTAAAATACGTCTAAACAGACATGTTGTCATAAAAAGTTGGATGGCACAGTGCTACTACGCTAACCTGTGAGCTGGCTACAAACTGTGGAACGGATTAGCTGACTCATTACTTTGCGTCTCAATGAGACCTGCCTCCGTTCAGGAAATCCATTCCACATTTTGCAGGCAGCGAGCATAGCGGCGGCAGGGAAACACTTGTGGAGTCATTTCAGCAGAGTGAAGCACAAACGTGGCCCATGGATCAGAAATACCGGCAGGTTGGATCGAAAATTTCCGATCCGTGAATTACGTTGATATCAGAACCCGATACTGGATTGGATCGGCCCCGTCCCTAAATGCCTTCAAGTTTTCAGTAGAAAGGACTCAGTGTCTGCTAATAAGAAAGATTTTCGATAATGAGGTTTCTATGATTTTCGTCTTCAATAGACTGAAGATCTGCATTTTCTGACTTGACAGTCAGATTACCCAACCAACTGGAGATCCCGCACCATAATATGGCTTGCTCCTTAGGAAATAAAAGAGCAGATGGATTTGTGCAGACACTTATCAGTGTACCAGTGTACTCACTAGTGCCACACATGGTCCCTGGCTCTTCTGCACGGCATTACCGAGTACTCACCTGGACTCACTTTCAACCTTCTCCCTGTCTGTGACTTGATGGCCATTCCAGTCTGGCTGTTACAGGAAACAGCTACGGTGTAATTTCTCTGCTGGATGCTATATGTGGATGTAGAGTGATAGCTATGCATGTGACATGTTCTGTCATGGTTATCTTGCCAGCCTACACCTCCTGGGCTCACGCATGACAGCATCAGTGATGGCTTCTCAATTGCACTGCTCCGTATCTCTGGGATTAAAGACATATCTCTGGGTTTGTAATTGATAGCATTACCATTCTAATACCAGATATGTGAGCTGTTAACCACTGAACATTCAGCAGAGAACTGTTGAGAATGAAAGGTTGTCATCTGTCTTTTCCTCTTCTCTGATTCACCCATGTGAGTTCTCACATAGATGATTCTGAATTGACAGGAAGTCAGAACATGCAAACTCCATGTTGAAAAGCTCCTTTGGCCTTTAGAATCAATCTATGAATGTTCTGATTGTGAGGCGGCAACACTGGTGTATCACTCCAACGTTCATAAACCAATGGGTGAAATTGAAATGTGGCTTAAGCAAATTCATCATAGAGGTGATTTAATCTAGGTATTTAAATGATTGATCAAAATGAATTCAATTATTTTATTGATTGCAAACTTGAATGGAACATGAATAACATTGCTACCTTTCTTGAGTTGCATAAGAAGACTGTAATTCTATTAAGTACGGTGAGTCTGATGGTATCAAAGGTGTATTCCTTCAGTGTGACCACTGCTGGACTGTGATAAAACACTCACATTTGAATGTAAGATGATGTTTGTACATTTGGCAGGAGTGCCAGCCGAGTTTTGAGTGAATCCTTAATTCACAAGATTTGTGATCTGATTTCATGCGCCTCTTCTCTCCTCTCTTTTCCGCTCCTTTGCTCTTTGCTGTCTGATTCCTACTGTAATAGTTGTAGTCATTTAGAAAGAGGATGCTCAGTTCTATTATTGGACTCTGACCTGGAAGATTCTGACACGTATAGTTTGTGGAGAGTGTCTCATTTGATAACTGTTTCCCTCATAACTCAATTAAGTAATCTAAATACAGTCTGGTGCATGATCTCTCCTTATTGTACACCAAAATCCTCTTTCGTGCATCTCTGTGCATCACAACTTGATACAAAGAGCATGCACTTTTGGAAAATGTTTAAATTAAACATCCCTTTTACAGTTTCTTCTCACCTAACGACCATGTTTGGCTATGTGTGTAAAGACGTAGTGTTTGCACGAAGCTGCCACAAATATTAAGCACTTTTATGCAATGAACCTGCAGCTTACTGCCGTGATCATGATTTACTTAAAACTGTTGAGAAAATAAATATATTATTGATGCGTAAAGGAAGGATCTTGATACGGCTTTCTGCTGTTGACATTATAAAGCTGTATTACAGAAATGACTTAAACATGTTGCCACGGAATCATTTTCTTCAGTCTTGAAGACAATCCAGTGCTTGCGCCTGGTCCATTTACTTATCATAATATGATTGTGCAGTGGTTCCATCTTGGCATTCACTGAGCTGCATCCTTTAGCAACACACGGATAGAGATGACTAATCCAACTGTTCTTTAATCTCTCACATAGCTTTGCCAAAACTTGTTAGAACAGTTTCACAGCGGCAAGTAACAATTATTTTCATAATTGATATGACAGTTAAATTATTTATCTATTGTTTGGTGTGTAACATATCAGAAAATTGACAGAAAAATAGAAAAACTCTCTAGATCCAATAAGTGGAAACAACAAGCGTTTCCTTTCCGACAACGTGCAAAGAAATATTTTTTGTCTTCTGTGCTCACAGATTGGTGTTTTTGGTCTCTGAGTGTGAATTTCTCCATTGACTCATAGTTTCGGGTATATTTTGTACAATCATCTAAAAAATGAAAGATGGAGGGAAATGAGATGCAGGAAAAATTACATTAAACTGTTGTTGTTCTTTAAAATCTTAGTTTATTCCCCATTTCTCATCTGATTGTTCATACCTACATAT
Source organism: Lipophrys pholis (assembly GCF_963383615.2). NCBI lineage: Eukaryota > Metazoa > Chordata > Actinopteri > Blenniiformes > Blenniidae > Lipophrys > Lipophrys pholis. Next base: position 18,099,084 of record NC_137636.1, on the reverse strand, counting down.
ACAGAAGGATTTTGGGTTTAGGCCGTCCGTGACCTGAGAATAACATGCTGACATATTTAGAAACTAGTCTAAATGACACCAGTCTATGTAAAAACAAACAAAAAAACAAAGACATGCCGCCGTTGAGATCCAGACCATTGAGCGAATGCAGATCCTGTACTTTGTGGACTTGGAACTTCAATCACAATCCATTAGCGTTTTGCCAACAGCTCAGGGGGTCATGAGTGTCAAGTTAAACTCATCCATTCGGGGCTTTTATGAGTACGACATTAGGCAGACCAGAAAATAGTCTCTCAGTCTTTGACTACCATCACTTTCCCTCCAGTGGAAGATTGAGGGACCCAAGAGCAGCATACAGATATAAAAACTAATTTGTTCCTGTACCCAATAGGATTTTTAATGCCAGGAACTAATGCTCATATGTGCTGCCTCTTTACTCCTTAAATACAAAAGCTTTTATAGACACACAGGAACTGTACACTAACTTGCAGTTTTCCGGTATCCTGATTCAGCATTTGTGGTGTCTGTGAATTTTACTTATATATTACAAAAATGGCAGAATGCAGAGATGTTTTGTCTTGGAAAAAAAGTAAAGATATATCCAGTGGTTTTACATATTTACTGCATGTACTAAGCAACCGACATAGAGCATGACTAAGTGGGTTAAGTGTAAAAAGATCCCTAAATAAAAAAAAGTTCTGTTGTCAGATTCTCTCTCTCTCTGAGAGCAGCACCACATTCTCTGTCTTCTGGTGACTTGGTCAGAATCACAACAACCCCAAAATCAATGAAACAACACAGAACAACAGAATGCCGACACACAGCAACAGTGTGAGAAACAGAAGGCAGAAAGTGTATTAGCTACATGTCTAGAAACATGATGAACTACTGATATACGCAGGTCAAACGCAATGGAGAATAGCATATTAAGAAAACAGAACAAAAAAAAAAACAACTTGACTGAGACATTTTGTAACCTGGTGTTGGTGTATATCAAACACCGGCTAATTGCATGTTCCAGGATAACCTCCCGTATATGAGAGCAGTGTGGAGTGGGCTCCCCCTGGGGTAGCACCGGAGATCTTCATTAGGGATGTGCAGTATCATCTCCTGCTGATTTGTAAGGACTTATTTTGAAAATAAATAGTAAATGGTGGGCAGAACATTGATTTTTTTGTTAGAGCACTCAATGAATTTACGGAAAGTTTGATATAGAAAAAATATAAAAATAGTAGTGCTGTCAATCGATTAAAAAAAATTTACTACTTAATTGCACTACTTTCTGTAATTAATTGCGATTAATCACATTGTTTTTCTACTGAAGACTGAAGCTTGTAATTTATATTTATTGAGGGAAAACCACGGAATTAATGTCAACTCAACACACACAGATGATATTTAAATTAAAAGACTATTTTATAACGTCCTTTTAGCTTTGCATGAAACTGTTTATCTCCAAGATTAGCAAAATAATAAAAACATAAATAAATAAATCAATTAATTAATAAACATCTAACAAAAGTCTGTGTTTTGTTAGAGTACAGGTCAACCACTTTGAGAATTTGAATATTTCTACAAAGTTGTAAACTTATTACATGAACTAAGTGGCAATAATATACTGTAATACACACACGAGAGACAGAGTGAGAGACAGTAACATCCATAGAGAGAGAGAGAGAGAGAGAGAGAGAGAGAGAGGAGAGAGAGAGAGAGAGGAGAGAGAGAGAGAGAGAGAAGAGAGAGAGAGAGAGAGAGAGAGAGAGAGAGAGAGAGAGAGAGAGAGAGAGAGAGAGAGAGAGAGAGAGAGAGAGAGAGAGAGCGCACACACACACACACACACACACACACACACACACACACACACACACACACACACACACACACACACACACACACACACAGGGGAGAGCCAGGGAAAGAGAGAAAGAGGAGAAATTAATATTTTACCTGCAAATATTTCCTCCAGCTTTAGTAGTTTGGTGGCTGCTTGGCAACCTGCTGTTTTGCTGCAGAATTACTTCTGTGGTCGTTAAATTCAGCTTTACAAAGCAAAGCTAATGACTTTCACTTTCTCAATCAGCCGTCAGGTAACTTTTAAAGTGAAACTTTCTGCCTTAATATTATTCCACTCGTATTATACTGCTCTATTGTCAAAGTGCTGCGCCCAGAGACGCTGCACATTCTGCTGCTCCAGTAAGGGAGTAAAGAAAAAAAACAAAAAACGGAAGTAAATAAAACTATGTTGATTTTGTAAAAAAGTTTTTTTTAACGTATTAAACGTTTCAAATTGATTAAATAAATTAATGCGCTATTTTTAACGGCACTAAAAAATTGTAATTAAAAAATGACTTTAGTGCAAACCAGTAAGTGTAGCACATTGTAGACTACACATGTCTAACTGTATAATTTACATTTTATATTCTGTATATGGAGCTCAAGAGCCATTGAGAGGTATATGGTATACACATGTGCACCTTGTGTAGCAGCAGTTATTAATGGTGGGTCTAGAGTGTGAATGGATGACTGTGATGATCATGTGAAAGTACATTGAGCCTGCTCAAGCTGAAAACATATACGCTACATAAGTGACACATTCACCATTCACGACTGCACGAACTGACTTTCTCTTTTCCTCAGTATTATACTCATGTTTTCTTAAGGCTGGAACATTTCTATCAGGAATGTCTTCAGTTCTAGATAAGTATACAGATAGATAGATACTTTATTAATCCTGAGGGAAATTCAAGTAATACATTGAAAACCAAAACTGTGTTACTTCTGGTCTGTTTTTCATCTTCTTTTAACAGAAAGGAATCTATTCTCCCTATTAAATACCTTTCTTTAACATTGGCGAGGAAATAATGGGCACTTAGCCAGCACTTTACTGTGTCTCAACCGATTAACTAGCAGCTTAGATTTAAAACACAGAGCACCTCAATTACTAGGTGCCTCAACTCATCACCTGCAAACGTAACATATTAGACAGCTCAGCTCTCTTATTTGTGTTGGAATTTATCAACCAGTCTCTTTCTATATTGAAGATCATTTGGTATCTTCCTGTCTTGTTAGCCATTTGCTTCAAGAGGTAGCACTGAGGTGGTGGAGAAAAACAAAGCCTGAAGTAAATGGAAAGGGAGAGTTCATTCTGTCTTCATCCAGCTGTATGTGTTACTTGGTTAATAACTGATTGATCTCGGGGGGAAAGGTGCTTGCAATAGAAGTAAATCAACATATGTCACTGTATGATTACAACAAACTACATTTTAGGTGTGTTTTGAATGATCAGGAATTTAGCAATGCATCAAGGGTGATAAAAGTGCATTTAGCGGAAGCTTTGTTCAAACTATTCTTGCTGTTAAGTGGATTCAAATCATGTCTGTGCATGTCTCTAGAAATGCTGGAGTTCCCTTGCTTGTGAGTTAATTAAAATGTACAGTTATTTTTGAGGTCATTTCCCAGCGTGTCACTAAAAATGACATGCTGGGAAATGACCTATTAAAACGTGTCTCAAATTTAGTTTAAAAACTCTTTTGATTTAACTCAAACCTACAAATCGACATGAACTTATTTTGATTTATGTTTTCTAATTCAAGAAACAAGTCATATAGATGCATGCTGGGTGGAATTTATGACTTGGTGTCTTAGTAAGACTTGATGTTGCCAATGGGACACAGACAGTGCAAGCCTATAATAAATCCTACAGGTGCTCCAGTCGCAGAGCCTTCACTCTCCAAATAAAACCCTGAACTAGCAAATGTTAACATTTTCCATTTATTCCCTGTGGTTTGGAGTTCAGAGTTAATTGTTTGAGTCTTACCCTCAAAGTTTGAAAGTTGTGACGGCAACGACTTGCAAGGATGTCAAAAGGCTTTTTCTTTGGACTGTCCTAAAGCTTTTAATTGCTATGTAGGAGCTTGTATACCTGCATGCACATTTGGGGATAGCCCAGATGGGATATCTGTCCACCAACCTGTCAGCGAAGCGCCCCCTGGATGCCTGAGTGAGTGTGAGTCTTGTGAAGTGTACCTAACGGGCGAAACTGGCTGCTGACTCATTCAAGCAGGATATTTGGCAGAAGTGATTAAAAATCTTGATTTGAAGATAGCTATCTGCTCAAATGCAGTAAATCATCTGAGTTGGACAGCAATCAACAGCCTCTTCAGTTCACTCTTCTCACCAAATATTTAATCTAGTCTTCTCATCTGTCTTAATCATGCGTGACCTGAGGATTATGGATATATTCAGATCAGGCTGAGAAAATTACAGGAAAGGTTCTGCAGCACGATCCAGTGGTCAAACAAGTGGCAGACGTGTCTGTTTAACTAAACATCGAGAAACACAACATGCTGCCATTAGAATTTGTGCTTAATATGTCAAACAAACAGCGCTCCGCTTCAGTGAGGGGTGAATGCAGACTTTGACACATATGCGTCATGACACACACGTGTTCACTGACATATGGAGTGAAACATGGTAGCATTAACTTCTTGATAATATGTGGTCTGATTATGGCTGCAGAGTTGCTCTAGGCAAATTGAGAAAGTGGGGGAAAAAGTAAGTGTGCGCGTGTCTGTGTGTGGGGGGGGGGGTGGCGGTGGAGGGAGTCAAAGGCAATGAGGGGGGTTAGGCAAAGAGACATGCTTGGCGAGAAGGATGGAGAGGAAGAGTGAGTGTGAAGAGCAAACGGAGAGGGTTGAATAAAGCTTCCGGGCCCCAGAAGGCCGAGCTCTCAGACATTTTAATCAATAACCGCAGCTCTATCAAAGGACGGCTGATAGGCCGGAGACAGAGGGATTGTTCTGCACTCACTGCCTCACCCCTAAGGAGTGACTCAACACTCTGGGACAGGGTTAGGACGGAGAGGGCAGCAGAGACAGATGGAGGAAGAGAATGACAGGGAATGAGCGAAGGACAGATAGCACAGCGGAGGGAGGGAGAAAAAGCTACAGACAATAGAGATACAATTACAGAGACTGAGGGAGGCAGAAGAGGGTGAAGTTTTTTTGATAGATTTTCTGCTAGTGTTGGTTATTTTCTGCCATTATGTCACACACAGAAAATTGTGAGCATGCAGGCAAAATCAAAATCTTTTATGTGGCTTGACAGACTGCTCCAGCTTAAATATAAAGACTGTATTCGTTCTTTGTGTGTGAGATGAAGGCGTAGAGAGAGAGAGAGAGAGAAAGGTACATGTGTGCACACAGTTAATTGTGTGTTACTGAAAGTGTTGTTGATATGAATCTCGGAGGAACTATTTAATAACTTGACATTTTTCTGAATAAATCTGTTCTGGACATCTTATCTGTGCTTCTTTGTAACTTGGTGGGATAGCTGTTTTTGTTCCTCCTGTCCCTTTATCCTGAAGCGATTTCAGTGGAAGTGATAGGGGACCAAATCCTCGAAATCCAACCGGAGCCATTATGAGGCTTTAGTGGTCTGAGATAGACAATCCAAGTGGCTGCTAAATTCCCACTTTGTATTGTCGCTTCACTGCAAAGGCTCAGCAAGGAAATACTTGCTCATGTTATTTGTTGAACTTAGATGGCCAGTACCTTACATTTGCTTCAGTTTAGCTTGAAAACACAGTTTCACAAATGTATTTCATACATTCAAGGCAGTCCTCACTGCCAGGGAGGATGGGAGCAACTTAGGTTAAATGAAACTTTGGAAAATATGAACCTAGCATAGTTATGTCTGCATGGTTCCCAAAAAATATAATCCTGTCACAGTCTGTGATATTCCAGATGATTTAATATTTTGCTCTCTTACCATCGTCATAAGTGCTGTATGGTGAGCAGTTGTATAGTTTGTGTTAATCACATGCCTGTACTTGCACCAAGGTAAGGCCCAGGTCATGACTTCAGGGGGTCAACATTTTTGGGTTGTTGTTTGGGATAATCTGTGGTTTTTCTTTGGAACAGATTCTGATAAAAAGAAACAAGTGAAAAATACAAATACAATATTTTTCTGTATTTTTAGAATGGAATGAATGAAACAAATTTGGAACAATATAAAACTATGAGGCTAGTTGTGATTGTGAGTGTGTCTCACTCTGATTACTCTGTTGTGGGTATGAATGAAGGCAAGGCAAGGCAACTTTATTCATAGAGCACCATTCAAACACGAGGCAATTCACAGTGCTTTACATAGAAATAAAGGAAAAATCAAGACATACAGAATAAAGAAATACATTAAAGCTTTAGAATAAATGAAAGAAATGCATTAAAACAAATAATGAAGAAAAATATAATAAATGAAGTAAGAGATTTTTTAAGATAAGTTTAATAAGTAACTAAAATAATTTTTTTATTCAAAAGCCTGTGCATATAGGAATGTTTTAAGTCCTGATTTAAAAGAAGTGAGTGTGTCAGCAGTCTACAGGTGTTTAGGAAGAAATGCTCCTTAGCATGAACCAAAAACATATACTGTATGGTGACTTTCATCCCCAGTACCATGCTGAATTTGGCTAAAATATGCCATTGCTCCACACTGAAAAAAATCATTCTCAGTCATTTCCACAAGCACAAACATTATTTGTTGAGTTAATGTAATTTAATCATGTCACACATTTCCATCTATTCATATTAAGTAGATTGAATCCAATTTATTCATATTATCTGAACAACATGTATTAGGATGAACCATTTTACAACAAGAAAGTCAATATGCTCATGTTAATCAAACATATTTCTGATATGTAAACTGAAAAACTGCACAGTAGATATTTTTGAGCGCATTAAGACAAATAAAGATTTGCTGTGATGGCAAAATCACAACATTCAGCCTGTCAATAAATCTGCTCTCTGCCAATCACAGCTGGGCCGAAGTCTTGTCAGCTGTGCTTTGCAGTGATTGATGATGTGGAGAAGAGATCTGACGATGGAGGCCAACTCCAATGAAAAGGCTTTGTTTTGTCACAATACAATTCTGTGGTTGCTGACTGTGTGTCTTTACTTGAGGGTATTTGCACCTCTAACTTAAACTTTGGGAGAGTCCTGAAAATTGTAGACTCCTTGGCTACAACACCTGCATGTGTCTGACTGGTTCCCCCTTAAACTCTCCAAAAGACCTGAACCTAACATGAAAACCTGGACACCTCGAATAAGGGAGGACAAAAAGCGAAGTGACTCCAGCAGCTTTCAGCAAGAAAATTCAAAGAGCTTCATGAAAAGTATAAAAGGCAAAATAGGCGATCTTTGGAAAATATATAGAAATCAGGCATCACCTAAAATTAGTAGTAAAGGGTCAAAGAAAAACAAACAACGTAGAACGAAAGAAGAAAAAATGAAAAGCTCAAAATGTGGTTCACATAGCTTCACATAAAAAGTTCAGCCTAATAAAATGTAGGAAGGTCATAAGCTCCGGGGAGTCTGACAGCTGGAGCAGACATGTTTTCTGGGAGATCGTCTCAGATATATGAAAAATAAAAGCTGTACGCTACCTCTGCGTGTTTAGTTTTGACTCTGGGGACAGTGGGCAGATCTGTTCCAGACGACCAGAGAGGCCTCCATTGTTGAGAAAGGAGAAGCAGAGCAGAAGTCTATTTTGGTTCTCAACCATTCAGTGCTTTACAAGCCAACGGTGAAATCTTAAAGTCAATTCTTTTGACAAACACTAAGCCACTGCGAAGACTTTGAATATGTCACATATGACCTTTATCCTATTCTTTTTACTCTTACACACATTTTTGTGACTCGTCACTTTTTTCTATGAACGTCAGAAACTTTTAAGTTGCTTTATAGAAAATAAGTTCTATTATTTAAGTCTGTCAGTCAAAACTATAGTTTGGTTTTTAGAGGAAGGAGCGCAGTCGGTTTGTAAATCTCAAAAGATTTGGCGTTTGGCTGCATGTTTAAAATAATAAACCAGAATGGGTTAGGATCATCAATGCCCTCTACAGGAAGGGCCAGAGCAGTCTCTATTTTGGGAGTCGGCTGAGGTCTTTCAAGATCTGACACTTCTCTGTGTAAATATCACATTAATTTCTTTAGCGTCAATCTTTATCATGTAGATCCTGGTTGCGGAATGAGGGTTCAATGTGTGGTGGCTGGCTCACTCTTATAAGGAGTAGACAGCTGGATGGGAACAGATATTATCTGTAACATTCTTCACTACAGTCCACACTTCTCACTTCACAACAAGCACATTTCCTGCTGACATTTTCTTTCCATCAATCACATTGTGAAAGGAAAATAGATTTCACTTATATAGCACTTTTCCACTGCTTGAGCAGTCCCCAAAGCGCTTTACAATGGTAATCACATTCACCCATTCACACACCAATGGAGGTGGCTGCCATGCAAAGCACTCAGTGCATCCATTAGGAAGACTTTTGGGTTCAGTGCCATGTGGACAGATAGGGAATCGAACCTGCAACCTTCTCAACAGACAAATGCAAAGCAAGAGGTTTATTTCACTGAGGTGTGAAACATTTTGTTCGCTCTTTTAATAATACTGCTGTAAATATTTCAACATATAAATATATAAATAAGTTACTATGTAGATGTTCAAATAATTGGGGTAATACTTTTAAATAATTTTAACAACTACTGAAAAAGACATTAATTCACATTTTGAACCTCACATTGCTATTTAGTTATTTACCTTTTCTTTTCTTTTCTATTCTATTCTATTCTATTCTATTCTATTCTATTCTATTCTATTCTATTCTATTCTCAAGGACCATGCTAGATATCTTAAAGCTCTGCTGCTGCTCTGTGTGTGGTGTGTTTCATAGAAAATGTGTGTGCGATAGAGAACATCTCTGAGGAAAGTGTAACAATTGAATTGTGACAAGCAAACAGCTCATCTGGAGGTGTGTGTGTGTGTGTGTGTGTGTGTGTGTGTGTGTGTGTGTGTGTGTGTGTGTGTGTGTGTGTGTGTGTGTGTGTGTGTGTGTGTGTGTGTGTGTGTGTGTGTGTGTGTGTGTGTGTGTGTGTGTGTGTGTGTGTGTGTGTGTGTGTGTGTGAATGAGAAATTATTAATTACACAGTCCGGTCTTGTCCTGCTGTTCTGGTGTCACTGAGCACTGCTGTGTGTGCGTGTGTGTGTGGGTGTGTGTGAGTGTGTGTGTGTGTGTGTGCACACATTTGCAGGAAATGTTGTGTGTTTTTGTCTCACATGTGCACCTGTCTTTGTGTTTAAATGTGTGACTTACGCTGTCCTGGTTCTGTAACCCCCCTTCCCCCCCCAAAAATAAAAAAACACCCCCAAAAATCCAGCTCAACTCACATTACCTCTAATTAATGCAGAGGAATCGCTGTCCTACCTTCTTTTCTATTATTACCTCTGCAACGTGCACATTAAAATATACTAAACCCGACATGGCAGCTGTATTTTCAAAAGGCTGTTCTAAGGATTCTGGGTAGAGCTGCATTTGAATATGAAATGATTGTGATTGCATTTAAATAAACCTCATTTGAATTTTGTACCACTTTGAAGATGAATTTAATCAGGAGGTGAGTGTAAATGCAAAACTTGAAATGTCCCACTTTTCCACCTTAAACAATGCAATATACAAAAGTATTTGAACAGATTTTGGTAAAACCCACAAGCAATACTTGCTAATAAAAACATTAAGAAATACGAGGGGCAATTGAAAATAGATGTCTGCTTTTTCTTATTTGGTCTCACAAGTTGTGTCTGACATGAGGAACAACTTCATGGTGGTAAAGAACAAACCAAAAGTTCTTCATTTACTCCATGCTCTATTACCAGGCAGCTTCCCGAAAGGAGATGTGCACGCTCAAACTCAAAGCCCCCACTGCAAAAAAAATGGAGGGGTCAGTCAGTGTAATAGTTGAACAGAAGCCCTCATGTGACCTTCAGCCCCTGTCAGGGAAGTGGAAAGAGATCTGCAGCTGACATTTGACCTCTGTAATCAGCCAAGAGCTCACAGCTAAAGCTCAAGATTTAAAAAGTCTGAGTTCAATTTCTTATCCTTGTCCTGCAGGGTGTTTTCTATTTATGATTTCTTTATATAAAAGTGTGAAACATTTTCCAGTTATCGCCACTATCGTTACTTAAATCTAAAATGTTTTAGCGTCGTTAAAACCAAAAGCCTTTATGGAATGATTATACAACTTAAACTTTCACATATAGATTGAATCACGCTTCTGGTATAGAGTCGTGTAGTGTGTGAATGTATTTACAGTGGAGCAGGCAGCAGGTTGCAAACAGCTCAATCTTTTAGAGAAAAATCACTTGTTTCAAATGCAAAACTGATGACACATCCATCAGCTTTCTTATCTGAATCAGTGGTTAAAGGCTGTTAGATGCTGTACATGCTGTCAAATCCTGTGGGACGAAATTTCAGAGACCATGAATAATCTGGACTTGACCACACTGTCAACACTTTTCACAAGGAGTACTTTTCCCCTACTCGACAGTACTGAAGAAAGCTGTTGACAGGAAGGTGTGTGGGTTATCCAGAGGAACCAGGACAGTTTTCTCAGACGGGGCTCCCTCTTGCTGAGTTTGTCGTTTTTGGGTGCTTTTTGTGCACCACAAACAAAATCCTTTTTTTTTTTTGTGTGTCTGGGTGGCACATCAAATCCTCGGTAAATAAAAACAAACAGTTTATATGGGAAGATACTGTTGAGGCTTAAGAGGGGTGCATGTTTTTCCAGTTGCACGGTTTTGTTTTACCAAAGCCAAGTATGTGTGAAATTGCTCTTGTTTGATTTTTCAAATTGATTGCTGTTTGAAAACAAACAAAGCAAACAAGTTTATTATATATTATGCACCCCTCCAACCTGTGTGTGGTGGACATGCTGCCCACAGCCATCTATCTTTGAGCCCCACGAAAAAACAACAACCCCCACATCAGGTTAACCCTCCTGACTTGCAGAGAAAAGACCCAGCTTCACGTTTGGTGGGGAGTTTGCATGGTTGCCTTTGTACTCTGGCTTTAAACTGGCTGTAGGTGTGAATGCTTGTGGTTGTGTGTGTCTGTGTTAACTGGGATAGACTCCCGTCACCCTGCAGTCCAAACGTTGGCAGAGTGGATTGATGGAAGAAAAAGTAATTCTAGGAATTGTCTTGAAGCTGACTGTTGAGCAATGCGAAACACTGCATTGTGACTACACTGTGAAACATTTGTGTTGCTTCTTAAACTGATTCCTAAACCCACAAGTCATTATCCCTGCAGGTGGGATTTTACCTTCCAAATAACTTCCATTGGACAGCTGAGCAATGAGGTGGGGGTGTTGATACAGACAGTAAATTCACTTGCGGCAATGGAGAGAAGCAAAGAGGGAATAAAAAAAAAGTCAGTGACAGAGAAGCACTGAAAAGAGGATGGTATACAGTAAGAGACAGAGGGAGAGAGAGGGAATGGTGAAGAGCAGGGAAGGCAGATAAAAACAGACTTACAGATGCACAAACTGACAGCCTCTCGACATGAAAGAAGAAGGAAGAGAATAAAAGAGAATATTAAAGGAACTATAAGCATGCACTTATATCTACACACACACGCACACAGAGCAGCAGGGGTGTGTATGTGTAGTGCATGCCGTGTGTGTGTGTGTGTGTGTGTGTGTGTGTGTGTGTGTGTGTGTGTGTGTGTGTGTGTGTGTGTGTGTGTGCGTGCATGCTTGTTTTTATTAGAAGCGTTTCTCAAGCTGGAATAAAAAAGGGAGAAGCGTGAGAAAAAAAATGCGCTAGAGCCTCCGAGATCAAGGAGCAAAATCTGGCACAGTGTCATGTGTGTTTTAAAACAGAGAGCTAGATAGATGGAAGGAGACACAGGGAAGGGAGGAGAGAAAGCTGGACGGACCACGAGCCAGGGGGAGACAGGGAGGGAAGAAGGATGGGGAGAAGGAGTAAATTAGAGAGGGGGAAAGGTAAGTGGCGCTGAAAGGGAGACTTTCTTATTGTGCTCCCTATTTTTTCGCACACTTTAGTGTGAAACCTTGACATCTACTGAAACACACACACACACACACACACACACACACACACACACACACACACACACACACACACACACACACACACACACACACACACACACACACACACACACACACACACACACACACACACACACACACACACACACACACACACACTGCGAAGTAGCTGCACAGCATAACATGCTCGATATCACACAGTATAATACAGAAAAGCACAAGTTCACACTCAATTCAGATCTATAATGACTGAACACATTTTCATGACTGGGGCTTAGCAGAACGGCTTGGGAGCGTTTCAAAGGTACCGAGCTTCTTCGTGGGGGTTCACTGTGAAAATGGGTAGCTGATACAAATCTGTGGAAGAACGTGGAGCTGTAGAGCAGAGTGGGGAGAGATGAGCAGACAAGTTAAAACTATTCTTAGCCTGCTGCTGTTAACTGCCTTGGCATCCTCACACATTCACACACTCAGAAGAAACAGCACTCTGAAGGGAGAATGTGCTGCATATTCGTCATCCATGTAGACCTGCAGTAGATTGGAGTGTGTTGAGCATGTTTGCATGTGATGGAGGGACTATTAAAGAGGACTTTTTGAGGAGGTAAAGAACCTGTGAAAAGTAACAGAAGTATAGAGGAAGCATAGAGAATGAGAGGAGCAGAAAAAAGGAGAGATAACCGATGTTCTTGTCCGTGTATTAGCTCTAATTCCTCCTAATGTAGCTGGTATTAAAGGGAGAGTTCACCCATTTTCTCTGACCTTGACTATAGCACTCTGAGACGGTATGGAGATACAGAGCTGGTGGATATTGTCTGGCTGTGGGCCAGCAGTTCATCTCCATGTCATTCTAAGAAAAAAATTGAAGCCCTCCTTGTTTTACTGCTCCATATTTTACCTTTTTTGTCGTCCTTACATCAATTTTCCAGCTGCTTTTTCTCCTCCTCTCGAACACATTTACAGTACACAGAATATCATGCAAATGGTTTTAAAATGCATGATGCATTAAATTCAGTACAAACTGCCTTTAATTGTGACTCAAAAGGTGAAACTGCAATGAAGCCTAACAGAAAATTAGTTTTACCAATTTCATTTGCTGAATTACAATAAAGCAAAGAACCAAACAAGAAAGCCCTGAAAATGAGAGTGAAGCCCAACTATGGCTATCTACACTCAGCGCAGCTGACCGTCCAAACACATTCTGTGTAAAGTGAAATCTGTACATAGGCAAGAAAACACAAGCAAACATGACTTCTGTAAACATCAAAACATGCAAACATCCTGGAGTTTGGTTGCTGGCTTTTTTGCGAACATATACTCATTTACATTACAGCGCTGAATGTAAACCTGCGTTGGATTTTAAATGATCTAGAGGTTTTATTCAGCTAATAAATATGCTATTTATTAGTGAGACAATATGTCGTTGTTGCTCAGAATCAGCAGCGATACAGATGAGGTGATCTTCTGTCTTTTTATTATTCATTAAGCTGCAGTCGAAACAGACATGTTAGCTATAAAAAACCCAAAACAACAACTAAAGGCAAAAACTAAAAAGGGAGTTTTGTGCTTCTTTAGCAACAATTTGTTATTTTGCTCAACTGAAGTAGTGCTTCATTTGATGGAAGTAGGGTTTGTGAGCATGTGTATGCACTTGTTTTTCTGTGGCTATTTCACTCTAATTTGAATACGATTTACACAAGATGATCCACTTTGCTATTTTTGTACTTTTTACACTCATAAGTAAGCACTGTGCACACTCATTAATTTTCAAACCTTTTAATCAGTTTTTCTTTGTCAAGATGTTGATCCTTTTAAATGAAAAGATGTTTCTTTTCTTTCTGAAAACAAATGCTGCTGTGTATTGTTTCAAAAAAATAAATTCCTAAATAATATTTCATATATTATATTAATAATGATTACTTTGTATTCAAGGTTGATTATTATGAGTATTGTAATTGAGTACAATTTAAGCAATTTATTAGTTGTTGTAATTCATTACAACATTTCAGTACTTCTTTCACTTGTTTGTGTACCTTTGTGATAAACAGGTAGAAGTTGAGTGGACACAATGAATATGAGCTGACTTTGTCGGCCCACTTCTCTCTTCTCTCACATTTCTGCTTCAAAGAATTTCTCTGCTTCTTTGTTCCTATTCCTGACCTCCAGTTATTTGAAAAAAATAACTGCAAGTTGTTATTCATGAACACAAATAGTGCAACATGGAAATATCTTGCTCTGTTTCTCTCTCTCTCTCTCTCTCTCTCTCTCTCTCTCTCTCTCTCTCTCTCTCTCTCTCGCTCTCTCTCTCTCTCTCTCTCTCTCTCTCTCTCTCTCTCTCTCTCTGTCACCCTCACTCTCTGTGTGTGTCTTTACATTTCCAAATGTGGAACAGATTTACCAAATTACAGCATGAACCTGCATGGCCCCTACCCTCCTGTACTTCTATATTCGTTATTGCTTTGATGAAGTAGAAATGTCAATAACAGCTTTTCAGATAATGAATAATATCCCGTTCAAGTTAATGACCTGTCACCAAATTAAAATGCAAAAATAATCTTTTATGTCTCCAAAACTGACAGATTGAGTTGATTTTGACATCATATAATTCTTGACATGCATTATTCAACTCTGAATACAAACTAGTTTTAAGGTCTCGGTGGAATTTTCTCATAAACAAGTCAAAGTCATGCTTATGTTCAGTGTTGCTCCAAAAAAACACAACGTGCCACTTCTTGAGATTTAACAAACGTGTTAAATGATTTCCATCTTCATTAAATATTTGCAATGATAAATTATCAGCATTTTGAATCCAGTATTGTTTACGTTCGTGTTGTCTGGCAATCAGTCCTCTCCTTCCGGAGCTTTTTTTGGCGCATTGCTACAAATGTTGGCATCCAACAGTGAGCATGGGAGAAACAAACCAAGGACTTGCTCAGAGAAAACAGGCCATTAGCTTTAGCTGAGCTCCAAACTCATCAGCAAACGATTATGAAAGTCGAAATGTGTCAACATAATTTTTGTAATAATGGACACGGATCAACAATAGCGCAAAGCCAATGTGTCTCCTGTTGTTTGTGTGTTGACATAGGACGATATGATGACCGATTCAATAATGAAAAAAATATATATATAATAAGGTAATGTATTGTGTAGTTTCAATTTTGAAAGAAAGGCATACATCATATTACCATGTTGTCTTGCATCATTTGATCATTTGGATGTGGTCTGAGAGATGTTTTCAAGTTAAGCTAAGTTTGAGTTTTTAGGGTTAGTTATGTGGTCGTGGTTGAAGTCTGCAGGAAACTGATGTAGGAGAGTGCAATTTCTCCTGACTGTGGTGTGTGTGCGTGTGCGTGTGCGTGTGCGTGCGTGTGCGTGTGAGTGTGCGTAGCAAGTTTTCAACACCACATGCTTTCTGCCACCAAAAATAATTTAGTTTAATGCACGCACGCAGGCACACACTAATAGACTAATCTCTCACTTAGTATCATTGAAATGCGTTGGTCAGTCTCTGAGTAGTGATTGCTTAACACTGTTTATTGTGTTTATTGTGTCTTGCCATATTGTGGAGGAGCGGAAATAGAAACTGAAACTGAAAATAAGAGCGAACAGATAATGCAGCGGCGAGGGACACTGAAGAGATTAAAACGGGTGAAATTCAGAAAGATGAGACAAGGTGATCATTTTTGAAGCGTGGTCAAGGCCTTCAAAATTCAGAATGTGATAAATAAAAGACCTGTGAGCATTCAGATATAAAGCGAAATAAAATCGTAGAGCCACAAGGCCTCATGTGAAGGGCAAAGGCAACTGCTGTGTATTGTCCAGAATCTCTCTATGTCTCTCAGTGTAAAGTTCACTTCTCACCATTTTATGGCCTCACTGGAGAAGTGAGAATGAAAAATCCATCCGTTGGCTTTCTATTTCATGATTTTCTTTTCTGTTAAAGTAGGGGGGGACGTACTTGAAAATGTTTGTACCAACAAACCCTATTTCAGCCACACATGCACGCACGAGCACACACACACACACACACACACACACACACACACACACACACACACACACACACACACACACACACACACACACACACACACACACACACACACACACACACACACACACACACACACACACACACACACCTCCGCCCTGTGTGCGGTCTCTTCATTTATGATACATAGAGCCTAATGTAATGGTTGCATTTGGTTGTGTTAAATGATATGCTAATTCGTGATAGTGTGGACCACCCAGCGTGTATGTTGCTGTTTCTGTCCTACTTCAGCTTTCACATGCTGTGTTTCTCATCTGATTAAATACAGCTTCCTATCATTGAGAATTTTAAAAGTGATGAAATGCATAAACGTGGTCGGCGAGGTGCGGCTTTGTCAGTGAACAAGAGGCAATGTTTTCTCTCCTCACAGAGGATACAATGATGTGCTCTAAAACTGTCACCTGTAATGAATCTAAAGTGCGTTGTGATAAACAGCGTCAAGGGGCCCGAGCGTATGGGGCTTCTGCATCCATGTAAATCACATCAGAGCAGTCGAATACTAATAAACAATCTTGTCTGTATGGTCGGCGATTCCCTCTTTCAAGTAAGACTATTTATTTCTTTAGGAGCACCTACATTCAAATGTCAACTTCCTGCTGATTCTAGTTTAATCAATTAACCAAATATCGTCATTCTGCTGGCAGTTAAAGCACAGATAGTATAATCAAAAGAGATATTTTCTTATTTTCAGGAGCATTTAAAAGTTGAATGGAAATAGACTGGAAAAATGTTTCTGTTTATGTGCATCTGACCTCGTTTAAACTCTCCCAATAACACTGAACAAAGGGATCTACTGTGGACCCTCTCATACTTGTAGTAAGGCAATTTCCTCTGTGTTTTTGTATCTGAGTAACCAATGTGATTTCCGCTTCCAGCTTAAGTGTTTGAATTAGTGTAATTGAAATGCATACAAAACGTGTTGCTTCAAAGTGTAATAAAATGAACTATACAGCTTTACCTTAGAAACCTTCAGTGTGGAGTAAATGTTTTGCTAATTTTGCTTCAAAACTTGACAACTCTGATGAATTACAAATTCATATACAATGTTTTGGATGTTCGTGTATGAGCCTGAAAACATTGCTCGCAAACTTGTAATTTTCAGAGGCCAAAGAAAATGACGATATTTGTCCAATTAAAACAGGTTGCTGTTCAAATCACAAGACAAGAAAATATTCTTACAACTGAATTCTATTATACAATTATTGACGCAGTTATTATTACTAAAGTTTGTGTTAAGTTGTTGCTAATTTCTTCTGTCGTAGGTTAAAGCAGCTGTCACGATGTTGTCTCTCTCAGTCTGACTGACATTAACAATTAACATTAGCTGCTATGCTGTGATTCTTTATAAAGTTTCAACAAGTTTGAGTTATTTCTATCAAGTAAGAGTTATTTTTATCTGGCAATGTTGACAGAGGATCAAAACTTTTAGTTGCTTGATCTCAGTCAAACTGTAAGCAAAACAGTGATTTTATTTTAAAACTATTTTCTGATGTTATCTGAGTAATTTCAGACAACAATATGCCACTAAGTACACCGAGCCATAAAAATCTAAACTGTTGAGTGCTGCAGAATAATATGTATAAATGCAATTATTGCCAATTGATCCTGGCCCTTTGAAAATCAATGCAATGTGATGTCTATAATTTGATACTTAGGATATGTAGAATATTTGATTAGATAGATTCGCATTACACACATTAATGACTTTGTGCATATATTTGGATAAAATACCAAAGCGAGGTTGCATGATACATTACACTGTATACAATTATGCAGTTTTCATTGTTTAATCTTTTAAAGTGATATATAAGAAGACGGACACCACAGATTTAAACATTGTTTATGAAACATGGGGCTTGAGATTGAAAGCTGATTAAAAAAAAAAAGCATATTGCCAAAATCCAGTTCTCCTCTGCAACAGTAACCTGAGGAGGCAGATTGGAGGCAAAGAATTGAAGCACTGGTGTGGAGTAAAAATGAATTGGTGGCAGATGAGAGGGTGGGGAAGGCAAGAGATAAAGAGGGGCTCAGCAGAGCAAGCACAGAAGTGGCTTGTCAAACTCAGAGGAGACCTGGAGGAGAAAAAGAGAGAGATGTGAAGACAATAGAGAGGGAGGACTGAAGAAGAAAAAGAGGCTGAAAAGAATAACAGAGACAGTCTTCAAAGATGAGGTCAGAGTGAACGCTTGGAGAATGAAGCAGATGAATGTAGGACGAGGGTGAGGAGGATGAAAGCTCTGAGACAAGGGGGAAGAAGAAGGGGGCAGTCAACAAGATGGATGTACGTACAAAATGAAAGAAGATGGATGCACGCAGCAGGGTCAGAGGAGGAGGAGGAGGAAGGAAAGAGGGAAGACAGGGAAGGAAAGGTCAAAGAGAGGAGGGGAGGGGCTATAGGGCACAGTGAAGGTGACTGTGGAGGATGGCTGTCATAATTTACTGATTAACAGAGGAACACTAATCTGCTTTTCACACGAAAAGGGTGTGCTCCATCATGATTTATAATTATATCAATGGTTCACCTCTATGTTTGACACATTCTCACAATTAATGGAATTACTTTCATAAAGACGTCAATGAAAACTGCAATATGTATTGACTTGATTTGATGCAGTTCACTATAACTTGAAATATTAAGCCGATTGAGACAAAACAACAGTCACAAAAAATCATTTCAAAGACACATTAGTTATGTCTGTTTACAAACCTGTCTCATCCTGTTTAAGTCCTGCAGTACCAGTTTCCACCATAAGATGGTGGATGAGTCAGCCGAATAGGCAACTGGATGAATAGTTTACACAAAAATGTTGAATAACTTGGCTGCTGTGGTGTATTGTATCTAAGTGGGGATATACTGTTTCCCCATTGGATCCAATGTGGACCACTACGAGTACTAACCAGAAAGAAGAGCCCAAACTTTGAAAGCCAGGAAAAGGACAGGACTTAACATCGCCACTCAATGGTCAAAAGAAGCATTCATCTTTTAAAATACACTTGTATTGATGGCATGAAACATACAGTGAATTTTCTTGCTTTGATTTTGCTGCTCCTCGGCAGCTCCAGACGGTCCAAACTACATGTCAGATGGTTGGATGGATTTGGAAACCCCACTGCGGCCCACTCCTCTCCGATAGGAGGTGTCAAGCCCAATAACACACATTTCCAATTTGCAGCACATCTCTATACAGACTGTAGAGCAAATATCAACATCTGTCCTTAAACTTGCAACTCATTTGAGGGAAAACTCAAAAAGATTGATTTAACATCAAGAACAATTGAGTGACTACCTCTTTTGACCTCTCTTTTGTTGGTTGTTGCTCATCATACTTTTCTGAAAACAATGTGTTTTCATCTCTGTTTATAAATTTGACATTGCATCTCTCTTCTCTTACCCATCTGCTTGACATTCAGCTTTTCAGCCCGCCTGTCAGCGTGGATATTCCCAACGACTGTTATCATGTTTGATTTCCAACGTACTTGGACAACTCTTCTTAGGAACTAGTTCTGAGGGACCCATTGCCCGCCTCTGGAGTTTTCAGAGTTCAGATTACCATGAAGTTCCCCAACAGGGAGAGTGGGGGAAAAAAAAGCTTGCTCTGCTCCAGCTGCATCATCAGTCAACTGAAACATTACTGTGACAGAGAAAACAACGCTACTGTATTGTACACTGCAGTGGATTGGATTAGCTCGAGCAAGTTAAAAGACTCTAAGTTGATATCCAAACTTTTTTTTTTAAAAGGAAAATATACAAATATCTGTCAGGAAATCACTGTAAACTCTGTCAAAGATCTACAAGCATCCAAAGTCACACAACTAAAAAAAAAATCCTTTTGACCTGACCAGTCAACCACAAGAAACACAGTGTGTGAATTAACTATTATTGACAGTTTTCAATGTTTTAGAATCTGGACTCTGTTTTGCCATTTCTGTGAATCTTGGTGTTTACTTTGAGAATAGTTCTTGAACCCAGTCCAGTACTGAGCAAGTACATTTCAGCTGGCAGCTGTAACACCAACTACAGTGTAATCCTTTTGGGGCGATTGCACGTTATCACTGTACATCCTCTGAAAATGCTTGTTTTTGCCACCAACAGCCTCAAATCCTTCAGACAACTGTTTAACATTATGGAAATTGAGTGATGATTTATGCCACTATATCAATGCCATGTTATTCTGTGCAGCCAGGTCTACACAAGAACTTTAGCAAAAGATGTTAGCTGGGTTCTGTCCGCAGCCGTGTTTTTCACTCTTGGGGCAGCTATTGTCTGTCTGAGCTGGTGCCTTGGTAGCTTTTTTACATTCTTTCTTTTTTAAGTGCCTTTCCTGATCAAAGCAGTTATTGAGGACCTAATGGTCCTCAAGATGTATTGTATGAAGGGGAGTTTTAGCATCAAATTAAATCAGAACTGTCAACAACTTGAGGGTGTCTCTGTCCATCAGATTGTCCATGAATGTGATGGGAAGATATTCTGTTGGTACTCTTTTTAACTCCCATTTTTAATCACTGTATTTGCACAACAACTAAACCTTGGCTAGAGTTAAGGGTGAGACTGCTCATCAATAGTTGCATGTTGGCTGCTTTGCAAATCATGTCATTATGACAGGGCAATTTTTGATTCCAAATAATTTTTATAGTCAAAGTATTTAAAGTGATAGAACATAACACAGGATGTCGCAGCCATCAGAATTTACAGTGTTAATAAAGTCCAGGTTGTAAAAGTACCAATTTAAAAAAGCATGCTACATTTCCATTCAATATATTTTTGAAAAATTTGTACTTTGGTGTTTTCATGAATCTCCCTAGAATATTATAAATGTTGTTAATGCAGAATTTTACAATTAAACTACCTCTTTTAACCTTGTTCTTAGAATACAGAGAGAAAATGTCTCACATAATAATAACAGCAAAAGCAATTGCGTTTATGCAAGTTTTTGATCACTGTCTTGTTTCACAGTTCATAGATTGTACCCTCCTTTAAACAGTGCTACATCCCTGTTGCAGGGCCGACTGGTGAGATCGTCTGCCCAGACAGAGGAGAGGTCGGGTGTGTGAATGTGTGTGTGAGTTTGCTGAGTGAGTGGCTGTGCAAGTGTGAGAGAAGGATGGATAGGGGGGAGTGATGCAGATAATAGTCCGCTCTATCTGTAGGTGAGAGACGTGGAGGAGTAGAGGGAAGTGAAAGAGGATAGATGGATGGACTGCAGCGGCAGGATGAGTGTAGATAATGGGCAGACATAATATCCGGCAAAGAGAGGAGGGAAGCGGGACAGAGAGGAAAAAAGGGGGGAGAGACAACAGGTAAAGTGAGGCAAGGCATGCATGGAAGAATGGATGAATATAAAGGGTAGACAGATATGGTAGAGGGATGACTAAAGATAATAGACTAAGATCTAATGTCTAGAAGGAGAAGAGACAAAGTTGGGGGGTTTGAAGCAGTACACATTCAGGAATTGAACGAGTGTAGATAATGGGCTCCATCTAATGTCTGGGGAGAGGATAGGTTACATTGATAGGAAAAGGAGTTAGAGATATGAATGGAAAGGGGTAGAGGGACAGCATTATCTTCATACCTGCTCATCCACAGGCAATTCGAACACATATTGAGAGTGATTGTGTATTTATTGAATGACAATGGGCTTTTTTGCTTCGACCGATTGAATGCGCAGCACCTTGCGGGCCATGCAGCACTATGCACTGTGTTGATGTGAGTCGAACATCAATCCATCAGTGTCACAGGGACAGATTCCCACACATGTTTTGTGCATGACAGATAAACTGATTCTGGCACGTCTTACTGTATGGAGAGTTAGTAATGGGCTTGATCTAGTGTCCGCGGGAGAGGAGAGGAGAACAGAGTAGAAGAGAGGATAGGAGAAAGGATGGAGACAGGAAGAGATGGATGTGCTGATAGAGAGGACTGGGGGGACGAGTTTAAAATATGGTTAGATGTGATGTCTGGAGCCGGAAAGGAGGAGAGTGCTGGCGAGAGACAGGAGTGGATGGAGAAATGGAAGAGCTAAGCATAAATGATGAGATTGGTCTAATGTGTGGGGGACTGGGTAGAGGACATGGGTGAGGAAAAGGGGGGAATAAATGAATGGTGGGACTGGGTACCAGGATGGATGCAGAGGAGAGCGGCGAATGAGAGAGAGAAGGGGAGATGGATAGATGGACGGTGGAGGGATGAGTGTAGATAATGGCTAAACCTAATGTCTGGAGGGCAGACATCCGTCTGACTGACCGAATTATAGTCCAGCTCACTTTCTGCAGACTAATTACTGGAACACAGGACTCGCTCTCTGTCTTTCACCCTCTGTGTCTTTGTCTTTTTCGCTATTTCAGTACTCAGGGTGATTTTGAGGGCTCCTGAGAGAGGAGGATGCCTGAACTGATAACACGCCTCTCAGTGCAGCTTGTAGATCAGCTCACCTGCCCTCGTTTCCCCTTGTTAGCACACATCCTCACATACACAGCCTCCTGCAGCAGATGGCTTTCTAAAGAAAATTCAGTTTGTTACCTACCCACCACCTCACTCATTTGCCTTATTTTTCTTCTCCCTGCTCCCTTGTCAACAATCTGTTTTCAGGCCTAATCTAAGGAGGAGAAACGGCAATCTGCCTGTCTTCTGCACAGCTTGTTAGTACCATGAGTAACTCTTCCACCTCTTGTTTAAGCACATATTTCAGACAGTGAATAAGTAGGGTGAAAACAAGCCACTCATATTACTCATAACCCTGCTACATGCACTTCAGGAAACTTTGATCAGGTGTGGGAGACTTAAGGACTTAAAGATCATGGCTGTGGGGAAACAAAAAACATAAAAACAATGTTTGGAGGTAATAGCGTATCAGCCAGACATTTCTATTAGCTTATTTGTAATAACCTCAAGTATTAACATAGCAACATAAGAGGCTTTCATAGGATGTAATGTTACCATTGGATAAAGTTTCAAGCTTATAGAGGAACTTGTATACAGCACAACTATTTTACAAGACGCTTCATGATGTAATGGGGTTGAAGCATCTTCACAGTCATGTTCAGGTGGGCCAATCATCTTTGGCACACCTGAATGTTCTGCTGTGTTTGGTAAATTTTAGATTTAGTTTTAGACACTGCTTTGGGATTCAGTTTACATCAATTTAAGTCTCATAAAACCAGTTTTCTTTTCTCCCTCTTTAGATGCAACTATTATCTTCCTGGAACACTGAACAAATTCACTCAGTCAACAGCATTTATTGTGCTGTCAAAGACGTCCACTGTAGCTTAATAGTGCCAGGAAAACACTTTCTACATGGGAGCGAGGCTTTAGCAGACTCTGCTGAGCTTCTTGAGCTCCACATGAGTCACGACACACTTGGCGTTATAGTTTTCTTTGCACAGCCTACCTGCACTGATGCTTTGCATCATTTATGCTTTACTCATTATAATGCGATAATGTGAGCAGGGCGAAGTTTCTTCTTTTAGCATCATTTGCATGTCGTTCATTCACACTATTTCAGCCTTTTGAGAAATCCAAATACACAGTAATTATGATTTCACAGAATATGCATCCTTCCAAATACTCCTTAATTTTATTCGGTGTAACATTTGCCAAGTTTTCAATGAAATTGCCTTTGTCAGTTTAATTAAGCTTTCCATAAACAGATGGATGCCTTTGTTGCAACATTTAAACAGTACACAAACTCCACAAACTTCACTGCACCTGATTTCCAGCCAGTATGCTCATGCTAGAATAGTAAACGATGACTGAAGCATGGATTTCAAACTCCAGAACAAATCCGAATTTAAAAAAAACAAAAGTTTGGTCTAACTGATCCCAAAGGATTGGAGAGGTGCGATTACTCCTTAAATCCAGTGTAGAGGTTTGAATTTATTATAGTTTGGGGTATCAGCTGTTTTTAAATCCATTAGCTTTGCCAACAAAAGTTGCGGGAAGGTTGTGTTTTTGTCTGTGTGTATTTATTTATTGATTTGTATGAATTTATGTATGTATGTATGTATGTATGTATGTATGTATGTATGTGTGTGTGTGTGTGTGTGTGTGTGTGTGTGTGTGTGTGTGTGTGTGTGTGTGTGTGTGTGTGTGTGTGTGTGTATGTATGTATGTATATATGTACGTACGTATGTATGTTACCAACTTTTCTCAAAAACTTTTAACCTGATTTGCATGGAAACTAGAGGGATGATTTGTCATCATCCAAGGACCAATCAATTAGATTTTGTGATGTTAGCGGTTAACCGTTTCCAAATAAATCCCCCTAAACTGTGAAAACATGTCTCATACAAAGCGGATGGGAGAGGCACCTCATGGAGGAGCTCAAAGGTGATCACTGTCTGCTCTGTCTGCTGCCATGGAGAAGCTCCGGAGCTCAAAGTTAATATCTCAGTTCAGCAAGTATTGAGACACTGACTTGGGTAATGGTTTATCTGTGTGTCCCGCTCAGTGTTTCTCAATGATGTTGCTACCTGACAGGCTAGTTAGCATCGATATGAGCTAACGACCAACATACTAATGATGCTAACTCAGTTCCGCAAACAAATGTGGCGTTGGCAAAAGTATGCACTCTAATGACTGTCCGTTCTAGTTTGTTGAGCTTTTTTTTAAGGGTCTGTACTGGTCAGTGTACCTTTTCTCTGATGGAGGACAGTGTTCTGTTTATGATGCGCTCTGTCACGCTCACCACTCAATGTACATCCGGAGGACCTCATGGTGCAGCAGCAGCACATGGGAAGACTTTCTGTTGCATCTTTGCACCAACTAATGCAGAGTTATTATTGTGTCCTCAATCAAAGAAGTTAGAACTTTCAGAGTCTCTGCCCCGGGTGTTGTGTTTTAAAGGACATACTGAACTGGAACAAAAGGTCACATTCTCTAATAATCATCTGAGCCAAAACTACTCTGTCAACTCAGAGATCAATTTCATCTAATCATTTTACAGTTCAATCCTTCTCCTGTGAGATTTCCAACACTCTCTCTCTCTCTCTCTCTCTCTCTCTCTCTCTCTCTGCATGTGTTTGTCTCCCACTGCTTTAAAATTACACACTCAACAAAAAGTAGATTATTTAATGTGAAGGACTGCTGGAGATCGTGTCCTACAGCTGACAGCTACCTGTGTGCTCATTGTTCATGGGATGCATTAGAGTGCCTGTTACGATGTTAAACAAATATTCAAAGGGCAAAACTGTGGATGCGTGTCAGTGCAGATCTTTAGATGTGCAATGTGAAACAGGTGCATACAAGTTTCACGTGTAATCATTTGCACACAAACAATTACTGCATATTCAGTGAGGAAATATGATGATCTGTTTGCATCAGAAGTCAGTTAGCAGAAGCATGAATGCATATCAATGCTTTCAATTGTCAAACGAACCAGCTAGAACTGATAGTAAATGCAGTATAGATTTCAGTTCTTTGTAACTGCTAACTGAACAGCACTTTTGCAACCCCCCAATTTAAGACAGCTGGACTAAACACAGACGGGGTCTTACATTTAATTACTGGTGGAGCCTAGTGCACAAACCTGACGACACAAGCTGCGTACTGCAAATGTAAAAGGAATGAGTAACTTTTTTGTTACCCTCTGAATAGAAATGTAAGGGTAGAAGATATAAGTTGGTGGACTGTAGCTTTTGGTATTTAAAGACACATTAAATACCATGTAGCATTGTACTTTTAAAAACCCATGGATAATTCACCCGGGACATTATATGTGGCTCAAGAATCACGGTTGTTGCTAACTGTGTTCAAGAAAGAAAATTTCTGAAGAGGTGAGAAGGGCAAAAACAAGATTCATTGAATTTGGTTGACATCTCATTTGAATTTTTGCCAAGCTTTAAGTCAAATTGTCTGTTTTCCTTTCACAATCATTTAGTTTCAGTAATAGTGATTGCATTTGAAGACACACTAAATGATGAGGACAGAGTTGTTGATTTAATTAAATCCTACATGTAAATCAATTTGTGTTGAATTCTTTATTGGATAGATGTCCAATGTTGAAGTACAGAAAACAGAATTAAGCCCAAATGAATTTGCTGGCCTGTGTAGGTAGACAATTTATATGCTTTGATTTGATTATCATTTTCAATTTGAATTTTCAATAGTTTTTTTAATAGTTGTGAGCCAATGTGTTCAGTATCAGGACACATTTGTTCTGTTTTGTGTTAAACAGAAATGCAAGAATCGCCTACTATTTGTAATACCTTCACAGGACAGAGAGACTTCCAGCCACTCACTAAACACAATGCAAAAACACAGACTGTGTGTGTTGTTCAGAAATGTACCACCTGCGGATTGGGTCGCTATTTTATGTTCAGTTCAGTTTCATGCTGCTGCTATTAAGGAATGAAGATCTACCACTATCATGCATGTGCGCGTGCGTGGGAGTAAATAATAATTAACTCAAGCTCCATGTTTTTACCAGTAACTGTGCCTGTGTTATAATTAAATCTCTTTCCCAGCATATCCAAAGGAGTGGAAGTGTGGAAATATGAGGCTAACTGACGGGAGTGATTTACTGTGACATAATGACACTCATATGAAGTGTGTGTGTGTGTGTGTGTGTGTGTGTGTGTGTGTGTGTGTGTGTGTGTGTGTGTGTGTGTGTGTAAAGGTGGTTCCCAACTATAATATTTATTGTGTAACACCCACTGTACTTGTTTTTCTCATTTTAGCCATCTTTTCTGTTAGTTTCAAACAAATAATACAAAAAACTTGAAAATGGGATTATAAAGTTACCATCTGGAGACAGAAAACTCTGCAGTTGTCACTTTTCCCTGTTCTTTATATTTCTTTAAGGGACTCTGGTGCATCAGCAGCAGCTCAATTACATTTTCCACCCATTTTTATCTTTGCTTTCTGAGCTGTATCCATACCCTCTTGATTCCTTCCCCACGACTAACACTATATTACTTTTAAAGGTGCTTTGTGTAAGATTATGGCCCTGTCCACACAAGCCAAAATGATCTTTTTCCTCCCCGACATCCTCAAAAATAATTCCGTCCACACGTCATTATGGACACGGCTCAACACGAGCCCTAAGGCCATATAATGCATATGCCAGGCCTTTAGGGGCGCCGTGATATACCAAATACACCAAAAACGCAGAAGAAGACACAGAGTACATAGAAATGAATAAGTATACTCCTGCTCATAGACTTCTATATAACTGAGTTATATAGGTCTATGGTCCTGCTCCTCCTCCTGCTCCTCCTCCTGCTAGTAAGAGTTGCTTCTGCAGCTCGACCTGGAGCACATAGTCCACAATATTTGTGGTTATTAGGTGACATTGTGGACCGCGGAGGATGGCGAGTACATTTTCCACAGATGTGCGCCATCTTTGCCGTCCACACCTCACAGCTGAGCCGGCATTTTACAAATTCCCCACTCTGGGACCTGTGTAAAATAAAGAAAAACATGTTTGGGCTCCTAAAATGCTGCCTCATGTGGATGATTGGCCCAAAACGTTGTGTTTACGTGAAATGCGTGTGGGTGGCCCTTTAGGCCACGTTTACATGTACCCTGGTTTTTACAAAAACGGATATTTCCCACTCTACGTTTAAAAGAAAATCTTCATTGATACAAACCCGCATATACACCTGGTTCAGAGGTACTATGAGCATGCCAAACCTGTAGGGGGCAGTGTAACAAGAGTTACATGAAGAGCATGAAGCCACGATAGCCAATCAGAATCCTGGAAAAAAAAAACACAACGTCACGAATTGTGACGGAAATGTTCGCCTACCCCCCTTTAGATGCAACCAGAGACACAGAGTTTATCCAGATCTCCGCTGTGGCTGGAGTTTTCAGGAATCATCATTTGTGGTGAGTCGTAGCAGCGTTTATGTGTAAATGCGTGGCCGAAACGCAGAGAAATATCAGTTTTTTTTCAAATACCCGAGTACGTGTAAAAGTTGCCTTCGTGGTTTCTTTTGATGATGTCAGTGATTGAAACCAGCTAGATACTGTGCCCCTCTTTTTAAATGTCCAGGCATTTGAAGTGTCCACAAAAACTAAATAAAATATGCGAACTTGTCTGTGTTTCGTTTTATCTTTTAGTTTATTGTAGAAAAAGGGAGGTGCAACATAAATTGGGGTCCTAAGTGCTAACTCTGGTTCAAAATGATAACACAACTCTTATTTTTAGGTGCTAGTACAATAAATGTCCTGAAGCACTGACATATGTATAATTTTTTTCTCTCCATATTTTGGTAATTCCTCTTACATTTGAATAAGATTACTAATTTTCAGCTTTAAAACAAGCAGCTGCTGTAAAAACACTGGCTCTCCTACTGTTTTAGTGCAGCAGGCAGCTCATCTGCTGTAGAGCTGCTGGATAAGAGCATAGACTCCTGCTCTCACCTCTGAAGTCTTCAGTCAGTAAATGGTTTGCAATGATGTACGCAGAGCCCACAGGACCATTCAGAGGGGGCGTGGGCCAGGCTGCTCACTTTAAGCAGTTTTCATGGACAAGCACTCTTCATTCAGGGGTGAAGTTGAAAATAGTGTGACGCTCACCTATAAATCTTTTCGACAAAATTTCATGGCCTGTTAGGATTTTGACTCTTTTTTTTTTTCTTTTTTTTTTAAATTCTTTCAGATGTGTTCTCT
This sequence comes from Lipophrys pholis, assembly GCF_963383615.2. Lineage (NCBI taxonomy): Eukaryota > Metazoa > Chordata > Actinopteri > Blenniiformes > Blenniidae > Lipophrys > Lipophrys pholis. Next base: position 18,070,514 of record NC_137636.1, on the reverse strand, counting down.
TCAAACTCTGAAAACTAAAGCAAAGGCTTACGGAAACTGCAATGTACAACTTATGTTATGTCAAAGGTGAATTCTTTCCTACTTACGTTTGCAATCCCTGAGATGGATAAATGCTCATCTGTATTATGACGCACTGTAATATAGTAATAGACAGCTGGTGGTTATGCCTGAAACTTTAGTCATAACCAGCTCCATCATCTGCAGATATTCAAGTGAAATCTGTGTGGTTTTGTTTAAAATTGGCTAGTTTTTTTGTCTTTCTAACCAACTGCTGCCGTGATTCCTTCAAACTGGTTGTAGCCGTGAATAATGCTGCAGCAGCCTGGGATGACATGGCTATTGAAATGACTAAGGCAGTTACTTGCTCATAGATCCAACCACAAAATGCAGCTGAAGTCTGGGAAACGTCCTTATTTACAAGCGCAGGTTCACACGGCAGATCAGCTGCAGCTGCGCTCAAGGCCACTGTCAAAAGTTGGCCTTTTGAAAGAAGCTGTGAGCAATACGTGCGTCATGTGAAGTCTCACAACATCATGCTTCTGTGTAGTGTCTTTGCAGAACCTTTCCCTAAACTGGCAGGGTATTGAAGTCAGAGTGGACCAACACACTAACAGCTCATACAGATGGGGTAAGAAGAAAAAGAGGATCATATGGGAACAAAAACAAAAAAAAACAACTGACGCTTGTTCAAGCTATTTTCTGAGTTGGAAAACTAACTGAGCAACAAAGTATGTCAACATTGTAAGCCAGGGTTAAATATGAATGTTTTTCTTAGGTTTTCAGATGCGCCTTTGGGGAATCCTCCAGTGTTTTATATAGACTTGTGGTTTCTATATTTGTTTTACATTTTACTATTGTTCTATATATAGCTGACAAAATCTGGCATTTTCTCTGGATCAACTTATTCACATTACAGCATCGGCAGCAGCCTACAGCCTCCATTGCCTGTAGCATTAGATTTAAATGTTTGAGTAAACCCACACAAGGTTTTTATCAGTACCCCTTTTGTAATGAGGCTACATTTTTTAATCATGAAATGTAATTAACTTTTTAATCATATTCTTTGAGATTCCTATAGATTTTCGTATTCCCCAATTTTCTGAAACTGCCTCTCTTTAACAGAAGACGGTGGTTAATTTGATGCATCACGCCAGACAAAACAAAGCTCCACATAAAAGCTGCATGTACGTGCTGTGCTGGCTGCTGACGTAGATACAATTCTGGCTAACTTTGCCCACCACAAGTTGCATTGTTTGTTGTAGATGTCAACACTGTTGTCTTGGAGCAGAAATCACAATTGCTTCTGGATGAGTAGAGGCAGTGTCTGGGAACATTTGTACAAAGCAAAATGCCTCTATTAAAGAATGATGTTTTTCATAAGAAAAAAAAGGAACTTCAGAAGATGGAAAAAGATCAACAGCAGTCATATTCAGTAGCAACTTGGTTTAACAAGATATATCAGCAGGCCAAGGTGTCTTAACCTTGTGTTTCAGTATTGGATACTGATTATGAAAATTGACAGCATGCAAGATTCAACAACTTGAATTATGTTAAATTAATTCTAAAAACAGATGCAAACAATATGAAAGGTATGAAAAAAAAATAAAAAATCCTGCTGAAACAGCTCAATCACTCAGACATCGTGCGTAAAGTCGAGTGGGGTCACTTCAGCTTGTTTGGGCCTGTCTAAAACCTTTCATTAAAGTTTGTGTTCTGAATGTAATATTGTGTAATGTCTCTGAAACCGTAAATGCACTGAGAAGATCATTGGTGAGTGACTTATTTATGTGCGGTTTATTAAAATCATCTGAAGACAGTTACCTTAACCGGATTGCTGAACTGAGTCAAGTGTTGTAAATCCAGACAAAGGACATGAAATCATCACTTATTTGTGAAGTGCAATAATCAAGCATATCAAGCACAACTACTGTAAGAATAAAAATATGTTTGCTGTGAATAAGTATCACAAATGGTAAAGATGAATCTACATTTAGAAATGAGCAGTATTACTCAAACATGTCATCATAACATCATTCACCAATATATTTTTTAGTGCTGTCAATCGATAAAAAAAAACCCAACTAAATAATTGCACACTTTTCTGTAATTAATTGCGAATAATCGCATTGTTTTTCTACTGAAGACTAAAGCCTGTAATTGACATTTATTACCGAGAGAGAAAGTAACAGAGAGAGAGAGAGACAGACGGCACACACACACACACACACACACACACACACACACACACACACACACACACACACACACACACACACACACACACACACACACACACACACACACACACACACACACACACACACACACACACACACACACACACAGAGTATACAGGAGAGCCGGGGAAAGAGAGAAAGGGGAGAAATTAATATTTTACCTGCAAACATTTCCTCCAGCTTTCGTAGTTTGGTGGCTGCTGGTCAGCCAACATGGCAACCTGCTGTTTAGCTGCAGAATTACGTTTGTGGTCGATAAATTCACCTTTACAAAGTAAAGCTAATGACTTTCACTTTCTCAATCAGCTGTCAGGTAAGTTTTTAAAGTGAAACTTTCTGCTTTAATATTATTCCACTCGGTATTGGGCTGCTCTGTTGTAACGGTGCTGCGCCCAGAGACGCTGCACATGCTGCTGCTCCGGTAAAGAAGTCCAACAAATGTTCATAAAAAATCCGTAAGCAAACAAAACAGCGTCAATTACGTTAAATGTTTTTAATGAGTTAAACATTTGAAATCAATTGCTTAAATCAACACGTTATTTTTGACAGCACTAATATTTTTCAACCTTTTTACAAAGATTCAGAGCTTTATTTTGTCCATTATTCCATCGACTTTCTATATGGCTTTTCTCAGTTCAGGTTGTGTCCAAGCCCAGCTAACTATGGGTAAAGGCAGGTGCACTCTGGACAAGGCCAGTCCATCATAGGACAAACAGAGAAAGGCAGGGGGAAAGATCCATGTATCAGACTTGCATTGTGAAAGGGATGGCTTATCCAGATCTTTTTTATGGCCCTTGTTGGGGCAATCGTGGCTCGGTTGGTGAAGAGAGTCGTCTTTCAATTTCAAGATTGGCGGTTTGATCCATCGTCCCACCCCGTCTATGGGTGAAATTGTCCTTGAGGAAGACACTGGACCCCAAGTTGCTCTCAGTGGAGGTCAAGAACCTTATAGAGCAACCATTTCTGTTGGGGTCTGTGGATGCATGGTTGAATGTGACAGATTGTGCAATGTGTGTTGAGACTGCTCAACGGTTGAAAAGAATTTACTATATAAAAGTCCATTTAAAGTCTTCCTCTTTTGAAAAAACAAAACATATTCGCCTTTAACTCACAGTTGAATGTTTTAGTTCCGCTGTGCGGAGGGAATATTACCCTGTGCTCACTGAAAATCTGATATTAAGCAGAAGTATTGTTTATATACATTTTAAAAGATGTCTTGAGGGGATCTTTTCTTGCAGCATCACCATTTGGCTGAATCTCCTGTGTTTTTTTTTTGTTTTTTAAGAGTTACATAGTATTTTCAGCTTCTGAGCCCCGTTTTATGGGTTTTTGCTCATTTGAGCTCACGGCATTTTGAACTGCTGAGGTAAACAACAAATAATGATAAACCAGCACAAACCTCTGAGGGTTTAAACCCTAAACTTGATTATAATAATGCCTGTGAACCTTTACGCCACTCCAGGAAGCTATATAAATTTCATAGTTTTAAACATTGAGAAGATGTGCAAAATAAAAATAAAGATGCTGTATTTGCAGTTCACTTAAACTTATTCACCTTAGAAGACAAACAGCACATCAGATGTTGAAAGTAAGACATTTGACCATTTCAAACATTCTCACGGTTATTTGAATCCTTTGATACTAGTATTTACTGTAAATGGTGACATTTTCAAAGCCTTTTCAATTTTATATTAAAGAACAATTTAATTAAATATTTTCACATTTATCTGTTGTAATAGTTTGGAGATTGATGGACCTTCGCCCAATTCCAAATCATGCCTCTCTGAAATGCTCTTTTTACATTCATCCTCTTTAGAACACTTTTTGGAGTGAAAGTTGTAATATACAATGAATTAACCCATATGGTGCTGTGTGTGTGTGTGTGTGTGTGTGTGTGTGTGTGTGTGTGTGTGTGTGTGTGTGTGTGTGTGTGTGTGTGTGTGTGTGTGTGTGTCAGCATGCATCGTCAGATTTGAGTCTATATTGGCAGTGTTTACAGAGCTTGGCAGCCTAAACATTGAAGTAAAGGCCAACTGTTTTAGACAAGCCACCCTCTTTATTATCGTAGCCCTGAGCAATGACACATGCACAAAAGTAAATCTTGCAACCTTGTACCTACCTAACTAAAGGTGCTCTCTCTCTTTCTCTCTCTCTCTCTCTCTCTCTCTCTCTCTCTCTCTCTCTCTCTCTCTCTCTCTCTCTCTCTCTCTCTCTCTCTCTCTCTAGGTGAGTTATCATTGCTTTGCCCTCAAGAGCACTATCAGTCAAAATGTAATTCAGTCACAAGTTGATATACTAGTGCTTCTGTGGGTATACCATACCAGAGTGTGTGGATTGCATCCATGTGCGTGTGAGTTTGTGGATTTGTGTGTGTGTGTGTGTGTGTGTGTGTGTGTGTGTGTGTGTGTGTGTGTGTGTGTGTGTGTGTGTGTGTGTGTGTGTGTGTGTGTGTGTGTGTGTGTGTGTGTGTGTGTGTGTGTGTGTGTGTGTGTGTGTGTGTGTGTGTGTGTGATATAATGGCAGGCCACAGGGGGCAGAGAGAAATAGAGAAAGTCCAAATTCAAAGGTATACTTTAGCTTTTATTATCATGATATTGCTAAAGGCTGTGAATCGGAGAGGAGCGACACAAAGATGGATAGCGAGGAGAGACAGATACCTACTGACCAACCGAGAAAGAAGAGTGAGAAAAGGATATTAATCTCCCCCCCCTTTGAGCTTAAGCAGTGCTGCTCTTTGCTCAACACACTGCACGTGTGTCTGTAAAGTTCATGTATAAATATGAATCTATACATAGCTATCTATGGAAGTGCCTGCTTTATCTAGCAGCTATCTGTGTATTGATCAATTGCATTACTTTGCAATAGTTGTGAAATAAGTCAAGAAAAAATGTTTGATTGCTCTGTGAGAGGACATTTAACTGCTTTAGAGTAAAAGCAGGGAGAGGACACTATTGTTCATGTAGATACACAGTTTGGGATGTTAGTCTTTCTTCCAGTGACAGATGGTAGAGCAATGGAAATGCTGATGGTTCCCTGCATCAGAGCCTTGCTGTGATGCCCAAACACAGACTGAGGGATGGAGGACCAGAGTCAATACTGCATGCAGCATGATGATGACCACGTCATCCACCAAAATGTCAAGGCCTGCTGCAGTCTTTCTTGGTTCAGGATAGTTACAGTATGTGGCAGAATGGCTGGTTTGTCATTGGATTGTGATGTGAACTATGACCATTACATACAACTAGCATGTGAATTCTGAGAACTCTTTTATTCCAACAATGTGCTTTAGAATCGAGAAGCATTCAGTACTACTGGAGTAATTATATTCATTTCAGAAGGCTACCGTCATAGTAAGTGTTGTGCTGGAGATGTGACACACAAAGGTTTCCCATGATGCTTTCACATTGTATGTTGGGCAAAGGATTTGCCAGTGTGACTGACACAGCATGGGTCTATTTCAGTCTTGTCTTGACGCTGTAAATTCCACAGAAAACTCATATTGTCAGTGCCCACACTATATATTTTTTATTACTTGTCCATCTGCCCATCTTTCTAAAACCTGTTGTCACTTTATGGCTGACTCAGAATCTCAGCAAGTGATATGAAGGTCCTCGGAGAACACTTAACCTCCAGGAGCTGCAATCAAGGATGCATCTGCAGGCCTTTTCCCTCTGCAACATACCCCTCTCTCTCTCTCTCTCTCTCTCTCTCTCTCTCTCTCTCTCTCTCTCTCTCTCTCTCTCTCTCTCTCTCTCTCTCTCTCTCTCTCTCTCTCTCTCTCTCTCTCTCAGTCTGAATTGCTTTGTTGCCTCCAAAGTGCCAGCCTTGCCCCATAAAGTTGGGTTTATTAATAAGTGTTAAGAAAAAAAAACACTTACTGTGTTCAGGGAGCTCTTATTGGAAACTTTGTCACTGAAGGTTGCACTCCTACTTGCATTACACTGCAGTTATGACAGACTTTGTGTTTGTATTATTTTTCCTCAAAACCTGGTAAGGGGTTAATTTAACACAGACCGCATACAAACTGCAACACTTCTGACAGGTCAGTGCAGTGGCTTGTGCATTGTGGGGCATCTGTGGATCAAAAGGTAGGTCACATTGTCTCTGTGACTGCCACTGATCTCGGCATCTGCTCCGTAACAGAACTGAAGGAGACCATCTGTCCGTAGCTGAAAATGCAGATTAACACAGAGAATAAATAGAGCTTTTACTTTATACATGAGGGGCTGAGAATGAATAATATGTAGCACTGAGTTCCACATGTCTTGATGTAAAAGCAGGAATACTTTAGAAAAATATACGCACCAACAAGAACTTTTTGCACAAAGGTAATAAACACTTTAAAAACTAACCTTTTACAAGAATGCAATGGAGGTGATGATTTATGATTGATGCGTTATGGTTGAATTGACTGATTTAAACCAATCCCACCCAGTCAGTGTACAGCTGAACTCGCAATGACGTGGACTTTCGATCTCACACTTGTAATTTTAATCTCAGTTCACTTTGTGATTGTGGTTCTTCAGCAATTTTTCTTTGCCTGAATTAGGTTAGGTTTCTTGCTTTGATATTTTGTATTCAACACAACAGAACGACATTATACTATATTCTCTGAGTATAAAGTACATAATGCAAACTGAGGGCACAACATGTGATAAAAGTAGATGGGGGGGGTTTGTGTTGAAATGAGATGATATGAAATATGAAAGCAATAGGTATAGTTCATGAATGAACTTTGTTATTTAATGTTCATTTAATTACAACTTCGTAAAAATGAATGTTATCAAGGTAATTATGAAATGCAGACAAAATATAACACAAGATAATGGTACATGTGAGTGGTGTGTTGGTTATCTAGATTCTGGCTGAAATTGAAAACTTGATTTGAGGAAAACAGCTTGCAGCATTATGCAGAGTGTAACTTTTGATTTAATTGTGTCAGCGATGAAAGCTTTCCTTTACTTAAATTTTGAGAAACATATTTTTTGATGTGTTTTGTCCAGTCCGCTGGGAGAGAATTACTGTGAGGGGGATACAATTTATTCTTTCTGTTGTAAAATTAATTAAGTAGATAGAGAGATACATACACCAGAAGGGAGGGAACTATCTCACCCTTCCCTGCAGAAAATTGGACAAAACAAAACATTTCATTATTTTGCATGTGGCAGACCATCATCGTATCGTCTTTGAATGTAAGAGCAGAGACACCTGAACACACACTGTCACTCCGATGGTGTTTAAAAGGACATTTCTATGCTGTTCCATTTGTTATTCTGCCCCCTCGGGAAGCGAACAGCATACGTTAGTGATAGGAGTGGAAGGCAGCCAACCACCTCCATTACATAATGAAGATTTCACAAGGGGAACAAAACTGAGGGTGGCCCCCTCAGACTTTTGACCGAAGAACGAGCCAAGAGCCTACAGATTCTACGGGCAAACTGAATAATAATCGGCCACAGATGTGAAACACTTGGATCAAAGTTGACAGTGTGCCTGTTCTTTGCTGGTATGATTTCTCAATTAATCTCATCTGTCGTGGTGGATCTGTGGCTAATCACTAAGTTATCTACACTGGTCATTAAGTTTTTCCAAGCATCAACATCAAACGCTGGCTGGCTTGTATCCCCCCCACATGTTCTAGATGTGACAGAGGGTGTGTCGCCTGTCTTGGTGTTTAACAGACTGCTAATTAACTAGTGGTGTCTTATCTCCTTGTGTTGACAGAGTTGTCAAAAAAGCTGTGAGTCATGTAGTCGATGAGGGAAGTTTGGAAAGAGCTGCAGGCAGATATGGTTACATACGGAGACATGAGAATAGAAAGTTTTTATTTAAAGACCTCGCCTTCGGAGGCTATATATAACCCAAGAGTCAGTCCACAGAAATATTCACAGCCAGCTTGTATTTATCAAACATGTCTAATTCAGCCTTTTAGACATCATGCTTTGCGCCATCATCAGCGTGGGTCCACTGGCCAATATTATCATCAGTGGAGGCCTGAGCCCCTGAACTGTCTCCTAACTTCAGCAGCCAGGCATCTAATTTCTGTGGTTGGCCTGGATACATGTCACTTAGAAGTTTAGGAACAAAATTATTGGGGATGTGCAGGGAGATGGAGATGGTTTTAGGTAGTTAAAAACACCAGGCATGTCTTCATAATCATATCAACACTGCAAATCTCCATCCGAAAAGTGAAAAATCCCAGACCTTTAAAGTAGCTCCTATCAGCCTGTTGTCACTTCATTCTGACAGAGACATGAAAATGTGTCTGAACACATGAGTCATACAGTTAAGTAATGATGAGAGAAATAGAGAGAGATATTGCTCGTTGCTAAGAGATTTCGTTTATATATTGACTGCTGTGGGACATTGTCACGTGCTGTCAAGACATTTCAGCGCATCTCTTGCTTCAAGATCACTATGACTTCAGATTTTTTTGTATGTGCAAGATTTTCTAACTTTGCAGTCTTGATTTTTAAAAGTGTAAACATCAGAATACACGAGTGAGAAAATATGAGAGCACATTGAGATGACATAAGAAAATGCAACAAGTGGACGAGGCAGAGATGCGGGGCAGCGAGGAGTGACAGCAGGGGGAATGGAAACACTGTGATGAGTGGGATCTCAAATGAGAGATAGTGAGTCTGAAGAAAAAAAAGAAGAGAGTGAGAGAGGGAGAAGGAGAGACGAAGAGATTGAATGGGATATCAGATGAGCCAGCCATTAGTCACTGCCTTCTTGCTTCCTGCTGTGACTGAGTTTCCATGGTGATAATTAGCATATCAGATGTTAACCCCGCCTCCACAAGCCTTGGTGCCTTGTTAACCAATTTTCTTCTCAGTCGGTAAGAACTAAAACAGTACAGATATTGGATACAAATCCTACTTAAAAGTTTTGTTTTGGCGAGGTGGGATAAATGAAAATATCAATATAACTAATTTTATGTGAAACAATCTAAAGTCAGCCAAACTCATTTGGCCTTCAGCAAGATGCAGATGTTTAAATAAAATACTGTCTCAGGGTTTGAGGGAGTTCTGTAATTAAATATTGAAGACAATTTTTCACTATTCCATACATTTCACGTTTAAGATTCATGCATATTTTTGAAACAAATTTTAAGGTACAATCAAAATACTATCTGCTGGTGGCCTCCTTTATTAACCATTTATATCACATGAGCTCTATGAGCAGGTGGTTTTATGGATCCAGCTGAAAATCAAATGCATCAGAACCATCAGCACCATTTGTCATTGTCTTCTTGTTGACTTGGAAGGGCTATCTTAATCTTGAAAGAGGAGTCGAGGATGGACTCCAAGGTGCTTTCAAAAGTTAGAAGATCTCTTGAATGACAACACTGAACATACTCCCCAAAACAAAACTAAAATCGTATTTCAAATGCTGTTAAAGAAGAACATCATATATGTTTATTTTATTTTCTGAAATTATAAGTCTTTTCAGCTGTCTCAGGATTTTTAGGTTTCGTCGATAGCTGCACCACCATGACCTTGTATTACAATGTAGGATTACACTTGAAATACACAAAGAGCAACGCTTTAGATACAACATTGCAGTGTCAACAAGAAGGGTGGTAGTTCAATCTCTAACTCAAACAAGTCTTTTGCCTGGACTGTGTGATGGGACCAGTTAGCGACTGTTTGTTAAAGTGCCCTTGAACAAGGCACTGAATCACAAACAAGTCAGGTGACACCGCGCTCACTGCCAGCCCCATTCTCTATCCCTTCTGAAGGAAAAGTTTTTGAAAGGGCGATGTATTCTGCAATGAAAGGTGGCTGCTCAGTGTTCACAAAACAATTCTAAAGTGCCCTTGAACAAGGCACTGAATTCCAAATTCCTCCAGGGGTGCTTCTCGGCTGCCAGCCCTGTGCTCTGTGAAGATATGGGTGTGTGCATATAGAGGAAGGTGTACGCAGCGTAACGTATTCAGGGACCTCACCATCAAGAGGAGAGCCTTGTTTCAGTTGCTTTTCAAGAACACTGCAGGAACGATTTATGTAAACCATTTCATTCAAATATTTATGGTGATTCTGGCTTTGTATGGTGTTTATTTATTAACAGAATTATTATTTTTTTTTGTCAAAGTTGTCCTTAAAGAAAGTCCTGACTGCTGGAAGTTATATTTCAAAAATGGTATGTTTAGGTACTAGATTGGTGCAAATACTCTTGAAAGTGTTTCCAGATGACTAGAAGAGGAAAAAGACCGTGATAGTGTTTTACCGAAACAATAGAAAGCCTCCAGAAAGCTAAACAACGGGTTCAACCAACAGTCAAGTGAGGCCTGATCTCATGATCAATCTGCCTATCTTCCATACTCGTCCTAAGTTTGGTTTGTTTGGTTCAGAGACGATCAAGCGTGCACTCACTCACTCACTCACTCACTCACTCACTCACTCACTCACTCACTCACTCACTCACTCACTCACTCACTCACTCACTCACTCACTCACTCACTCACTCACAGAAGAACATGCAATCTCCACCCATAAACTGCCTAACCTGTAAATAAACCTTGAACTTTTTGTCTCGAGGGCACACTACTAACCACTGCCACTACTGTATCTGAACATGTTCACCTGTTCTAATCAATTAGCACTGAGCACAGTGGCACCACTCGTTCTTTGTATCTTGAAATTTATTGGCTTTTTACTGTGGCACGTTTGAATTGTGCTGAATGTATGAGGTCCTTTCTTTGTGATCCCCAGCACCATTAGCTTCCTGTGGTTTTCCAGCTGCTGGTAGTGTAATTGACTAGACAACATGCGAGAAAGACAGTTTTGATTTGTAAGCTGCTCTTCACACAACATGGGTGTTCGTGGAGACAGTTGTACACAGAATGTGTAATCTGTAGTTCAGGAAACAGTGATTTCCCCCACGTGTCATCTGGTGGACTTTTACAGGCAACGAAGTGGGGAGTTGGGAGTGGGTGCAGGTATTTTGAAGTGAAGTTAACTATTGTTCATTTGCATATGCTACCCACACTGTAAAAAGCTGGGAGCAGATCATTTCCCTTCAACAATAACATGATAGGCATATTTGTTTGAATTGGTTCATCATTCCAGAAATCATTTTCAGTGACAAACTACCATCGGTGAGTGAGCCAGTGGTTCTTCGGGGCATTTCAGTGTCTTTGTTTTGATCACATAAACTACAATGTTTTTGAGTTTCATGACGACCACTGCTTGTATTGCTCTCCAATCTCAATATCAGATGGAGTAGCTGTTGGTGGAGTTTTTATGGGTTGAGTTTTTGTGTGTTTAAAGCAATGGCGATTCAAACTGGGCAAAAGATGGAGCTGGTAAAATTTAAAAAAACAAAGTCCTCAGAAAACAATATTTTACCAAAATGATTGTAGAACAGGAAAAAAGAAAAAAACATGAAAAGAAATAACATGAATGATCAATGGATAAGCAATACACTGACGAGGTGAATACATTTTATTTGCTTTTTCCATCAATTAAAAAGTGCTTGATGACCAGTATTAATCCACAGAGTAAAGATTGCTACTTGTATACTGCAGTGGCATGGCCTGCAAGGCCTTCTCTGCAGGCCTAAGAGAAATATCAGAATCACAGACTGATGTTGATCATATTTTGTCCATGAGTACTGCTTAAATAATTCCAAATGGTCTGTCCACTTCTTCTCATAGCTTCTCCCCCGGCTGCGCTGCTTCCAGACGCGTATTTCCATTTGTAACCAATCACATTTAAGCCATCACCTGTTGCCAGGGGTAAGCGGCCTTCAGACTCAACTCCGCGGGCGTCTGCAGTTTAAAACGAGTGTCGGTCACGCTGCTGCTTCAACCAATCAGATTTTGATATTGCCGACTCGGCCTTCTTGAAGGCCTAGCGGGACGTCAGTGTATTCAAGCCCTCTGATTGGATCGTCAGAGAGTTCACAATCCAGCGCCAGCTGACTGTATCTGTAGCGAGCTGAACAAACAAAAATATAGTTGTGTTGATTTAATAGCGGTTTTGTCAACCTCCAATGGCTAAAGGAGAAGGTAAAGACATTTGGTTTCAGATTTATTGTCAAAACAATTTTCAAGACACCGGGTGCAGTTTACTTGCGCTCACTACAAACTCCATGGCAGGATTCAGGATTATAGTATTTGCCATTATATTATTTTCAAGACCACGAAAAGCTGACGTTTGTCACCGTCCACCCCCCGGAGTTTTGGGAAAAGCAGACGCTTTTTTATGCAGCTGCCACAGAAGGCAAGATATGAACTTGAATTTTTTTCATTCATAAAGGTATTTATTCTGGCTACACGATTATCAATCTGTAATGCAAAGGCTTTTTATACTGCATTTCTGGATGGTAACATGGTTTTTGTCGCCATAAAAAACGTTATTGAGAGGTGGATTGACTCAGACCAGCACTAGTGAAGGCCGAGGTCTGAAATGCACGGCCCGCCACTGGTATACTCATACTGTCAGTCATTATTGAAGTGCAGTATTTTCAACTGCAGATGCTCTACTAGACACACTCCTGCAGAGGGAGATACAGTTTTCAGCAGAAGCAAAGAAACAGATTAGTGAACAAATTACGACAAGAAAAAGCAGAAACAAAGCAGCTGAGACGAACTACCAATATGAAGACTGCAGAGCTTTTAAAAATGCTTATGAAACCCTAATTTATTTAGGTGCTGCAAATATATCTCATGTATTATGGAGGCAGTCCAATGTTAACCAAAGTGAAGTTTCTTTAGGAGGAGGATAGAGAGAAACAGCACCTATTCAACTGTTGGGTAGTATTATGAATTTCATAATAGTAACAGTTACAAGGGTGTTACATTTATTTCAGTCTTTGTCACTCGTAGATACATTTCTGGGACAGCACATGTCAGGCTTTGGTGTTTTAGATATCAAAAAGGACACGCGCCATGTGACACTGATGTACACCACACAATTAAGGAGTAATATAAAGTATTACTCCTTCCAACTGGTGGTTCATGTGGAACAGGTGGCCAGAGGCACCTTGATAAGGTAATTCTCATATGCCATCTAGTTTAGGGAAAGTATGAAATATAGTACCATTTGACATATTACACCAGAGTTGGAGTGGACAAGAAATTCTTCAGCCGTAGCCTGACTTTCTAGTAGTTCTGTGATAAAAGAAAAAGTGTGATGTAAGCTTTAAAGTGCCGCCATCATCAGTTCCTCCGGACTGTCTTATTGAAATGTATTTTATCTGTTTCTCTGTCCATTTGTCCTTTTTATCTTTCCCAAAAAATTGAATTTTTTGATCTCAGTTTCAGCCTCGCATAGAGTCGGATTATAGTGTTGCGTATATCTCGAGTGCTGCTGTAAGTTTAGATACTGCCAGACACACACACACACACACACACACACACACACACACACACACACACACACACACACACACACACACACACACACACACACACACACACACACACACACACACACACACACACACACACACTTATTCTTTAATGACAGGACACAAAGATCAGAGCAGGATTTCCAGCTGTAGGTCAGTTACCATGGCAACAGAAAAGAATGCATCGGAGACCTGTCACCATAGGAACCAATAGCCAGAAAGAGACAGAAAGACAGAGACAAGAGGAGAAATAGAGAGAGAGAGATAGAGAGAGCGAAAGAGAGAGAGAGAGAGAGAAGTGAGTAAGAGAATCAAAGTCATAAAGACTAAGAAGGAGTGAAAGGAGACAGCTCATCGTGTTCACTGTATCCTGGCTCCCCCCACACAACATGTGCAGCACCGACATGTTGGTAACATATGCTGTGATTGCCTCAAGTATCTGTCATATGCAGCTCACATGTCAACACAATAAATAAAATCCTCATGTGAAGAATTTTCTTGAGGATGTGATTTCCTGAGATATTATGCATAATCTGTATTCTTCTGTCAAGGGCAGCACAATGGTGGCATTACTCACAGAACATTCCTGCTTGGTCAGTGTTTTCAAAACAGTGACCTTTGAATTACAATACTAAGGTGAGTTGCTTCAGAAAAGGAATAGTAAAAAATATTCAAGCATGCCAGCTTCTTCCTGTCGACTCCAGTAATAAGGTGTACACAGATTTGTTTGTAGGCCGCCTCGGTCTCCGCTGGTCACTTGCAGTTCAACCTACAGAGCAGTTGCTTCATATGTAAAGTCACCTATTCAGCACCTTTCATGCATGATTGAGAGTACCTTTTTTATGACTGAAAGAAAAGAAAAGAGCTTCCCTTTTAGAAAACTAACAGCATGATGTTTACTGGCAGCTGCTCACAGTCATTTGCAGCCTTTTTAAAAATGCATGGTCTCTATTAGCCTGTTGCCGAGTAATGTATAGCTGGATGGTTATTTCTACTTAACATTAAGCTGTGCCTCCAAATTCTGCCAGCTGCAGCCACTTGTGGGAACAGCAACCTAATTTGTGTGAGCATTTTTTGTCTGAGCTGTGGCAGAGAATTATAGTATTGTCACAGAAGTTTTGCCCAAGTTTTCTTTACTCAGTTCTTATTGGCTACTGTTTGAAATTCTAGATAAAATAGTGCTCGACATGCACTGTTTAATATCTGGCTTTAGCCTCTTGTCCACTTTTATGACTTCTGTTAGGGAGATTTTATTATCCTCAATGACGGTGGGGTCTCAAAGAAACTACAACCCAGAGGAAGTGGGAGAGTCAGAGACTGCAAGAAGCGAGGAAGAAACAGAAAGAAAAGAGTGATAACAAAGTCTAAAGAGGAATAAAAAAAAAAAAAAGAGCTTCAATCAGAACGACTGAGAAAGGGCAAGCAAAGACAAAGAGAGACAAAGAAGAGATTGGTGTGTTTGTGTGTGTGTCACTGCCTAGAGATTAGCGCAAGCTTAGTTCTTATTCCAATCACACACACAGCCTAATGAGCTAATGGGCCTGACAACCAGACAGACACACACAGAGTCGGGGATGGGAAGAGAGGCGGGCGGATGGATAGAAAGTCACTATGCGAGTCAGCCATCCATCCATCCAGGCGACCATTCAGCCAGTCAACCTATTAGCCCCTCATCGCACAGTGAGGTCGGCATGGCTGCTGCAGATAAGACCGGCAATATTCCAGTGTCAATTTGGTGAAAAACTGAGCATTCTCTTACCTTGACCCTGTTTTTGCATTTTGTCTTTTAGTCCTTCCTCTCCAGTATGAGGATGTGCTCAAGCAGGTGCACACAAAGACCACCCCCCCCCCCCCCCCCCCCCCCCCGTGAATGTTATAAATTGGTAAGAAACTGACACATTGATGAAATTCTTCCCTGGTTAGAAAGAACTCTGTGCCCCAGCTCCCCCTCAGGAGGCAAGATCACAATTACTGGAGTATTCGATTTGATAAAAGTATTTTGCAGATTTGTCAAAAAAAGTGACAAGTCGGCAGAGCCCTGTGAGTAAGACCACTAAAAATCGGCGACACTTTCATGATTAGCACCTCCTATGGTGCTATCTTCCAGCTTTCCCGACAATTATCTATATGTGTTAAACAGCTCAATCACTGTAATAATATTTGATTGTCCAGAGCTTAGAAATAATTCAATTAATGTAATGCAAATGGTTGGGGGTGAGGGTGGGGGATAAAGGTAGTCTCCTGATAGCATTGGTCTCAAACCAAATGCTATCCTCATAATTATCATGATCATTATTCTCTTATTATCATCCCAGTAATAATCAAAGCTTTCCCCACATGACTGCTCTGTTCTCTTTTACTTTTCTTCACTCTCACTTCTATTTGTTGCCATTTTTTTTAATGTCTTACTCTGTATTGAGTTTGCATTTGGAGTACATTCCAATGACTTTATTAGACCGCTGTTCTGGCTTCATTATATAGTCTCCATGTTCTAGTGTCAGTTTTAACTGAAGGTTCCAAGAGTTCGATTACACATGTTGGAAATATCTTTCACTCCGTAGAAAAACTAAACTGAATGTACTACAGCCCTGTGTTAAACACTAACACATCAAACAAAGGCTTCCAGGGGGCATAAAATGGACTGGACTTCTAGTTAATCCTTTTGACTTCAATGCCTTTTTGAACCCCTAACTTCTGTTCCTTATTATCCTCTATTATGCTCTGAAGTTAATGAATACATAAATGATGATATGTCCACCTCGACACAGTTGGAATCATACACATATTCAGCTTAGAATACAGTGGGCGTGTTGAACCAGAGAGGCTAAAGAAGATCAGTCATCTCTGATGTTAAATCTGCTGAGATCTTGAGTCAGTAATTACCAATCTTCAGACCTCCCATGGCAATAACGTTGTCCATGGAGGGCAGCGAGATTTATGCATCATTACATGAGCTGACCACTTATCCTGTTTAGGACTTCATCATATTTTTCAAAGCAACACAAGGCTTTGAAAAATATGATGATTGCCACAGCTCTTAAACCAGATGAATGCTGCTAATTAGCATTCAGTCTGCTGCGTTGATGCCTTTGTAATCGTAACTAGACAGTTCAAGTTCTTTTGGGTGATTTTATTATGAATACTTTGCTTTATCACAACTGAAGGAGTTTGTGTTTGTTTTTGATTGTAATTAGAACATTTTCTGTAAACAAACATTACAAAAATCAGCTTTTGATACCTAAATTGTTATTGTGTCTTCTGTTAAATTGCTTGCAACATAATTTGTTTTTGTAAGCACAGTAAGCAGTGTTATTTACAAGAACATGACAAAAAAAAAAAAAAACAACAAAAGAAAATGAATTGTGAGTGGTTATGTTGTTTTCCCTGTGACATTTTCCTTGTTTTACTCTCTGGTTCTACTACAAGTTTGAATATTCATGCGAGTACATGTGTGCTTCAGCTTGTGGATTGACGGACCAACTGTTGTTGAATTTACTGGGCATCTGGACCGATGTTCATTATGGCTGATGGTTCTGTTTGGGAAGCTGCGACAAGGAGACAGAAAAGAAGAGAGACTGAGATGGAGTGAGAAAGAGAGGGAGGAGTGAAAGAGTCAGAAGATGGCAACAGCAGCATCAATCACTTTGTCAACAAGCATCCTTCACCACCTCAGTACTGGGGGACAGATGTTTGGCTGTGTGTGTATGTGTGTGTGGTGTATCTGTCCATGTGTGCGAAATCTATGTGATAAGCTACTTCTCTCTCACACACTGAGTAAATGATAGGAGTATTGTTGCCGTAATAGTATTTTTTTAAACAATTTTTGCTATTTACTATTTGTACTAGTAACCTGTCCCTGGCTTCACCCAAAATAAGCTAGGTTCTGCTCTACCAGTTGGATAGAAGCGGGATTGATGGGGACTCTAGATTGTGTGTGTGCGTGCCTGGCTATCTGTCTCCCTGTGATGACCCTGTAAAGGAGTGGAGACCTGTTGAATGTGTACTCTGCCTTTTGCTGAATGTCAGCTGCTTTATTCTCCAGCTTCCCACAAACCAAAGGCTGCATAAGGTCGATAAAGAAGATTGTTGTAGGGATGAAGGAATGAATGCATCCCTCTGGATTCCTGCACTTACTGTGGGCCCTCAGTGTGAGACCTAATGGCTGTAATCAGCAATGATTCCTAAAACAAGTTTGAGCTTAATGGCTTGAAGTGGCTTAACAAAAACAGTGGTACATTCTTCATGTTTTTTGTCAGAAGCGGGCATGTGGTAGGTATATTATGTTTTGGATTTTTTGCCCATTTATAAGCCTTTTTGTGCATGCATCCATGTGTCCTTTTTTCACAAATCCTAACCTGATGAACTCTCTGTTCACAATTGTGTCTAAGGCCACATTTACACGTACCCGGGTTTCTACAAAAATAGATATTTCTCTCTCTACATTTACAAAAAAATCTTAATTGACATGGACCATATATGTATGCACCTGTTTCAGAGCTACTATGAGCAGGCCAAACCTGTAGGGGGCAGTGTAATGAGAAGCATGAAGCCATGATAGCCAATCAGAATCCTGGAAAAAAACACAACGTCAAGAAATGTGACGTAAATCTCCGGCTGCCCCCCTTTAGATGCAAAAGGTCTCCACTGTGGCAGGAGTTTTCAGAAATAAAAGGTGGTGCGTTTTAAGCGTTTATGCGAGGCCCGATCGCAGAGAAATATCACTGTTTTTTTTAGATACCTGGGTATGTGTCATCGTGGCCTAAATCTGTGTTGGTGAGCACTTTTCCTTCACCAACATAAATCATCCACCTCACAGGAGTGGCATATCAAGAAGCTGATTAGACAGCAGGATTATTGCACAGGTGTGTCAGTTAATTGCTGGTGTGACCATCATTTGCCCCACACAGTGCAACACATCTCCTTGGCATGGAGTTGATCAGGTTGTTGATTGTGGCCATTGTAGAAAGTGTTAAGGTCATTGACACTTCATGTTTTTTGCCATTCTGCATCAATGCTCTTATGACATTCAACAGTCACCATATTGCAGGTCAGGACAGACAGTGATGTCAACTGCAGCTTTGCTGGTTGGTGGAAGTAGAAAGGTTTTTGTGAAGATGGCCCTTAAATGTCTTGGAGTGGACCTGTTGCTCTTGCTGGATTACTGCCTGGTTTATAACAGGATCCAGAAAGAATGAAAACATGAATTCATTCAGTAAAACCATTTTATTTCAACAAATGAAGCACAATAAACTCTTCATTAAACAAAATAGCCTCAGTCTGCAAATTGTGATTAAAGAGCAATCAAATCTGACAAGGTGTTCTGATGGCAACTTTTGGTAATCAAGTTTTGATTTTAGTGGCATATTTTAGCCTAACAAAGCCTTCAGAGGCATTTAATTTTCCAACACATTTAAAATGCATCTTTTTCCCTCAGTTTACAGCTCATTGTTTGTATTTCTGTTTAGCAATCTCAAATGATTTAGAAATCATTGCAGCCTAAGCTTTACCTTCATTTAGGATAAATTAAGAAGAATCTTAGATATGTAAATCTTTAAATATAATTTAAAAAGTGTGTGTGGCATTTTGACCATCACATATTGAGTTTTTTTTTTTTCTGTTTTCCCTTACTAAAGCCCAGATAAACTTTTTTGTAATCAACACCATTCTTGGATAAGCAAACAGGCACACTCACAATCCACCATTGACCAAATCTTTCATTCTGCTCTTCCATCTCTGGTTCATCCATTCTTCATTTTCTGTCTTGCTTTTCGCACGAATTCATTGGAAATTCCTTTAAGATATTTGAAAAGCAAAATGAGGTTTATGAAACATTTCAACATCAAAAATAATACATGTTTTTGACGCTGTAACTGTAAACATCCAAAGCACATGTCTGTTGCAAATCCAAAATACAAGGTATGTTTTGTAACTTCAATAAAATCCTGTTTGACATTTAAATGTTTTGCAAGCCTGTATACCAGTAGAGAACATAGTAAAAACACGAGACTGTGTTTCACTTACGTTTCCCTCTGTGACTCTCTCTTCACATACTGCATCATAAATCAATCTTCTCTGCCTATGAATTACCCTTTCATTTTCTTCTCTTTTTGTAACCTACACTACAGCAAATGATTTCCTTTAGGAGCCTGTGTCATAGTGAATATTGGTTCAGTAATTTAATAAGACTAATCAATGCTACATTGATAAATAACATAGTAATCTCAAACGACTCCTATACCAACTGCTGTCCTGCACTTGAAAGAACCGACTGAAAAGTAAACACGCACGCACGCGCACACACAGACACGCGCAATGTGGCACACATCATCATACATTTGTCAACTTCACTTACTGAATTTTCTTATCTACAATGACTTTGCGAATTTATAGAAATCAAATCGAAGACCAGCACAAAAACACACACACACACACACACACACACACACACACACACACACACACACACACACACACACACACACACACACACACACACACACACACACACACACACACACACACACACACACACACACACACACACACACACACACACACACACACACACACACACGTGCTAAACTCAATCTCCCGCTATCTAAATATAAACTGTCCTCCCTTAGATGAACCCCACTGTCTTGCAAACCCTCTCTTCAGTTCACCTTCTATGACTTGCTGCCTCTCTCTCTCTCTCTCTCTCTCTCTCTCTCTCTCTCTCTCTCTCTCTCTCTGTTGTGCGCGCACACACAGACACAAACACACACACAGTCTCGTTCTTTTCTTGCCTCTCTACAGTGTATTGACAAAGCCCACTCGCTAATCCAGTGTGTGGGGAGTGTTGCTGGAGACAGAATTAGGTGGATAACACTGGATTGCCCCCCCACGCACTCCTCATTCCCTCCACGCCTCCCACCAGCTTCCATGTCTGTGTTTCTGTGTGCAGTCCATGCATCTTGTTTGTGCATGCCTGTGTGTGTATGGGAGTGAGTTAGTGAGAAAGAGAGCGAGGGAGGGAGAGATTAGAGACCCGACTGTATGTCTAGAGTAGATTAGCTGCTCTTAATGTGGCTCCTCACTCCTACAGTAAGAACTTAAAAAGTCCCATTTTGTTCAGAAAACCACATGGGGCTCCCCAGTTGGAAGCAGCTTTCGACTCAACTAAATTAAATATTCTTAAGGCCATTGCATCCCAGTCAGACAGTTTCACTTTGCAGTATCTACACCTCCTTACACCTTTTGTCAACAAGATAAATCCTTGCGCACTTAAAGCACCAAGCACAGAAAGTGTCTTTAATTTGTGTGTTGGACGGTTGGAGTTCAAAGGCAATCAACATCCAATATTCCAGAAGCTGCCCCGGGGAGCCTCTATCACAACTGGCTCTCCAGCTTTAGCCCTACTGCTCAATATCAATAATTGCTCGCAGGTAAAATAACTTGAAGAAACAATAATCCCCAAGGTAAGGCAAGTAATATAACTTGGATCAATGTCTCCTTTGTGTCAGAGTCTTTTAAGAACAATTATTAAACAACACTTGAAAATTTGATTTTTAAGTTTGACTACATGTCCCCAGAGCAGATTTTGGACTCTGACCGCTTTTTAACTTTATGAAACCTTGTGCTCTGGCAAATTAAAACCACCATTTGAACCATTCATCATTTGTGTTGCAGTGTAGCACTTAAATTCAATCACTGAAACTCACTTTGTGCTGCTTGATGGTGCACTGATAGCTCGGCTCTGCTTTAAATGACTTTGTGTGGGAGCCAGTCGCTGCTGCATGTGTGTTTATTGTTATGCTATAAATAAATGTAATAATTTCTGCAGTCATCACTACTCAAAATACATTTTTCACTTGAGTGTTTAAAAGCTTTATTATGGCCATAGGGCAGCTTACATGTGCAGCTCACATAAGAGGGAAGTGGAAGTGAATTTGGTCTGTCAGTAACTTGAAGGCAAGAAAGACGGAGAGAGAACTGTCTGAGAAGAAAACAGAGGCCAAGACCTTTTTTAGTCAGTAATGAGGTTATTTCTACAGTGTCTTTGTACGCACGCCACTCACAGGCACGGACACACACACATAAATCTGTTAAAAAAAAATCTATATATCTTCTACACTGCTTTGTCCTGGTTGGGGTTGCAGGTTTTTGGACTGATCCCAGCTGACTATTGGCTAAAGGCAGTACACCCTGGTCAGTCCATCAGTGCCTGAAAAAGCTATTAAACAATGTTTTATAAAAGGCATTTTATGAAGAGAAAAATTAATTCCATTATGGTTTGATTAAGTTTTGTACCCGCATATATGAGAAGACCCTGTAATGTTAGTGTTTTAGCAGATTTAGGTCACCATAATGACAGGTAAATGCACACATGCTCATAAAATATTTCAAATAAGATTATTATATGGCATAACTGCCGTCTATTCATTACTGCATTTTAGTAATTATGACCACTGACCTGAATTTCTGAACCTTTTCTAAATCATAAGTATATGCCTATTCTATGGGTGAGTCAAAAGTTTTCAAGGCCATGTTCAATGAGTTCAATAAAAACAAGCCCTTTTGTGGGACACAGGCAGGACTCATGATGCTCATTACAGAAACATATATACCCCTATAATAAGGCCAGACCGTCTGGAGAACACAGTGTTAGGTTGCTGTACTGAATTGCCCTTCGGACTGATGCCCTGCTCTCTCTCGCTCAGATTCCCTTGCTTCCTTCTTCTCATATGTCTTGCCGGGTTTGTTGTGTGAGCCTGTCTTGCCCGTGTCTGTTTGGACTTTGATTATTTTTATTATCCTAAACATGCAGTGAGACTCACATAGGCTTTAGCCTTGGTGCCATGTTGTTGTTTTTGTTTAGCGTTTTTTCCAGCGCACTATCAATCATTTGGCAGTGGCAAAAGTGATGAAACAGAGGACATACTTATATGTCCAGACACTGATGATAAACATCTTATTTGCCAGCTATATCTGTCCAAAAACAAAGCTCATCACCATGCTCAGTTGCCTACAAATGCACAAATAAAGTCAGAGGTAAGGTAATAGGAAGCCTGACATCTCCCCTGGGCCTGCCTCTGCTCTATTAGCTTTTTTAACTAAACAAAATCTCATTCAACATCTCTGTCCTTGACATAGTTCTCTCTATGAACTCAAAACAAATTGGCCTCCAACACTACAGCAGCACTTGCTATTAGAGGTTTAAACATTGCAGAGTTTAACAGTTACTTAGTCAGCATACAAAAAAACTGCAGGTCTCATAAAACTATTACGTGAGCCATCACCATTATCCTCTGAAATTACCTTTGCTTATTAAACCTGAGCTGCACTATGTGGCAGGCTGCATCACAGCTTACCTGCTGTTGGTTCCTCCCAGTTTCCCTCAACTCACAAGTGAACTGTTGATGTTAAACTGCTGAAGTCTTTTTTTTTTTTATTGTTTTTAATTAACATCTTTATTCATGTGACCCAACATGCATCCCGCTGAGAGAGACTATTTCCAAATAATGCATATAAATGTCCTATTATTAATTAAATGTGTCTTTAATACTATTTTCTTCCCTCTGTGCCTGAGCTTGGGAGTTTCTTTTATATTTCAACAAGACATATTATTTCAATATACTCGCAGAAATAAATGCATAATAAGTTCAAACATTGTGCACAAGTGGAATATTTAGATGGAGCAGACACTTTTGTAATAATTCATTCCAGTTATTTTGGTGAAATGACTTGCTTAAGTCACTTGTGTAATAGAAACCATTTCTGTCACCGTGAGACACATCAAAACGTCTTTGTGTATTCCGGCTCTGTCACCTCATGTCATCGTACTCATTTCACTTGCAGTAGGATTTACTTTAGTCTCGTCACACCAGAAACCATTTGTCAATTTACACTAACAACAAAGAAACTCCACCGGCAAACACGGGAATCTAATGCTTTACGGGTTTTTATTTTTCTTTCCGCTTTGATAGCGATACAAAAAGAAACAACGAGCTGCCTCCGTTCCCCGTCTCTCTGTCATATCGCACTTGCAGCAAAAGTTCCAGGAGTTAATTTGGGATTTTAATATGTCATACTCTTGAGAGCCTGCATAGTAAATCTGTTCTTTGAGGCCAGTGAGGACAGGCCATCTACTGTATGATTTAACTTGTCCTCGGGTTGCTGCTTCACCACCACCATTGCAGGCAGATGTCACGCACACACAATCAGGAAGTCACGGAGACTGGAACTTCGATGTCACATATCTTCAGCAGTGTTTTCAGTGCTGAAACAATTCTGTTCCGTGTGTATAATTTAATAGGCCTTGTGGTCCAGACTGTGTTCTGGTCTAAATGAATAATCGGCTGACAGCATCAAAAACAAGCCAGCGGTGTCAAAAATCTGTCAAACTAAATAAAATAAACACTGAAGCAGACACTCCCTCTTTTTCACCCTCTCTCTTTTTCTTTTCTTTTTTTTTCCATGTCGTTATTGGTAGTGACTACAGCGCCGCGCTGCTGCGTGTTTACGAATGGAAAACACATAAATGTAAATGATGGCTATGATCATAGACATGTAAATTTCTTTCACGGTGGAAATAGCATCTAAACAAGAAGAATCAATGTAAAGAAAAAGCTAAACAAGCTCCATGGGGGTATGGATGTTTATCTATTATCATAAAAGCAAAATATCACGGATATTAATCGCTATGGCTCGCATGTACCATACTTCTTAAATGTCGTGTCCTTCCAGCGACCGACTGGAGGTTTTACTAATTGGCTGCTCTCCTGTCAGACATCAGGCTGTCTGACTGGTTCACTGACTGATTTGCTTGGAGGTCGGTTGACTAACTGACCGGATAACTGGCTGACAGGCTTAGTGTTGGTTGACTGATTGGCTGACTGGTTGATGAAATAGCCTCCTGGATGACTGACTATCTGGCTGGCCGAGTGACTGAGCAGAATGCGAGCTCACAACTCAAAGCCAGTAGCGCAGCAACAGCAGCATCCTTGGGTGAGATGATCAATACACACAGATGCTCATGTGTGTTTTTAAAGTTAGGACTCTGTCCATGAGCTGAAAAGAAGAGACAGGATGACTTGGAACTTTTTTTTTTTTTTTTCTTTCCAAGAGTGTGAGTTCCCTTTATCTCTAATTTGCACTGACAAATGTGTTAATATTTGGCTGTACTGTTTTATGCCCTGCAGTGATGTGGATTAAAAACTTTGATTTGGCAGCAAAATGCGGCATCACGCTGGATTAACATGTATCTTGAATGTGAAGAAAAGTACATCAAAAGCCTTCAGAATTGGACAAACTTTATTTTAAATGACTGAATTAAGTGTATATTCACTTTATAAGCTAAACAGTTTCTAAACTGTAAATTATTTACTGAAATGCATTTTTGCTTCATCAAAGCCGAGGACGCAGTTATGTTCTTACCGAAAAAACCCCAGTGACTTTTTCTTCCTTGTGCTGACTCTAATGGCTGACCAGACAGTCTTGGATCTCTACACGCTGTACGTGGAAACACACTCATGAATCACTTGAGCTTTCAAAAATTGTAAAAGGCTGTACTGAAGCCAATACAAAACAAACACGAGACACTGTAGCTCAGGGCTTCTTTTCATGCCTTATTTACTGAGTTCAAAGAAATCTAAAGATGTACTTTGCTGAACCCGTGAACATCGAGTAACAACAACTTTTAGAAGGTCCACTATTGTGTGTTCTAGAATGCCTGCCTAATGTAACACGTATTGTGAAACAACAAAAAGAGTTCAACGTACTCTGCCTGAAGAGACTGAAATGCTCATCTGATCTGAATGACCTTGAAAGTAAAAAACAAAAAACAAAAAACAAAAAAACAGACCTGGGCTCATTGTACACTTGCGTACAAAGGATTCCATTCAAAATACATACTTTGATTTTTAAATCGTGAAGTAAACAAACCTCTGCATCAAACAAACATCACAGATAATCTCTACAAATGTTGACACTAACATTACCGTCAAGGTTCACTAAATAAAAAACAAAAAGAAAGAAACAAGGTGTTTTTCAATGGCTGAAACTAGTTTATTTGTAAATAAGTTTGCTTCAGAGATGATTTTTACAAAGTTATTTTTCGTCTTTTGATCATATCAACAGAAAGTGTAGTTAATTTCAGCATGCCCAGGATTAGCCCAGGATTAGCATACTGTACAACTGAGCATATATGCAATTACTTTCTTTAATTTGAAGCCATAATGAAGTTCTATTTGACGATAAATTGACACTAAATAAATGAACACCAACTAAAAAAGAACCGTGAAAAATTAAAAACACAAACAGGTGCATATTATTCCACTGAATTCCCACTGCAACATTACTGCATCCAGTGGTCCACAGTGCTGCAGTAATATTGTTATTCCTCTATGTTTCATGTGACCATAGTAAAAGATTTAATCAATTACCCAAAGGAAAATTAAATACTGAAATCAATTATACATCGAATTAAAATCCCCTGAATCAATTACGAGATAAAATTCAAGTCTACTGAAACTTTTAAAAGGACCATATCTTTCCGTTTTTTCAGAGGCAGGAGTGCAGAGAGAATTCAAATGCCAAGAAGTGAGATTTTTTTTTCATAAAGCCAGATGAAATGCTGTACCGTGAAATAACTTTGCAAATGTTGCCTATAATTAGCAGTCATTAAGTGTGACTTACAGACATCATTGGACTTGGGTTTCATATTGAGTCTGAATTGTGTGATGCATTTAGGAGTATTATTATTATTTAAAAAAAAAAAATTCTTTGCTGATGTCTCCTTGATAACCACAAAACTTTCTCTTTGAAGAACGTACATTAGAAAGTAGAAAGTACATTTCAGTATTGCAGTGGACACCTGAATAATATTTTTTTTTTTATCATGTCATTAACAATATTCTTTTTGTCTCTTTTTTTGGACAGTAGCAAAAGTAGTTTGGGCTGAAGTGGTCCTCTCTGCGATGATGTGCTGTGTTTCTCTAAGTAGCCATCACTCGTGGTCCTTTTGCACATTAATGAAAATTCAATCAGAATTCATTCATGCTCCGTTTTTTCATTTTATGAAGTATCAGTCTCTCTTCAGTGGACCCAGTTGACCTCACTTATTTTAACCCATGTACTGTATGTGGTGATATTCGTCATATTCCCCTTTCTTTGTCACGAATGAGGTATGTTTTGTGTGTATCATGTAGCTGTATATGAACATATGGAGCTATTATGTGTATTTTGTCAACTCTCAAACGTCCATGTGAACTGGTTTCACTTAGGCCAAAAAGGCAATGTTGCCTCATCATGTAGAATACAAAACAACAAATGGAATCAGCAAACAGACAGAAAAGTGGTTGAAATATGCACAGCTGATGTGTGAATGGTCCACATTTGGTGTTCCACTCCACCAAACTGTTTTAGTTACGAGTGTGCCTGTGAGCTATTAGGAATCACTCAGGAGCTCTCTGACAGACACTTCCAGCCAAATCCAGCTTCAGATGATAAAATCAATACAAATTGTATCACTTGTACAGATATACAGTGAGGTCAGGGACATGTTTAACTGAGCATTGCTCAAATGCTGGAGGCAGCGGTAAATATTCAGAACTGACAATTGAAACAAGACAAAACTGAATGCTGTATCTTTGCGTATTGAGTTAAGTTGTGTACGCTTGTAGTTGTACACAATCTAAAATCAAATAACTAGCACCTAAAGACAGCAAAATGTGATGGGTGTTTTACATTCCTCCAACCATCACTGCTTGCTTCTTGGTCTGCAACTTGGCAATGTGTCTCCAAGTTTGGACATTGGGTTTCTTTGGGTGTGGAACTACTGTTGTCAGATAAAGTTGCCATTATTCTGCCAAGAAAACCCAGAGAAATAACACCAGGCCAGGCCAGCAGAGGGGTTTTATGCACATGTATAAGGATGTAAATGAAGGAAGGGGAGCGAGAAGCTCATGCATAATACTGAGAGTGGCACTGGTGACAGGTTGCCATGCTCCTCAGGAACCAAACCCCTGTGAGACTAAAATCACAAGGAGGCTGAGGAAACCTGTCTTGAATTCGGCCTTTTAGGTGTTTTAAGTCCATGTTTAAGCCCTAATATTGCTGTTCTGAGTGCTTTAAGAGATTTTGCTGTTTATGTATTCAAATTTATTGTCAAAGCAAAAGTGTGTGTGCCTCAGACTCTTGAACCTTGTAGTAGCCCTTAAGTGTATTCGGTTTCATCTCAATAGGGGCTCACTCATGGTAATATGATTACTGTCGCCATAATAGGCTAATTACAATAGCCTGTCATGTAGAACGATTTATGCCGAGTAGGCAGGGTGCATTTGACCTGTGTGTGTGTGTGTGTGTGGGGGGGGGGGGGGGGGGGGGGGTGTCTTTACTCCCATCCTCTTCTCATATATTGTATTTATTTATTTGCCTATTTATTTTCCTCTCCTTTCATTTATCACTGCCTCACCTCATCACTCTGTCTCAGAGTCCCTGCTCGCCTTTTTCGTGTCTTTCTAGCAGATTGTAAATCGGTGATTACTGCAGCAACAAAAGGTTAGGTGAGAGTGTTGATGGGATTCTGTTGTCATGGGAAGTGCTGAAGGCAAAAGGCAGCATTTGCTGAGTTTAATGATCCTACGCGCATGTGTATGTTTAAAATCTGTCGCTAAATCATGCATGGATATGACGTAGCTTGTAAAAGAGCTGTGGGCTTTTCCACACAAACACACACACACACACACACACACACACACACACACACACACACACACACACACACACACACACACACACACACACACACACACACACACACACACACACACACACACACACACACACACACACACACACACACACACACACACAGACAGTGGAAGATGGATGTTCTAGGTTCTCCGTAATGCCTCTCTGTCTCAATCTGTCTTCCTGAAAATGACAACGTGCCGCGATCATTCAGGATATATAGCTACACACGCACACAAACAGATATACGCAGAAGTACAGCTACAGACCAAGACACACAGATGCAGGAAAAAGAAGATAAACTATCAGAAACAGCACGAAACTAAGACATGAACAGTGAAAGAGTTCCACATAGCAGAAAATGAAAGCACATTTTTCTTTTTTTTTTTTTTTAGCTTGCCTGTTTTTTTTTTTTTTACAGCTTTCTGAAGTGGCCCATGAAAGAAACATGTCATGTCAAACTTGTCTCATGCATCATTGTGCTTGTTTCCCTGCGTGTGTGCATCAGCACCGGCTGACACATCAAAGTGTTATATGCATGAAGCATGGACGTCTGTTCCGGCATGATTACCAATAATCATATTGTTTCTGGCATTTGTGTATTTTTTTCCTGCACGTTGCATAATAATAACTGTTCAGGTTGGTAAAAATGGGCACATGGAAACTGTTGCTATAGAAACACCAGAATAAAAGCACCTCCCTGGTTGCAACACAAGTTTTCATTTCTTCCCGTTCGATGGGAACGGGGGTTTCACTCGTTGTGTTCTCTCTTTCTCCCTTTTTCCCCCTCTTCCTTTGAAATGAAACAACAGTTTCTGCCTCTTCCCTCTCCATGTTCCACTTTCATTTGGTTTCTCACACTCCCACTTCTCCTCCTTACAACTTTCCTTTCCGCTTCCTCAGAGGATCCTATTTCCATGAGTCAGAGTCATTGCACTTTAGTGCACTTGGCCTTGACTGACAGACTTTTGGTAATTTTATGACCAGGGGCTGGCGGGCTCCTGTGGTGTACCTGCGGTGCTAATGCAAAAGAGACTGGATCAGTGGGAATAAACTATTGGTATCAATCATGAACAATCAGATTGACTCTTTTCATCCCTTTTAACAGCAGTGTGCTCCCAACACATGCTGACATTTCTGTGATGGAGCACAGAGTCGAGGACTCCCCCGGGTGCAAAATGATCTCCGAGCACTAATGTACACTATTTCAATTGCAACAAGTGGCTGTCATCTTCGGTGTAAGTTTAGCAAGAGGTGTGAATTTGAGCTACTTTCATAATATTTAGTGTCAGTCAAACTGCGGGCCTTATCGGATACGTTGAGATTGGAAGATGGAATTTCAAAAACCAAACTGAGGGGTAGTGGCTAGCACCTTTGCCTCACAATGACGATATCCCCAGTTTGAGTCCAGTTGGCCTTTCCGTTTGGAGTTTGCATGTTCTCTGCGTGTGTGCATGACTTTTTTTTTTCTGGATGTCCAGGCTTCCTCCCAAAATCTAAAAATATTTTAGTTGAGTGGTTCAAAATTGTCCCAATGTGGGAATGTGGCCCTCTGTCTACTTGCTTGATGAACCATTCCTGACCCGCTAAAACAGGAGTCACCCGTCTTGGCTTATAGTTAGCTGGTATTAGTATTAGTATTAGTTAGCTCCATTTCTCCCACAGTAAAATGGCTTGTAATTAGTAATCGTAGTTTGAGTATCGTTTGAGTGGTAGGTTGTTTGACGTTAAGAGTTGGATTTGTATGCCCAACTCGAGGCCTCCTTTTCTGAAAGCACATATTGTATGTTCCGGTAAAAGTAAAATCGTCTTTTTTGTTGAGTATTGTACATCAATTCACCTAATTCTTGTTGACACTCTCTTCTCACAGTGCCCTTTCCGGAATATTCCTGCAGCAATGTCATCGCAATCTACAGCACTATTGAATGCACGCGGGCAGGAAATTATCCACTTGCAGAAAGCAGATGTAGCACTGCACCAATGTAGGATTTCTGTGTGTAAACGGCTCCACCGCGACATTACATCTGCAGATATGTTGTGTGTGATGCATTTCGTCAATGATGGTCTACATTTGCTGCAGCTCAGAGTACTAAATATGACATGTAAATTCATTACTCTATTCCAGCACGTATATAATATGTGCTGGAATATATATTATAGTAAATATAATGAATACTGTATCAAATATATTTTTCAGTGTGCAACAGTGGAAGTATGAACCCTGTGAATCTGTTTTGAAATGTGCAAGCACAGCGCCAACGGACTGCATGTGCTCATCACGTTTTCCTTGAAATGCTACTCAGAACTGCACTCGTCTCACTTCAGCGCAACAGGAACAGAACACACAAAATCCACAACAGAAAATGCCGTGAGTTAAGCATCTCAGTGGCATTGTGTGAAACTCGCTGACAAGCTTTTTGGACATTAAATTGTAACCTGTTGGCTTTCACATTTATTTTACTTTTTGCAATGAACTGTACCAAATTTTTCCTACTTCTCTATCCACAAAGCATGTGGAATCTGACTTGATTGAGCCACGGAAAGTGTGAAATAGACTTAATGAACTCAGTTCTGCTTTCTGGGATTATTATGTCTATTTCAGTGACTTTCTATCCCTTTATCCGTCCCCTTCATGCATCTCCTTTTCCTTTCCATAACTCTGACTGTGCTTCTCCGTCTTTCATGTGTGGTACAAGGCCAAGACACTTGATGCTCTCATTCCTCTCTGCTGATTGTTTTCCTCTTGCAGTGTTAACCTGCTTCCCCTTTCTCACATCGTCGCCATCATCTCCATTTTAACTCGTAGACTACTAGTTCCATTTTTCTTCAGTGTGTGTGTGTCTCTCTCTGAAACACACAACCTGCGAGCTGATGTGAAACATCAATGTCCCGACAGATGAATAACAAAGTGTACTGCAGCATATAGAGTATTGTGGCCCCAAGGGCACATATATAGATGCCAAGAGCTGCATCTCCTCTCACGTACTTTCTCTCGCTCTTTCTTTTGCACCTCTCTCTCTCTCTCTCTCTCTCTCTCTCTCTCTCTCTCTCTCTCTCTCTTTCTCGCTCTCTCTCTCTCCTGTCATAGTATGTTTTCCCTTCTCCTGCCTCTGAACCCCACAGAAGACTTCGAGAGAGATTTCAGGAATTTCAATCTATTAATCTACTTTTTCCACATGTTTGCGTCTCTCTCTGGGATTTGTGGCTGTACAACTATTACTGTGGTGTTCAGTTGTCAACTAACACACCTTGCTGAAGTCACAGCCATTGACAAGTGCCTGTGGTAGTACCCCTTGCATGCGTGCGCACTGCCTCCCTGCACTTTAACTGTGCACTGTCACACGCGTACAGTTATTACACAAATTGCCCTGCAGAGCATCTCTACCTGTCTCTTTCCATCTCCCTCACCTCGTGTCTCTCCGCGTCTCACATACGAAGGAGACGCGGAAATCCACAGGGACCAACAAACACAAGAGGCAGGTGCACAGATTAGAATAATAAAGAAAGAAAAATAAAGAAATGACAAGAGGGGCGAAACAAGGGAAGAGCTATATAGAGAAGCCCTGACAAAATTAATTCATAGGGATACACTTTGTTTAACCTGCGTCTTACTTGCCCACAGTAAAATCCTGGTTAGGGTTGTAAAATACTGAGCTGTTGCAGGTGTAACTCATTAGGTAAATACTGGAATTGACAAGCTCCAATTAATTTCAGTGAAGAAAGGAAGCTGAATTATTTACAGCTGAATTACTTAAACCCAGCTATCAGTTTTAAAACAACACACTTTGTTTTAGGATGTTAACTGCCCAGGCTGAAAGGCATAATTCACACTAAATTGCTTCTTTTATAAAAATAAACTAACAAAACAAAACATCCTCGCTGTATTGTTACTTAAATGAGAGAAAAACAGTGTGTTTCTGAAGACCTCCAATTCACAGTGATCCACGTTTAATATTATGTGCACAGTCCAGTTTTGTTTATGTTCCAGAGGTTTTCACTTTTTAAAGGACTGACTGTGTTTTATAGACTGAATAAAGCTCCAACAGTATTAACTTCATACCTACTGTTGTGCAGTACTGGATTACAGGTACTACTTACTTCTTTGAAAAACACTAGTGAATGAAAATACAACTATGAGGTTTGAGTGGAGAGATAAAGAAACAACAAGTACTGGGTAAAATAGTATTCTACCAAAAGTTAATATTCTGCTCAAATTATGTCAAGGTGCCTCATTTGAAGGAATTTCTGTAGTTGTTGATTCTGTTATGTAACTGTTGGTAACTACTGCTATTTAATGCATGTAAATCAGCTGATAGATTTTAATGTAAAAGTCCGGAATTCAGTCAAAATTGACTTTTTATCTTGATGCAAATGGTGTGATTGTTATTTTAGAGTCCATTGTGTGAGTTTCACTTTTGATACATAAGAGACATCACTGCTTTACTTAGATCTTAAAATAATAAACATTGTTATATCACATTACCCAAGCTGTCAGACTATTATTGTAACTTTATTTACTTCAGTTTTTTCTCGAGAGGAAAAGATGAAAAAAAATAAACTTATCTTCTTTAAGGCCTTTGACTACAGAAGGGATGTTCATTTTATTCTGACATAGAGACTCATCATTGACTATAAAACCTGCTAGTACAAGATACTCTCTTTGGCAGTAATCAGCTTTCATATTTCTTAAAATAACTCACACAAGACAGGAGACAAGAGAAGTTCAAGTCAAATAAACTGAGATGTTCCCAATCATACATATTGTTAAAATAAGTGAGATACTAAGTATGACTGTATCCAAGCATTCAAATGTAAGAAAGACACAATTATTAATGTTTTCATTTGATCCCATTTAGATTTACAAACATCAACTGATCAGTTTCAGTTTGATAATTAATAAACACAGTTAGATTATGGACTTTTCACAGCAAAAATTTGTTTCATATTTGTCTGGTGAGAAATATTGTTAAAAAAAAAAAGTGCTCTAAATATTAACTATCTGTACAAATATATACATACAATGTTTGCAGACTTGTCGGTAAAAAAATACCAAAATAAAACAAAGACCAGTGCCACTCATGAAGTAACCATCTCAGTGCACATTTTAAAGTTTCTATACAATCACACACACTTGTGTGTGGACTGGCGATATACAGTGACTCTACTAAGTGTTGAACATTCCCTTCAGTCCCAGGCAGGCCAGAGACTCAGACTGTCCTTCCTCGTTCATCTGTAGTGTTGACAACACATCTGCAGACAGCTGGCTAGCATTAGCCACCCGGTAGGAACTGAATGAATGAAACAGAACTTGCACGCTGTTCCCCCATTGTTGCAGAAAAAAGCTTGTTCATGAAACAAAATACAATTTGTCTACCTTGTAAATTAGATAGTCCCGTGTCCTCGGGATTTTGGACCATTACTGTCAGCATTTGAGGTTTAAGACAGTAATGTTCAGAAAGATTTTCTTTTCCTGGTGGGATTGATAGGACATAATGTGCAAGATGCTTTTATTCGTTGTTGTTTTTTTTTTGCCCATACATGGAATTTTCATGGGAGTGAATATTTACTCACTTTGTATTTTGATCAAATGTTGAGCAGTGAATATAGTGTACTAAAGTAAAAAGAGCTAATTTGAACACATATTGTCTCATGAGGCTTTTTAACACAGTCTGATTGCAGTCTGCTTAACTATTGAGTGATGAATGGACTTTGCTTCTCCAGTGCATTTTTACCTTTAACGTAGTGATGTGCTTCACAATGGTTGTGCCTTCTTCACCTGGGCGTAAACAAAAGACTGACCTTCCATGTTGCATTTATCGTAAAAGTTCAAAAAACGTGTGGTAAGATAATATCCCATCTTAACCTTGGATGACTCATGTAATGAGTGGGGGGGCTGTAGGATCATTTGGGATGTTTTGCAACTATTTAGTGTGTGTGTGTGTGTGTGTGTGTGTGTGTGTGTGTGTGTGTGTGTGTGTGTGTGTGTGTGTGTGTGTGTGTGTGTGTGTGTGTGTGTGTGTGTGTGCTCGCTCTGCCCACTCTGGTAACAAAGGGATAAATAGATTCTCTTAGCACCTTAATTAAGGCTGATCAACCCATATTACCATTTTTTTAATTGTTATGCTACCGTGCATATCTTATGTATCTTATGTAATTAATTTTATAAGACCATATTGAATAATGTGCATCATGTGCATGACTTATCTCAACATTTATTGTGATCTTTCCCAGACAGTTTTGATGTCTAAAAATATATTAAGTGCCATCAGTCTAACATCAACCACAGGTGTTTTGGAGCTGCATTGATGATAATGGGTCAGTAACATTAAATATAACTTTGTGCACATGCAATAAGTTTACTGACAAAATCTGTTGTTAATAAAATGGATAATTACATTTTTTATTGTTGGCTTGAGATCGCAGTCTGAGCGTTAACCCTGGAAGCTTTGCAATATGTTCAGAGTTTATGCTCAAAAGATGTCTCGTAATCGCTCTATATTTATTATTGCCATAAACAAGTTTAAACATGATTATAAAACATGCTGAAATATATTCCATTGGAGTCAAAGTCTGGGAAATCCATACTGATATACGAAGGTTGTATGAGAGCCAAAGGAAAGAGGGAAGGTAAGTGGATCATTTTCACAGCAGGAAGAGTTTCTAATGAAAATTATCATGAAATTATAAGGGACACACCTGAACTAGTGAGGCTTTGATTCCTTTTTTGAAGGTGCAATTTAGTTTCCAATTTCTTCTTCTCCCGTGTGCATGTATTCCAACACACCTGCACACAGAAATGCTGGATGACATGCTGACACCAACAAAACTACACGCAGCTTAACGTACTAAAAGGGAACACGCTTTTTATCATAGTATTTGCATTCGTCGAATACGTTCACTGATATATCTATCCTCCAAAGTGTCTGCTCCAACTGGTTGACTATTGTTAATCAAAGGGATTGTAAATTGTGATGCGTGTGATTCAATAGATCTCCTTGTTGCCGTCAGCTTATTTACAGTAAGCCACCAATGACACAAAGGTGTTTGATATGGAGCCACTTGACTTCACAGAGTAAAATCACAAACAAAAGCTCTGACAAAGCTAATAAATGTACATTTGGCAAAATAAAGGTGTTAACCGTGATGGATTATTGAGCGAGAAAAGAACCACAAATAAGAGACATTTTTATTGAGGAAAAAAGAAAAACGTTAGTGCTGCTCAGTGTCACAGGAATTGAGCTACAGGACCGCTTTCATTTGTTGTTGTTTTGTTTGCAGTAAAACAATATTGTTAGATGAATGAGGCAATTGATTTCTACTGTCAGAGAGAAATACTCTTCTTGAGTAGGGAAAGGAAATTAGAGGTGTGCAGAGGGAGGGTAAGACAACCCCCCCCCAAAAAATACCAAACACTGCAAATGAAAAGAATCAAGAGGAAGCACAAATTTTAGGCGTTGTGTTTCTCTTTGTGTTTTGTCAGCAATGACAGAGTGACCCAGTCCTGACCGATCCACTTCATGTAAGAACATCTCAGCATAATCGTACAGTTTATCACACAAACACGCACACGCACGCACACAGGCAATCACAAACACACTTAGCAATCATACAGTGGATTGCTTACCCTTGCTTGCTCTCATCACCCATTTTGCTGCGCTGCAGTCTAACAAACGTCCAGCGGATTGCTGAGTTCATGGATTTAATATTCCCGCACAGGCCTTGACCACAGAACATAGTAATGCATGTTTCTGTGTGTGTTGAATTTTCTTTTGCTCTATTAGCACATCTGCAGCGTGTTACATACTGAGCTCTCTGTAGTGCCACTTTCAAGTCAGATTGTTCTTGTTCCCTTTTCTTCCAGGTAAATGCTTTGCAGATATCTATAGGTTTCCCCTTTGTTGACGCAAAATGATCCCTACACAGTATTGAAGAGAATTTTCTTTCAAACGCTATTATGGTGTCGATACAAAATAATCCCAAGTCTTCCTTTAACATCTTCAAATCTGTATTATGTTTAAGAGTGTGAAAGAGGTTCCTCACAGGGCTGAATTCAAACAGTTACCCTTTGACCCTGTCCATATTTCAACTCTAATGAGGTTTTCAGCCTCTTTCAGGTCATTGCGAGTGTTGAGACCAGCAACTTTGTGCTTTTGGTTTTCCCGTACTTGCTCACATAGTGTCATTTCCAGCTGCAGCAGGCAGCTGTTTTCAAGGGAGCCCTGTTTTAACAGCAGGCAGACTCAGCTCGTAGTGAGTTGGCGAACATATTGGAGCACTGAACAGCTATGGAGCCAGATATTTCCCTCAGGAGTTTATACACTGAAATCTGGACTGAAAAAAAGTCTGTATATTGGAAGTAAATCCATCAGGTAGCCTGGAAATTCGACCCCAAATGAATGCAAATGTTAGCTTGCATCACCTCATATTGTAAGTAAGTGACTAAACTGTTGTTGTTTTTGCTGCCCTCATGTGGCCAACAGAATCTTGAGTGCAGATCTAATGACGCCGTAAAATGTAAATCCAAAAAGGGGAATTCTTTTGGAGTGACCTCAGGCTGTGGTAGTTGGTTTTCATTTTCATCGGACCTTTAAAAGTGGCCAAATCAGATAAATCAATGGCAGATGAGGCACGACCACTCCAGGAACTGTCTCTTAATGTATGGATAACAGCTATTCATTTTAAATTGTACTTCTAATAAGGATGAGGAACAATTGTTGGTGCTGCTCTTTGATCCAGCATCATGTTTACATGCAGGCCCTGCCATGCTCTCTCATGGCTACAGGTCACTGAGAAGTGTAAAAGAAATAACCGCCACATATCTCATTCACCTTCGTTTTATCTGATCTGTGAGTCGCTCATGTCATTTAAATAGTTTGACCCTACAAAAGCGAATCTGGCCGATACTGATTCCTTGGCTGTGACCATACGGCCAGTAATGAGCTGTCACTGTGACGGTTTTCAGCACTGAATTTGCCATCACTTCATGAGAACTGCTCCCAGGGCTTTGGCGTCACTGGACTGACAAGAGCTCCCAAACCCCCAAATAAACAGGCATGGTCTGCTCTACTGAGACTGTTGAAGCAAATACAAATAGTGGAATGACAGAATTTCAGCTGGTGCCTATGAGCAACCATGTCTGCAGAGACAGTGCAATCTTCACAAGAAAACACATCAGTCGTGATTTCCAAAACATTTTGAGGGGTTTATTATGTGTACACTCTTGTTATTCTGAAGTTTGTGAGTCTTTGGTTTCAATGCTTCAATTGAATTTTATCCCAGGAGTTGTCTCAGTATTTTTTTTTTCTCAGCACACAAAGTGACTTGTAGGTTCGATGATGATTAATAATGGATGCAAAGTCAGGCAGTCAATTGGCTTGTTGTCCCATCAAAACATATTAGAAAGTAAGGAATAATATATGTAAATAAACATACACAGAGGAACACAGGTGCACATATAATCAAATGCCTCTCTCCATATCAGTCCTTCCTCTTTTATTTAATTGTAAGTGCACACAGAATTCTCTCTCGCTCTCTCTCTCTCTCTCTCTCTCGCACGCACACACACACACACACACACACACACACACACACACACACACACACACACACACACACACACACACACACACACACACACACACACACACACACACACACACACACACACACACACACACACACACACACACACACACGAATACCATCCATCTTACCTATTGCTGCTATCTTTAGACAGCAACCCCTATCCCTTGCTGACAATGTTTGGGATTTACTCTGAACGTAGCCTTGAGTCTTGCTGTGCTTCTCTATAGGTTTCTATTTTTGTGTGTATGTGTTGAACGGGTGATGATACATGTCTTTCAATATGTTATGGTTGCCATGGTGACTGGTAACCGAGCATGCACTGTCCCTGTCATTCAGCATTTGCTGAGGTGCCATCGTCGCTATAGATTGCACTTACTGTTTTGGCTTATTTAAATGCACATTTAATTTTTTTATTTGACAAGTAAATTATCCCCTCAAAGTGCAAGAAAAGGCCTTGTAAAGTTTTCAACACTATTGAGTGTCAGATATGTGCAGGTTTGCTGTTTGCTGCTGACTGTAAGCAAGGTTTGGGGAAAAGGAAACACATACAGTGAACTTTCAAGCAGTTTCCGATTTAAACAGGTTATGCTTTTAGATAAATTTTCAATATGATGAGATTTGTTTAGTTCATAGTGCCGACGTGGCACAGTGCAGTGGTCACGATAAAGTTATCGTAACAAGTGTATTGCTGTTTTTTCTACAAAAACTAGTAGAGTGAACATCGGGATGCCTGTTAAAAGTTCAAATTCATGAATAAGTATTCGGAGTAATTGCCTTTACAGGAGAACAGTGTTTTCCAAAATTGTTGTGTTGTAGTTAACTGTGTCAATGGACTTTCATATTATTTACAAGACTTGCTTTTATCCCCGTTAAGCACCGCTTAAATGGCCCAAACACTTAAATCTTAGTGCTTTCCCACTTATTTAAACCATTTGACAGTGGGTTGACAGAAAGCGCGAGAAATGGCGATAGTGAGAAAGACAGACACAGAGAGGTTGTGGTATTTGTTCTTTGTGTGATAAATATAGCAGGTGAGTGGGTGGAATAAAAACAACCTCACACTCTAGCAGGATAAGAGCGGAAACACAGGAGATAGATATAATGACACCAGGAGAGAGACAATATGACATAGCGATAATAATAGCAAGGAAGCGAGGAAGAAACATAATGACACTTAGGGAGGGATGCAATGATGCTAATACAGAGATAATTGTGGTGAAACAGGGATGCAGGGAGAGTAGAAGGGATGAAGGAGAGGAGCAGGACAGAAGAGGAAAGAAGGAGAAAGGGAGGGGGGGGATGATGACAGAGCTGGGGAAAAAGATAGAGGAATTGAGCTGCAGGGAGGATGAGATGCATGGAGAGAGGTACAGGGGTGGTGATAACACGGTGTAATAAAGAGCGCAAGGATGGACAGAAGGTTGGTGAGGGAGTGCAGAGAGATGGAGAGAGATGGAGGGCTGCTGAGAGACAAACATAATGTGGGAGAGACACAATGATTCTGACACAGAGATAATGAAAAAGAGGGAGGGGGAGGTGCTCCAGGAGAGTGAGGAGGAAGAAGCGATGAGGGAATGAAAACAAGGATACCAGAAAACATTCAATCCTCTCCTCTCCTGTCTCCTCCTCTCCTCTCCACTTTTTCATAGTTGGTATTGAATCACTGCAGTCAATAGTTCTACACAGCGTAACTTGGAAAGATGCATTTGATTTGTGGCCCAGCATGCCATGGAAAGGGGAGGCCAGCATTTGATTTATGAGCCAGGGACCTTGTGGTCAGGTCCTACCACAGTACTTCACCCCTCAGCTGCTTCTCAGCACCTCAAATTTAACAGTCGCTCCGATTCCTATGTAGATCTGTGCTCGGGATCTGATCTCAAAAAATGAAGAATTTGTTTAAGTTTTTGGCTGAGAAAACTGAGAAATCGAAGAACTAACATCTCTCTTTGGTATAAGGGGATAAAGTGATTGTTTACATATGGAAAAAAAATGCTTAACATTGCTTTAACATGGGATATTTCTCACCACAGTATTTGTTGTGCTCTGCATTCAAATTGTTTAGACAATATATATTACAATAAAGCCTTATAACTTAACAGATATAAAGCAAACTCAATGCGTCAATAAGATCTACTTGAAAGTGAAAGTGAAGTGAAAGACCATAAAAATTAGCATTCATGGTATTAATGTATGCGTCTGACTGCACCGCATCTGCACTGTACACGTGCAAATGACAGCATGCTTTTGTTCGTTTCTGTCCTGAGTGGCTATTTTGTGGATTATTTCCCTTAAGAACTGAGAACATTTAGTGCATAGATTAGGGAAAGAAAGAACACGGATGGTGAGGCATATGAAAAGTTCAACACAGTATTTGTTCGGATGAAGGTCTGCACACACCAGCAAAACAGTCCCCACTGAGTCCTTCTGATGGCAAAAGCTAAAGTTGCTGAGCTCTATGAATTGGTCACCATCACCAGCACTTTAGTCTGAATTATGGCAATGCTGAGATCGATTGTCATGAAATTTTATGCAGACATTCAAGACATTGGATGAAGAACACTGACTGGGATTCCCTGACTTCTCTCCTCCAGGCACCAAAAAAGCTGACATTTATGGTGCTGAGTAAAAAGTTCCTCGACAAATATTGAGTGGATTTTCATGAAATTTAGAGTCAGCCTTCATTTTCCCTACAGAAGAGAATGTATTATTTGATGATTGCCTCTTCTGGATCTGTCACTATGATCAGGTTAAAATTTCATGCTCGAGTGTACTCATAAAGCAAAAACATTCCCATTTCTAAAATGGGTCATTCAAACTCATCAGCCATAACATTAAAACCACATGCCAGCTATTGTGTAGTTACCCTTCTTGGAGCCCCAAAGGCATTTTTGGACCCTTTTGATAGGTATTTACCACTACAGCCTGTTATTGTCCATTGTCTGAGCCAGTCATTGTCCAAGTTGCCATTTCAAAAATTTTCTGCGTGTCGCAGCAACTTTGATGAAAAAAAGCCCCGATAATATCCAACCCACTAATATGATGAAGAGATAATCGATGTTATCGGTGTCACTTCATCTGTGAGTGGTATTAATGCTGATTGGTCTATATTAATTGTCAGCACACTAAATTGCTAAATTAAAAGGGCCTTTTCTTACAGTCAATTCTTACACTGAGAACAAAATCATTGTGTCCTGTCATCTTGCTTGCAGAGACAGCTGTTTGAAATAATGGCCAGATGTTTTCCTGTTGTGGGACTCCCTCTCACATAACAAACTTCACCAAAAAAACCCACAAACTTCACAATACAAATACAGAGAGGGAACCTGATCCTGATCACCTCAGAGGCTAAAAAAAGCACTTTTAACCAAAATGCCCCTGGTATAGTGCTGCAATATGGCTGAATGCAAGTATCTGCTCAATTTTCCTTATTCCATCTGCTCAGGCGGAGGGTGTGTGTGTGTGTGTGTGTGTGTGTTGGGGGGGGGGTCTGGTTACGGGACGGCAGACAGAAAGAGCGAGACGTGAAGAAGCAATGAAAGACAGACACAAATACGGCTGAGGAGAGAGGTGAATTGGGTTGGAAAGACAGCGGAGAATAATCTGAAATGAATCTGGACACTCCAGATGGTTTGAAGTTTGTGTGTGTGAACGTGAAGCGCACACACGTGTGGTTCTCAGTTAGAGCCGGCTTGTCTATATGAGTTTGTGTATAGGTATTTGTGTGTTGTTGTTGTTTTTTTTTTTTGCCTGTTATATCAGATCAACAAGAACGTCTGGTATGTGCACAACTAGCAAGTTTTGATCTCAATTGTGATTGCAAAAAATAAAAGAAGAAAACAGAAACAGACTCACACATATTGTGTTAGTTTTCGCTTGACTCGATTGTGACCTAGTAGATAGTCATCTGACGAGTGAGGAGCAGACGTGTGTGTGTGTGTGTGTGTGTGTGTGTGTGTGTGTGTGTGTGTGTGTGTGTGTGTGTGTGTGTGTGTGTGTGTGTGTGTGTGTGTGTGTGTGTGTGTGTGTGTGTGTGTGTGTGTGTGTGTTAAAGGAGATTGTGTTCTCAGGAATGAAAGGTTAATAAACCAGTTCTTATCTGAACAACAGTTACTGCAGGCTTTCATGTTAGTAACACACAAACACATGCACTCGCACTGCTACATGACCTCTATTTTCTTCATGGGTGAACTAAACAAAGTTTTCTCAAGTAGCACAGTCTGTCGGAGGGGTGGGGGTGAAGGGTCCAGATCAAATTTGCAAATGACAAAGATGGCAGACAACTCAGTAGTGTGTCATCCTCAAACTTTGTGTGTGTGTTTTCTCTTGCTGTTTTTTCTTTTAGCTTTCACATGCAGCAGTGCACCGTAGAAGCTGAGAATTACACACTGTTTTATTCATCTAAATATATTCATATTTTAAGACTGTGTTTCAAGTGAACATACCTTGGACACTTTGTACAGTGTGCATAATCCATGATTAGAGTGTCGCTTGTTTTGTCCTTTTGTCACCATGGTAATCATCTGTGAAGTACTGGAGCACATAGAAGGTGTCATACCAATAAAGTTTGAGTTATATTGATTGTGTTAAGAAATCACTTGTTTCTTTTACTTCCTCTTTTACGACAACAAAACTGAGAGAGGACACATATAACACAGAACCTGCAATCCACCATAAAAAAAAAACAGGTTGTGAGGGGTGAGGGCTAATCTGGATATTCACAAGTGCAGGACTACTTCTGTGTCAACAAAGGCACATGTAATTATCGTATTTTATAGAATGTTTGAACCTGCGCTCACATGTTCCCAATAGATGCTCATGCCACATTTGGCCCACGGGCCTTGAGTTTGACGCGTGGCTTAAATCATTCAACGTCTCGATGGCATCACCCGTTTATGAATTTCAGTTACTAACCAACGCAACCACGGTCTTAACAAATGTTAACGTCATAAAATCACTCATTTAAATCT
This sequence comes from Lipophrys pholis, assembly GCF_963383615.2. Lineage (NCBI taxonomy): Eukaryota > Metazoa > Chordata > Actinopteri > Blenniiformes > Blenniidae > Lipophrys > Lipophrys pholis. The sequence continues at coordinate 18,027,637 of NC_137636.1, read as the reverse complement.
CCACAGTGAAGGGCTCCACTTTCCTGCACCCTCAATGCTGTCATGGCTTTTTTCTTTAGTGGCCCATCTATCCTATCTATGAAACAGCTGCTGTACAGGAAGGCATAACTTCTCCCTGAGATAATAGTCTCCATATCTGTTTTTCTATATCGTAAATGGCTCTCAGTGGGGATGTTTTTTTTCTTTCCCCTGGAAACATCTACATTAAAAAAAAAAAGGTTCACTACCTTTCAGTATCAATCATACTCATAAAACACTTTGTACAACAACATGTTCAGAATCATTAGAGGTTGTGCTGTTATGTGAGGCTCATATCATTTCAATTAAGTTCAGAAGATAGTTATTTTGCAATTATCTTCAAATGTTCGGGCTGAAGAAGTGAATCTGCACAGAATTATAGGCATTTGCTGAAATATTTCTGAAAAATATTTATCACGAAAGTTATCTTTATCATGGGTTTCATGGCAACTGTGTGTGGTTTTGTGCGTTGGTTACAAAGCCATTAAGTAAGAAATTAAGTTCTAAAGCCTTTTCAATGATGGGAGAACATTGTAGGGGTTGCATAATGTTTCATGTCTGCATGATTCACTGTGGAAGCATTTATTGTCATGGTATATTAATGAGCAAGCAATATGATCACACGAACATGCTGTTAAAACAACACCATACAGTATACTGCACATGCTTGAGTGTGCATGAGTGCATGTGTCACGGGCGGTTACTTCTGGTCAAACATGAGTAGATTGCAGCACCAACAATACGAGAGTAAAAAGGGATGGGGATATGGCATCTGAATATATGCCGCGTGTGCTCATCCAGGCACTTTGCAGGGAAGCTTCATGTGGCATATGTTGTTGTGTCAAGGGACACTGTGAGGCATTTTGTTGGAGTTGCATGTGAGGACAGGGGCTTGTTTCTGTACTAACACTTGGGTAGACACATAATTAAGCTTAGTGTTGTCTTTCACGTACACAGCCCATTCTATATCTTTGAAGGTTTAGGGGTTATTAGTATTCAGATTAGAATAATTGACATTCGTCGCAGTTGTTTGAAATGATTTCACTCTCTCTGATCTCAGTATAGAACTCCTCAAATCTTCCAGAGCCACATGGGCAAATCTGAAGTATTCATGCATCCGACTAAAACACATGACCTTGTCCATCCCAATTACATTTATAATATATATTTCATTGCATAATGCAAATATGCAATCGTAATTTTTTTAACATGTCTTTTCCCTTTTCTCTCTTTCCAGCCGAATCATGTGGCGGCGTAGTCCAAGGTCTAAATGGAACCATCGAGTCACCAGGCTTTCCCCACGGCTATCCCAACTATGCCAACTGTACGTGGCTGATAATAACAGGGGAGAGGAACAGAATCCAGCTAACCTTTGTCACATTGGCACTGGAAGAAGACTTCGATATTGTATCAGTTTATGATGGACAGCCTTCGCCTGGCAACCTAAAAATGAGGTGAGATATTTTTCTATCATTTAGAGTCGAATCTTCTTTTTGCTCTTGTGTTGCTCTGCCTGTTCCTCTGTGTCTCTCTCCTCCCTTCTGTCTAATCTCTCCGGACCTTCGCAGTCCTGACCCTGCTCTCTCAGACTCGCCTCATCTGTCTGATGAAAACAAAACGTTGGCATTTGTACTGAGCATTTTTCTTTTAAAATCTGAGATTCAACTGTTTTTTTTATTTTTATTTTCTATATTTTAGTTTTTTATTTTATTTTTAGTTAGTCACTTTTTTATTTGACTTGATTCTTCATGGTGGGGATTACGAGCTGGACAAAATTAATTGAGATTCAACAAAGCAGACACCGAGGCAATTCAGTAAGTTGTCCGTTTTGTTGTCTGCCTAAGAACTCTATGTTCAGTCCACTGGGATAGAAGATGCTTGATTAACGAAGATGTGATTTCGTGCAAGTGGAAAGGCAGCACTTTTTTTCAAGTTCGAAAAATATGTTCTTGTTCTTGTTTGAAGGCATAGATGTTACTGCTTACAAAAGTATTTTGTCAACATTTTCTGTTCATTATTGAATTTATACTGGCACTGAGGCAAGGATGCAGCATATAGAAGGAATTCTTTGATGTTATTGTCTGAAGCCACTAATGACCAGTTTCACAATACAATGCTTTAATTGTGTTTATCTTTATCAACATTAAAGCTAAATAATGATGCAGTTTATTCATATAACACCTTGGAAAAAGTTGCAAAGTGAGTCTCATGCAGACAAAAGCCCACACCACAATGCCTTGTGCTATCAAAAACAAAGTGGTCTAACAAGCATTTCTCAGATTGTCGTGTCTGTCAAACTGATGACTTCACCTACATTTAAAATATGTGGTCCTATCTGTAACAAAATAAAAGGTCAGGAGGTGACAATAAATCATAGCAGCACGTGAATGAGTATATTCACCAGTCGGAGGTAAAGTCCATACATTAAATTCTAATGAAACCCAAACACCAAAAAAGGCAATGACTAAATATAGCCCGTTTTCTTTCTTTTTTTACAAATAATCATATTTCCTTGACAATGTGTCAAACAGGGTAAATAGAGTAATACCAATAAAGGAACAAGATAAGCAACAGAGAAGAAAGTGTCTAAAGGCCATTCGTGTGGGTAGATGCAAACCAAATCGATTTTATGATACACAATTCAGCACTGATTCACAAACTCCAAAGCTGTGGTTTTGTGGCTATTTTCAGCATCAGATGACTGTTGGCCCGTGGAGGAGAATATTCTTCATATGTTCTTTTTTTAATTTGTGAATACTAAAACCCTTTTAACTGAAAAAAGAGCTTAAAGCTTGGACGCAGTTTGCTGGACTTGGTGAGTCAACACTTCAAAGGCCCCCAGGTAAAGTACAACAATCTCCTGTTTTACAAATAATTTCTTTTATATTTTTTCTGTTATCTTCATTTGTTTACCCTGTTCACCATTTGTACTTTAGTTTGCCTAATTTAAAAGTCTAATTCTATTTAACACAGATAGAAATTCTACTCAACTCACATTCAGTTAGGGGGTTATCAAACCACAATATCTATATTTTTTTTGTTGATAGATAACGTGGCTCATGCACTCTTATAAAGTTTAAGTTTCTTTTGTTTTCTCTCAATTTAGGTTTTTGTGCATTTGTAGAAGCCCAATCGATTCGACACCCCATTTAAAAAGCTTGGGCCAGAATATTTTAGAACTTCTCTTTTCATTTATACTTTCATTTATTTGCTTCATCCTGCAAAATCTCACCGATCACAGAAGGAATTCCTTTACTTCTTAGACTTCCACAGTTATACAGTGAAACTTTTCTACACCCGGGGAGCATCAGGGGGTTTAAGGCCCATAGTAATTGTTGTGAGGATGTGCACAAGCGGTTGCTTTCACTTTCCCCACCTGAATCTCTTGCCGGCAGAGGAATTTGAACCAGTGACTGGTTACAAGCTTGCTTCACTTGCCTGAAGGCCACCAGGGCTGACACTTCGCCGGACAGCTTGAAAAAAACCCCCAGTTCAGATCAAACTGAGGCCTGACTAAAAACTCCTCTATATTTCCACATGAAGACAATCACACTGCAATATTTGATGAGCTTCTTTTTTTAATATTCAGAGTTAAATATCACAACTTGATCAGCATGCATAAAATCTAGGTTTAACACCACTATCTAGCACTAATTAGAATCTTTGCTCTCTCTCTTGATTGACAAAAATGTGCGAGAAAATATAAGCCATTGATGTGTTGGCAGCATCTCTTTCTGGTGAGTGGTAGGCCTGTAATATTGTTGCAAAAAGGGTAGAGAGAACAGCATCTGAAGAGCTGGCAAACTGGGAAGCTTATTCATAGTGCTCTGCTTGTGTGTAGGAGGGATGAGCTGGGAATGCACCAAGTAGTGTTTGAGCCTGGTGGTGCAGTTATGGATAACAGTGGGTTTTTCCTTGAAAACACTACATAGCTGTATTATGGGTCAGTATTTGAGTAGTAGACTTCTTATTTTTTTTTTTCATTTTATTGGTTGCATGATAATAGAGTTGACTGTACAGGACGGTGGATTTGTATAGACTAGAGGCTTGCTGTGAATCCTTTTTATGCACAGTGTGTTTAGATCAGGATCCTTTCTCCAATTCTTTACTGAAAAAGCCATAGTTGTCTGAATCACATTCATTTATGAAGTTAGAATGTGAAATGATGACCCACATCAACATAGAAATAAAGAAGGCAGGTCCAGGATTCAACATTAAAACAAAATGCCAAAGTGTGCAATATGGTAATAAATGACCCATACACTTTTCTGGAGTTACAATAATATACTTTATCATGAAATATTATCACTAAGAAAAATGTAAACACAGTCTAAAGTGTATCATAGTGTTTTTATCAAGTAAAATAACGTTTGTTCTCAATCCAAACTGGTTTAAAAGCAACACTGTCAAGTTCAAGCATGGTCTTTAGGTGCATGCCAGATGCTGCCCATGTTAACTCACATTTAATCCAGTATATCTATTTTGCCATGCCTTTGGAACAATGTGAGATACACAGATGTTTGGTTTCATTACTGCAATATCTTACTTGTTTACTGTGTTTTAGCTGCACAACAGCAGACACGAGTGTGAGAGAGAGAGAGAGAGAGAGTGAGAGAGAGAGAGAGAGAGAGAGAGAGAGAGAGAGAGAGAGAGAGAGAGAGATGGTGAGTTTGTGTTGTTTGGCCTCACTGATCCGTGGTCGGATTCTTTCATAAGATAGGTTGAGTCAAGGGACTGCCTCACAGCACAGATTTGCTCAGCTATTTAAATGTTTTTTTTCTTTCCCCTCTTAAAAAGTCAAGTCTAATTTGTCAGTATAATGAGTTTGCTTGGATTCTTCAAGAAGAATAGCAGGTATATGAAAAATGAAAAGAATATTAAATCCTATTACGAGTTCTGACTGCCTGGACTTGCTAAGATATTCTCTGAGGTTAGACATACATTCCATGTGTTATCCACAATACCCAGAGGTTATCATTATAAATCCAAGGCGTGCAAAATCCTTTATTTTTTTTATTTTTATCACCTTCTTTTTATTCGATGATGTATTCGCACGTGTGAAGGATTCAAGGTTACGTGGCTTCGTGTAGCCTTTACAGAAACTGACCCCCAGTTCATTGTAATTTGTTCTAAGAAGAACGATTCATTACAAGGTTTAAAAAAAAATAAAATAAAAAAAAAAAGTGCTGTAGATAACTACTTTGGCAAGTGAGCTGACAAGAGGTGGCATCTGTAACCTTTTGTCAGCCTGGTGTCTGTGTCATTGACAGTAATTAGCCTTAGAGTTATTCAGCGCACACTTTACAGGACAACAGAGTTTTTTTATCTCCTCGAAAGCCATCAGTGGAAAATATCAATTGAAGATTAGTGATATATTTCACTGTGAGAAAATTTAGGACCAATGCAGAAAGCAATGTAATGTTACTTTTTTCTTTTAAATCAAATAACTAAATGCTAAATGGAATTATGGCATATTATTATTATTTTCAAACATCTTTTTTTTTTTTGTGTGACAAGTTTTACATCGCACTCAAGGTGTTTCTGGAGCATTTGAATTTACATGCAATTCTGTTTAAGTCCTGTTTTATTTGCATGTCATCAAATCACAAGTCAGCTCAGGTCATCTGACAAAGCAAGTGCTAACCGTGTCTTTCCATATTAAGTCTATAGTAAGACACTTTGGAGAGAAGTAGCGTCAGTGGCCAGCCACCATCCTCTATCTCAAACACTATTGTGGTGGGTGGTGGTGGCAGTAAAATACAGCAGCACAGAAATGGAGAAAACAAACAAACATGTGGATCGGTGGCTTCACCAGCTACAAATCAGAAACTTTCAGTTCCACAGATGCCAGCAGAAAGGTACAGGTAGAGGCTGCATGGGGAGAAAGTGCAGCGAGTTACTGCAGTGAACTCATTCCCAACGTCATTAAGATCAAGTGACTAAGCTGCACGGCAGAGGCTCACTTTCTCCCGAGCTCAGGCCTTCTGTTGATGTTAGCATTTCTTTGAATGGTGCAGAAATAGCTGAGGACAGGCAGCATAGTGCTGTATTGAAACCACTGGCCAGCCTTCTTTTGTGCCTCAGGGGCCTCCCTGGTGTGTGTCACTGTGGGCAAAGCTTTGGCTCAGCTTCAGCTGAGCGTCACTTGCTTTCAAGACACGCTCCCAGTTTTGCATATAAGATAGTGACTTATGTTTTTACATAAAACATTTCACCCTTTTTCATATAACAGCTGAATTCAATTATTCTGCTGTTGCCTGCTCTCTGTCTGAGCTCTGCAAGGGCAATCGTCAGTTGGTTGACCTCAAACCTTCTCCTCCTCTTAGTTTCTGGCTGAATGGCCAAAGACTTGCTGATATGAACCCATCATGCTGCCCACATGGACAGTGGGTTGAAGCCAAGAGGAGCTTACTGCCCTCTCTCTGTTAACAAAGAGGAGCAAAGAAGACACAGGATGAATCTTTCTCCCGCAGCCACCCCTCTGAACTGCCCTCGGACCTGGTATGTGGGGAATGCTGCAGTCTCATCTATAAAAGAAAAGGCTGACCCAGCATCTATGGCCTCTTCTTACCAACGGCAGCTGTGCGTCAGCAGCAGTAACTACTCCATCCCACTCACTCTGATGACTGGTGTCAACAGTGTGAAAAAAATTATTTTCAGAACTGAGATGTTTCTCTCTGCCAGACAATACTGCCTGCTGCCTGCTCTATCCCGGTATCTTATACGTGGAAAGAAAAACACTGTGTTTTTCTGCATTGTTCTTTCAAGTGCTCCGATACTCCTACAGTCAAAAATCTGGACAATAATATAAACAGTAGAGGGAAACATAGTATATACTAATGGAATATTGACTGAAATGTCTGCTATAATAGAAGCAGAGCAAAGAATAGTAAAATATTGCTGTAGCTTTAAGGTTTCCTGTACTACCTTCATTGTGAAATCTGTCCCCACTGGAGTCCATTTCTGCTGAGCTCCACCTCACCGTCCCCTCAATGTGACAATAACTGAAATAAAACTTTTTACAGCTTCCACTCAGACTGCAGGGTGTATGTGTCCGGTGTAGTTTTGGATTACTTTAAAGATTTTCTGTTTCGTGCTTTCATTAAACTTAGTCTGCTTGTAAAATACAGGCCTTTTATTTATTTTAAAGGGACATTGATTTTTACTGTCTGTGATGAAGTATTTTTTTGTGTCCTTAACTGACATCATGATCATCATCATTTCAACTGAAACCAAGAGGGGAGAATATCATTTTGCGTCCTTTTAGTGTTTTCAGGAATACACAAATGACATAATCCTCATGAGGAGGAGGTCAGAGAAAAAAAAAAGTCCTTCAAGGAAAGACACTGCACTTTGTGTGAGTGTGGGAGTATTTCATCTTCATTGAGGGCACCTAAATCTGTCAACACACCCACATTATGGAGATCTATCTGAAATATGGGTATGAAAATTGATCCCAAATTAAGTTCGTAATAAACCTTGGTGTTTATGAGATGCCTGTTATGGTTAGGCTGGAATTAGGGCGAAAAAAAGGAGTAGAGTAAATGCTTAGTGCTCAAAAGTGACAGGGACAGTGCTGCAACTCGGTTTGAGAATGAAATTATAACATTGCTGATTGTATTCACGGTGACCACAAGCTCTTAACACAAACATGTTAAAATGTTTAACCTAAAGCTAATGTTCAGTACGTTTTAGAAAGTACTGAATTTTACTCGATCCCAATACAAAAGATTCACATACATTTCTAAAACCTAACTTAAAGATAACAAGCCCAAAAATCCTGTGTGAATGAAACACCTGTCTTCCTTTATCTTAAAAAGAGAAATGAATCAGTGTTGCAGATTAAGGCAGGGGAAGGTGCTCTGGAAGATAAGAGCAGCAGCACTGAGACCTTTGTTCCCACCTGGAGTGGCATGGGTGGGATGTAGGTGTGGAGATGATCACAGAAGTATTTAGAAGCCAAGTTTTGAAGAGACTTTTAGGTACAGGAAGCCACTCTAAATGTCACACAGCCTTTGATAGGGAGCCAGTGGAGAGGCTCCTGGGTGGCAGTGTGCTGTCAGAGTTTCGGCCATGCGGCAACCCTGGCAGTAGCAGAGTTATAGACATATGGGAATCTGTCCAGCCTTCTCTTAGGCTGTCCAAATAGGCTTCTACTACAGCCATGCAGATAAAGTATCACAAAGGTATGAATGAGGGTATCCACAACAGAGTTTGCAAGTGATGGCTTGTACATCTCAAATAGAAAAAAAAAAAATCAATTTTGTCAGGAGTTTTATACATAATGTGGCTCAAATAAGAAGCGGAATCAAAAATCACTCAAAACGCAGTCTATTGCAGGGGGAGCAGATATCAATCAATATGAGTAAATCATGTTTCATTTGACGGACATCCATTTAATGTAGGCAGATGATGAGTGTCAGAAGAGAGAGGTGATTGGAAGGTTTTTAGTGTCACTGGAACAGACTTCACAGTGAGGTCCAATGTATCTCATTATATGACCATGGAAATGCAGGCACACGCTGAAAAATAGGTATCCATGCATTGAGTCTTGGTCTAACCCTCGGTGAATGAGGGCAAGTTAGAAGTAGACTTTCCCAGTTTTAAGAAATAAGCTAAAACTTGGATCGAGGCAACATCATGTCAAGATGCTTGCTCATGCAAGTGAGTAAAATGTAACTGAGAGGTTAAACTGAATGACAGTGTTACCGAAGCATGAATTGATTGCAGTAAGAAGATACTTTTTCACTTTAACACAATATTAAACGTAGATTGTTGCTGAAGTTTGTGGAAAACAGTACATAACAGAATTGAGTGGATACATGGGCAGTAATGGACAAGCAAATTTGTTTTTGTTTTCGGAAACCTTTTTTTTTTAACATTAACCAGCCTTTCATATTAGTCTCTGTAAAATTCAATACTATAATAAGAATGTGTCACCATATGTGATTTTACGGCTCTCATACTTTGTGTCTCTGAATCAGGGAGATATTATGGAGTCACGTCAGAGGGTACAGCGGGGCAAACCATTGACATTCTCACTGTCATGCACCCTGCAGCTCTCGTGTCAGTAGCTCACTTTGTTTTTACTGCAGCTGTGGTACATGGGGCGTTTGCACAAGTAGTTTGTCAGGCACAACTTGAACCTGTAATTTCATACGTTAAGAGATACCCTTTTGATCCCAGTAGGATTACATTTTTTTTTTTTTTTTTTTTTTTACCTTTTATTTGACTTTCTCTATTAGAACAGTCCTTTAGAAGACCACAAACATCAAATTTAATGTATTTCAAACAGGGTGCAAAGATAACTGACCTTCATAAGTCAATATAAAGACAGAGGTTATTTGTTTTTCAAACTCTGAAAGAATCATGGATTTTCTTTTCTTTTTTCTTTTTTTTTTGGTTGTATTTAACCTTTATTTAACCAGATGAGTCCCATTCACATTCAGTTTGAAGGTTTTCTTTCTCAAGGAGGCCTGGCCAAGGCAACAGCAGCACCACCAAGCTACAATTGCATTTTAACAAACATTAAAACATTAAAAAAACACATACATCATAAAAGACATACATTATAAAAGACATACATTATAAAGCACACACATTACAAAATAAACAGCAATAATTTCAGAAGGTCTAAACATCATAAATTAGCTAGGAAGGAAACCCGTTCCACACACCAATTGAATCTGCCTCCATACATTCACCACCGACACAAGAACACCCAAAGAGAAGTTTAAACCAACCATTATTTTAGAAGTAATGTATGTTTACGTTATGTTTGTCTTATCAAATCAAATCAAACTTTATTTATATAGCACTTTTCATACATTCTGTAGCACAAAGTGCCTCACAGACATTATCTTTAGCTTAAAAATCAAACATTGCTTCTGTTTCTCAACAGCTTTGAATCCTTCTTAGGACATTTTAATTTTATTTTACACTATATACTGATGTTTTTGACATGGATAACGTATATGTATACAGTGCTGTGCAGTGCATGAGTATAATATAATATGATGAGTTCAATATGAGTACAAATACAGACACAAACTTAATAAACACGGGGGACTTTGAATGAACGTTATAGCATGTTGCATCCAATAAGAACATTTTGTTTGGGCCTAAGACTGCTGTAGAACCCCTGAATCTCCACCTTTAGCAAGCAGACGTGATAGCAAACTTCCAAATGTAATGCTATACATTCCTATTTAAAGTTATTTGAAGGTTGATTAAACAAAACTTATTTATAATAACTGCAATATTTAGGTTTTAAAGTATTTATTTATATGTATTTCTATTTATTTCTATTAATATATTTAATATTTAAGTTTTTTTTGTAGGTTGCAATTTTTAGATATAAAACACACACCATCGGTAACCGATGTGCTTAGAGGCAGAATACTTCCTGTGCATCGTACTTCATTTGAATCAAATAAGAATGTAAGACTTTGCCAAGATGGTTCACTTGATCTTTCTGTTGGTCATTTTATTTATTACTAAAACAATCAAACTACGGCAGAAATGCTCAAAATCAGTGTTCACTGGGGCACGTGTCTGATTTTAATTTCTAATTAACTCAAATACACCGATACATACACTTTTCTGAAAAGAAGGTGTCGTCACTTGGAAAGTTGTAGTGTAAACAGGGCCTTAGCGTCAGACTGACTCAATACTGTTGACACTGGGACTCTGTGGCATTCATACCATCTGTATCGGGATTCCACGTTCAGTAAGGCTCTCTGACCACTTGTATAGCTCTCGTTCTACATTTAAGGTCATTGACATGGTGCAGCAGGAATCTTTGGCCACCGAGACGCAAATCATAGAGGGTACCATGTGTACCTTGTCAGTGACCCACATAGAGTCAATTTAGTGCAGGTCTGCCTCAGCAATGTAGGGTCATTTTCATCACGATGTTTTACACTGTGTAATCTCTTTTTTGTTTGTCTTTTTACATGTATCATCCTCCTCCTGCCTTAAGGCTTCCCCGCACTGTGCGATTTTAACAATCTTTAGTAGTCACAGCCTCTCACACGGCACGTAACGAATGTAAATAAGTATGTCCGCAGACTGTACGAACACACGCTGACTCGCGGGCATGTGTGTGTGTGTGTGTGTGTGTGTGTGTGTGTGTGTGTGTGTGTGTGTGTGTGTGTGTGTGTGTGTGTGTGTGTGTGTGTGTTGTGTGTGTGTGGGGGGGTTGTGCAGTCGCCTTCATGTGTACTGAAACATGTACATAAACGGAGCCTCAGCGTTGTGGCATTGATGTGTTTGGAAAGAAATCCCAAAAACAGAGAAGGAGGAGACTATGGACACGGTCGTGGCTCAGAGAAAGAGGACAATCTGGAGGGTAATGTTGCAACGGGAGGTTGAAGTAAGTCTTGTTAGCAACTATTAGCATCTACTAGCATTTTACGTTAGCATCTACTGTTGTGGTCTTTTATTTTCCAACAAAACACACTGTATGCAAACGAAAGACTTTGTTTCGTGCAGGCTGCAGGTCACAGCAGCAGCTGACATAGTCATGCCACTTTGACATTTCCCAAATATCTGACACAGTCCGATAGTGGTCCCGGGCTTATGTCCGATACTTCGGCCGACCTTGAACTGTGCACAAAGCCCAATCGATTTGAGCCGCGATCGCATATTTTACAACTCTTCTCCCAGAATCCGATCTTTCGTCTCAGACGGCCAAAAATCGTGCTGTTTATGGGAGCCTTTAAATCTCAAACTTACATTTTGTGCTTTGAAATGCAGGTATGTCTTAGCTTTGTTTTCCCTCCACACAAGCCGTTTAGAAATCACGACACATCTTCAGAGACCACCACAAAAGAGTTTTTGTCTTGACTTATACTGATTAGAATCTTTATTTTGTGAATTCTCTCTGTGATTGACTTCTCAGACTTTGTTATACTGACTTCACAACTGCACTGCCAACTTTTGTCTCCCTGACTGTGTGTTGGACATAACTGATCAGGTTTTAGCAAAGCATTTTGATAAGCAATGTGTCGCTACCTCTGACACTTTCACTTAGCTCTGATGTTCGATTCACATGATATAACTCATGGAAATCTGATTACATGGATAATATGGTCATCACCACATTTTTTATGGATTTTTAATTGCTGATGAATTTAATATGAATCATTTTAAACAAGTATATAGAGGCCGTGCAGTTCACTACATACATACATATTTTTTCCAATAGATAACTGTCATTATGCAAATTATATCTAGACCATAAGATAAGTAGAATACATGGGAATTCCATTATTTTGTGACGATGTGTAGCTACAAGAGACACCTTTCTTCAAATTAGGACGATTCATGAAATTACTTTGAACTTAGTTACAGTCTCAGAAACTTTCTTGTCAAAACAGTTTTATTGCTAAACATGTGCCTAGGCACTTTCTACAACTGACTATCAGTATGTGGACTACTCCCCTCTATATCATATTACAGAGAACCGAGTTTACATGTTTGTTGTGGCTTTATCCCCCAAAAATTTTAATAATGGGACTTCAGAGAACAAGTTTATTGTCCATGACAAGGAGGTATGAGAAAAATGGACTTTTCTATCATTTTAGTCTCTGTGCAATTCAATACTATAATTTTCTATCATTCTATCATCATACACATGGAGGAGGAGGAAAGAATGAAGGTTATCAGCCAGGTTTTATATCTTGGTTCGAGACAAACAGACAAATTCCAGAGAACTGTAAAGACAGAGAAAAAACTATTCCGAACATGAAGAACCCGAAAAGCCAAGGTTCAAGCTGTATTGTGTGTGCATGTGTCTGGTAGAGAAAGGTACCATTCTTTCAGCACCTTTGCACAATGCAAAAACACGCACGCACGCACGCACGCACGCACGCACGCACGCACGCACGCACGCACGCACGCACGCACGCAGGCACGCACGCACACACACACACACACACACACAAACACAGAGGTATGAATACAGTATACACACTGGTGTTGGGTAATTTCTGCTTCATTGGCCACTAACTTAAACTTCCTGACTCATTTATTCTTCTGTCAAACACATTCTCCGGCCTCCTCTTTCTCTGCTTCTTCTATTCCCGTCACTTCTTTTGTTCTTCTATGTTTCTGCTTTCATGCTGCTGGGCTCTTTGTACTTCTTTCCTTGTACTCAGTTTCACTGAGATTGCAATATACACATGTTTGCATGGACTTTAAAAAGCTTCCATGACAAAAAAAGTGATTAACAAAAGAAAAATAATTCTGATTTAAAAATATTGAAATGAGAGTGTGAGAAACATAAGAAACATACGAAAGAACAAAGTGGTGTAGAAAAAAAAAAAATGAGGTTCTACAGAAATATTCAAGCTGCAAAACTAAATTGATTCAAAATATAATGTACAATAATCTGAATCAACTCTCTTGACTATCAAGTTCAAAAACCTGAAGGCACAACATGTCTGAACTGATGAAGCCACTTAATAAAAGGTAAAACATGTTCCAAGACATTAAACCATGTCCAGTTGACTGGATTCAAATGGTTTGAGGTGCTAAGTTAGATACACTGTTTACTTTCCGGAAATGAAGTAGTCACTGCACAATCTGTATTGTACTATAGAAGTCCAAAGATCCCTCTTTACAGCCGCAATCCACTTCTCTTGTGGATATCTTGTGTGATATCATAAAAGTTATTCCTTCATGATTTCATCTTCACATGATATCGTTTCAGATCCCATTAACCCATTCTGAAGTGAAGTATTAACATGCTTCAGTGCTCATAAAACTTTTGAGAGACTTCCTACTGTAAGGAGAGGGATTGTGCATCAGGTAAATGTCAATATTAGCAAAAGACAAATTTGGTGAATTTCCTGTGGACGAAAGTGATATGAAGAGTTTATCTGGAAGGAAAGGCTGCACGATATACTGCCAAACAAGTCTAATAATCCAGCTTTAAATTATTTACAACTCCATGTGACCTCATGTGACGCCAAAGACCTTACTGAAGCCTGTTTAAACTCAATAGAGTATTGAGCCTTACCCTAGGTCTTATTGATCATTAACATAAGACACCATAGTTCATTAGCATATAAAACCTTGTGTGACACACCTAGAGTTTAAAAGCCTGAACTTCAAACAATGACAAATTCCAGTTGTCCTGATTCAAATGCTTTGAGACTCCAACTAAAGCATTCAACAATGACTAAAGTGACTTTCTGTGCCGGAGCATCGCGGGGCGGGGCGGGGCGGGTTTTCGCGCGGTCCGACTGAAAAAGTTGTGGATGGTACGGAAAGAAACCGTGACCACCGACTACGATTTTCCGCTACCCCTCCGTTGAGGTACCTAGCACCTAGGAACGGGTCTGTGAGGAGGAGTGACAATGCAGCCGCAACACAACATCGCGGTCTTTTAACGAGATACAGACGCTCCTCTCAGGAACAGGAGGAGGAGATTCAACAGGAGCTGGACGCTGCTGTTCACAATGAGAAAGTTTAACCTGAGTCACAGAGAACAACCCCGCCTACATTTTTACCGTACTTTCTGTGGTGGGACGGTGCGACAGAGTTGGTCCTGGGTGCGCTTTGCCGTACAGTAACCCCCCGCTCTGCCCTGCTCCGACACGTACTGCGCGGTGGAACAGCGGCTTAACAGAGTCGTCTACAGTTAGCCGCTGGCAGTGTAGGTAACCGATTTAGGCAGACCTCTATTTGTCTGCACTTCAGCAGATTTCTTTTTGAAGTTGAACTAAATAAACCCTTGTGTGCTTTTGTCTTGTCTGTTAAACTCCCAGTTCATTTTTGGATTCCTTTACGAAAACAACTCCTTGACTTTAGACTTTTTATAATAGTAGAGCCCTGGAGAGTCCCTGTCCTGCATGTTTAAGACCATGTTAACATGATTTTTCACGCTTTTTTGTTTTAGGAACGTTTTGGTTTTAATGACAACGTTATGAAAATGATGTCCGTTTACATAGAAATGGCAGAAACACTAGAAAACAATGTAGTTTTCACATTGGACCACGAATGGGTGCTGTTGTTTGTTTTCGTAATGAAACCATACAAACATGCCTGCAGAGAACAATATGCAATTTTTTTTTTTAAAAAAGGCAAGTACACAGACATTCGTATGGCAGCCCACAAAGTTGGACTGGTATTACGGTGCTTCTCAACTATGAAAACGACCAAGTCCCACACAACAATGGCTGCCTCCACCATTGCTATTATTGTCTATCTACTCACACACGTGTAGAATAACTATTTTCAATGGATGTGATGCGTATGCGCAGTAGCATAATTTTCCACCGTCTACACAGAGCCAGAGGCGGATCATATTTGCACATACTGTATATATTCCACCTTAGGAGCGATGTTTTAAGAGTTGTATTTTTAGTGGCTCCGAGTACCATTGTTGTGTAAACAGACACCCAAAACGTATCAAAGATTTTGCATTTTCATTTGAAAATGTTGTATAAATGGAGCCTTAGATGTCTCTCTGCTTCAACATAACTGAATATATTATTATGTCCTCAACACGTTCTTAAGAAAGATCAGTAACAAGCCCTTCACTGCAGACAGCTGTGTTGGCTCAGGAAGAGACCAAAAACATTTTGGATAAGTGATATTCAGGACTGAATAGCCCTGCTCCAAAATATACACTATGAATAAATCCTGATATTGTTGAAATAGGGACAAAAAAGTAGTTGATGTGAAAATAAAGAAGCTTCTTGTACAAGATGAGTTTTACTTCAATTTGATACTTGGAACTTGAGGGACTCGAGTTATGACCAATTATATGGATTATTAGTAGATCATATAAAAACTCGATTCATGCAACCATTACAATATGTCATAAAACAATGTTTAAGCAAGATCCACAATCAAGTAAGTTCCCACACGTACCTCTGGCCTGGTACCTCAGTCTTTCCTACAACTCCATCCCTTGTCTTTTGGTATTTATTTTAGGGTAGGTAATACAAAGTGCATGCTTCTATGAGAGTAAGTGTATTTCAATTGACCTGGATTGAATTTCATTCCTTCAAGTCTTTAATATTTAACAGGCTTTGGTATTTAACCAAGACACATTTTTTGGGTTATCTCCTATTTATTTTTGTCTCCATGTAAGCTGGATTAACTAAACACACAACTATTGATTGTGATCATGATCTAAACTTGGGTGTAGCGGGAATATAACTTCATTTTGAGTTTTGGCTTCTGTCAGAGGAAATGAGAAATATCAAATGAAATGCATCTAGTGACAAATTGTGTTTGCAGGCATCATCAGGGGAACTCACATGAACAGACACCCACACAAACTCTAGACTACCCTCAGTAGCTGTGGAGTAAAATCCACACTTTTCTGAGGAAAAATAGGCCAACACTAGATAACCAGGCAATGGAACTAATCCAGGAGTACCGCTAGGGAAGGAAGGAGAGAAGTAAAGAGAGAAAGAAAGTGGGGGAGGGATGAAGGTAGGACTGCCGGGGAAAGGAGAGACGCACAGGCATACAAAAAGAAAAAAGAGACATAAGACCAGAGAGGGGACTGAACACACACACACACACACACACACACACACACACACACACACACACACACACACACACACACACACACACACACACACACACACACACACACACACACACACACACACACACACACACACACACACACACACACACACACACACGCGGAGGATGCTAAAGCTAGTCGAACTAAGACCTTCTGCGGTTGGTAGTTTTGTCCGTCTGTCTGTGTCTTATTGTATTCTTGATAATTCGTTAAGCTGCTTCAACTTGTCACCAGCACATCAGAAAGTTGAGTAGAGTTTCCCAATGTGATAACAGTTGAGGGAGCATAGAAAGTCAAACTCTGCACGATTCCTGTCGTATACCCATTTTGATCTCCTTTCCTTTCCATCCTGTTTTGTATCCAACACGTTCGGCTGTCTGGACTGATTCCACAGTGTGACTAACAAGTTTGTAGGTGTATTTGTCCATGTGGACTTTAAGGAATACTCCATGGAGTTTCAAACACTCCTTCATCCTGCAGGTTTGAGAAATAATTTTAAAACGTGTGTAGCTGGATGTATTATGAAAAATGCCAGCTGTATTTAACAGCAGCAGGTACAATAAATTCAATTACATTTGGTCCTGTTGCATAATTCACTTCTCTACTGTTTGCATTAAGGGTCAATGTGATCCAGATTCTAGGCATTCACTTTCTGCAAAATGCAGCAAATATGACTGTATATGAAGCTATGAAGTTTAATTCACCAATTTATTTCAATTTTTCAGGCCTTGTAGTATTACTCTACTTGTGGTAGTTAGAAGCTTTTGATTTAGAGTATTTAGTTTGTCTGTAATTGTCACAACCATCATTTTTCCTTGACATTTGCTCAGGCTTTTTTTTTTTTATCTGAACTTTTTTCCTTTGCACTTCTGTAAAAAAACCAAAAACAAATAACAAAAAGAAAAAAAATTATATATATATATTATATTATATTCCTTCACTCTCATCCTGTACTTGCAGCTCAGTCACTGTTTTTATCTCTGTTAGCTTATTTGCCAAAAGTCAAAGCATAAGCAAAGTCAGCTGGGACCGTCATAACCCTCTTGTGTTTTTTGAAGGACTCACCAAGTACAGCTCGTTCCCCAAATTCCAGTGCAGCTCGGAGTAAAATGTCACAAGCAAAATGAATGTGTATTATTGTCCTAAATGAAGGGGACTGAGCGAAGCTGCGGTTGCTTGAAGCAGGCTCCGGACTGATGCTGAGTTCAGCTGTCGGGCTGGACTGCAGGACTGATGAGAACATTTAGATCTGCAGGCCTCCTGCCTCAGCAAACACCTGTTACTGCTGAGAAACGGCAGGGGGCAAGGGGATACAGAAGGGGAGATGAAGCAAGGAAAAGAAAAAGTTACAGGTAGACAGGACACAGGGGTGCGTGTGTGTGTGTGTGTGTGTGTGTGTGTGTGTGTGTGTGTGTGTGTGTGTGTGTGCGCGCGCGCACTTGAAGGGGAGAACTGTATGCCTGTGGCCACAATTTCAAGCTGAGATTTCCTTAAGTTTTCTCAATGAATTGTGTCTTTTCTTGACCTGCTGCAACGCCATCTTTGATATTCTAGAAACCACATTTGGGCAACTGTGGTTTGGAAATGAGTGGAAATGGTCTTGTTTTCGTGTATTAGTTTATTCTCTGTGCAGAAGTGATACCTTTTATGGAAAGTATATTTTAAAGATGTTTTCTGGTAGATTAACTAACATTACATTTGAACAATAAAAAATGCAAGAATCTCAAAGGTAATTGAAATGCACTCGTATTCATGTCACACGCTGTTTGGGAGAAATACAACATACATTCATGAATCCATCACAAAATATGTTCATGCACACCAGGTAATAGCCTTTTATCAAGCAAGAGTGAAGAAGAACAACAAAGAACCACGCCACACTGCCATCCTTAGCAACTGAAACGTGAGTTTACTGATATAACTGTAAAAGTGCAGCCTTGCAGGGAAGCTATGTTTGTGAATGAGCACCAGCAAAGGAAACATCTTGGTTTACCAAATTGAAAATAAAAGGAACTCACTTAGAACAAAAAGCTGATCCCAGCACATTCAGCAAATAAACACATCTGTCTTTGTTAGACTTCTCAGTTGGAAACAGCCTTTGATCAACATGTCTGCAGAAAGTTTGGCAACAATCTGAAGTAAATTGGACGATTTGCTCTGCAGACTCAGCTTTTTGCTTTCATTACTACAGAAAGGCTTGGGGAGTAACGGACGGAGGTGGGTAGAGTATCTCAAAACTTTACTCAATTAAAAGTACTCTTACTTTAGCATATTGTTTCTTTTGGTAAAAGTAGAGGGTAGGCATCCCCCCAAAAAATATTGGACTAAGAGTAATAAAAACCTACTCAAGTAGTGAATATTTGCTGAGTAACCTCTTCAAATTCAGATATAATAAAACAATATAACCTTTAATGAGGCCGCAAACCAATACACATTTACAAAACAACACGTTACGGCAACTTTTGTCACATCAAGTTGGTAATATCTCATTTGTAAACTTGTTTTTGTGCCCAAATGTCCACGTTTAGGAAGACAGAGCCGACAGTGTGTAACACAACTGTTCTTTTTCGTTGAATGTAAGCGAAACATTGGTCGTATATGAGGCCAGCTCTGAATGACCGGTGTCTTTTGTCACAATTGTTGTTGATGGTGGGGGGGCTTTTCCTTCGCACATCACTGCAGTCACATGACTGTGCTTCGTTTGATTGGCCACATGGAGTCAATTAATGCAGCCTTTGGCAGAAGCTCCACCACTAGGAGAAAATAATGTTTCTTTTTGACACATTCCAGTCAAAAGTGATCTCGCATTTATCCTTCAGAAATGTACTTGAGTAAAAGCAAAAAGTATGTTGTATTAAAACTACTCCATCAAGTACAATTTATCACTACTGCCCACATGTGGTAACAGATTACATCTAACAGCGTTATGTGATTAAAATATAATTTAAAAAAAAGGAATCCGTTACAGTACAGGGAAAAAATGTGTAATCCAAATGTAGTTTATATTATTTATTTATTTTATTTTTTAAATGAAAATGAGCCTTACTTAAAAATAGGGCTTGGCGATTTGGCCTAAAAAAAATAAAAATAAAAATCTATGATTTTTTTAAAGAAAAATTTGAGTTTTGATTCGATTTTCAATTTCTTTTCTCAATGCACTTAAAATGACTGGAGACAGCAGATATATTGTCAAAAGTGCAACTTTATTGCTGTGATTGTCTTCAGAGGTAAAATGCATATAAACAATCCCAAAAGAAAAAGTCAATGAGGTGCTGTCATTCAACAAATTCAAGCTTTAACCCAGGTTCAAGCAAAAGTGCAACAGCAACTACGGAAACCCACAAGGAATGGTTGAACGGAACGGGCAAAATGCCCAAAAACTCTGGGAGAAGAAAACTAGAATTTGAAAAATATAAATATTTTTTTCTACAAATTCAATAAATCGATTAAATCAACTTTTTTCCCAGCCCTACTTAGAAATATTGAATTTTAAAATCCAAATAGATCCATGACAGAAAAAGTGCAGTCTGATACTTGATGCCACCAAACCAAAACTGTGGGCAAGTGGTACCAACGTGATTGAAATACATGTGGAGCCTCGAGCAGCGTTGGAGCGCAAGCACACTTTAGCCTCGAATAATAAACCAACATCAACTTCACATCCTGGGACTCCATCTTAAAGAAACATGTAGAGGTAAGAAAACTGTGAATATATGCAGCAATACGCAGCAACTTCCAGGGAACGTTTGTTTGCATGTTAATTTAGAAGCTCATGGTTTTATTTTTACTTTTCTGAAATTCAATACAGTGACGCCTGATTCAAGAACACTGTGGGCTTTCTGTATTTGAATTCAAGTTGAATGTTTCTTAAAAACAATATACTAAGCAGGTGACAAATCTCTTTTACTCTTTTACCTTTATTTATGTTTGGTATTAAGTATTAAAGTAATCCAAAAATAAGTCATTTGTTACATTGTTTTAATTTTATATATATAGTATTATTATTTTCTATTTTTTTTAAATGTGCAAATGACACTGTGTGTCCTGAAGGGCCACAGTCCCACATTGAGTGGCTGTGTCAGGCTGTTATGACTCTTCCTGCAGAGTTTTGCGAGGGCACATCTGTATTCAGGTGCATTGAAGTGGGAGACATCTGAATCATGCAGGACCTTTTCCCTTTAGGACCAGAATTTGACACTGTACATTGATTTAAAAAACAAAACAAAACGATAAACAATCTGCCAAAAAAGAAGAAAAAAAGACCGGTGCCTTCTCCGGGTAAAAATCCAAATGACGTTGTGGGCGACCATGATCGTGCTGTGACTATTACTGTAGTTTTGATGAGCTGTCAAGTACTACTGTTTTTACTACTTTTATTACTATAATCAGACAAGCATTGTGGAAATGGAATATAAAATGAAATGACATATCAGCAATAAGAAGAACGTGTGAAAAGTTTCACCGTTGTTTAGCAAAAAGAACCATGCTCATCTGTCATTATTAAAACCCCATCATCAAACTCGTTTCTTACCAACAGGAAGCAGTTTTTCTGGTAATTAAAGATACTGACAAATAAAACACAATGGAAAAAAAGAATGGACCGGAAACAAACATTTATGATAAAAAAAAAACGAAACTTGATCTTGTTTTAACACAGAAATATATTTAATAATGATAATATATTTATATTACTGAAAGAAATTATCTTGGTATTAAAAAACAACAATCAAACATTGTTGAATATATATATATATATATATATATATATATATATATATATATATTTTTTTTTTTAGTTCTCTGCTGCTTTGCTTTTAATTGCTTGAACACATGTGACTGACAGCTAATGTGTTTCCCTGCAGCAGAAAGTATGATTGAGATCAGAGTTGAAGGGCAAAACCATCCTGTATGGCTCGTACTGAATGTTTGACAGTCAGGTCAACTGTTGTAAAAAATACCTATACAATGAAACACTAATTCTGTAAGTGTGTGTAATACTTAAAAATAATAATTAGCTTTGAAAAGAAATAATGACCCAGATTTCTTTCATCATTTTTAAATCGGTATTTATGACACCAAATGTGCCAGTGCTGTTTTCCATTTCGCTTCATGTGGATTTTTCTTTTTCTTAATTTCTTTTTTTAGACAGGGGTGTTTTCCAATAGGCCGTGTCCACATTCATTGTTAATGTCTCAGCTGTTTCCAAACTTCAAAATGTGTGAAGCAACCCGTTATCTATTTTAGATGTAGACAATACATTTTTCATTTTTTTCATGATTACTGCAAGATGGAGTTAAAAAAACAAACAAACAAAACAAAAAAAAAACAAACAAACAAAAAAACTTTGTTTGAAATAATCCAATATATATATATATATATATATATATATGGAGCTGTATGTAAAAATACAATATACACTACTGTGAAAGGTTTTGCTGTCAATCTTGATTTACAGAGTGCTTCTCGTACAGTACAATGCAGCATGCTTCCTATGTGAAAGGCCTTCCCTTCACCCACAGACATACGGTCCTGTCCACTCTGTCCTCACAATGCACTTCCACTTCCTCAGTCTGAAAAAAACATTAAGTGGAAAGATAAGGCTGTCACTAGTCCTTGTAGCCAATCAAAACAACGCTCATTGGTTTCAATTTCACACTGTAGTAGTACCACAGTCCCAATTATATAGCCAACATTACTGAGAAAACAGCTAATATCTCAGGGTATAATGATGTATTGGTAGACCTGGGTATCATGGCAGTCCCTCCTGCAGCGTCTTGACGTTAACATCATAGAGTTTGTTTGGGATTACTTTAAGAGAATAAACAAACAAAAAAAAACCTGAGCCAGCCAATATCCAAATAAAAACTGTGATCAGCTCTGAAAGGAGTTTTCAGAAGGATACATATTCAGCAAGAACCAAAATATTTGTTTTCTTGAAATATCAAACACGCGAATAGACTTACTACTGGCCAAGAACCTTTTTTACTTTAAAGAGAAACTCAAGTGCAGAACTCCAGGGAGGAGATTGGAAAAAAAAAAAAAAAGAGTGAATATACAGTAGGTGGCTGTTGGCTTTGCTGCAGTCCTCATGGCCACTTTGAATTTCCCACCAGTCTCACAATAGTTGTTGGACACCACAGGGGAAAAAAGGTTTGTTGCTGATGATGTGTCGAGAACAAGCTGCAAGAACTCTCAAGCCAGGACTGGGACTGTGAATGAAGAACAATTTCCTTCTTTTCTGGCAGCTGTAAGTGAGAGAACAAATGTCTCTGTTCTTGCAGGAGCATATATAGACATGTCTTCTGCATATCATGGCTCCTTAGCAACACTTGGTCCTCAAGACAACCTGTCGTGACTTATTGCCACTTTTGAAAAATAAGAAATAGTATAAATATACATTTGTATCGTAATTGTGATATTGTTCTTCTTTTATAGGTTGAGGTGACTAATATGACTCATAACATAAACTCTTCAGTTTGTCAACTAAAATATACTTTATGTGCTCACTTATCAAACAAAAAGGTTATTGATGAACAGTGTTGTCACAGTTACCTTGAAAAAATAACTAGATTACTGATTACTAGTTACTTCTTTAAAAAAACATAACTTAGTTACTTTACTGATTACTTGTTTTTTTAAGAGTGACTAAGTTAGATTACAAGTAACTTTTTAGACACTCTGCTGATCACTGCCTGGCCTCCTCCTGATACATAATTAACCTTTGACCTTCTTTAGTGTATTTATATCTGACTCACAGTTTTATTATCAGATTTTTACTATTTACTCATGTCGGTGTAGTCTGTTGTTGCACTATTTATTTATTTGCTTGTTTGTTTGTTTATTTGCACTGCCTGCACTATGCAACATTTTAATTGCTGCAATAGTAACGCAGAGTGACTTGCATAAGTAACTTTAATCTGATTAGTGGTTTGGAAATAGTAACGCGTTAGATTACTTGTTACTGAAAAAAGTGGTCATGTGAGAGTAACACATTACTAGTTAACGCGTTGCCAGCGTCACTGTTCATGAATAGCTGGAGCAGTTAAATCAGTTCAAATGTGTGAAAGGGCTAAAATAACTAAGACGGCTTAAAAAAAAAAATGAAACAGTAAAATGTAAAATATATACAAATGTAAAATATAAAAGATTTTCACATGTGCCTAAAACATCTGCAAAAACTTTTTTTACACTATTAATTTGAATTAAAAAAAAAAAGTGATCTGAATAATGATCTTAGTGTTGATAAGGTCCTCCTGATTATTCTCACCATCCACATTATACTGAAATATTCATGTAACTGCTGTTATGTAATGGCCCCGCAGTCTGATTCACATGTAGTGAACTACACCAAAACAATGAGTTTTCTGCAGGCATAAATAAATTATCACATATTCCCTGTAAGAAACAGCACTGAACTATCAGCAAAGATCCACTTAAATTGAGATATTCAATTCACCAGCTCTGTATAGTGACTACTATTTCCTCTTATTTAGTTCTATCCCTCAGGGTTAGTGCTGATTTATATTTTACATTTCAAAACATCATACTTTATAAGATGTAATGTGCACAGGCATTCAGACAGGAGGCCCCTGGCACTCCTTTGCACACTGGCTGACTCGCGGACTAACTGACTGGCTGAGTGGCTGGCTGTCATTTTCAGAACATCTGAGCTGGCATTTATCCAGAAAATCTCCTGCTGTTTTTGCCGCCCGTAGGGTATTTGCTGAGTAGTAATATGGAATCTAGACTTCCTGAAAATACGGATAAAAAAATTGTTTGTTTGTTTCAAACACATCAAGGTGGAAAGGCTGGCTGGGAAAAAGCCAGAGTTTGAAATGCTTCCAAAAGAGTCTTTGTGTGTGTGTGTGTGTGTGTGTGTGTGTGTGTGTGTGTGTGTGTGTGTGTGTGTGTGTGTGTGTGTGTGTGTGTGTGTGTGTGTGTGTGTGTGTGTGTGTGTGTGTGTGTGTGTGTGTGTGTGTGTGTGTGTGTGTGTGTGTGCGTGTGCTGATACATCAAAGTACAGAGACGAAAGCACTTTGATATAAGAAAAAAAAAACAAATGATGCTCTCCACTGTTTTAGATTTCAGTTTTATTCATACATCAGGAAATAACACTGCTTTTCATGCTTTATGTGTGATTTTTTTTTCTTTTTAAGTGGCTGACCCAGAGTACCACTTCATGCAAAAACCAAGAACATTTTTTTTTTTTTTTTTGCACTCTGTGAAATGTGAAAAACAAGCTAAGAAACCTCAGCATGGTCAGATTTATTAAAAGCTTGATATGAGTTCCTTAGTCTTTTATCCACTACGAACTTCACAAACTGGAAGATTGTGATATCCTTTCTGCTTGTATTTAATTTTATATGGAGAAGAAATTAATTTGATTCATTTTGCACTGTCAGAGAAGCTTGCTTCCTACTATCTATCTCTTCTATCCCTGTCTCTTTCCTTGCTTGCCAAGTCTCTCTTGTTAACCTCTCATCTGGCTTCATTGTACCACCATTGTCTCACCCCCCAAAAATATAAATATTTTCAATTTTGCACATATTTGAACCTCTTCGCCAATGATACCTCATCTTGAGTTTTTTTTATTTTTATTCATTTTTTCCCCTCTGTGTGCCTCAATGATCTGTCCCCAGTAAATATATTTACTTGTTGTATTAGCTGCCCCCTGTCCTTTGTAATTTGTTTGGATAGTGTGTAAAGCATATTTGTCCTACTTTGGCATTGAATGTTTTTCCCCATTGTCTTCATGTATAGATTGCAGCTGTTGTGAATTTTATGTTTTTTCAACAGTGTAGATTGATCTATTGTGTTAAACAAATCCACTGCAGTTTTTCAACCAGGTTGAAGTCTCTGTTTCACTGTGGGGCAGCATTGAAGCTTTAAGTTGAAATATACAATCAAAGACTTGATCCTCACAGTAGACAGGAGACAGGAGACAATGCTTCATAACAACCACAGGTGAAATTAATAGTTTCATCAAAAGTTTCACTGTCCTAATCATGTCATTTGCTACAGATGTGCTTTTCCTGCTGCCGCATGTCAAGACGACTTCATGAAAACTGTATTTTCAGATCAGGTGTTTAAGTCTGACATCCCAGGTTCACATCATGGTCTTGGACTCACTGAAACATACGAACTCTCATTGTGAAACTCAATGCTTTTTGATCACAGACCAGCCCGCTGATGTAATGTAATCACTGTCGTCCACTTCTGCTTTTTCATAATGTCGCTACTCAGGGCTTCGACACACGAGGGCTCAGCCAAGGCTTTTTGTGAGGATGAGCCTGTTCTCATTCATTCGGGCTGCTGCTAATGAATAATCTGTCTTTAACTGCCTCAGCAGAGAGCACGAGCAAACACATGTTTTTGTCCTCAATAACGCTTTATTTCTTTGATATTGTCCTATTTATAATTGTTTGGAGACGGTAAACTACAGTATGGTGGGTGTATTTAAATGTCAAATTGGCTTATGTGGGCTGCCATTTGTGGATAATTGAAAAAGTCAAACCTGTAGTTGCTACGGGTGTGTTTGAGTGTACAGTATGTGTCCACACGTTCATGTGTGAGAAGGTGTTGACGTTGGTGTTTTTGTCTCTGCTAATTTGTGAAATTTTCTTCTAAATACAACACTGTGATCACAGCAGAATACAATAAGCACAGCTTCCCTGGAGTTATAGTCAATACTGTACAAATGTTAGCTGCATCCTAACATACCCACAGAGAATTGTGTCTGTAGTGTATATCACATACGCTTTTCTTTTATCTACTTCTTTGTTAGATGTGTACACAGCAATAATTGCATGGATATCATGCAAAAACTGATGTCGCTGTCAGGATTTTCCTGTATTTGTGAAATACCCCAGTACCGAGGAAAGCATATTTACCTTGGAGCAGACTTTATTTTGACTCCTTTGCCACTGAGCTAACTAATCTCAGTCATGGCTGTACCTTCAAACTGCTCTCAGATACATGAAAAGAGATTTATGTTTGCTTTTCTTTGGATGAGTGAGGGAGAAAAAAAAAAAAAGTACAGTTCTCCCAAAAGTGAGCTGAGAGTCCCATATCAGCCAGCATAGTCAGCATGCTTTGCATATTTTTAGCCCTCTGGCCAATTGTAGCAGACCATAGCACCTGTCCTGACTTCTAATTTATGAGGTGTTTTTTTTTTTTTTTTTTTCAACATAGAGAGGATGTAAAGGTTGCCATAGTAACTAAAGATGAGTTATAATATTGGATTGACAGCTGTCAGATCTGTGCCAAAATGCTTTGTCACACAAAGACTCTCCTGGAATAACAGATTCCTCTCACACTTTGTCTTTTCCTCATCAAAAGACTTTCTTTTTCTCTTGCACACTCTCTGTTGCGTTAATTCTCTGTTAGCACACAATTCCTATCGCAAAACGGTATTTGGAGTTTATAGAAGACTGTTTATGCCCAATACGATTTAAATTTCAAAGAAATTTGGGTTGGTCTCCTTGAAAAAGGAAGGCTGAAGGGAAATGGAGGAGAGCGCCGGAAAATGGAAATAAGCAGGGTTCAGAACAGATGGAGAGGTGAAAAAAAGAGTGTAACATTGAACAGTGTCAAACACTGAATAACACTGAAGGTTTTTTAAAAAAAAAAGTGAAGATATCATAAATGAGCACAAGTGAAAAATGATTCATAAAAATGTCTTTAATGCAATACTTATTTTAGATTCATGAGTACAGAAAATGTTGTACAGCCGTACAGCATGACAATACTGCAAATGCTGCGTGAGCCCAGCTGAAGTGGATTGAAGAGGGCAGGTATTGTTCAGAAATGGGAATAGATGAAGAAGTAGAAGACAGAATGAGAAAAGTTTAAGGATAATGATAAATCACTTTAATTACTGCATGTTTTACAATGAGTATTTCATATTTTACATGTTTATATTATTAGAATATGTATTGTTTACGTCTACGCAAACATCTAGACCATCCATGGGGGCAAAAGGTAAGGAACATTCTCAAGCTTTTGTTATTTTCATCTCATGTGTAATTAGCTCATTTATTGATTTCCAGTAATACAAGAACAAATAACGGGTATAACGTTAAACAAAACAAATACTTAGTTTTAATGGATCCCAGTTAAACCAAGACGCTCATTAATGTGCAAGGTGAAGGCCATGTAATCAATAGTCAAAGGCAACGGTGTGCTCTTTTTTTAGTGGCCTTCTTGCAATCTAATGATGATGGGAAGCATACAGCATGAAACAACTGACATGATTCACTTAACTATTGCCAACATCTTTAGTATGATTTTAAGATATAGAAAACATTTGTTATGAATGGCATAAATAATGTTAGACTTGGCAAGTTGAACACTGTTCCCCATTTCCCAAAAATATTCTGTGGGCTGTCTTATTATGTGTGCAACAAGCGGTTTGTAGTCTTGCATGTATAATTCCGAAAGACTGTGCGTATTCTTCCAGTGAGAAGGAAAAAAAATGCAGTTTTGTCCTGGAAATGAAGAAAACAACTCAGTATTATTTTAAATATTATGTTGAAAATCCTCTTCCTAAACCATTGTAGCCAGAAACAGTAACATATTGTTCTTGAGTCTCCCTGATATGTTCTCTCTGGTAGAGGGCCCGAGCTCGATGATGATACACACAGATACCACCCCCCCTTTCTGTGTACTCTCATTTCCTCCTGCAGTCCAAAAACAGGTTTTGGAAATGAATTGGTGACCCTAAACTGCCCACAGGTGTGAATGTTTGTCTTTCTGTATTTGCTCTCGTATGGACTGAAGACTTGTCGAGGATGGATCCTGCCTCCACCTGTTGTCAGCTGGATTGACTCCAACACCCTGCGACCCTCAGTTGGATGAGGATGAAAGATGATGGATGTTTTCTGTAGCTCGCTGAATACAGCAGCTTGGGTGTCAATATGTGTTATATACGACAAAGCAGAACTGAGCTGAACAGCTCTGCTGACGTTTTTAACAACAGCCATAAACTGAGCACCGACATGTTTTCAACATGCCTAAATGCCCATGTTACAACCCCACCATCAGCTACTCCTAGGATAAAATGTCAGCAGTGTGGAAATATTTAAAAGTAGAAAGTGCAAGCAGCCACTTGCATATCTGCAATACCAGCATTTCCAAAGGTGGAAGCATCGGACGTTTGTTCAATACAAACAATTTGAAACAACTTTTCTAACATGACCATGCAGCTGAGAGCGTCCTGAGGAGGTGGTTTGAGAGCAGCTCAAGCTCGAGCAAGTCTGAATAGGGTGTGCAGTCGGCAGCAGACCAAATTCCCCACATACACCACACATTCGAGCTGAGCGGGCTCCCTTATTCCAAATGAAAAATGTACTTCAAGAATATACAGCTGGTCACAACACACAAAAATGTTAATGCGTACGCTGAATTTGATAAACGCCAAATCACACCATAAAACAATCCACATAAAGGCAAGACCCCCCCCCCCCCCCAAAAAAAAACAAAACAACAACAAGCAAAATAAAGCAAAACAAAAAACCAACAACAACAATTTGGTCTGTAACAAAGTTCTAGACTATTAAATGAGCAGTGTTGCATCTATGCCAGCAATTAACAGTTGAGAAATAATAAACAAGATCATATCTGTAAAACCAAACTGCAGGCTAATATACCAAGAAAATGTGTAAGCATGGTCATAAGAAAGTATGTGTATGAGTATAGATCCTGTAAGTATACAATACTAACAGAAGTTAGGTTGGTTATGGAATCTCACTGTTAAATAATTACTGTAGACGGTGAAACAGACAGGCTTTGGATGATTCATGAACACATAAAATCGTAAGTGTTATGATATAGAAGAACGGGTAGCCTTGAGATACATGATCATCCATATGAATCAAATGTGTCAAAATCTAAATCTATGAAAACCAGACCGCTTTGAAGTCCGACCCTCAAGTAGCAATGTCACCAATGTTGCTGACAGTGAGCGTATTTGGCATATTATTGTAGTCCCTAACTGCATCTGCGTTAATATTGTAACCATGACTTGATGTAAACACAGGTGGGAAGGAAAGTTTTCTTCTATTACCAAACAGAGGACCTCAGTACAGCAGCTGTGATAAAAAAACAAAAAACTGCCCTTTTCAAAGTGTGTGTGTGTGTGTGTGTGTGTGTGTGTGTGTGTGTGTGTGTGTGTGTGTGTGTGTGTGTGTGTGTGTGTGTGTGTGTGTGCTTTCACTTTTAGGAATCAGTGCAGATGGCAATTTGAGGAGGCATCAGCTGTGGTGTCTCTTACAATCTAACCTTTGAGCCTACACAAGTGTCTGGCATAAACACAACATATCCATCTCCTAGCGAAGTATACATTTAGCTTTGAGTTTAGACAATGGATTCGCTCTGGGCCCGTCATGATATGAGACATATTTTGACAACAGTCAAAGTCATGTCTGGTATAAAGAATCACAGTTGGTACAGATTTCAAGTGAGTTTGGTTAAATCTGCCTGATGAGAACTGTTCAGCGCATGAGCACAAACTCTCACTTCACTGCTTCCACTCAACTTATAAATTGTGTTTGGTTTGCGTTGCATTTCCATTTCCTGTCCCTTGTTTTGAGCAACGAAGAATCCATTTCTATATAACTCAGCCTTATGCTTTCTTTTTCTGCCCCTTTGTCTTTGTGCCACAACCTGCCTATGTGCACTTGGTTTCAGAAAAAAAAGGGACACAACTGAATGTGAAAGAAGAGGACGATAAGAAAGGAAAATGACACGGTAGCATTGATGATGGTGAGAAAAGTGACAACAAAATATGAGGAGAGGAGAGCTGATAAAAAGTGGTGAAAACAAACTGAAGGGAAACACATTTGTGAAGTTGAAAAATGGCGATACAAAAGTAGATAGTTTGCGGAGATGTAAGAGAAAGAAATTGCAGGGCAACCTGGAAAAGAATTGATCCATTGAATCACATGCTTTCTGATAAAATGTGGTCAAATCTGAATAAACCACTGAAATACCTGGTGACAGGTAAGAGGTGGATGGCAGAAAAGTGGATTGATGTATAGATAGAAGCCATGGCTTCTCCTGAGTTCCCATATCAGTGCTATCGAGCAGAAAAACTTGTGCGTAGGACTTGGCAGTCTGAGTCACTTTTAAGGTCTGAATGCATGAATCACGGTAACACTGACTAATGTTGAATTGTTGTTAAGCTCTAAGCAGAGTTAATTCCTCGTTGTAACTTTTGTCACTGCCTGAGAAATGCTGTTGTTTCTCCACAATCGTTCGTGTATTCAGTCCCTTGCCAATTTAGAGCTTGGTGACTTTGAATACTGAAATACATGTCTTTTACTGTCCAATACCAAAACAACTTTTAACTTTATCAGTAGGTCAAATTGTTGCATTTTCATGCTTTGGTCATGTTTTACAGTCCTGCTTGGATTGTTTCAGCACACACACACACACACACACACACACACACACACACACACACACACACACACACACACACACACACACACACACACACACACACACACACACACACACACACACACACACACACACACACACACACACACACACACACACACACACACACACACACACAAAAAAGAAAAAACAGACATACTTTCAAGACAACAGCTGTGTCCCTAGCAACCTCCAACCGTTACTCACATTACCTTGTTTTTTCATGTTAGTGATCCTTTGTAGACATGGTTTAAGAAGTGCAAAAAGATCTGCTTGACATTCAGATATATTTTGAGCTCCTTATAAATTCCTATCAGATACATTACTTTTTCTATACTGTTTTTTCACAGATTTCATACAGTTCAAATTGGGCGAACTGGGTGAATCACCAGTAAATCACAGGGAAAGCGCGCAAAAACATCTTGCGAAATCTGAATTTGAATTATACCTACTGGTATATTGGTCTTTCAACAATGTTTAACAAGTAAGCTAAAAGTATTTTAACATTTCTGCAGTTAAGGTGTGTTAATGTTGTAGAGTTAAAGTTGAATAATGATATTCTGTCGGGTGCTAAACGTTTGTGTTAGTTGAATGCACCATAAGGGTGAGTTAGCCTGTGAGTGCTTGAGAGTGGAGAAGGAGGGTCAGGACAGCTGTGAAAGAGTGAGGAGACTGTGTGTGTGTGTGTGTGTGTGTGTGTGTGTGTGTGTGTGTGTGTGTGTGTGTGTGTGTGTGTGTGTGTGTGTGTGTGTCTGTGTCTGTGTCTGTGTCTGTGTCTGTGTCTGTGTCTGTGTCTGTGTCTGTGTCTGTGTCTGTGTCTGTGTGTGTGTGTGTGTGCGTGTGCGTGTGCGTGTGCGTGTGCGTGTGCGTGTGCGTGCGTGCGTGCGTGCGTGCGTGCGTGCGTGCGTGCGTGCGTGCGTGTGTGTCCGGATTGGGGAGAATGAATGATTGAGCAGCCCTGTTAATTTATGCCTGTTCTCAACCATTTTACAGTGTTGGTGTGTTGTGGGCTACAGTAATCGCAGTACAGTTTCGGAAGAAAGCAGCGTTACAGACAAGAAACTCGTCTTTCTTTCAAACGTCCTGCTGGACACTACAGTATCTATGCCAATGGCGCATTTTCTCTAATGTAGGAAGCTATCACATTTGCAGATCTCTGTTGAGGTTTTGCACAAAGACGATCCACCATCCTCTTTTTCTTAATGTATCAATTTACTTAAGATGCAAAAAAAAATAAAAATAAAAATAAATGAAGCATGGAAGCAAAGCAAACACATTCCATAGTGTTCACTTAAGATCCAGGATCTTGGTTAATATGGCCTTTCAAGCCTCTAAAGATGCAGGAATCCAGCTCCTCTTGGCAAAGTGAAGGATTACAGCTGCAACAGAAGGGTGGCAATCAATCAAACAAGGATGAGTAAGGGTGTGGAGGAGGGGAGTCTCTCGGACGTCAGTCATGTTTTATACCCCAGAGAATGAGTCCAGCAAGAATCAGCATGTTTTATTTCACTGTTAATTCAACTTTTTTTTTGTTTTATTGCTACTGTCTTTATTTACATTTGGCCTTTAAATTCTGACTGACAACACAATAAATTACTAAATCCAACAAAACCGCAGACGGCTGTACATGCAGGGATGTGTCGATTCAATCAATATTACTAGTCTGCAAGATTGCATTCAGACACATTAAATGAGCTTTCTTCTGCAATTGCTATAAATGGAAACATGGATTTTCTTTCTCCTGACATGTATAAATGCAACAATTACATAACAGTGTAAACAGTGGTCTAATTACGGATTAACAGCTCTGGTCTGAATGCTGTGGTGTCGTCAGAGCTAAAATTTCAAACCTTTGTTTGGCTTTTATCAGCCGTGGTGATTTTTCTTTCTCCTTTTATTCCCTTTTTTTTCAAAATTATTAATTGGATAATTTGAATTTAATTTCCTGTAGAGTTGTAAAGGAGATTTTGAGACAATGTCAGTGTGGAGACCGACAGACTGTTGCAGGAAGGAAGAAATCCTGTGCTCCAGTGATGACTGTGATTATCCTTTTTGTTGTTCTTCTAGATTATATGTGAGTTTACATGGTAAATATATTTCACTTACATAGCACTTTTCCACTGCTTGAGTAGCCCCTAATGTGCTTTACACTGTTAATCACATTCGCACATTCAGAACATTGAAGGGTGTCAACAGGTAGGCAAGATCAGTGGAACATCATGTAGGGAGGCTTGAACGTGGCATCTCTGCTCTTTGCTTTAATGAAAGGTCTAGATCTTACAGTCTCTTGAATTGCACCACTACTGACTCCATGGGGAGTTCTTGAAACACGCTGCTACAGGTTTTAACCACCAGGACACATCGTCAGTTGTGTACCCCAGCGTCATTGGGTGTTTTGGCCATTTATCACAATACACCCTCTACTGAGGCAGGCCCACTCCATGTTGAACAGGCCTGGAATTTTGTCCTGCGGTTAGCTGTTCCCTTTAGCAGCCCAGCCCAGCCTAGCATCCACAGCCAGTGACTGGACCTTTCAGCGGCCAGTATCGGCCAGCTCTTTGAGTGTTGTCTGTGAGCCTGTCCCCTGATTCTGATCTACCTCAGGGTCTTTGACGTTGAACTGGCTGCAAAGCCCCTGCACCCCACCTCCACTGGGCACACCTTTATCTTCCAGTCTCTGTCCTCTGCCTCAGCTGCTATGTCGGAGTACCGCAGCTTCTTGCGCTCAAAAAGTTTCCTCAACTGCTTCCTCCCAGGGTACTGTCAGCTCAATTATGTAGGCTAGCTGGGAGGAGTTAGACCAGAGGATGACGTTTGGCTGCATTGCAATCTCCGAGGGAAAGATGAGTTTCCGGTCCAAGTCCACTCGCATCTGCCAATCTCTGGCTGCATTCAGTGGACCTAACTCAGGGATTGAGGGGTTAGGCTTCGGCTTGTCCCCCTCCCGTACAAATGATTATGGCTGTCAACGCACGTCTTGGTTTTTTGAGGGTTCGGGGTTTTTGATGCTGGGACCTTATCAAGCCATAGCTGTAGATTCGTGGAAGAATGCCATCATAAGTGGCTCAAATGATGAAGCTCAGCCTATTGGATTCCATGCTCCAGAAGTCGCTTGATGTGTGTTTCCTCTTTTTGACACCCTCTCAACTCATCCAACAGCCCTGTTTGGCTTGAGCTACTGCTCTGAAACATCTGGATGCCTCTTCCTGTTGGTCCTCTATGACCATTGTGCAATGTTCGGTTGTAGAGGCCTTATGCCAGAAAGATGTTGCTTTTCCAAGGCCAAAGCTTACTTTGTTGGACGTGACCCACTACGTCACGATGGATGAGAGCAGATTTGGCCTGTATCCCGGCTGTGGCCGGTATCCATATCTTCCTTGTTGCTAGGGTAGGACCAGCACCTCTCACAACGGGGTCCCCAGAGTCAGTGAAGGACATGGTCAGTCTCACATTGGCACACTTGAATTCATCAACCAGGCGAGAGATTGGCAGCAACGGGTCTCTATTACTGTATAACCTAATGCGACTGAGGCACTTTGGAAGTCCAAGCCACTTCCTCACATTGGAGTTCACTAGCTTTTCTAAACGATTGGCATAGATTAGCGGGACATCATACATGGTCAATGGCCATAGGAGTCTGGGCAGCAGCCCAAACCGGAAGCCCCAGAGCTTCCGATTTTCTGGAAGTGCAATATTGTTGATCTGCCTGAGGCCATTAGCTGTATCCTGCCTTAGTCGTTCCAGTTGCTGGGTGTCTCTCAGATCTGCATTATACCATCGTCCAAGGCTCTTGATGGGCTTCCGCAGGACGGTCGGTATTGGTTCTCTGCTGATGTGGAATCGCTCGCCTGTTAGTTAACCTTTAACAACAGAGATGCAACGTGATTTACTCGAATTGAACTCCATCCATGCCAACTGGATGGTTTCCTGGATTTTCTGTATCAAGAGTCTTGTGCATGGTTTTGTTGTTGTAATAATGATCATGTCATCCATTGGTTGAAGACACAGGCCATTCCTGGCCCTCCCACCTCCCACTACCCAACAAGATGCATGTCTGATCAACTCCATTGCCATGATGAATGCCAGAGGGGAAATGGTGCAGCCTGCTATGATGCCTATTTCAGGTGTCATCCCAGATAGACGATTCCCAGTTAGACGATAGTGTTTTTCCCAGATAGACGATTCATAGAAAGACGATTCCCATTTAGGCGACTTATTATAATAAGAGTATTATTTGTAACTTTTCAGTGACCTAGAATGAATAGTCATGTATTTTTACACATAAATACACATCGACATATTATTTTTACAGATTTCCACACCATAACTCAGATATGGAAGAATGACGAAGTTATATAATAAGTTCAGTTTATTTTGATCTAATACTGCTGGTGTCACTCTAAGCAGAAACACAATTATTTTGCATTGACAAGAGCCAGTTGAGGGGGTTCAAGCATCTGTATACAATGACCACTAGTTAATTATAATAATGCCTAGCAGACATTTCTTGCTGATGGTAGGGACATTATATATTTCACTTAGTATGGGAGTGGCTTGGGGTGTGAAAAAAGATTAATTGTTAGGATTTCTTCGTGGGAAAAAGACATGTACTCTCATAAATGTTCTGACATAATGAATAACTCAATGAATGACTCAAACCAGAAACAACAACACAGTGCTGTAGAATTTGGCAATTATTTAGTTCTGCAGCTGTATGACTGATAATGGTCCAGTTGGATGGTAATTACACTGTGGTCTACAACTGTGTTATTGTTTCTCACCATAAGTACGCACGTGTCTCTGTGTGGTCTTCTCTTTGTAATTACTGAAATACTGAGATCATGCAGATATAGTGTCTGGGGCTTATCTAACCATGTGTGGAGAAAAGTTTGTTCTAGACATTGTTCCACAAGTTAACATGACGTTTTTGGGCTGAAGTTACCCAAAAAAAAAAAAAAAAAAATGCACAAAACTTAAAAAATAAAAATCCCCTTGTGCAGTCTTGCTGCCTCTCAATGATTCGGATGCTCCCCGGAGGCCTTGCACATTTACACATGAGAGACACAATTTGCAATTTGCACTGTTTGTCCTTCACTCCTTCAAAATGCTATCCCTGCCTCTTTAAATCTGCTCTTAGGGTAGATGGGGACGTTTGAGGGTGCAAAGCTACCACCAGCAAGGGAAGGTGGAAGTATAAGATAATCATGTTGTTATAGTCCCCACCCCAGAAATATTAGCGGTATCAGTTCAAGGTAAACAGTTTTTAATGCTTATTTATGATGCAATCACCACAACCGAGATCCTGATGCTGACCAGTGCGTGTCATACTAAAACTGAAAATACACTATGAATATGCATAGGAATTCATACACTACTTTAGGACTGCTTTGTACACCACGCATACATGTGTATGGAGGAGGGTATAAAGGTGTCCTTCCCTCAGGGGTGTAGGTGGACGTGATTGTAGAAGCTTTCACTGTTCACACCTTGTCAGGAATCTTTCAGTTACAGCATATACACATGCATACACACACAGAAGGCCACAGCCACACAAATGCCTCATACACCAAGGCATGTAGAGGACACATGTCAAGGGGCCTCTAAACAAACCTGACAGAGATAAGAGGAGGGGAGAATGAGATGGTGAGAGAGACGGTGTAGAGGAAATGGAGCTGGGGGTGGCGGGTTGCGGTCTCCTAATTCTCGCTTCCTCTCTCTAATCCGCCCCTTCTCTCCTTTTTTTCCTCTCTTCTCTCTCTCACTGTCTCTCAGAAGCATAGAGAATCAGTTTTAATGGTTTGTCAAATAATGCTTTTCTCCCCCACAGTGGATTGGTGTGTGTGTGTGTGTGTGTGTGTGTGTGTGTGTGTGTGTGTGTGTGTGTGTGTGTGTGTGTGTGTGTGTGTGTGTGTGTGTGTGTGTGTGTGTGTGTGTGTGTGTGTGTGTGTGTGTGTGTGTGTGTGTGTGTGTGTGTGTGTGTGTGCGTGTGGGTGCGTGCGCAGGCGTGCATGCTTGGATCTAGATGTGTGTGTTTTAAAGGGAAGCTTGGCCTACTTTAGCCCAGTGGTTTTCTCTGTTGATATTGCCCATAGCGCCGGATTATACGCTTTTCAATGTGGTCAAACACACACACATTCACACTCGCAAAACAATACACATAGACACTATAGACAAACTCACAAATCAATTCAAACGTGCACATGGGGAAGGACAAAAAATGTATACAGGTAGTGTAAAACCTGCTCATACACAGATCACATAAAGACATGAAAACACACAGAAACACCAGACAGTGAGTCATGGTTTGTGTTACATATATGTTAATGTTTTCACTATTTGCATTTAAATTACAGCCGGGGGACAAGTTAGAATGCCTATGTTGAATGTGACAGAGATGCTTGACTTTACAAATTCCCCAGTATTTTTTTGTGTGGTTGACACAATTTGTCCTGGTTAACGATTTCTTATGTCATTACCTGTGTTTACACACCCCTAGATAAACAGCCAAATATTTTAAACCTGCCTGAGAGAGAGAGAGAGAGAGAGAGAGAGAGAGAGAGAGAGAAACAGAAACTGTGTGTGTGTTCACGTGTATATGTATCTAATAGTAATGGTGAGCATTTTGATGGACGGTTCCTTGTGTGAATGTGAGGGTATTCGCATGATGAGTTTTATAGTCAGACATTTGGAAAAGAGAGGAAGGCTGACCGAAACAGACAGTAAATTGGATTAAACGTCAAGATAACATGAATGGCCACTTTTTATTGAATTGTCTTGTACTTGCCCATCACAGAGTTGCAAGTTGGGTTAAAAAAAGTCTATGGAAAAACACTGTATAAAATATGAATAAAATTATGTGCAAACAATGCAAACTCAATCCACTTTGTCTACAAACAGCTGGAAAACATTGTTACTCAGGGATTGTAGAACAATCCCACAAACACTGGTATCAGCATCTGTTGGCTGCATTGTGCTCCAGTCCTCAACCCTCCAGTCTGGATGGAGTGGGAATAATGAAAAACGGATGGATTGACTGAAGGATAGTGTCCTTGATACTGAATAGGGAGTAGCTGAAGTCTTTCGGTGGACATTCAGAACAATTTAGAAAGTTCTGTTGAGAATTCTCTATTTGGCTTCTAATCTAATGTATTGGCTACTTTAAATATCACATTATCCATTATCAAACAGTCCAGCCATCTTCCAATTTGCAGATTTAATTTTAGTCGTAGGATGCTCGAGCTGATCCCAGTGGACTGTGAGTGAAGGCAGGTTACATCCTGGACGGATTAATCCAGTTAATCACAGACAAAACAGTCACACAAACTCATATTCACACCTCGGGGCAATCTTAGATTCACGAATTAACATCAAGCACATGTTTTGGGACTCTAAGGATATCCTGAGATGAATCCTCACAGACACAAGGAGAACATGCAAACTCCACAGAGAAAGATCCCCCAGTCTCAACCTGAGAATACTCTCCCAGTGAGGCGAGAGTGCTAACCACAACCTCACCGTGCTGCCTGATATTAAAATGATCAGACATTTGAATTTGTGAATTGGTATACTTACTTCTGCTGAACTCTGTTAAATGAATGGTGTCATAATATTATGATTACCTCCATAGTGTTGTGTAGATTTTCTTTTTTCACTCCCATACATAAACTGCGATGCAGTGTGTAGCTTTCCGCAAACATTAAGGGTGGAAGGTCTTGAGCTACAGAAGGCGATCTAATGGATGTGATCACTAGCACCAGCCTTCCTTCCTTGGACGGCGTTTGACAGACACTGGTCATTGCAAACTGGGAACACTGCTGACCCAGTGGTCTTTCCATTGGACTTTAGTTCTTGTCATGCTCACATTCCCTCACATTTTAAGTTTAAATTGAGGACAAAATGTTCACTTGATGCTTGATCTATCTCACTTTCTAACAGATGCCATGATGAAGACATAATCAGTGCTTTTCACCTCACAAGTGTGCAAGACGTCATGGCTGATCAGTGCATACGACATATATTAACCATTAAACCAGCTGTTTAATGGTACACAGTCCACAGCCAAGCAACAAATAATGGTCGGCTAAACAACACCACAGCTGTTTGGCATTTTTTCTGTGTACTGCCAAGAGGGATGTATGACCGTATTTATATTATTTAATATAGTTTTCTGAGATATTTTTTTCTTTCAAATGGATACAAATAATTGTCAAGAGTCCCTGTATTTGGTACTTATCCACAACTCACATTTACAACTTTAAGCTTTTTTGTGCTTTTTTTCCAAGCGTCCCACATTACCAATGGAAAACCGCCAATATCAGACTGTTGGACAGTTTTCAGTGGAATTTTCCTCCATTTCCATGTACACCAGTGATATGTGCTTTGTGCCACTTTGACCTATGTCTATCAACCTAAAACTAATAAAGATTAAATATCAGCAAGCAGCGACATCATATACTGTAGCAGTGAGTTGGCAAGAAGTATGAGATCACAGGCAATTGAAATCTCAAGGTCTTTGGACACACTATTAACATATTAGGTGTGCATAACTGCAGAGATACTTCCTCAGACTGTTTAGTGGTGAAATGGGAACAGTAAAGCATACTGGCATACATATCGTGCATGCCCTGTGGAATCTTTTTTTGATCATGAAGTTAAGATGGCCTACATAGACCAAACAGAGGCTGGAGAAAAATAATATACATGAGGTAAACTGTGCCATAATGGCAAAATCAGGCAACTTAAACTGACAGATTTCTTCATGATACAATTTTTTGTCATTGCAATACTACATCCAGTTCAGGAGGTGGTAAGAGCATGATGTGCATCTCACCACAATAGACTGGGGAACAAAACAAGGTTGTGTGTGCTTGTGTGTTTGTATCTGTGAGACAGACACAGAAAGGGAAAGTACTTTAGTCTGAAGGACCTAGAGACTTGGCTAACAGCCAGTAGTCTGGATACCCACAAACCCTTGCAGATGCCGCTGCTGCTAGGCAGAAAGGGCTTTTCTAAATAACAGCTGAACCTCTTGCCACATTCATACTTTGTCTGCCTACACAGCATGAACATTTCAAATGTCATTGTTTTTTTGGTTGTTATTTTTTGAGAGTTTTCAGCATTCGCTTTTTCAGCACCTCAGTGTTGCTTGAAAAATAACTGACAAATCCAGCCTTTGGTTCCAGTGAAATGCCTTTTTTTTTTTTTTTTTAATTATCAGAGCGAACATCTTATTCAAGAAAAACATTTTGGTTTCATTCAACAGCAAATTGCAACATTAGTCATCTTGAGGTACCCTGTACAGTAAGGGAAGACCTTTAAATTAAACCCCTTTAAGCAATTTTTCACTAGATACTACTCTGTCTGTGGTCTATTGAATAAATGTCCACCCTCAATACACCAGCTAAGATAAAATCAGTACTTTTATTACATGCAACATCCTAGCAAGACTTCATTTGTTTAATCTGACGCTCACAGTCAATGAAACATCATCTTGCCTGATTTAAGCAAACTGTGACCCATGTTAGGACCACATTCTTAGTTAAAACAATGCTGGACGACAACCCAGTGAAATGTGGTAGCATGCCAGCAGCCTACTCTGCTCCTATTCCTAACCACAGCTTAGACAAATTGGTCCCTCTGGAATTCAGTGGGGCCTATTTATACCTAGTGTGACTGAAAATTATGATGACTTTTTCCCCAAAAATGTAACACAATTTGCATGGTCAACACAGGAAATGTTTACACAATGATTGTAATAATTGGTGTGAATTTCAAGTAATGTAAGGCAGCACTTGTTTGATTTAAGGAGTATGTGATCTGTTTCCAGATTGTAGTTATTTTTCCCTGAGAAATATGACTGAGAGTTCATTCTGATAATGACCATATTGCATATAACTGGAACGATAGCAGTGTTACTGAAGTTTTTTGTTACTGAAAAATAGAGCTTTTCCACCAAAAAGAACCAGGTGCAAGTTTAGGGCCGGCGCTATTGCCAGTTCTTAATTGCGGACCGCCAAAGACCCGGTTGTTTTCCCATTGTCAATGGAGCCAAGTGAGAGCCACATCATTGCATCACTCCAAAACGTTGTCCCTTGATGATTTCACCAATGTGGCACCGGCAGCGCTCATACAGGAACAAGGAGACAGACTATACTTCGGCTTCGTCCGGGTTGCTCCATCTTTGTTTGGCCTGAACCTTGGATGCAAACCAAAGAGTCAGAAAACATTGCGTCTCCTCGCCGCTCCATTCTTGTTTTTTCACGTCCGTCTTGCTTTAGTCCTGGATTGGCCATAGAAAAAAATATTAAATGAAAATAACGCATGAAAGAGCTTGGGTCATACTCTCCAACATTTCAACATTACATTGTGAATTTCTGCTGCTTTCACTTCATTTCTGGATGTGTCTGAATCAAATGCTTCAACATCGGAGAAGAATGGAGGTGTAGAATGATAGAACGCAGCTTTAAAGCCGTTGCCAATGGCAACCTAAGTAAACACACGCTAATCGACATGAAGCGCCATCAAAAGCCACATTTTATGGCAAACAAATCCAAGCTTTCATTTACCGTAGTACGTAGTTTGTTTTAGAGTTGCTGTTGAACCAAAAGTATCGCTTCTCATAGTGAGCGCACACGCAACGCAGCCCGCATGCAGACCTCAGGCTGCGGTCATAACGTGATGCAAGACCTGGAAGTGAAGTTAGTAACAATGATGTTACGATGAAAAGCGTGAAAAATATGACAACGGAAAACTGCTTCTAAATTCTATATCCGACACAGCTGACTTTGTGGGACAGCCCAGGAGCACTGCAGCACAACAGTTCAATTAGAGCATCCGGGTCCGCAATCGCGGATGAAATTATCTCGTTCCCTCGCATTATTAACTTGAGGGAACAACGTATTATCTCGTTCCCACGCGTTCAAATTTTTTTTTCACTATTGCCACTCCGGGACTCCGTAATATGCCGATGTTCACTGTAGGTTTCAGAATGCCGGTACAGCGTCTCTTCCGCCTCATGGGTTGCAATAACTCCGTCCCCAGCTGATGACATGTCAGATCCCGCTCTGGCCCAGCAAACGATGTGGGGCCGGCTTAGCACCCTTTTAGACCCTGATAGGCCGGGGCTTTGGCGGTGGAAATACAAAGAACTGGTGCTAAATCTGGCCCTGGCCCCGGACTAGCACCTGGTTCCTTTAGGTGGAAAACCCCGCACAGAAAGGTGTTTGAACCCAGACCTTCACACTGTGAGGCAAGATAGCGAACCACTGCCTCCTCTGCAGTCTCAGTCAAATTCAAAGATGAAAAAGTGTGTGTGTGTGTGTGTGTGTGTGTGTGTGTGTGTGTGTGTGTGTGTGTGTGTGTGTGTGTGTGTGTGTGTGTGTGTGTGTGTGTGTGTGTGTGTGTGTGTGTGTGTGTGTCTATCTCAGTGGGTAACTCACATTCCCACAGGCAAAAGAACTGTAATTCTTCTTCAGAATCAGACATGTTTGTTTCTCTGTTTGACGGCATGAAATGTGCTCGATACTCTGAAAATGAATGTCTTTCAATATCTTCTCTTCTCTTCTCTTCTCTTCTCTTCTCTTCTCTTCTCTTTCAAAAACAAGTAAAAGTGCAGTATTAAATATCTGAGCAACATTTACAGAGCCAGTTCTAGATCAAACACACAGGGACAGTCAACCACACACTCTCATGTTCACACCCAAGGGAAATTTAGGGTCACTGTTTAACCTCAAATGCATGTCTTTGGTCTGTGGGAGGAAACCGGAGTGCCCGGAAGCCCGCCCACACACACACACACACACACACACACACACACACACACACACACACACACACACACACACACACACACACACACACACACACACACACACACACACACACACGGAGAACATGCAAACTCCACAAAGAAAGGTCCGACCAGTGTTTGAACCCAGACCTTTACACTTTACATCTCAATTTTCTGCTATTTTTGTTTGTTCTTTATATGTTGGCAAACTTTCACTTCTGTCCCAAAAGCCAGTTATTTGTGATTTTCAATGAGTTAGCATTTCTTCTTTGCTTTGCTCTCTGTCTTCCTTTCTCTCCTCAGAGGCCTCCTTGTCTTTATCTTCTCCACCACAAACTGTTCTTGTCTTTCCATTTACTCAGGGCTGTGTAGTGTCACTAATAGACTTAGGTTCTAGCGGAAACAAAAAAAAAAGAAGAAAAAAAGATTACATCCCAGATTGACAGTTGAAACAAATAGTATCAGCCAGGGACATACATATACTGACAAGTGTAGAGTGAATCTAGCATTGGCAAGTAGAAGCCCAATACTGTACGAGAATAAAGGAGAACATTGTGATATTTGTTTTGCGTTTACACTGGTCTGCTTAATATATGATGGCTTGTTTTTTTATAGTGCCAGGAGAGATGCATATATATATCCCAGCTGACTACTGTGTTGTTTTACATTCAATGAATGTATTTTGCAAGAGATTTATTGCTTAAGTGGCTGATTTATTTGAATGTGTGTGACTGTGTGGAGTTACCAACTGTAATAATTTTCTGAGTGCCAAAATGAAATAGCCAGTAAGCCCTGATTATCTGATTTTGGAAATGACATGTATTCTGTGAAAGCTGTGACCTGACTCATAACTTTTTTTCAAAGATTTTAATTGGAATGGATAGTACCTACCATTGTGGTGAAAACTGGACTGTTCACACCTTCACAAAAACAAAATCCAGAGAAAAACTCCGCACTATTTATCAAACAAAAAACATAATGAAATGAGAAGATTTAAATAGTGATATTTCAATACTGAATTAATTAAGGAACATACTATAACTAAAGCCCCGTTTCCACTGCAGGGATGGAATGAAACAGTATGACAAAGCGTACCCAGAGCCAAATCTGTTGCGCGTTTCCACAGCAGAAAGTACGATTAAAATGTAGGTTTGTGAGCTCCGCAGAAATGTGTTGTTGCAACAGTAATCTCAGCCGGGAGCGGCCGATCTGGAACTTATGAATCCTATGTTGTTGTTGTTTACATACTCCGCTTTGCACTAGTTGTTTTGTTACCTAACTTCCGTGTGTGGTTCCTAGAGAGCGAACGCCAGCCGGCCCCGGTGACGTTGCCCCGGCAAAGTGACACCGGAGCGCTCTCCGGCGGAACAAAGCCGGTCGGCACCGGTGCATTGTCATTGATGTGACAGCTGCAACTTCGGCATTGGACGTGGTCCGAGTCCGATCGTCGTGTTGCATCACTTT
Source organism: Lipophrys pholis (assembly GCF_963383615.2). Lineage (NCBI taxonomy): Eukaryota > Metazoa > Chordata > Actinopteri > Blenniiformes > Blenniidae > Lipophrys > Lipophrys pholis. The sequence continues at coordinate 17,983,373 of NC_137636.1, read as the reverse complement.
GCGTCGCATCACTTTGCGTCGCATCACGTCGTGTCTCGAGCCCCTTGCCGGCGCACCGTAGCTCTGTGTCCGCACACGCTGGCAGGTTTTGGAACTCCAGCGTCGGGAAACCAGAGCTCCGGTGCCGGCCAGTGTATGCGGACACGCGACAGCCCACGGAATGGAGCACCGGCCAGCGACGCAACTTGATGAGCGGACTTGGTAGTGCACCGGTGCTGCGCCGAGCTGGCGGGCGGACGTCCGTGGCTGCCTCTGAGCTCCGAACCATCCCGTTCCAGCCCTGGACTTTTTGTGCGGTGGAAACGGGGCTTTACACAAACAAAGGAAGCCACCAGTATGGAGCGTATCAGCCTCTGTGTATTTGAAGTTAATTTCACAGGCATCTTTCATGCTCTTTGGCTAAGAAAAAAAGATTTTATCAACATGAGAGAGGAATTTTATTCCACTGTGAACTGGGAGGTGGAAGAAAATGGCTTTTACTCACTGAGTAATGCATTAATGTTTTTGAAATAGGTTAACTTGCTAATTCTACTCTTTATCTTCATTTGAATGAATCAAAGCCTGACAGCCAATTCAGGCAGTCAACTTGAGTCTGCCGCTACACTCGCGTGGTGGTACCCCTCTTACGACAACATATATCTCTTGTGACGTGCGCTTAACCCAGTCACTGCTCTGCAAACTTCCCATTTGTTGCACGTGTCTAGCCACTTCACTCGTGTGACTCTTACTGTATTTGAAAGCCCCACCACCCAGCTTGGTGCTTCCTTGTGGGGACTGACGAGGTCACAGCCGGCCAACATCAATGCTGTATATTTTCTACATTCAAATAATCTATTCCACTTGAGCTGGCCGATTGAAATACTGTGAGCTTCAGAAAGCTGTTTGAACCAACTTTAAAAGCCTAAAAAAATGTAAGTCCAATTTATTAGAAGACTGCAAGGGCATATTCAAGGTTTCATGACTTTGCTGTAGGTGAATATATGTATATATGAAAGACAATATTAGATTGAGTTATTTTATGCAAATGTACTGATGACAGCTCCTGGGTGAGAACTGTGGTTTGGCCAAATATCAGTCTGACAATAAATATCAAATTGGTAACTTCCCGGCTGTGATTATTGTTGTGGCAAGGCTGTAGAAACAGACTGAGCTCGATTTCAGTGTTACATTTGCATACACATTTAAAGCTCATACTGTAGGTAGTAAGGATGTTTCTTAGTGCACCTGCTGTTTTTACTGAAAAGATAAATATCCTCAGTGGTAAAAAAAACAACCTGAAACAAAATCCAACTTGTTTTCTTAAACATCTTATTTGCAAAACATTTTTTTTTATTTATTTTTTTACCACAACCATTTCGTTTTCAGCTGAGTCATTTGTATAAAAGCTCCCATCTGTCTGTGAGTCTTTTCTCACTTCTGTACCTTCCTTTAATTTTTCTTTTTTGCTACAGATTCACAGCATCACTAATATATTTGAATTATTTTGCTTATTGCTTTATAACGCAGGATCATGCAACAAGACAGAAGAGGCTCATTTAAAGTTGACGACCACTTGACAGTTTGAAGTTCAACAATATTATCCAAAATTTGCTTGGTGTCAAGTATGAGTTTGTAGAAATGTGAAACGATGCACTTATTAAAAGTTCCTACTCCATCTACTCCAAAGCAGAGTGATAATCTCTTGGTTGGAAACGCACTGATCATACTTTCCAGTGATAGAGTATGCTTTTTTAATGCACGACCATCCAGTCTAAACAGTAATCCTGAGGCGATTAAAAGAATATGTGACATGAGACATGCTGACAGCCGGATAGACAGGCAGGCAGAGGGAAAGAAGCGACTGAAATGGGCAGATACAGATGGGCATTCACACAGATGGATGTAGCAGCAGAAAGACACACAAGGAAGCAAGCCGAATGGCTGGCTGGTTGGTTGACTGGAAAGACCAACCGGCTGGAATCACGGAGTGGCTGTCTAATTACATAAGCTGGTTGGCTGGGTGGGCAGTTGACGGACTAGATAAACAGCCAAATATTTAAACCTGCCTGAGAGAGAGAGAGAGAGAGAGAGAGAGGAGAGAGAGAGAGAGAGAGAGAGAGAGAGAGAGAGAGAGAGGAGAGAGAGAGAGAGAGAGAGAGAGAGAGAGAGAGAGAGAGAGAGAGAGAGAGAGAGAGAGAGAGAGAGAGAGAGAGAGAGAGAGAGAGAGAGAGAGAGAGAGAGAGAGAGGAGAGAGAGAGAGAGAGAGGAGAGAGAGAGAATTACTACTTATACAGTGTGATATACTGTTCGTGAGTCTACACACACACACACACATTCTCATCTTACTCCTGATCAGTTCTGCATCAAAGACAAAGGTCACATATGGCAAGACTGCAAGTACCTCGGAATATTCAATACATTGGGCTTAAATTATACCTTTTGCACAGCTGACCACCATCTGTATCTTGTTTGTACAGATAATGTATAGAAATCCAAAAATGGATTCACTTTTAATGAACAACTACTCAGTTTAACTGTTTGAAGAGAATCTTGATTTAGGTCCATGTACTTGCTCAAAGTCCTTCACAAACTGTTTTACCTTTGCTGCTTTCAGCCGCAGTAACGCAATAATGCTCCAGTGCCTACTTGATCAATAGAAGACCTGTATCAAGCCAACCCCGGTGTAATTTTTTGACCAGTGGCAAACATTAACCTTGGCCTGGAGCAAAATGTCCTTCAAAGTTCATATGCCTGTGAAATTAAAAATGATGGGGCAAAGCATGCGCCTGTTAATTAGTTTTTCTCATTTCTCTTTGTTCACCATCTTATTTGTTGAGTGGTGAAATATTCATGTGAGAATGCAACTGCTGTCCCCCTTGGGCCCCCAAGGTGATTTATTGTAGCCTGTGACCAAGCAATTCTCTCTCTGACTGAGAAAAAGGGCAGGTGCAGAGAAAACGCTGTCCACAGACGAGAAAAAAGACATGATGTTACCTGTTCAATAGGAAAAAAAAAGAAACAATCACCTGCAATTCACCAAAACATCAACAATATATGTATGGTAATTAAAAAAAAAAAGATTGATATGTATGTCAAATAAGTTAACTTGTAATGGTAACAGAACATACATTGTTGTTGCCTTGCAGAAATCACTTTAGAAGCAAAGTTTCGATTTGGGAATAAAACCTACAATCAGCAATACCTTACTTTAAAAAACAGTTCTGCTTGCTCCCATGTGGCAACCAGTGGGGCCGTATGGATGAACAGTTGCATTGTGTGTACTGGGCTGTTTGGTTACATCTGTTGTTGTTTTTTTGCGTAGTTGTGCCAGTTGTGCCCCCCCCCCCCCCCCCCCCCCCCAAAAAAAAAAAGTTAAATGAGTACTGGGGCTTCAATGTTCACCAGGAGAAGGTATAACTTTTATATATATATATCAAATTTAAGAGGATAACCATCTGGACTTAGAGTCTCCACACTGCAATGTTCTGATGTTCTGATTGTGTTCCTGGTTTCAGTCCGATCCTCCGGTTTCTCCAGGTCTTTGGTTTGCAGAACATTTGCAGTCTACAGTGAATACTGATTCCGTTTTTCCCTTTAGATTTTCAGAAGATCATTTATGTGAGAAAGATGACATTATTTACCTGTTATAAACATTTTTTGAAGTTCCCTGTAGAAATGATGTGAAGATGTTTGACAGGGTTGCTTGAATCTTCACTATTGAGTGAAAGGTATGTTTGCTTGTGCAGTTTATCGCAGGGCCTTGGGAAGAACATGTAAAAGTCGAATGGGACAACGTGAAGCTTGAATTATTCCTCAATTGGAACGATCAGTTTTAGAAATTGAAATATGTTATGGATTAAGGTCATTGGCTCCTTCCTTGCTATTGTCTGATACAGTGTATATGTTGTTAATCCATATGCTAAGATGAATACACACTTTTGATGGGCCCTTCTCTAAAATGATGTAAACTACCCAGTTGAGAGAGCTGTGGGGAGAAAATGATGCTGAGGATGGAGCTGCCAGTCAAGAGAAGAAGAGGAAGGCCAGTAGGGAGGATCATGGGTGCAGTGAGGGAGGACTTACAGGTGATTAGTGTGAAGAAGGAGGATGCAGAAGACAGACGGTACGGGAAGAAGAAATCCACTGCAGCAACCCCCGATGGGAAAATGACAAACGAATACTAATAAGGAATTAAAAGTGAATTGAAATTTAAACGGAATTTAAAACAACTGTGCTTGCACAAGTATTTTTAATCAATTTGATACATCCTCCACTGAAACATATTGATATCTAAAACATGTTTGGATTTAGCTATTTTTGAAGCACACCCTAATCTCCACTGGCATGAACAATAGACATCCTTTGATTGGCTTCGCCCAACTAAGAAAATACGACTGATATAGCAACAAAAAATTGAAGTAAATAACCCAGGTGTCATCTTCAAGAGGACTGACATTTGTATTTCATTTATATGTAGAGAAAACGTTGTTCTCTTTTTTTTTTTGTGCCCCACCTCACACACCTTTTTTCTGTCATTCCTCCTCTCATTCCTTCATCGCTCTCTGTTTGTTGAGCTTCCTACGCTCCCTCCATCTGTTCTTGTCTGTCCTCTGTGTCCTTACTCTGAGGCCAGAAAATTCAAATTATTCATCTTTTTTCACCAGTTTCTCTGTGCACTGTCCTCTAAGTTGTTCAGTAGTTCAAAATAGCCTCTTCCATTCTTTTTGTCCATTCACCTTTCCTACTCTTTCCCCAAACCTCTAGTTTCGACCTATTCCTAATCCTGCATGATTTCTCCTTTTCTTGTCATTCACAATTCAGTATTTGTTTCTTAGTTGAAAAGGTCCAGTGAACAATGAATAAAAAAACAATGAATAAAAAAATAATTGCTTGAATTTTTTAAATACACATGTACACATGAGGAAATCTGAAATTATACACAGCATATATATGTATATATGTATATATAAATATGTATCCTGAAACAAAATGAAATCATATTATTATATATTACAGTTAAATCTGTTAAATAGATCTGTAAACACAGCAATTGCTGTTGTAATAAATATTTTTAATTGATTCGTTTGTGCTGATTCGTGCTGACTACCCGAGTCGGAGCCACAGATGTGGTGTAAAGACAGTAAAAACCACTGGTCATTCTCCTCAGACATCCTCTTTTGTTCCTCCTGGGGGATGCCCTGCAGTTCTTAGGCTAGATTGAACCTGACCAAATATATATCACACACACACACACACACACACACACACACACACACACACACACACACACACACACACACACACACACACACACACATACACTTGCAATACCTTGAGTGGGCTGGTCTGCCCTGAGGTCTCCTCCTAGTCAGACATGTCCACAATACCTCTGCAGACATTCAGATCAAATCACCTCCCTCCAATTCAATGGACTTTTTCTCTGAGTGGGTGTACTGAGGAACGTGGATATAACAGTGAAATGACATTTTGACATATAGCATCAAAGACACCCAATGTCCTTCATCCTTGATTTGTCCCATCAGCCATTCATAGTGTTCACGTGTTTGGTTTCACAAACATCCACTCTTGTGCTTTGTGGCTCAATGGTGCATTAGTAAGAAAATGACTCCTTTTATTCCCCCTTGGTGAAGGAGAAACCTCATGATGGTTGATCACAGCAAGTAATACAAGGAAGAGGAGATGATGGAGGAACCAGCGGGAATCAACATTGCAGACTTGTATTTATATGTTATATATGTGATGTTGTCTGTCTTGCTGACCTTAAAAATGTATTATGTCAATATTTCATTCCTTGTCTTGCAGGTTGTCAGGATTCATGCTGCCTTCCCCTATAGTGAGCAGTGGATCCATATTGGCTTTGTGGTTTACCACAGACTTTGCTGTGAGTGCACAAGGCTTCAAAGCTGTATATGAAGGTAAGAAAATGTTTCAGTTCTCGTGGAAAGTATGAAAGCAGGTGATGGTACACGGGCATTTTCTGAGGCAACAGTTACAAGAAATATTGCTTTCCAATGCAATTTAATATTTATAAACACAATGAGTTGGTGTGAATAACAGTAAGATTAGGAAACAAGTAGACGTGATTTCAGGTATTGTATTGTGACATCAAATTAAAAGAGACAGATCATTGTACAGGGAATGCTGAATACCCCCTGAACAGGTCACGAGCTCGATGCAGAGACAAATTGAGCATTTTGTCCAATGTCGGCTGGACTTGTCTAATAAGCTAACATGAATTAATACCTGAGTAGGAATTAAGACCATGAATACAGTGATTGACCATAACATCTTACCCAAATTGCCCAAACACCTTTGACCTATTGAGGCACGGACTCCTTTAGACCTCTGATGCTGTGCTATCAGTAAGTCCACTAAGTCCTAGAACTTATGAGTTGAGGTCTCCACGGGAGCACATGCATCAGTGAGCCTGGTCACCCATGACCCATGTTGGCGGTTCACTGATTTTCTTTCTTTAGAGCACTTTTGATAGATAATGACCTCGTCAGATCAGGGAGACCTCATGAGAGCTGTGGTTTGAAAAATGCTCTGACCCAACTATCACAATTTTCCCCTTTTTAAACTCTCTGAAATCAGTTGGCCATTTTTCCTATTTTGAACAAAGCAATTTGGAGGATAACGTTTTCACTTGATTGATTATATTCCACCCACTGACTGGGGCCATAATAAAGTTAACAAGCATGACTCAGTTAACCTTTCAGAAGTCAAAATGTAATGGAATTAAGAATACAATTTCGAGATACATTTAACACACTATCCCAAAATACTTTGTCACCCTACCAAAGTATTTGAAAGGATTTTGTTTTTGTTCCTGTATTGCAAAAATAACCTGAGTTTGTCAATACTTGATAGGAAGTTGTGCTTATGACTGGACTCAGTCAGGTCAGTTGTGTTATGGCCGGAAGAATTCAAGCAGGTGAACTCTCCTTATGATCAAACACTAATATACATGCAGTAAGTTTCTCCAGACTCCAGGTGAAACAGTGCAGCTGAGCTCTGCTCCAGATTTATGGGAATGTCTGCTCATGTTAATAGTTCTGTGTGGGCGAGTCTTGGCTGACAGCCCAGAGCTTTTGTCTCGGTCATTCCTCCATCATTTGGGACCACTTTAATCTATACAGTGGACTCCAGTCATGTGTTCCCTATTTGTTTTTCCACAGCATGTTCACATCAGCTCCTGTTTTGCTGTGAGTCGTACTTGGGTGTTAGGATGCGACACAACTGCTTAACCTGACCTTTTGAAGAATCACACACACACGCACGCACGCACGCACGCACGTACGCACGCACGCACAAAGTGTTCCATTACGCTTGTATAACAGTTCATCTGTGAATCATGAACTGTAAATATCAAAGACAAACGCAAGAGACAAGATATACACACTCAATCCCCTGTGTGTGTGTGTGTGTGTGTGTGTGTGTGTGTGTGTGTGTGTGTGTGTGTGTGTGTGTGTGTGTGTGTGTGTGTGTGTGTGTGTGTGTGTGTGTGTGTGTGTGTGTGTGTGTGTGTGTGTGTGTGTGTGTGTGTGTGTATACCATTTGCGTATGTTGAAGACAAACCTGCCATACATTAAATCTTTCCCACCTTTGTTCCAGCTCATATCTGTGAGGACCCTTAAGTGTGTTTGTTGCCTCGGGAGTGATGGAGTGTGTGTGTCTACAATAACACGTACATGAGTGTGTATCTGACAAGCACTTCAAAAATGTTTTATTTTTCTTTCTTTTGTTTTGCATCAGTGTCTTTGACATTAAAAATGGATTCATGTCTCTCTCTGTATGTGTGTAATGACACTCTTGTGTCAATGAAGGCACGACATCTATAAATGCTTTATTATTATGTATATCGCTTAATTGTCATGTATTCAGTCTTGGTTAACTTTGACCTTTTTTTGAGTTTATGGAACATTAGTATGTTCGAGATGGAATGTTGATAACACCAATGACAATTATGGATGCAAGTACAAATGATCATATGTCTTAAAGTCAGCTACTTATAGATATTTATATATTTTCTGATTTATATTGTTCCATTGATTGCCTCCCTCCAATAAAAGTGATCACAAACCACATTCTGATACATTTGTAACGCAGAAGTCAATGTGTATCTCCCCCCAAAAAAGATGGCTTTTTCAATATCACACTTTAAAAAATATTTATATTATATTGTATTAATATGTTTCAATGTGTTTTATATCTCAGATGCCAGATGATTTTGGTTATGTTTATGAGAGTGCTTATCTTTTATAAAAGGTAACCCTAAAGCTCCCATGAATTCAAATCAGGATCACTACTACCAACCCAGTTATGACTTTGCAAAAAATAAACATTTTTCAGAGGTCTGATTAAGTAATTCACTCCAAAATCTGACACTGAAAAAACAAGTTTGAAGCAACATGAGAAACAAATTAGTTGCTGTGATCACTTGGCTTAAAACAAAATATCCAGTTTATCTTTACTTGGAAAAAATATTCAGAGTGAGGCGAGCTGGAATTAAAAAGTTGATGCAGCAATTAGACTGACAGTTTATATGCCCATACTGAGAGAGTATAAGAAAAATGTTATACTTTCCCCCCTTTGACCTTTGTTCAATTGTTTTATGCAAATAGCAGTAAACTGTACTTGCATAAATTGACACTTTTAACACAGATTTAGAAAAACAGTGGAGTTTCTGGAAGTGCCACGGGGTCAGAAAGTTGGATTTAATGACCATCAGAGAGCCAATATCAAGTCACATCATGTATTTTATCACATATTTGGTAAATGGCCTCATTGAATTCACCTGACGAATTCGAAAGAAAACCGAATAAAATCCATGAGGGCTCGGCATCCAGATTTAGGAGAAGTTCAAAGATGCATTGTTGGAATTTATAAATTACTGCGCAGAGCTTATACTTATACTCATTAATTTTCAATCAAGTATAGAGAAAAGTTAATTATGATGTAAGTAACTATAAACAATGTGCTCTTTTCGAAAAAGGTGTAACAATAAATATATGCTTTTTCTATGCTTACCCCTTGAACTCTTATTCTATTCTATGATTATTTATCATTTATTTTCTCTTATATCGTGTAAAACGCTTAAAGTGACTAGTATTTTGGTGTATTGTGGTTATCATTAATGAATCGATCTTTATATATCAACAGCTTCCGTTGTTGCCGTAGTTTTTATTCAGTAAGAAATCTCCCAACTTGAATGCTATCATAGCTAATAAGCAAATTATGTAATTTCCTGCACTACTTACCAAATGTCTCAGCAGGCATTATTGAACTCCAGCAAGATTCCTTCTCATTCACATATATCCACACACTTTATTTTACTTTGGTTCATTTAAACTCACCACTCCAACAAAGAATCAATTTGACTCAGTCTTTTTGTTGTTTTCAGCAGCCAGTCTCACTCAGTCTGTGTGCCTTTCTTTGTTAACGCGGCCCGTTGTGGAAACAAATCTTTCCTTTTATTAGAGAAACCCAAATTGAACTATAAGTCTGAACACACAGCTAAGTGATAAGACCCCAGTTGCCTAAGAGAGGGATGGAGATAGATGGATAGGGCAGAATGGATGGATATAAATAAAGACAGAGAGGGGAGGTGTCAAATAAAGCAATAAGTAAAGCAGCTGATAAAAAAGGCAAGTTTGCCAACCAACACTACAGGACAAGATAAGCATCAATTAATTTCCCCTGAAGCGCAAGATGGGAGAAGAGAGAGAGAGAGAGAGAGAGAGAGAGAGAGAGAGAGAGAGAGAGAGAGAGAGAGAGAGAGAGAGAGAGAGAGAGAGAGAGAGAGAGAGAGAGAGAGAGAGAGAGAGAGAGAGAGAGAGAGAGAGAGAGAGAGAGAGAGAGAGAGAGAGAGAGAGAGAGAGAGAGAGAGAGAGAGAGAGAGAGAGAGAGAGAGAGAGAGAGAGAGAGAGAGAGAGAGAGAGAGAGAGAGAGATGTAAAGAAGAGGGGGAGTAGATAATCAGGTGGTTGGGATTTGTATCCGTTCTCGGGCTAGCCAATATAGCCCAAAATTCACATTTCAATATTCTTTCTTAAAATGGAGATACATGTTATCAATTCAACATTTTCTCTCAATATATTTTTACCACAAAGACAATTCTGGATCAAATCTCAAAAAAAAAATATTTGCAACACAGGCACTTTGATTAACCCCCAGCAATACTTAATAATAATAAATGAGGGTTTTAAGGGTTTAAGCCAGTGGTGTCAAACTCACTTTTTAAGTGACGTATCCTGGTGCAGAATATAATGAAATGTCTCTTTCAATGCTGTTGCAAACTAAAAATGCAACAATCTGCATTTCACTGGCCAGATGGGGCGGTGTTGGCCCATGGGCCCAGTGGCGAACCTGGCTGGTTTTCCACCCTGGGTGAACCCCCCCACTCCAGGTGCTCACGGACAACGGTCTTTCTTGCGCTCGTGACAAGACCTAACCACCTGAGGGCTCGCGAATAACGGTCTTCTTTGCTCAGATACGGTTACAAGACTGTATCCGAGCCTTTGCACAGTGCGCCTCTGTTGAGTTTGCACCCGAAGAAGCTGCCCACTTCGCCCATAGCAAAATCCGCCACTGCACGGACCATATGTTTCATGCTGCTTTAGGCTCATCTGACATGACCTGAAACATTAACCGTATTTAAAGGTCAGGGATCTCACTGAGTCAGATTAAACATTGTGGCTCTGTGTGTAATAAAAACCAATAACAAGCCAAAATAACATTATGTATTAATATGTGGGAATTTATTCCTATTATTAATGTATAAATAACTATACCACAACCTGTGTTTAATTTTCACCTGTGTGGTCACGTGTCTCTATGATTATTCAGTGTGTTTTTTCTGAGGCAGAGCTGAGCACAGTGACAGAAGACAAGGCCACCGGGTGCATTAAGAACACGGGTCCTCCCGTCTGACGCGCGCGGCTCTGTAATGGAGTCAATTTGTCGTCCTTGAACTTTTGATCAAAACATGTTTTTTTCATTCCTTGCAGATTGCATTTTTCTGCTGAACAATGGATGATTGAAATCATCAGTTCCTCCTCTCCAACCTTTACATTGTCTTTGTCTGTTGCTTTGTTATGTCTGGCTGCAAGCTCGAGACATTAGCGGGGCAGAGAGTACATGTAGGGGCGGCGTCACGGGAGCAGCTTGCTAGGAGTGAGAGAAGCCACGGCGGGATGTGAGGCAGGCAAGCTAGACATAGGGAAACATAGTGGCTCTTAAAAATAATATTTTAATGTAACAAGCTATAGCGACATAAACAACAATGTATATTTCAATATTGATTTTTAAGAAAATCTTGACGTTTCATAAATCTCGATATATATCGCCCGGCTCTAATGCGTTCATATCACAAGTTGCTTGTCTTCAGCAATTTGAGTGACAGACAACACTATCTCACTAATGAAAACATAGAGGTGCGTTTAATGCGTCATTCATTATTTTAATTTGTGATGATATTTGGTCGTTGTGATTGTAGGACTTTTGTCACATGCAGTTCTCCCATCTCCCTCAAGATGATCACCATCTGTTTCTCCTGCAACAAAAAGAGTGATGAAATAATTTAAGATATTCATTATCTCTTCCAGCTGCTTTATCAGGTTTAGACATGTAGCCAAGGCTGTGAATTATTAGCAAACTATATGGCTAAGTGTCTTCGAGGATCCTCTTCTTGCCCAACCACAGTATTTTGCGAATGTAAAAAATGTCTTCATGCATGTTCCTGCATGTGCTTAGCACCCTTGATGCCAAATGCTAAAAGTTATAAATATTTAAACTTTTCGTAAAAGGCAGCTTGGTCTGAAGTGAGTTTGCAATTGTTGCCTAGCAACAAGAAGCAGTACCAACTCTTCCCCTGAGCATTTGCTAAGTGCTGCTACCTGTAAGGAAAACCCAGGTGGATGCAAGGATTCCTTTTCTTTTTCACAACAACAAAAATAAACTGCTTCTAACTGCCTGAAGGCTGGAAACCCATTGTCAAACAAGCTGTGGTGCTCATTAGTGACATTGGATTTGTAATACAATATGCATTCATAGGTATAAATATTGAATAAGTAGACCATAGGAAAACAGTTGGATCATGTTTTGTTTCTATTGTTCTTTTTTGTACATAGGGATTGGTATACAAATGACCATAAAGCCAATTATGTTTTGGATTTATTCTATGAATATGAGAAGAATGTCCTAAGTCGCTACAACATTTAGTAATAAATAGTTTATAATTAGAGAGACAGAGGAGAGAGAGAGAGAGAGAGAGAGATAAATCACAATCTTTAAAGGGCTGGGTTGTAATTCTTAGTAGCATCTAGTGGTAAGGTTGTAGACTGCAACCAACTGAGAGTCGTTATTCTCTTCATTCACACAGAAAGCTCATTTAAAACCTAAAAGTTCTGGTCTAAAAGCAATGCTTGATTTATTGCTACGGATCTACTGTTAAAAACTCGAAGGTAAAATGTGTAAATGTCTGTGAGGAAGGATCTGCCTTTTGTCAACATGTGAACTAAATTAATCGATTAATCAATCCCAAGGCAGTAAAAACACTTAGCTTGGTTAGCAAGTTAAAGGTATTTTTTTGGATCACTGTATTTATCCTATTTTCTTTCTGCAGACTTCTCCACCTTACCGACTGAACCTTTAACTGAACATAAATCAGAAAAAAACATCTTCAAAGTCTTAACTCCAAACACTTAAGCTACGCTAACACACACACACACACACACACACACACACACACACACACACACACACACACACACACACACACACACACACACACACACACACACACACACACACACACACACAGCTAAGCAGATGTTTTTCTGCCCTCAGGCTAGCTGTATAGTTTTTTCTCCTGTTGAGGGACTTCTACGAAGACGAAGAAGAAGAAACAAGCTGGAAAGCCTTTAAAGAGATTTTGCACATACAACATCCACATGGGATCATATGCGTACATATAAACACACACGCACACTTGCATTTGTGACATCTCGATATTACATGAAGATTATCCTGGAAAAGTGTGTGTGTGTGTGTGTGTGTGTGTGTGTGTGTGTGTGTGTGTGTGTGTGTGTGTGTGTGTGTGTGTGTGTGTGTGTGTGTGTGTGTGTGTGTGTGTGTGTGTGTGTGTGTGTGTGTGTGTGTGTGTGTGTGTGTGCTTGCACTCACACGCGCAGATCATGGTGGTTTAGTTTTTTACTCATTTATTGTTATCTACTGTGCCACGTGCATCTATCTGTAACATTACTGGAAGTTTTCCCTTTGGTATTGGCATGAAGTCTGTTTGTCCCCTCATTCGCCCTCTCTCTCTCTCTCTCTCTCTCTCTCTCTCTCTCTCTCTCTCTCTCTCTCTCTCTCTCTCTCGCTCTCTCTCTCTCGCTCTCTCTCTCCCTCTGTTTGGTGTAGACTGGTGTAGAATCCATTAGAAACACTTCTCAGAGCTCCCAAATCTTGCTGACTTGATGCAAGGCTTTGCACAGACTGTGGCAAAAGCCTTGTAGACACCAGCCATTGGACGAGACGCAAAAATATCACTGCCTCCTGTTCAGGGATTTTGGGTCCTTGCACATGATGTTACACATAAGAAAGATTTATTCATCTGGAGTTTTTTCCGATGCCTCCAGCCAGATCGTTTTCTTAGCGGAGCCTTTATTTCACAGAGTTTTGCTTTACCAAGTCTCCGTAGGCTGCACATAGCCATTGCAGAAAATTGCACTACAACAGAGGGACGTTTGTGACATAATATGAATACAAAATGTGAAGTGTTTTCACACAAAGACATGATTTAGGAGAACTTTTCTTTCAAGTTTGTGGAAATCTTTCACTGATGAACTAATTGTGATTAAAAATATGAAGGTCTTTCTTCACCTTTAGCGGAGCAGTTAAAGGTGAAAGAAGAGTAACCAAACTGCCTTCACCAAGCTTAGGAGCATTGGAAATCTATGAGAGAGGGGGGGAAAAAAAGCTGAATCCAAAAGGCTTCATGGGAATAAAATGATTCATAGATCTGCTTGTAATTCCTGCAGCTATTATTGTGAGCAGAGGAAACATGCCTCTCTATAAACACCAAAGAAGCCACTGGGATTGATAAGCACATGCTATTCTTAAGTTCAAAAAATGATTGTTGTTTTATCTATCAAAAGGATATCCTGGAGAGAAAACAGCCATCGCATGGCAATCTATTGCAACTGAATAATTTAATTAACGAACTGGAGCAATAAGCTTGCACATAAAATCATCGGGGGTCGTTTGTGTGGATTATTTAAGAGAAAGAAGGAGTTAGGAGGGAGAAAATGATTGTGAATGTGCGGTTTGCGCTTTGTTGTGGGGTAGAAAGGTAATGTATTTATGAATATGTAGTAGCAGACTGCATGCATGTGCTTTACTCCAGTACTCCAGCTTCTCTCCTTTCATTTAAGAGATTGTTATTGTTAGTTGATGACTTGGTGTCTCTCCGTTTGCCTGCCTTTCACTCTCATATCCTTGACTTCGATAAAGTGGTTGCATAAAAGCGTTGGAGATGAATGGATGTATGAACTTTGTGTCAGAAATTGCATCACTTTTTAATTTCCAAGCACACGCTTGACCCCATTCTACACATTGCGTCTCTGAATGCATTCTTCACCACCTGCGGTCCTTCACAGCTGGCCATCTAGTTGAACATTAAAACAAGTGCATTGCTAAATGAGATGCTGACTTATGCAAGTTTTCTTGTTTCCACTCATTGGCATCCCAACTTGTTTTAGCAGATCACCCTTGTCATTATACTCATGAGTTTGTGTAAATAATCTAATCAGCACTAATGATCTGCTACTTTTCTTGTGAACACACTGTTACTGCTGAGGCAGGAAAACAGCTGTGTTCTATATTTAGCATTTATGGATTCACTATAATAACTGCCTTCATTAGGTCAGGGAACTATTGAGCTTGTTGATTGGGCAAGGGCAACACAGACTCCACTATGTGAATGAAAGTCAGAGGCTAAGCAAGTCTAGTTGTTCGCCAGCAAATTATTTAATTTGGATTTCTTTTGTCATTTGTCCATGAATGAAATGGGTTAAACAGATGTGTGTGTGTGTGTTGTGTGTGTGTGTGTGTGTGTGTGTGTGTGTGTGTGTGTGTGTGTGTGTGTGTGTGTGTGTGTGTGTGTGTGTGTGTGTGTGTGTGTGTGTGTGTAATTTTAGCAGTTTGAAGTCGAATTGGTTAATATGACAGAAAATTAATGGACCCGGTGTAAACGCAATAAAACGTACATAGAACATGATTTGATGTATGTAATAGGATGTCTTACTGTAGAGCAGAGAGCATTATTGCGAACGTGTGTAAATAAATGTAAATATTATACTGTACCGTATCCCATTACATCCGAGGTGGAAGAAGCAGGGAACGAATAATGCATGAAAAACATGTGGTTTTCACCCTTTCTGAGAGCTATATTTTATTCCGGCGTGATATCAATGAGCATGATTTTGCCCGACATTTATTGCATTTCTCTGCTACCAATGCATTGCCTATTTTTGCTCACTATCGACCTGTTATCCCTTGTTCCTATCAGTATCTGCGTGCAATTCATCGAGAATAATAGGTTGTTGAGCTTAGTCAAAGTCAATGGATCCAGCCGGGAAGCTTCTAAAAGCAAACACAGCAAATCATTAAAGGAAGGAAGGGCTACTGGTGGATTTGTCAACTCGTGTAGTCCAGTCAGGTTGCTTCTGTATATTCGAGTAACTTTGTGTGTGCGCCAGAGAGATGAAGGACGAAAGAGTGAGATGCAGCGACAGTGGAAAAAGGAGAAGCAGTCCGCTGGACCATTAACCCATATTGACTAGAGCGCCATAGGAAGCGCTTCACTCTGAGAGTGTGTGTCATATAACGCTGTTGGTACTGACGCCAGCAGTAGTCAGCTACATCGATCCAAGCAGCAATGTCAACTCTCCCGCTGTGTGTGTGTGTGTGTGTGTGTGTGTGTGTGTGTGTGTGTGTGTGTGTACCCATGGTGAGGTAGCAGAGAAGAGTGTCCAAGGGGGCTATCACTGTCATCAACTTGTGTTGTCTCAGCCAGGAAACAGTCCCCCATCGCTCACTCTTACAATTGTAGGGAAAGTTGTGTATGTTAAATCAACGTTCCACCTTGTAGTGGTGGCAGTATGACATCTCAGCTAGTTCAACTTTGCACTCGTATGTGCTGCTTTTCAGTTTGTTTGGGTTAACCCAGAGGTGTGCTCCATTTACCACCAAAACAACTGTTTCCCACCCTTAAACCAAATCAGATTTATTAATCAAACTCCCAACATAGAGATAACACTGCTCATAGACTTCAATGTAGAGTTTTGTTCTATGCTCCGACACTAGTTTATGCTGGATTTATGAACAGCACATTGAACTTGAATATAGAGCCATGAATGAAAGACGTTAATTTCATATTTCTGCTTTTAGCAGATTTTATTTTTTGCATAATTTTAATTGTTGTTTGTTTCTCTCCATATATCAAATACAGGGAAGCCAAGAGCATTGTCAGTAAAAACAGATAAGTTGGTGCATTTTTTCCCCTGCATATCTATATATCTGGTTATTTGACTAATCGTAGGGTTTTGAGACTCAACATTAATCACCTGCAATGAAACGCAGTTGTAGTCTCACCTATTTAGATGCATATTTGAAAATAGAAATGACTTTTTTTGGAATATCATTTTGTGGATGCTCTTTGGA
Source organism: Lipophrys pholis (assembly GCF_963383615.2). Classification (NCBI taxonomy): domain Eukaryota; kingdom Metazoa; phylum Chordata; class Actinopteri; order Blenniiformes; family Blenniidae; genus Lipophrys; species Lipophrys pholis. The sequence goes on along the minus strand of NC_137636.1, from coordinate 17,966,649 downwards.
ACCACGAGAAGTGAAAGAACCTTGTGTGGCTCCAACGCCACTGGCTATAGACTGCTGGGCGAAAACCAAAATCTCAGCTCTGTGGCAGTTTGGAAGATATATTTTTTCTCCTCACACATTGAAAAATTCATTACCTTCACTGTGTTGTTTTACTGGCTATTAGCTCTTCTTTCTGATATGTTATGCATGTGAGCGAGGCCCTTATTCAGACTTGAAGCTCATCCCACTGCGGGAAGAAACTATATAAAGCTGAACTCCATTTTAATCCGTGACATACCTTTCCACTGAGAATGCAAAAACAACATATATTTTGGTTTATTAGTGGAGCTTCCTTGACATGTGCTCTTTTCAGCAGAGTATAACATACATACAGACGGAAGTGTTAAATTTGCAACCTAACCACCATTATCTACGACACAGATAACCACAATTTCTACTTATATATGATTATATTTGTTGGAAATGGCTATTAAGTGAATATTAATCTACTCTGTATGAATAGAATAATTGTATGGACTGATGTTATCTAATCTCTTTTCAGAGTAACCAAACATTTATTTTTCTATTTGTTGGGGAAAATGAATGGTACCTTTTCTGTGGTATAGCTCATACAAATAACCGTTTTATGATTTACCTTGAATTTATTACGTCTACTGGGAACGAAAATTTTGATTCATATAAAGTATGGCTATATCAGGGTGTTAATTACAAATGGATAATTGCGCATTTATGTTTGCTGTTTGACAGTAAACACACCATTGCTTACGCTTTTTTAAGCAATACACATAAATATATATAAGTCTCCAAGAAGACATAGTTTTGATTCTAAATTGTACTGCATTTGCTAAACCAGGATTTACTCACACATATTTTCATAGTGAAATAACTGATGTATAAAAATGGCTTGTACAAGCATCAGTCTGATTGGACGCCTGTCCAGTCAGACTGATGCTACATTTTGTGCCAATTTAAATGGAGACATAATTCTGTGTGGGGTCCCTCTCAGCCTGCTGTTAAATGTTTGATTGATGGGACATAAAGGGGATTAAAAGAGGTTGTAAAAGCTGGGGTGATATTGATTTTCCTGCTCAATATTCTGTCAGAAATGGTGTTTTTCAAAGTCACACTCATATTTGTATGTTAACAAGCAAGTCACTGGCAACAAAAACCAAAAGTTAACTTTTTGGCATTGAACCTCCTCCCTCCCCTTCACAATTTATCAAACCACGACTCACATATTGTTTATCCCATTGCTCACTTCATGCGTTAATGCTGCACTCAAGGAACTTTAAACAGCAGGAGATTTATAAAGTTTGGCCTTCATCTGATGATAAGGCACAGGACCCCCCAAATTTAGATTTTCTCATGCCGTTTCCTTATCTCTTATGTCACACCAGTTACAATTCAGTACAGTTCAAATACACTGTAATAGCCTAATAAGACTTTGGAGGGGGCAAAGATAAAAGGTTTCTTTAGCATTTTTCATATCTGTGTGCCTCCTCTTATCCTCTGTGTTTCTCTCTGATGATAAGCAGAGCTTATAAAATCTGTGTGAAAATCTTTGAGACAGAAAGTGCTGCTTACTGTCATTTTAGCTACGCTTTCTCTGACTCTCGGTCATGCTTTCAGTTCCTTTCTGGCTTTCACTGTCTGAGGTTCTAACTCTGGCTCTGTCTCACACCTTAAATCTTTAACACATCGGTGCCTTCCAAGGGAACGAGGAACATTATTATTATTATTATCAAAATGTGGTTGTGGCTTGTAAAATTGGTCCAGTTAATATCTATATGAAGCTTTGATCATTTGGATGCCCCTGCATGCACAAATGGACTATTTCCTTCTTTTTTTTTTTTTTTTTCTAAGTTACACTCAAGACCTAATAGAAGGTCATGTTCTCGAGAAGGAGATGTTCTCTTCACTCCGATGTGCTATCTTGGTGATATTTAAAATATAATAGTCTTTTTAATGCCCATTTAAGAAAAGAGAACTTACTAAGTTTTAATAAAAAATCACATAAGAAGATTCATCCATTAGCTGTATCTACTTACCCTTGAAAGGCTCGCGGATAAGCTGGATCCTGTTCTCGCTGACGCAAGGCAAGAGACACGGTCTGCCTTGGGCAAGGCGCCACTCAATCACACACAATAAAGATATAGAACAAAAACATGCATTTACAACCTTCAGAAGTTCATTTATCTCTTTTCCTGAATTAAGTTTATCTAATTGTAGTCATCAGCTGTTACTATTACTATACATTTTAACTTTGAGCTTGTATCAGCAAATCACTGTGACATCGGCTCTGGCACTGACCCCTTTCAGGGGATACAGAAAAAGGTAAGAACCCTATATGTAAATTAGCAGAATTAGCTGGGTAGCCATTCGCACTCCTGTCTCACAGTGAGAACATCTGTGGTTTGATTTTGGACATTTTTGTGTGAAGAGTTTGCATGTTCTACCTGTTTGTGTGTGGATTTTCTCAGGGTTTCTTTACAGTTTCCATGGGTGTTGGGTAAAACAAACTAACACAATAATGTCTCTACATTGCCTGTGTGTGTGTGTGTGTGTGTGTGTGTGTGTGTGTGTGTGTGTGTGTGTGTGTGTGTGTGTGTGTGTGTGTGTGTGTGTGTGTGTGTGTGTGTGTGTGTGTGTGTGTGTGTGTGTGTGTGTGTGTGTGTGTGTGTGTGTGTGTGTGTGTGTTCTCTGGATCGATGGATAGATAAATGAATCATCTTGGACACACACTGACTTCATGTTTTTCTGAGCCAATTGGGTGGAAATTGTTCTCGCAATTTGTAGATTTGCTTGTTCAACCGTTTTGTTGTTTAGAAATTGTAATGTTTTAAGAGTATTTCAATATACTGATGTTTTTCTTCTTTCGCCTTCCCACATGGACATAAATTGTACGATATTTGTTGAATTTCTGTAACTGCACTTCACCATTGTTCCAATCCTAAGGAAGGCTTCAATTCAGGAGTACAATCCTTCATGGAGTTTAGCAGATAACACATGAATACAGCGTACCATCAATGGGCAGTACACCAAAGAAAAGACAATTTATTGGCGTGGCGTCTCTTTTATATGTCTACTTTTGAATCAATATCACGTTTTATTTCCAAAATTGTGATGAAAGAGCACCACTGATGATGCTGATAAAACTCTGATGCCAGCCTTGCAGGAAACTGCAACAAGTCTGACTTGTATAATGCAATCCCCAAAAGCTTGTTCGTCCAAATGTAGAATGAAATTCTGAGTGGAGTTCAGAGAGATTTCTGGATGCTACATTTCAAAGTCTGCATATTTTATTATAATTAAATGCTGTTCTCACCTGAAGCTGAACTGGACATCTGCTGGAACTTTTTTCATGCCTTTTGTTGGACTCTGATGTGACATTTTTTTCTCCCAGTGGCTCTCTTTGTAGTTACATGGCAGTTATATCAATACCACAGAATACTGTAATTAATGATAACGGTATTCAGTGTGTTATTTGTATTCTTTGTGTACTGTAACAAATACACACAGGCAATATCGGTAAATTTAATTCAAGAATATATTATTGAATTTAGACCTAACTTGACACTCATTACAATAACAAGGTCATTAGGAAAATGCAAAGAGACACTACTTTAATCACCACAATGGAAAACAATGAAAGTGTTTCAGCTTCAGTCATTATTTAAAGTTAAACAGCGTGCGTCATAATCAAAGAGAGACAAGAAGCAAGTTGAACTGCACTCATAACACACACACACACACACACACACACACACACACACACACACACACACACACACACACACACACACACACACACACACACACACACACACACACACACACACACACACACACACACACACACACACACAGGCGGAGGGCATGCTATCTCCCCTGTACCATGTGCTCTCTGCCTTACAGCTGATGTCTAACCAGTGGTTCTCTGGCATCATTACTTTGAGTTCACTCTAGACACGTGTAGTAGCAGAAGAAGAGTACGGCTCCCAAATGTATCCACTCTGGCCAAAATAAACTGTTCCCTGTTGTTAACAGTTCACTTGATGATCGCATCAGGCCCCAGAGGCTTGCGCGTTTTTTGTTGACCATCACCTCGCTGGTTGTGTTGTGGATACGTGCTCAGCTCATTTCAATGTGGGTCTATAATGTGGCGTGTAACTGCATATCATGGGGACGCATGGCTGACAAAGTTAGATAACAACCAGAGATGAGAGCTTTGTCAAAACAGAAAACGAGTGGGTGAAAATACATAGCTTATGTTTAAATGACAGAAAGAAGTGGAGGGAGGACGATGAAGAGGGTACCTGAAGTGAGAAACAAAGACGGCGCATCAAGAGGCAAAAGAAGATAGTTGAAAAAATGTGTAGATAAAAAGAGAGGAGTAGGAGAGTAGACTGAGGAGGAAAGAAGAGCAGACAATCCCTGGAATACCAAACATTTTTTCTGGCTGAGAGAGAAGGCAAAGGAGGAGAGGAGGGGTTGCAGTGAAAGATGGGGAGCATCCACAGAATACCAAAGAGAGAATAAATGCTTGCAGGCTTTTCAAGTCATTTTCACATTAATCCCATAAGTCTTTGCTGGTAGTTAAAAACAGAAGTACGTTCTTGTTTTTGTTAGTCATACCTAGTTATAATTAGTACTTTTCCTTGACTAGAAGTCCTAAAGTCACTGCACATGGAGTGTTTGACAAAAGTGGATTTGTTTCAAGTTTTACAGTCTCTTCACATAGCCAGACATGCTATGAGATACCTGACAAAGGGAAAGAGGGGAAAGCACAAGAAAAAGAAAAGGGAGGAAAACTTATTGATGACCAGTAATGTGATACTAAGTGAGATAGAAGGAAGAAGAAAAGGAATGAGAGAGAGAACTGACTCTCGGAATCATACTCGCTTGGCTGAACTCGTACCTTTTCCCAAGATGCATTCTGTTTGAGATGTACCTAAAAATAGCGCGCGCGCACACACACACACACACACACACACACACACACACACACACACACACACACACACACACACACACACACACACACACACACACACACACACACACACAGAGTTTTAAAGATACACACCACTCCCTGGGGTGGGCTCACTGTTATGCACACATGCACACATATACACTGCAGACAAGCTACAGAAACACACATACAAACTCAAGACATCATGTTGTCTCACCTTAACCAACCGCCACAAGTTGTTAACGTTTTCATCGAGGAAGAGAAAGAGCAGGACAGTTGTAAAGAAAGACGGATGGAAAAAAAAAAAAGATTAGAAGTGGCAGCACAGAGGTGGACTAAGTAACAGAGCACAATCATTTATCCCTTCACAGAATAATGACATGCGTGGTGTAATGATAGCCATGATAACAGCAAACAGCAGCCCGACATATAGATCAGCATTCATCCAGCATCATATGCGGCGCACATAAACTACACACATGTAATGATGTTTATGCATGGTCTCACTGGTCTCATAAGGCATGTGAGTGCTCAACGTATTTGTTGTGTTGTGTGCAACCAAACCTGGTACAAACCTCCTGAGGAAAGAAAAAACAAAACAAACAAAATAAATCAAACCCATAAAGTCTTTGTGCAAATTGATCCTGTTAAGACTTACAGGTCCTTTTTATAGTCCCAAATGTAGCCTCTGCTGTGTTCACACTGTGAATGACTTGACTCTGTTTCAACAGAAAAATGCAGGAAGCACTAACTTCCACGGTCTACAGCTACAAAGTTGTGTGTGTTCCTCTGCTTTCATATTAAAATGGAAATGTGTAACTATTGATTTTTACGTCAGATTGTCTGAATGGTTATATCTTCCGCCAGAACTGAAGCAAAGTTGTCAGGCTAAAGCATGTGAAACTCTCTAAAAGCACACTCACATTGAGCTCAAAACATGTACATTATTCTCTACTTTGCACACAAGAATTGTGACATAATCAGGCTCCACCGGACCTTTTTCATATGATGATATTACACACAGAGGAGGTTTGTACATACATGTTTTAAATTTGTGCTATGATTTGCAATATATTTGTCAATAGTCTAGTCATTGCAAACATTTGCCCTACAGTGTGACTACAACTCCACTGAACTCTTCAACTACTCAACACAGTCAGTTATGTTGTTTTTGACTTTGGTCCTCGCAGAAAAAAAATGTAAAAATCAACATTTCTTTTCCTTGTTAGCTGGCTGGTACTATTATCTCTCCTAGGTGATCAAGTGAAGCTATACCTCTGAATAAAATATATAGCATCCTTAAATGACTCCACACAGTGAATCCTAATTATGAATAAACTCGGCTTATTTGTGTGGGTGTCGTGGCTTTATCAAGGAAACTTTCTTTGCTCCTCCTGCTGTATACAGATGTATCATGTATTGTGTGCTGTGAGTGGAGCTCTAGATTTGTATGGACATGAAAGTGACTTGTTTTCACTCTTCATTTACTCATCACATGAACATGTGCGATATTGAGAGTGAAATAAAGATCATAGAGAAATGAGTCAACTTCGGTCTGCCTGCCTGCAGCCTTTTAGCTCTTTTACCTTTCTCAGATCACCTGAAAAGACCTCGTCATCCCTTCACTGTTTCGTCTCCTCTACAGTTCCTTGCCCCCCTTTTTTTTTTTTCATTCACACTCTCTCCATTATTTTACAAGGGCCGTTTAAGGTAAAAGCAACTGGCTTGCATTATTACCAATCTGTCATTATGCGGTCAGTCCAGGGGCTGCTTACTTAAAAATTATATCATGACTCACAAGGTGAGCGTTAAGTGCAAAGGTGGATATGAGCTGGCAACTACGTTGTCAATAGTCTGTATTAGCATTTTCTCTTCAAATGCAAATTGCATTATCATAGCGCTAAGTGTTGGGAGACAATCTGTCATTGTTGAAAATTGATTTCAAAAGCAACCAAAGTCAACACTTTTTTGCACAACTTCATAGATTTGTTAATATGGTCACCTTAATTAGATAGTCTAAGTCCAAGAGCTAATTGTTTCTTATCATCTCATAATCGTAGCGTCTGTCAGTGTGTGTGGGTAATTTTGACCAGCAAGTGAACAGTCAGTTTTTCCCCTTTATGGTGGAAAAATGGGCAGTGCAATTATTTGAGCAACTTTATTTTTGAGCAAACTGTGTGGGCTAGACAACTGGGTCAGGGTCTTGCCTGGTGGTTCACATTGCAGCAATTAGCACTTATCAAAGCTGTTCCAAGAATCGAAAACCAATGAACCGATGACGTGGACGTCACTGAGGCACATGGGAGTGAACGCTTGACTCTGTGTCATAAAAGAGCGACTGTAAATACCAGCTGTTTCAGAACTTATGTTAGCAGCAGTAGAACTGTGTCAAAACACACTGTGCTTTACAAATGAAGGCTTGTATGCTTCAAAAGGTTCATTTGTTCATTTTATTGAGAGCCCCATTAGCTCCTGACTTATTGCAGGAGCAATTCTGCCTGGGGTCTCCTTCTTTTTCATTACAAATTTTATTTACAAAATTACATACAAAGTCACAGGCACATACACACGCACAATCACACAGGACAAACCGTGAAGCTCACTGTGAAACCAAATAAAACGTATCTGTCAAACGAACACATAAAACCAAAAACACCACATAATAACTATATTAACTATGGGGTCATCCAAAAAAAAAAAAAAAATACAGCAAGAACAATAACAATTATCATTGTTATTATTACATTATCAATTATTATTGATCTTACAATCATCATTATTAATTGCTGATCACAGATAGTTAGTTGTGTAAACAAAAACACTTTTAACTTCATTTTGAAAAAAGGTGTTGTTATTTTGTGACAACGGAAATCCCGGTAATGCATTCCAGGCAACCATGGCTCTATAATAAACCACTCGCTGCATTTGATTAGCTTTACAGCCCGGTAGTGCACACCTTGTTTCACTGGTCTGACGTGTACCATAATTGTGATTTTCTGCAAAAAATGACAGTTTGTTATGTATAATTGTAGGTATTTTTGTAACAATAACATTTATCATAAATGTTACTAGGAAGTACTTCAATCTACATTTCACTGTTGCAAATACTTTTTATTAAAACCAGTTGCTGCCGCTTATAACTCATCGTTCATCATTAAACATTAAGCATTCAGTCTATCAGAAGACACCACAACATATTGATTATTGGCTAAATACTAAGAAGAACCTGTTGCAGGCGATGGTGTGAGAGGCTGGTAAGAATCTCCAGGTGCACCACAGCCGCTCTTTGAAAACTTTTTGTTTCCTGCCCCCATGATTCCAAGTGCTACTTTTCCATTGGGAGCTATCCTTAAGCTTCTAGAATATGGAATTTCCGGAATTTCCGGACTATAAGCCGCTACTTTTTTCACACACTTTGAACCCTGCTGCTTAAACAATGATGTGGTTAATTTATGGATTTATATGGGTTAATGAGCTTCCTGTCGTCCATACATGGGTGATGCATTCAGGTGCATCACGTAGCTCCGGTCTTTCTTTTTCTCTTTAAAAAGAAAGACCGGAGCTTTTAAAAGACTTGATGACACTTGATTGATTGAGACTTTTTGGCTCAAATTGTTTTTCTTTAATCTAGTCAATTATAAAAACATGATATGAAAGGAGCTTGATGCAGCTGTTGAAATTAGCATCACTGAAGACAAAATGTTTTGATTTCGTGTATGTATCCACATAAATATGTGTGTGTGTGTGTGTGTGTGTGTGTGTGTGTGTGTGTGTGTGTGTGTTTTGTGAGTCTCATATATATTTAACTTCCTACAATAGCAGTGCTGTCTGTGTCACTGACAGTGGGCAGTTTTTTTTTGTTTGTTTTTTTTGGCTCTACCATGATAGGGCAGGTTTTTTCAGTCATCCCAGGCTTGTCAATGAAACTGTAAAATCTGACTTTCCTATAATGCCATATCATGACAATATGACACATTGTGGCTTTTTCTGACAGTGGCAGTGATGGTGACCTTTAATGAATCGAAGAAGTGCCATTTCAAACTTTCTCTTCTTTTGTCATTGTCACCACTTTGTTGAGTTCAGTTAGGGACGGCATACATCCTGCACTGCTTCTCACAGTGTAACAGGGGACGTGTACTGAAACACACACACACACACACACACACACACACACACACACACACACACACACACACACACACACACACACACACACACACACACACACACACACACACACACACACACACACACACACACACACACACACACACACACACAAAGACCTGCAGTTATATAGTTGTACATTAAAAGATGTACAATTGGTCTTGAGTTGCTTCATTTGGTATGGAATTTGATTAGAAATTTACTTTTGATATTAAAAGTAATCCTCAAACAGTCGGATAGTTGAGGTTTGGCTGTTCCCATATTCCTGGTATAAATCCTGCCTGAGACCTTCTTTACGTTCTTTTTTCAAATTTCTACACAGTTGCCGTTTGATAAAAGCACAACATACCCATAAAAGAACAATTAAAATGAGATATTGTCAAACGTGTAAGTTGCTTATTTGAATAATATTAGTCTAATAGTTCCATAAGCTCTCCTGTTATATTACCAAATAAATCCTGGATCATGGCATTAGCAAAGATTATAGACAGTATGCTTCTCTTCTCAGCAAAAGAAAAAAACAATGCTTCTTCTGCCATCATCCCCTTGTTACATTTGAACAATCCCATTTAGAGCAGCTTTGGACACACAGGCAGCCTGTCAGCCAGGAGTCACATCCAGCTTTCACTGTGTCCTGTCATTTACCAATCAGAGTAGGAGCCATAACACAGATGAGTTTGGCGAAAGCAGTCAGCTGCGGACAGAGTTGGACATGAAGCAATATCTAGATTTTCTTGGCTCAGCAACCTGTTTAAGTAGTATTGGAATCCGCCGTGCCAAATCTATGAGGCTGTAGTTAAAAAACCATAAACATTATTATGATTTAACCTCCTAACAATAGGCCACTCCTCAAGTGACTCCTGAATATTTGAAGCTAAAACATTTTTTGTCTATTAAAAAATGCCCATGTATGTTTACACTTTCTCTCTTTCTTACATCAACTAATACTCTGTAAATATATGGGGTTTCAACAAATGTCTCATGGTTCAGCAATGCTGCAGGCTATATTGTATGTATTGTTTGTTGATCACTCTTTAATATTATTAATATTACATTATATTATCATGTACTGCTGTAGGATTCCCCCCCCCCCCAAAAAAAATGTTTTGGACTGTGCACGTGTTTTAATTGCGGCACAGTGGTAAATCTCTTATGCTGGTGGGTGGTCGTCCTGCAGACACCCAGGGCCAATACAATGTCTGGTATATAGGTGCAAACCTCTTTAGAATCTTCTTGATACAAACTGTGTAGAAATGATGGTTGTGATTGGTAGGCATTCTGTCAACATAGAGAGGGTAAGAATGAAAGAATTAACACCATTGTGCTTTACACCACACGTATTTGCTTTTAGCTGTGTACACAGTGAAAAGATTGTTGTCAATGAATTAGACTGGCTGCTATTCTGCCAGCATGTTTATCTGATTACCTTAATAGAATTGACTAAATTAGAATAATTTATTTTTTTTTGCTGCATTTTGTTCATCCTCTCCTTGGTCAGAATGCACCCAGAAAGCACCAGGGTGATGTGACTCTGAATAAGTCAACAGGATCTTTGGTAGCTTGTGTCCGTGTGCTATGTGTGTTAAAATAAAAAAAAATAAAAATAAAAACACTTTAGATGAGGGGCAATATCAATGACCAAAAATAGTTGCAGAACTCTATGATCCTTCTGCTTTACAGAAAGGCGAATGGGAGAGTTTGCTTTGAATAACCAGTTTGTATTATTGTCCAGTCACATGAAGAGAGGGTTTGAGCAGCAGGCTTAATTGTCTGCACATTTGGTGAATTAAAGTGTGGACTAACATTGAGATGGCTGTTTCAGCTCTGGTGTGGGCCAGCTGGCGTAGCAATGTCAGATTAAATTATACACTAAAAAAAGAATTGCATTCTCTATCTTTTTCATTTTATTTGTTGCTTGCCAATTCTTCTTTGTCGAGCCTTCTTTAATAATAGTGCTTCTGTCCTTCCTCTTGCTTTAAGGGTCGTTTGTAGACTGTCAAATTAAGAAGGGTAACTGCATGGACACCTCTCCCATTGATCAAAATATTCTCAGACGCAAGGTAGCACTAGACAAAGACATTCCTAAGTATTCTCCTTCACTCTCTGGACTGGTATCTGTCTCAGTCTGTCTCCTTCATTTCAATCCAAAGCTGTTTCATTAGGCAGGCAGTCCCGAAGACAGTACTGACAGCGCCAATAGAGAATCCGTCAAAACCACCTAAAGGTGACAGATGGTTCAAGGAGGATGTGGGTGATTTTGTTTGACCTTCACATACTTGTTCATATCATTGGTGCCTCGCATGTGTTTGACAGAAGTGATATGCTTTTATTTTGAGCCTTACAGTTTTTTACACATGCTGGGCAGGAACACATGTTATAATCCAAATGACTTTTATTGCAGGTCATACAGGCTGCATACACAGCTCCTGGCGGATCATTTACACCTCGTCTGGGCGTGTCACTTTAAATTGACCTCAAAACCAGATAGCAGGGTTTTGTTTGCTGAAACAGGGTTTTGATTCTCCAACAGACCCAGAGCCATTGCCTCTCGTGCTCTTTTTTTGTCTCATTCCGTCATGGTTCAGCTGACCTTGTGCATGGTTCATCCAAGCATGGCCTCACTGGAAAATAAGTTGTGAGACAAGAACCAAACATTGCTTTTGTGCACGGCCACCAGTTGTGTGGCTTCCCATCCAAGATACAGGTCACTTCCTGCTTACCCAAATGTCGCTTTCTCTCACCACCAATGAGTCACACATACAAACAAACCCACTCACATGGATTCACACACTTGTCTTGCCCTGGGCTGCAATGAGCATATCAGCAGTCACATCTTTTTTTGAAACCGAAGTGTAATACAATCACTGACCACAACACACCCACACCCACACATCCACACCCACACCCACACACACACACACACACACACACACACTGACAGTGTTGTGGCTCGTGTTAACAACGTTGACTCTTTTCAGGATTTTTCTGCTTCATCTGTTTGCATATGTTTGTTTTATGCTTATGCTGTGTGTGTTTCAGTGTGTTGTGTACGTGCATTAACCAAACCAACAGATTGCCAGCAATCGTTTAGTTGTTTTCCGCCTGGCCATACAACATCCACTTTCAGTCAGTCAGCTAATCTGAAATGTTTATCTGAATTAAGAACTCATCCACCAAAGCCTCCATTGTGCCAATACGAAACATTTTCATTGTTATTTATTTTACCGTTTGTGTGGGAGCGCAATCATTTTAGTGTGATTAACAAAATGGAAACAACAGATTTGAAGAGATGTTGTTTTGATGAAGCTTCCTCCATAATTGTTATTCCTGAACATCAGCTCCCAATATACTATAGTTATATGTGAAGTGAGTCATTGTAATTTATGCATATTAATGTGTGAGTGTGTTTTGAGTGGTTCCGTGTCCAAACAGACCCACACGCAGAGGTCTGTACTATGCAACTTTCCACTCAACTGCCATTGTTGCCTCTTCTCTGCGCACCTGATTGCAGCAGTGCTTCACTCATTCAGCTCCACTTCTCACTTCTTTACTGCGCGACCTGTTGAGTAAGAAAGCGGTGCGGACAGAGTGTGTGGGACTTGAGGATAGGACTAATAATGACAGCAAAAGAATTGGAAAAAGTTGGAAAATTGGCTCGCTCGACACGCTTTAACTTAACAGTCAGTGCGACGTGTGCCCGCTGAAAAAATAGGAACAAATTCAACGTGTCACTGTCTCCCACACAGATGAGTACCCAACCTGTGATGACATAAATTGCCGGTAGCTGGTAATGACTCTGTGGTAGCTTCAGCGTCGCGGAGCAGCGCAGGAGATTTATTCCGACTTGAATCTGGAAGGTTGAAGAGGTCAGCGATCAAGTGCTCTCTTGCAAACGTTGGCTCTATTTTAACTGAGACTCGCCATACCTGCCACTTCAATTATTTAACTATGCAACTCTGTGAAAAACAGCGCAGGTGGGGAGAGAACAAGGGAAATAGAGAGAAGGCAATGAACCGGGACAAGTTAACCGTTTTGCTTTCAGGTAAAATGACCATCATCACAGGCATGACGCTAATGACACTGTAAGTGTAGGGAACTTTGCTTTATAATTTGGTAACCACCTAGTGTGGAAAAAGAAAAAGATTTTCACTGCTCACCAAGTCGCGATACTTTTTCAGAGGAAGTGCTGAATCTAGAATGACTAAATGTTATTACATATGCAGGGGGAATGTTAATATTAATGGCTACATTGCTGTCAGCTTTTTAATATTCAGAGTGGGAAAGTCGAAGAGCAGAGGGTGAGAGAGGTTAAGTACTGCGTATAACAAAGATCAGTGCAAATTGAGGCTGTACTCCACATCACACTTCATTCCAGATGTATTATGTGTAGGAATTTCAATTAATTAATCATCACAACACAAATTTTGGACCACATTCATACTCAATTCTTTGTTATTGAAAACAACCATCTGCTGCATTGCCCAAAAAAAAAGAAGAAAATTATATGCCTTGTGCATGTGTGAGCTGTTCAAATTAGGCAGCTGTTGATATAAAAAAGCAAGTAATTAAGATATGTTATTGAGTGAAAAAAATCACCAGTTAAACACATTTAATGGATTTTGTTCAAATGACACAACTTGTCTGGCTTGTTGGTCACATATTTGATTCAATCATGTGTATATGAGGCGGTATTAAGAGAAAACGCTAAGCTGAAATAAATTGCTGCCCAGTCACTGCTAAAGTCCAAAATTGGAATTAGAGAGAGAGAGAGAGAGAGAGAGAGAGAGAGAGAGAGAGAGAGAGAGAGAGAGAGAGAGAGAGAGAGAGAGAGAGAGAGAGAGAGAGAGAGAGAGAGAGAGAGAGAGAGAGAGAGAGAGAGAGAGAGAGAGAGAGAGAGAGAGAGAGAGAGAGAGAGAGAGAGAGAGAGAGAGAGAGATACTACTTATACATGTGTGATATACTGTTGGTGAGTCTACACACGCACACACACACACACACACACACACACACACACATTCTCTGAGATTGTATGTGGCCGCAGCTTTTTGCGACAGTTTTTCAGGTTCTGTCACGCTTTTCTGCAGCAGCCAAGGTATTTTTCACACAGAATAAGCAAAGCAAATATGTAGAGAATGCTGCGGTTTTATGCTTAGTGAGTGTCGAACAGTGAGGGGGTAATGTTGATTCTGACCACTGTAGAAGAGTCGCGTTTCAAATTAGCACTATAGATGTTTGAGCTTTGCAGTGCTGTGTTTCCACAGTCTGGACTGTTTGACAGTGAATTAATGCCACTCCTCCTCAAGAACTAAGCTAATTTTCTGTGACTTGCTAATCCCACCTTGATCAATTAACATCCCCTTTTCAATTAGTGTTGGACAGCTGTTTTGCTTGTCTATTGCTCAGCAAACATCCCTGTATGATTTATGGGTAAGTGGGCTGAATTAAAAAGAAGTACCTTACCATCCGCCGTGCCGCAGCAGACTGCTGACTGTATTAGCTGTTGATGAGTAGTTGTGTGATGCTGGCAGGATCAGAACGTCTCACTTTTTAACTAATGATGCTAATCTATACTGCTAATGTAAACACTGTATGAAAGGCTCATCCTTCGGTGATGACAATAAATGCAATTACAAAAGAACAGCTCAGAATGATCGGCGTATCTTTCTTCTAATAGATCAGGTGGATCTATTCTGCTGATAAGGAAAGTACATTTCATATTCGATTGGCTTGTGTCATAAGTTCAAATCTATTTTCTAAAGTATCTATCTTTCCTGACAGTAAAATATTCAGTATCAGACACTTCTCTGTGAGCAGATGCTTTCCAAGCATTTACACACGGATAACATTTTAGGGAACACCTGTAAACTGTGGTTTACTAATAGCTGTGAAGCGTTTTGAGGAACATTGACAAGTTACAATGTCTACTATTGCCGGTAAAACATACTAACGGTGAAAAAATGAAAACATGTGAAAAACAAACAAAAGAACAACAGTTTAACCTGCATTCATGGACTGCTTGAGTCTTGACGTGCATTATTGTTACATATTCCACTCTATCGACCGCCTTTCAAGATCCATCAGGTTGCCATGGAGCACATTTTCATTCAGGATGTCTCTGTACATTACTGCATTCATTTTTCCTTATATCCTGGCTTGTCTCTCAGTTCCTGAAAGCCGTCACACAGCATGATGCCGCCACCACCATGCTTCACTGTAGGGATGGTATTTGCCTGGTGATGAACAGTGCATGGTTTACTCCAAACATGACGCCTGGAATTCATGCCAAATAGTTCAATCTCTGTCTCATCAGATTAGTCAATTTTGTTTGTCATGGTCTGAGAGTCCTTCAGGTGCATTTTGGCAAACTCCAGGTGGGCTGCCATGTGCCTTGCGTCTGTCCACTCTACCATACAAGCTTGTTTGGTGGACTGCTGAAGAGATGTTGTTCTTCTCTGTCCACAGAGGAACACTGGAGCTCAGACAGAGTAACCATCAGGTTCTTGGTCACCTCCCTGATTAAGGCCCTCCACCCCCAATTACTCAGTTTAGACAGCCGGTCAGCTCTAGGAAGAATCTTTGGGTGTGGGTCTGCTGATTGGGACCTTCAAAGCAGACACTTTTTTTTGTACCCATCATCAAATTTGTGTCTGTAGACAATCCTGTCTCGGCGGTCTACAGACAATTCCTTTGACGTCATGGTTGGTTTGTGTTGATACTCACTGCCAACTGTGAGACCTTATATAGACAGGAATCATGTCCAATCATTTCAATTTACCACAGGTGGTAACAAGTTATCAGTGGACACAAGATGCATTTCAGCTCAATTTTGAGCTTCATGACAAAGGCTGTATATAATAATGTACATGTTATTACTTTTTTTTTTACTCGATTTGGAAAACATTAAAAAAAAAAAAAAAAAAAAAAACCTTTTCCTGCTGTCATTATGGAGTTTGTGTTAAGAATATTTTAATTGATTTTGGGATAAGACAGATGTAACCACATGTAGCAAAATGAAGCACACTTTTGTCTACATCGTGAATTAACCGTAAGACAGCTCTTAACCTGTGAGAAATTGTAGGTTGGTTAGTTTAAAAAAATACAAAGCAGGCACAAAAGTCAATCCTAGCCAGCAATACACACACACACACACACACACACACACACACACACACACACACACACACACACACACACACACACACACACACACACACACACACACACACACACACACACACACACACACATATATATATTATAAACAATACAATAACACTGGTCTTGAGGAATTGTTGCTGATGTTGGCTATATAGACCAACGCTATTGTATTATTGTATTGTTTATAATATGGAAATTAATGTTTGGCAATTACATATTCTATATACAGTATGGAAACATATTGGTGTCCATATTGTATAGTGTTCTTAATTTTTAGCAATGATGTTTCTCTTATTTAATAATATATTTCTCTATATTGTCCTTTTGTGTATTTAATCGTAGAAGTGTGTGTATTTTTGTCGTGTAGTTGATCTCATATAATTTGCTGATGACTATTTGATCTCTGCGATCAGTGAAGTATACACTGTACCAGTCAGGAATGTTTTCTATCTGAAATAATCTTGCTTGAATATTTGATGTAGCCATCAGTTTTCACAGACATTTCCCCACTGGTAGTTGAAAATAAAGAAGTGAAACTATTGAGTTGTTAGTGATTTTGGAATCAGCTTCAAAAGCATAGCTTGAAGCTTGTGTTAGTTTCCTGGCCTTTACCGTAAGGGTTCACTTGGGTGTGAACAAAGTGGAAGGTTCATGTCAGCTTTCCTACCATCAGCAACACATCTTAACACACTTTGGCCTAATTTACTGTGCACTGCAATCAGTGTCTGTTTTAGCCTCTCTCTTCCAGCCATGATCTTTGCACTTACGCGTTTTCAATTATTTACGAGAGAATGACAACTTCTTTTCCTTCGGCAAAACTGCTGTGCAGCTGCAGAGATACAGTATGTCAGCTGAGTCTCCAATAAGTGTGGTGGAAGAAACTGTATTAGTCCATTCAGTTCTTTTGCTGTGGGCTACAACTCACCACCTTGTGCATGGTTGTATTCCCATTTATGTGTTTGTAGTGGACATCTGTTTAATTAGAGTAATTGTGGTCCCAGTTATGTATCATTTTCTCTGGAATGACGGCTTTTTACGCAGAATGTTCAGAATTCTCTGAACTCTCCCAACTCCCTTTTCTTTCTCTCTTCCTGTGTGTCTCTGTGTCTGTCTTTCTTTCTCTGTCTCCCCCTGTGTCATCCACTCATGTCTGATGTGTCAGTCAGTCAGGGTCTTAGCAAATCAAAGTGTGTGGGAGCGTGTGTGTCTTTGAATGTGTGCGTGCGTGTTTGATGTGTATGTGAGCATTGGACTTTAGTTCTGTATGATGTGTGTGTGCTTGGTGTGTGTGCTCTATCTAGTAGAGCCAGCCTTGTGTTAATCTGACGTGCTTGGCTGACGTTCTTTAGTTGAAACTTTGCATGACTCCGTGACAATCTCTGCTTAAGCTGGAAGACAGGGCAAACCCGGGTGCCTGCGAGACAGAAAGGGAGAGTGAGGGAGTGTGTGTTCGTGTAGAAGACAGACAGAGAGAGGGAGAGGGTGAAAAGCATGAGGCGAGCACGCGTGAGAGAGGGCAACAAGAATGTTAAGTATCACCAAAAAAGAGGTAGCGACAGTAAGCCTTTGAATTTGAATCAGTTTGTGTTTGAGGGTTTAAACTAGGCCACTGTAGGATCAAACCTACGTGTCTGTCCATGTGGTAGTACAGGTGTGCTTTTCTTTGAAAAAGCTGACATGATTTACACTCTATGCTGCAATGTTCATTTTTGGAGAAAATATGTTCATGATGATTTTTGATATAATTCAAATTCAATACTTTTTAAAGCACGCGTTCATATAGATCACATGTTTCTGCTAAATATTACAATTTATTGATACAATGAAAATATGTGGAATTAGGAATAACTGTGCAGTGTCTAACATTGTGGAGAGTTACTCTTTGCTTTATTGCAACAAACATGGCATAAATTCCTCAAACATAATCTGGCAGGCAACTACCGTATTTTCCGGGCTATTGAGCGCACCGGACTATAAGCTGCACCCACAAAACACAAAAGTACATATATAGGCCGAACTTGACTATAAGCCGCAAGTGTCCACGTTGTAACAGGGCAGGAATTTCACTGCAGGAATATGGGGAGTGTGTGTGTGTGTGTGTGTGTGTGTGCGTGCGTGCGTGCGTGCGTGCGTGCGTGTGTGTGTGTGTGTGTGTGTGTGTGTGTGTGTGTGTGGTCCGCCTGCTGCGGAGAAGCCGAGAGAGAGAGAATCAGACAATCAGCGAGTATTTTATTGGTTATTTGCTGATCGTGATTCTGAGGAGGAAGATTTCTCAGCCCCGTAGTCCAGCAGGCGGGTTTACATGATGCGCCTGAACACATCACTCAGAGTTCTGGACCACGGAAAGCAGCACAAGATGAGGTCACCAAGAGCAGAAATATCACTTTTAGTTTTAAAGAAGCACAGGCGCTCAAAACAGCATGTACCTACATGCGGGAGTAGAACCTGGCGGCATGAAGTCCGTTAACCCGTAAAAATCCATAAATTAGCCGCGTTATTGTATAAGCCGCAGGGTTCAAAGCGTGTGAAAAAAGTAGGAGCTTAAATTCTGAAAATGACAGTACTTCTAACTTCACAGCTAACTAATCACATCGAAACTTGCCAATATTACTTGCTACATGCTTGCCTTTGCCTGCACTTCATTACTGTCCATACAGTCATACAGTCACTTTCTGCAGCACAGGGTTGACGTCTTGTTGACTTTTTCTGCAATGTAACCTTCTCAGCTTGTAATAACTACACCAGGGGTCGGCAACCTTCAAAACTTAAAGAGCCATTTGGACCGGTTTCCCACTGAAAAGAACACACTGGGAGCCACAAAATCCGTTTGACACATACAGTAACTGAAAACAACACTGCATGTATCGAATTTCCCCTCTACGCTATGTATAAAAATAAATAGTGTGTCGGAGTTCAGAGTTTTTAGAAAACATCATTGAGAGCGGTGTAATTCAGTTGTTGTGTTGGTCCTGATTATTCAATGTTAAGTGAATAATTGCCACTGGATTGTGGCAGTGACTGCAAAAAAGAACCTCCGTCAGCGTCATTCCTCCACGCAGCTCACCACAGGGAGCCGCGGCAGAGAGGCCGAAGAGCCGCGGGTTACCAACCCCTGAACTACACTGTTGTTACCCTTGGATTCTTTGATCAATAAAGGATGACAGAAGTTTAGTAAACAAATGTGTTTTCAAATGTATGAAATAAAAATATAAAATGGTGAAAACATAAATACTTAAGAAAAATAGCTGAAAACTCGACCGAAGTAGTAAGAGTGAAAAATACTTTCCACCCTTGTTTTGCAACATTGTTTCAATTGCCAGACTGGCGTTTTCCTTCAAACCGTATGTTTGACGTCCCTGGGCTGGAGTCCATCACGGCACATACGTCACACAAGGCGGCGCAATGAGGACAAGCTGCCAAAGTTCATGATTGTGAGAGATTCGATTGAGAATTGTGTAAAACAGAACCTGCACCCAGATAAAAATGATTTAGTTTCTATGATATTCTCCTGAAACTCAATCCTCGATCCCCTATTGTTGAGTTACTTTTCATGTTATAGGTATAGCCCAGAAGTTCAATTTAAATACAATGTATTGTCTAGATAGACTATTAGATAAATTGGTGTCCTACAACTGAACTATGAACTGACTGTATTTTACCCAGCTATGGTCTGAGTCATACTGAACCTCTAGTTTAGCCAATAATCTCTGAAACTCTTCTTGCTTTTGGTCCATCGAAAACAGCCTCCAATGCTACACAGTGGATGGAAAAGGGCATAAACTTAAAACGTCTCTATTGGACGCAGAGTTCAGAAACGCCCTTGAATGCTGTATGATTCAGCCGACATTTGACACTTTTACAAAAAAAAAGAGAACATTAAGAATAAATAACTAATTATTCAGGTGATTTTTTTTAATCAAAAAAATTATTTCATAACAGAGATTCAAAGTCAAATATGTTAAAGAAGAAAAGGTCCTTGCAGTAAAACAGTTATTCCTTCACTGTTGAAATGATGTGCAAAGTAATTGACATTGGACACACAACTGTTAAAACCTCAGAGGGACATGATGAAGGGCACAAAATCAGCCAAAAATGACTCTGGAGACCGCTGCAAATCAAAATTGTGTGGCTGTGTGTGTGGAAACAAAGCCCTTCTTTACACCTGTAACGAGATGTGAGTTTTTAAGATCAGCACGTCGGCAGAGTAATTATGAAGCCTCATCGCACCCCCACTGTGAGAAAGTCAGCACGTCTCTGTTTAATTGCCCTCCAATGCTCCTGACCTCAAGCAGGACGTCCCCATTGTTATCGAACACGTGGGATACTGTCTTTTCTTTGGTGGTCTTCCAGTGTGAGCGGTCAAATGAGCAGAACTGTCAGCTCTGATCAGCATCAGGACCGCAATCATGTAAAGCCAGTTGAACAGCAGACGAGCAGAAAACAAACTGCTGTGATACGCACAATCAGTCAGGCTATTAGACATTTTTGTCACATATATTTTCTTTTTGAGTTCATGCCAGTTCCACATTTCTATGTGCAGAGCTTCAGTTCTGATGTGAAAAAACAACGACAACAAAAATAAACCACCATATTTGGTTTTAGAGGCAGCTTTTGTTAAACAGAAAGGTGGCGAATCTCCTATTAAGAATACAGCAATGGGATTTCCGCAAATCCTCTATCATACACAACCTACACAAACACTGTCATGCTTCAGTACCTCCCTCCCTTTTAACTTAGCTGGATCTGATTGAGCGCGGCGCACGGCACGCTCGCGCACACACACAAAAATGCAAACATGCATGGAAAGGAGCTAAGCAGCTTTATTAATTTTTCATGAATAGTTTTTTTCCCTCATCCATTGTGTTTTATGCACCGCTAGGTGTATGTGCTTGTATTGCTCATGTTGTGTGAACATGGATATGTTTACATCGACACACTATATGGATAAACCACCCTTCATAAGGCTAGGCAAAAGAAATACTCTAAATGTTAATACAAGGTGAGGTTCTCACTTTAAATGATGGTTTTTAACAGCTAAAGAAATCAAATTTGGAGATTTGAAGATAAAATTTAGGTTATATTTTGTGTTACACTAAGGTGTTTGGGGTCCTTTTTGTTTTCAGTTCGCATGTTCTCCCTGTCAGGGCATTCACCCCAGGTAGGTTCCCTCGATTCGACCAAATCATGCATATCAGATGAAATATGGCTCTATATTGATGGCAGATGTGCAGGAGAGTGACTGTAATTGAATATCGCTCTGTTTGCCCAGTGATAGACTCTCGGCCTGTCCCTGTCTTTCATGCATCGTAAACTGGGATCAGCGCTAACCTAAGCTGGACACGGCAGGCTATACATTTTCCAAATTAATTGCAAATGATTATAGTAAGAATTAAGCTGCCAGTAATCATGACTGATTTTAAAATCAGTACGCAGGTACTGAAAGTTAGTCAATTAATTATCCCTGGAAGGTATTAAAAACACAGCATCCGTGTCTGTGTCTCACTCTAGGCTTGATCAGATCAGAAATTGCATAACATCTGTGGATGATTTTTATTTATTTTTTGCTTGAGGCTACACAGCGTGTATGTGTCATACATGAGTCGGCCGGTCACACTAGACTGGGAAATGAAAATTAGTCATCTTTATTGTGTCGTAGACTTCACAGGAGGGATGGACGGGACAAGATAAGATGAAACTTTAATAAAGTGTGTGGAGAAATCAGGTCACCACAGACATGCAGCATAGGATGGCAGACCGAAGTGAGCATGCCCACACAAGCAATAAAACAGTACAAATTTAACCGCAGGCGTCTTAGTTCAAAATTGCAGAAAAATCTGCTCGTTGAAGATGTGATGAAAAACAAAAAATTATCTTCTGTGGATGAGATTTGTGAAAGTAGGTTTATAGCTCCTGTATTTCACAGTTAAGTGCGAAACTTAAATTCAACTGGGTATATTGGTGCTGTAGAAATTCCAAAATCAAGTATATGGGGGTATCTCTTGGCTATAAGCTTGAGAAAATGCTGAGTCTGGTATTTTTGAAAGTGCAAATCAATTATATATGTCATCAGGAGTTCCCATGAGATGGCAGTCTCTCTCAGAAGCCTTAGGCTATGGTAATTTTGCCAGTGGCCACAAAGGCCAATATTAAAGTCATTTTCGTATAGCAGCATACGTCTGGCTTATAAATAATGGATACAGCGGCTGAGTCTTCCTTTTTTGCGTATCACTCATCGTTTACAGTAAGACTAGTAACGAATATATTGTGTTGGACACAACAAAAATACACTAGAATATTTGGAATCTTGGGACAAAAGAATACTAGTGTCCAGAAATATGGAGCCCCAACTCTTGTCTATAGGTGATGTGTTTGTAAAAATAAACAGATGTATAGGAATAAACATATTTTGAGCTCATTAAAACGCACTGGCCGGATTACTTGGCCATGGAAAATGTGAACGCCAGGGTTTTTCTAATTGATATTTCATGACTTAATTACTTTTAACATATTTGATTCTCAAACTGACTTGCTTTTCCCGTCACTTGCTTTACGTGCACAGTGCATATTGTGAGTTTTGCTTTGTTGAAAACATATAATTTGCATTTTACTCTCAGTATACAATTCCATATTAAAAATGCATTGATTGCAGTGGGTGTAAGAGATGTTTGTTTGTTTTTTTTAAAGAAATGGGCCAAACTTGTAGCAGGGAGTCTCTCACAATGAGAAGTGTGAAGCAGAATTCTTTCTTTTTTTTTATTTATTTATTTTTTTTACTGCAAATGACTGAAATGCTTCACAAGCAGAACTGATCTCAATGTTTGGGAAAATTATTTATTCATGGGTTTCTCTGACTGTTGTGAATTGACCATAATTAGTTTGGCACAAACTAAGAAATGCGTACGGTACACAATATGTCAGATTGAGGGTTAAATGAGAAGCCCACGGTGAATGGCTGTACATATCAGATCCTGTTTGAGATACTGCACATGATATCTCTCTGGAAATTACCCAGAAAGTCACACAGGGCTGTTTTCCCTGGGAAAACATAAAGTTTAATCATTTATCAAATCGGGACAGTGCCTATTAATTATATTTCTGAATGTATCCCAGAGTTCACCAAAAGGATCATTTCCATCTGCAGTCTTGAGAGTACAGACCAAAGACAAAGCAGGAGCAGGACTCCTCATGGTGAATGAACTGAAGCTTGAGGATGTGGACGGACAATTTATGTGTAAATCCATCGTTCACTTCTTCTTTGGTTCACCAGATTATTAGTTTATATTACACAATGGAAAAAAAAATACTGTGCATCAAGTTAGAATGCAATTGTTATATACTGAGAGTAAAATGCAAATTAGATGTTTTCAACAGAGCAAGACTCACAATATCCTTTTTTATTTGGTGGCTTCAGTTTAAAATATTATAATGCCATTTACAGGTGTCCATATTCTCAATAGATATCACAAACACTACCTCAGGTTCACTATTGGAAATACATTTCCCAAACTGTATTTTTCTCTGTCATCGTTTTGGGGTTTTTGGCCCTGAAGCTTTTAAATGAAGCATTTGCTTAGACAAATAATCTGGAATGAACAAGATGGCAAGTCATGCTCTCATCTATTGGTGCTCTTTTTTTTCTTTTCTTTGTCTCATCCAAACAAATCATGGAATGTTTCAGTCGCTAAAAGCACCAACGGCATTTTATAAGGTCGTTCAAATAATACTTCTAGTGCATTTATGTAATGATTACAGCAGTCAGGTTTTGGAAGGATTCTGGCTTTGTGAGGACCAAAACAGTAGCTGTGTGTATTTTAATGTATTTGTTTTTTTGTTTAGATTGTATTGAAAGAGTCATCGCTGACATTCATCTAATGGATTGGAGACTTTTGTCCATGCATCAGCCAGTTTCAAAGTAGAGCTTTGCACTTGCTCATCCAGGGTTAAATTCACTTGCTAAGGCCCTGAGGCTCAACTCACTGGGAATTGAACTGGCAACCTTCAGGGTCACACAGACTGAATCTCTTCCTGGCCGTTTTAAACGATCTAGATAACGAGCCCGTTGAGAGTCGATGAGTGTGTAGATTATCATAAATTAACATAAATTAGGAAGGCAATTAATATTCTGTTCAATCTGTTCAAAAGTCATCTGACTATCTGGAGGGAAAGACAGTGAGGAAGTGAGGAAGACGAAGAGGAGGAGGTAGATACAGGAAAGAAACAGAGGAAAGAAATCAGGCCATGTCAAAAACTATACCATCAAGAAACATGATCAGTGGTTTTTGTCATCAAAGTCAAGTGGATGCTTGAGCAGGAACAAATACTCTGATGTAATATTAATTCAGATGGAGACGTGACTAAGTGACTATTGATCTAACATGTTTAAAGAGGATGATGATGATGATGATGATGATGATGCCGTAACTCCTACAAAAGGTATAGCTATTTCACCAAGCCACTGTTTGCTCATGACATTTCTCCATTGTGACGTGTAGTTTTTAACATCTTAACAGTAATACTTCCTTTTCTCCTTGACATTTTTTCTGATGCCTCTCATAAACTTTCTTGCTTTGTTAAAAAGTTGTATTTTTACTTTTAAGGTGTTGGCTTCTTTTCATTTGGTGATGGTTTTCACTTGTACTTGTACCTGTACCTGTACCTGTACCTGTACCTGTACCTGTACCTGTACCTGACTCACTTCACTCCAAACTTCACTACATGTACTTGTTTATGCCCCCTGTCGTTTCACATTACTTCTAGCTGCACCCCAAAACTGAGCACTTGTAGACTCTGAACTGTGGAATAGTTTCTATTTTCCTCTTATTACTTTTTAAATTGAACATTAGATAGTATTTGTTTTATTATACACATATTTTAGACGCTTTGAGCAAGCAACACGTCCGGCATTTTTTTAGGCCGTCTTTTCCAATAATTGACCGTCCAAATGTCGGCTGGACAGCTGGCTGTCTAAAACCATGGTGCACGAATATGATCATGGGGATGATTACAAATTAAGCTAATAAATCAACGGTTTGATTATTTCTGTACAAAATGGAAGTTTTTTTCTTTTGTACTTGGGTACATTTCCAAACCAGTCATTCTTTAACTTGAGCACTTAACTAATTTCTTTGACTTTTACCAGTCTTTTTCTGCACAAATATCTGTACTTGCTACCTTCAGCCTTTTTCAGCATGTGAGCATGAATCACTTGACATTCAAATAATACAGTCAGGACGAACATGCCGGTTATGAATAGACTTTTATTAAAGGGGCCTAAAAATTTTTCGTCAAACGCCTTCAGAGATTTGTCCTTCCATTTCTTACGGGTGCCTTGGGCCACATTTTTTTTTTTCTTTCTCTCCATCATTTTAATTAACCTCATTGCCTCTGCGTCCTGCGGTAGATATCACTTGCCAAGATTTATCTCTCACTTGAAAACGTTAATGTTAAATAAGGTTATGCAATGTGGATTCCACTTTGATGTTATGTATTGATAGTAGTCAGGCCTCTTGTGAAATATTTCCTCAGATTTCTAAATGCACATAATCCTATCAGGTGGACTGTTTTTGTCCATGTACTACACAGTCTTTCACTGTTACATGGATGTTTTCCCAGGGGGGAGAAACATGTTTTAATCAATATAACATGTTTCTGCACCAATCAGAAGCTACAAAACAGTTGTGCAATTTAATCTATATGAATACACACACACACACACACACACACACACACACACACACACACACACACACACACACACACACACACACACACACACACACTGGCAACAGTCGGAAGACAAATAACTGTGGTACATCATTTAAAGGACCACTAGAGAACATTCATCATAACCAAAGTCTCACTTTAGCTTGTCTCGTTAAAATGAACACGACAAGCTTTAAGAAGTGACAGGACAATTCCCACTTCATTAGACAAATCCTGCTTCAGATACTGGATACTAACCAGTGAAATGTGATGCATAGATTTTAATCACTGTGTTGTTGAGTTGTGTGCCGGGGTATATATACAGTGACAGTGGCTGTAAAGTTAGGAGACTAGAGGGAGAGCTGGCCGATGACACTTGGGTAGTTCTTGAAAATCCAAGGCGTTTCTTTACTTGACTATATTATAAAACAAATCACACACACACACACACACACACACACACACACACACACACACACACACACACACACACACACACACACACACACACACACACACACACACACACACACACACACACACACACACACACACACACACACACACACGTGTAATCCCTATTTATTACTTTGTCTTTTTTTCCACACGTGCCTCCTCCTTTCTCCGCTGCTCATCTGCCCCTCCCATCAAAAACCCAAGGGAGAGATGCCGCGGCTAAGATGCAGGCACAGTAACCTTCGAACAGCAACACATCTAACATGTACCCATTGGGACTTCCTTGCTCAGTCAAGCTTCAGTGGGAAATGTCATTTAATATGTTGCTCAGCTGTATCCACTGACACAGAGCGTCATGCGCATTGCACTGTTTCGTTCACCTCAGAGCTCAATTTTGCTCAGATTATGTGAAGCTCTGTTCTACTAATGCTGATTTTCCCCACTGAGTTACTGCGGCACTATGTTCCTTACGGTCCAAAATTTTGAATGTAGTGCAACACAAAAAACTGCAATAACACTAAACAAAATACAGAGATAAGTGCAATTCTTACACAGCTACATAAGCAGTGATGTTGTCTGTCATTGTTGTTGCTTTTTCCTGTGCATTGTTAGAAAGCAATACAATTTTAGGAGCGTCATAACGTTTTCCCTTCAAACTAAACTTTCGGAGGTACATTATATGATTGATCTCCGTGTACACCACAATGCTGTCTATGTTATGTCACTTGTAAATGCAAATGCACTTTTAAAAAATGATGAGGTGATGGTAACTACAGATTCTTGATCTTATGTATGCCAAAAGCCTTTTCTTTTCTTTCTTTTTTTTTTTTGTTCCTGCTTGCGCCATTAGTTTTTCCCATCTGAAGGAGAATTCATAGCAATTATAACATTGCAAAGGGTTAGGGTTATCTATATTAACTCCTAAATGACTTGACTCCGTTGGTGTCAAATTCTATTTTGTAAAACGCCTATTTCTTCAATGTGAACGCTTACAAGTTAACTATCTTGAAACTTAATCCTTACCATCCAGCTTTCCCCGGACTGATCCACACGCAGCACACAGCCTGCAGCCTGTGTTTGTAACCTCAGGGAAAACACATCCTTAAGAATAAATACACATTTTCTTCTACACTACAGCTTTAATTTGGCTCGTTTGCTTCGTTAAATTCAGTGGCTTATTTAATTGTTCAAATTTAATTTTACATCCCTGATGATTGTAGAACATGCACAGCGACAATTTTCAATCTACATTGAATTATGTAAAAAAAATCACTGGTTTATAAAGCAGGCATAGGTACATGCATGCACACTTGTGCTGACTGAAAGTAGCACAAGTGTTATAAGTGAGGTGCTTAGCATATTACAATTCTTCTAAGTCCAGTTAAAACCCAAACAACAGAGAGCAAAATGATTTTTTTAAATATTGCCTGCTGAGAAAAATAAATATCCCGGGGTATGAAAGGAAGTCAGATGCCTGTGTGGGGGGCATGGAAACAGTACCCCAGGACTTTAGTTACTAAGAGACCATTGAAAAGCCAAGCTTTTGAAAGGTGAATTGAAAGCAGACAAAAAAAAGTATGGATTCTGTTTGAAAGGTGAGCATCAGAAAAAAAATAGGCAAGAAACAAAATTACAAATATGGTTAGATCGGAAAATTTGTTTTATGCAACATTCAAACTCCATGAGGATATTATGGAAATTATATTGGCATATCACTTCAAAAGATGAATATGGAAACAGTAAACAATGAAGATTTGAAAGAGCAGATGAAATGGTTGATGACAGAATGAAGGCTGATGTACGGGGTCCATGGAGACGACGTTCGAGTCTAGTTATTTAGAAATGCTTTTGAGGTAAGAATATGGGGTGAAGTGATGTGAATGCACAAATGCTAAGTGCTATCTAATACATAGAGATACTTCATGAAAGGAAGATGGGAAATACTAAAGAATGGGGAGATAAAATAAAGGTTTCAAAGGTTAATGTGGATTCAAAAAGGAAAGAGGGCTCGAGATGGCGACACAAGAAGAAGGGGTATTGAGAGATGAGGAGAAAGGAAAAGTGTGTGTGTGGGGGGGGGGGGGATGGGACAAAAGTGAAACAAAAAGTGTTGAAAATGCTGCATGCTCCCTACCCCCAGTCCTACACATATATTGCATTTCTTATATATGCACATGTATGTACATCCTGTGTATGCAGGTGTGTGTGTGTACGTGTTCGCGTGTGTGTCTATGTCTTATCTTTGTAAGTGTGTGGCTATCTGTGTGCATGTTAGATGAAAGTGTTGTGTGGTGTTTACGCTAGTCGAAGTCATGCCGTGAACAATAAGAATCCTTGATCATACATCAAAGACTTCACATTGACTCACACACTCACAGTGGCTTTGACACACACACACACACACACACACACACACACACACACACACACACACACACACACACACACACACACACACACACACACACACACACACACACACACACACACACACACACCTTCACTGCATTTTAAGATGGGGCAAGAAAGTTTAAACAGCTTTTCAATGAGTTGTGGACCTCTGGCATAGGTACTACCACAGCCAGACTCAGACACTATGAGGCCTGAGATCTGAGACAGTCAAACTCATGTGTACTGTTTTATCTTCAAAAACTGCAGTACAGAAAGTTAAGTAATATCACATAAGACGAACTGCTCACTTGGTTGTAGTGATAGGCTGTAGGGCAAAGGTAGAACCTCAAATGTGATATTGCTTTTAAACAACAGTTACATTAGCAATATTTATTGATTGATCGAAATAAAAAAAAATGAGTGAGATTGCTTTCTAAAGCCCTATTCGCATGGGATTAATATTGCCTGTGGACCAGTGGTAATTTGTAATAATTGTGGAGGATGTCTGTGCTCTTAATCCTGTGCAAATGTGCCATGTCTGTAATTTGTAAAGTAAAAATTCCACCACAAATTGCCCAACATATTTCGCAAAACACCGACGTCCTGTAATGATACTAGTCCCATGCAAATCTGCATCTCAGTGATTGGGGGTTATTTTTTATTTTTTTTGTTTAGTTTTTTTTTATCATGCAACCTTTGGTTCAATAATGGAGGCTGTGGTAGAAATTATCAACGACATTTTAGATGCAAATGCAGGAGTAGGACTATACACAACAGGCTTATGGATCATTTGTACAAACGGCAAAATGAGACCCAGAAGAAGAGGAATGATATTGAGAAGGATGAGATGCGTAGCAGCATGCAGTAAGACACATTTTCTACTAGACATATCTTTCAACATGCTTTATACAAATGCGCTGACGGCCCATTATCCCGACAATGCTACTCACTGTTCTAAAGTCACTTTGCCGCTTTGACACATACTGTTGCTACAACGACTACATGCCACGTGACAACAGCAGATTTTGTGACATGTACAGAAATTGCACTGGAAGAAGCATAGATGTGCGGGGGTTAATTCACAAATTACCAGAGATCCCCAGGTAATACTAATAATAATATATAAAAGAATACTAATTTGGTTTTAATTTATCAATCAAACGTCCACATACATACACACTTGCTCACACACGCCCATGATCAAGTAACTGAGCACAGATAAGCCAGGTGAGGGAACACCACCACCAGCAGTCGTCCCAGTGTCTGGCCACAGCAACACATCCTGGGGGACCCCCCTCCACATGTGTAAGGAGAGGAATCCACACCACGAGGTTGTAATATGGACTTCTTTCACACAGCCCAGTCAGAGTGGGAAACAAGATTACGCCAAGGTATTCAGTTCAATTCAATTCAACTCAATTCAATTTTTTTTCTTTCTTTTATAGAACAAATGACATAGTCAAGGTATTTTTATAGAGGAAAACTCCACTATTCCACATGAGCAAGTATAGGCGACGGTGGAAAGGAAAAACTCCCTTTTAACATGAAGAACCCTTTGCAGAACCAGGCTCAGAGCTGGAGACTTTCTGCTGTTCCAGTTGGGGTTAGGGGATAGAAGGAGAGAAAACAGTAAGGCAGAAACAGAGAGCAACAAGCAAACAAACAAATTGTGAAAACAAGGCAAACTAATCCACTTGCTGCAGACTTTATAGGGGCAGAAGGCTCAGATCACGGGTCTCCAGTTCCATTGTTAGAGATCCTGCTGGAAGGTACAGAAAGAGAGTGACACGAAAATGAGAGGGGAGAGAAGAGAAGCTTGATACTGTCAAGGTCTCACGCCAGAGTAAAGCTACAGCAGCTTAACTAGAAATTATCTGTTTCATTTTATCTCAGTTCAGGAGCAAATAAAACAATAGAGCTCATGTGGTCTTTTATGTGTTTAAGACGATCTTTTAGTTGGATAAGTTGATAAATAGATTTGTGTGTCATCTTCCCAAGTTGATGGAGTGTTCCCCACAGGATGCATGTATAAAATGTAAATTATAAATCCCAACACAAATCCCTGTGGAACTTTATTCTGCGGCATCGTTTACATAAACCAAATGAAATCTGATGTTCAAACAGAGCTGGTCTTAACTTCGAGTGTGGAGTGGACTCCCAGTTTCTCATTAATATTTCTATGGGTTAGGCTTCATTGAATTTACATTTGTACATTTATTTTCCATACACAACCAGAGAGGTGGAGCACTGGTGTTATGCTAGTGACCCAGAGTTAGCTCTGCGTCCGTAATAACGTTTGAAACTACTGTGGGACAGAGTGACACAGTAGATGTGACCCAGTACTGTTGTGGTCAATGTCAGACTCATTGTAAGTCTGAGATGTTACTATTGCAACAACACATCATCAGCAGGGTAAAACTAGCCTGCCTCACGATGGTCTAAACCCAGCTCATGTTCACTATTAGTGGGTGAACAATCCAACGCTTGGTGAATTTCTCACTGAAAAATTGAAGAGCCGACATCAACATTGTTGTCCAGCCAGATTGTTTGAACAAACTTCTTTTTTTTTTCTTTTTTTTTTAGCGGAAGCTGTTGAATTGGAATTAAATTTTTTTTCTTTATTAAATGAACCACGTCATCTACTTTTCTACACTTTAGTAATATACCAAAACATATATATTTTTAATATTCGGTAATCAGTTTTCATAGTTATCATATTCCTTCTTGCCTGCTAGTGGGTAAAGAGACAAGCTGAGAACAGAACATTTACATATCATGTCTTTAAGTTATTACTGTGTATGCATTACCAATCAATGTGCCACTTTATCCATTTACCACTTTTTATTTTCAGTAAAAAGATGAATGTAAGCCCAGCGTTCACTCTCCTCCTCACCAGCTCCACTGGGAAATTCCTGACTGGGAAGGAGTTTTACAGTGACTTCTGTCGCTTTTTTTTTGCTAAAAGCAGGAGAGCCTGTGCTGCTGCAAACAGAGACTGTATGGGACGGGCCATAAAACCAAACAGCGATTCAGACCGGACAGAAGAGTTTTAGTATTGTAAAAAAAGAACGACAGAGTTAGTGCATCAATTTTGATCGGTTTATCACTGTAAAGAGCCACTTTGACATGCTGCACAGTCATTTTATCCTCCATCAGTTATGAAGTATCGGTTAGTACTCTGGCTTTGATTTTCTGAGTCCTCTTAGTGTTAAAGTTTTGTGTTTTTTTTGTTTGTTTGTTTGTTTTTTGGAGGCGGGGGGGGGGGGGGGGTATTTTATGTGCCATTTATTCTACTATTTTGTCTGGCACTGTCTCTTGCTGCATTTTCAATTTTCGTTGTTGCTACAAAGTTGGCCACAAACTGGTCTGTGCTTGTTTAACCACATGTGATGAAGTCCTGAATTTTTCATCCAATCATCCATCATTTGTACCTTCTCTACACAATTTGAGTGTTGTAGGGACTGGAGCCAATCCCAAATGACTCAGTATAAGCGGTGTACAGTCTGGACAGATTACCAGTCCATCACAAGGCAAACACAGAGAGTTATACTCATCAAAAGGCTATTTCAAGTCGTTAATTTACCTCAAATGCATGTTTTTCAAATGTGGGAGGAAACAAGAGTATACCTGGAGAAAAGCCATGCTCGCGAAGGTATGACTTGCAAATGCAGAAATGTTCTCAACTACTGATTTGATACAGGGATATTTTTAAAAGAGGAGAAAGGCTGTTTGTTTGTTTAGTTTGTTTGGATGTAAACAAAACATATCTATATTTACCGTTCACCTTTATTTTCCTTCCGGGTTCTCCTTTATTTTAATGCTTCACAGAACTACTTCTGCATAATTTGCTAAGTGGGGGTTTAAATTGAAAAGCCACAAGCAAAGTGGTGTTGCTGATGAGTCTTAACTACTTTTGTAATCGTCTCTGTTACTTTGGTCTTTTATTTTTTTGTTTTGTTTTGTTTTTCTCTCAGGGCAGCAAATTCCATGCTATGAACTACATTGTCTGTTATATTCAGTGGCTGCTGGGACCTGGTGACAAATGAATTGAAAACATTCACAAATCTAAAATGAAACATATGTCAGACACTCAAACAAGGTCTGGTCACTGTCGACATCGCTCACTGAGCTGCTGACTCTTGGCTATGAAAATGATTTAACAGAAAAATGGGATGAGGACAGTCTGACCTCTTCAATGTGTTTATTAGCAATGTCAAATGAATACTGTGGTGCTGCTGGATGCGCCCGACAGAGAGATATTACTATATTTAACACTGTCAGTGTCATCAAGTTTTGAACTCATGGAATCCGTTTGCTGTAGAAACACCATTCATATTTTTGATTTGCTATCATTGAACGTTTAAGTTGAGATTCATATTGGAGAGCCTATTTTATTGGGTTGTGTGAACCTTCAACTAGTTGGAGTAACAGGAATGCAGGGAAATATTGTGAATTTGCAAAACTTTCCACACACGTGCTAAGTCAGTACTTGGTGTAATAAATGCTGAAAGATTGTCACAGAAACTCTTGGGAGAACTGTTAGAAATATGACTATAAGTGTGTATCCATGTTGCAAAACATTGACATATTAACTTTTCGTCAGATGGAATTACATATTGTGCCTGTAGCTGTCTTGTAAAACGATGTTTAGCAGTGATTTTGTTGCCAGATGTGAGCTAAAGGCAGCTCATAAGAAAGAGCTGAAACCTGCCAGATGAGGAACCCCAACCTGACAGAAGACCAGGTGGATATACTGAGTGCTCATTTCTTATTTCACTTATTCATATACTTTAGTAGCATTTTATAAATTATTATAAATTAAGTTTGGACATTCTCAAAAACTGTGAGACTTTTCTTTGGAAAAGTCATCCAGAGTTCAGGAATTTTTTGAAGTTATGTTGATGACTCAACAATTTCAAATCGGAATATTGGGATAGATTTTCTAACTCCTTCGCATATTTTGCTCACAATTTCTTACAAGTCCATGAGGTAGTGGCTTTAACTAGCTGGAGTATACATAGCAGCAGGGAAGTAAAGCTACAAATCAAATAATTCCCTAGGTTAGACATTTTATTGGTGTAACCTTCACAAAGGCCACAGAACCTTTGTAGATCACAGTGGGAGGTAAAATGCTGCTCTTAAGGGTAAACAGGGCAACTAGTGGGCATTTTTTGTTCCGAGCTTGTCGGTGTTCAGAAACGCATCACGTGGTTTAATTTTTCAGTCTCACGATACATTTTACAAGAGTCAACTTCCAGTCTTATTCCATCTGCATGTTTAGGGTTGTAAAGTTCATTTAATCAGGTAGCCTGATTAAGAATGAGATCTCATTCCCATGGGACACAAAACCCTCATAATCATGCAAACATTCATTATGCGACGGGTACACAATCAGCATACTGACACATCTGCAGTCTTCTCACACCTGCTATCAGCATGCATCGTGGATAATCTTATACCAACTGGATTCCTTTAAGTCCATCACTTCACACATGAGTCTCCACGTGCATGCTGAGTGACCACTCATGGTCAGTACTCACTTGCTCACTCTCTATGCAAATGAACACGTATATTTGTTCGGTAGGATACATTTGTTGTTGTATTGTCAGTGCCGCTCATACTTAAATCACCCTCAGTGTTTCCTGGATGCTTTAACACCTGTATTTAAAAACTGTCCAACAGTGATTGGATCACCCCTGGCACATTTTAATACTAACTATTAGGGTAGATAGGGCCTCAGATGAAGGCAAGAAATGAATGGTATAGGAGCCATAAAAACAATAAAACACAAACAATTACGAGACTCATAATAAGCATAGGATAATGAACGCTTGTTTCTGTGAGGTATGAAACAGTCCTGCTCCAAGGCAGTTTGCAGTCCTTATAGCTTGAAAGGAGCCTGTTTTAATATAAAGATATATACAGTACACAGTACAGGAACTCAATTGGACAACAACACAAACTAATGGCAAACACAGTGCAGTTAGGCAAAGAGACACACAATGAGATAAACATGCATGCACAGAAAATATTGTAAACTATACATGCAGTGCAGACAAGATAGACAATAGCAACAAAAAGGAAGGGCATTTTGAAAATAGCCTCGGTTGGTTTTTGCGTGCACCGAACCCTCAATAATCAGAACCTCAACGATAGAAGCCATGCTATATGTCTCCCTAAGACAGGCTCTTTTACATTCATTGAGTATTGTTGTCTCAACTCATTATACATAATTTGCCATATTCACCCATTTAAACCCACATAAAGAATCACGCAGCAGTGATCATGGCAGTGTGCTTGCACACCATTAGGAGCTCGGTGGAGTTCAGCGTCTCGCTCAAAGACACTTGGATTGAACAACTGATCATTGGATTGGGGGACAACTTGCTCCACTACTTGATCCACGGATGGATTAAATGCACTTTAAAATAGATAGGACTATCATACTCAAAGGTTACACATTAACAATATACTTAAATGGTTACACATTTAGAATATCAAATCAAATGTAAATTGTCAGAGGTGATGCAGTTATAAATTGTAGTGTCAGTTACAGTATCACCCTGGAATGAACTGGAGCTGGTTGCTCTTTGCAACAGTGGTTTGGGCTTGTCTTG
Source organism: Lipophrys pholis (assembly GCF_963383615.2). Taxonomy (NCBI): domain Eukaryota; kingdom Metazoa; phylum Chordata; class Actinopteri; order Blenniiformes; family Blenniidae; genus Lipophrys; species Lipophrys pholis. The sequence goes on along the minus strand of NC_137636.1, from coordinate 17,931,186 downwards.
TCACATCTGGCCAAACCATGGTTCCCATTTACTGGCAAAGATATCTTTTATGTGTGGTTTGCATGTTCTCCAGATACTCTGGTTTCTTCCTATTAATCAGAAGCATCCCTTGCATGTGTAGCATGTGTGGGTGGTTTGATCTCTGCACAACATTGCGATGCACTGGTCAATGGTTGTGCACTGCCTTCACCATGTCTTGGTAAGCTCTAGTTGCTTGTGTCACTAGTTATGATGACGATGGTTTACCTGACTGATGAATGGAACTTCTCTTTTGGAGCTGGCTTTGCGTATTTCAGCCACACATTGCTCGTCCATATCGCCCGCATACTGAATCCATCAGAATGGGCTTGAAAGTTCAAACCTTTTAGCAGTAGAAAACATTTGGTGCTTGAAAATGCACCAAATGTCCTCACCCTTGCAAAGAAGGGTGAGGACTGTTCATATGCTTAAATACTATTTCAGACAAGATTGGTTTGTTTTAGTTTCCGTCACACAATTCCAACAACGGCTCTTTTCTGAACTCTACAGATGTGGTTAACCATAGAATGGTTGCTACAATGGAAAACAAGTATATCTTAACAAATGTGTCCCGGCAATCAAGTATCATTAGGAAGATGTTTCATTGACATTTAAAAAAAAAAAGGAAAGTCTTATGAGCTTTGCAAAGTCTTTCATTCTGTTTATGTTTATACATGACACATAATGCAAACTTCAATGTTATTGGCATTGTATCAGTGCATTTCACTGAAGTGCAAAAGACAAAAAGCGCACCATGAAAAACCTGTGTACCTTTTTTATTCCACAAAAATAAAGTCTTCAATTGACGCTTTGCCAATGAAATTATTAAACGTCACACAGGGGAAAATAATCAAGGAGCCTTTTCTGTGAAGCTGAGAGTCACTTGTTTGTGTTTATTGTTGACACAGGGACTTGAATCAGGGAGGATCATTGATGTTTGCTACAACACAGTCAACAGCAGTGGAGTTCAAGATATTGTTTATATAAAGTTTGGATCAATGCTTTTGTCACAGTGGAAACATTATGGTAGCACTTAATTAGCCAAGTTGGAAGATACTTTTTATGAGTTCCACAAGTGAGACAGTGTCTTGCCAGCAAGAATGTTGCTGTTATTTCAGATTGTAATGTGGCCAGCATGTGAAAATACCAATGTCATCAAATTTAAAATGTAACACATTGTTTTCTGTTGATGCTGCTGCTTATTATGTTGTTAATTGGAGGCTTGATTTTTGTAACCCTCTTCTAACGAGATTTATTCAATTATTTCAAATTCCATGCAAAGCATGTGCAATAACTTCAACCTTCAGTATCAGGCAATTCTTTTAAACATCACTGCCTATTTGTGATGGTACTGAGAAGCTCAGACTGCAAATGTGTGACATGCTTGTTAATCTTGTCTCTGATTGGACAGTCGTAGTTATGAAGTCACGGGGGTCACGGTGTTGACAGGTATATGCGTAAAAGGCTTGTTTACGCTACTTCCTGGTTGTTTTTGAATTTTGTAGATATAAATGGGCTGGAAGCTATGGATAAGTAGGCATGCAAAATCATGTCAGCAGTAACAATTATAAAAGCAATATCCAACAAACATTTAACAACAAAACTGAACTAAACTTTAAAACAAAGTGAATTTATGACTTCATGCAAAGCAACCCATTCATTGTGAAATATTTAGCCTAAAGGGTTTCAATCCTGGCGACACGGTGGAGCGGTGGTCAGTGATCTCGCCTCACAGGGTTCAAAATACTATCCGGGCATTTCTGTTTGGAGTTTGCATGCTCCCCTTGTGTATGCATGGATTTCCTCCGTGCAATTTGGCTTCCTTCAACAGTCCAACAACATTCATGTGAGGTTAATCGGTGACCCTACATTGCCCCGAAGTGTGTACGTGAGTGTGCATGGTTCACTGTCTCTGTGTGTTTGCCCTGTGATGAACTGGTGACCTGTCCAGGTGCATCCTGCCCTCAATCATTGTAAGCTGGAATTGGCTCCACCGCCCTGCGACCCTGCACAGGATAAAGCGGCATAGACGATGGATGGATGGATGGATGGATGGATGGATGGATGGATGTTTTTTTTTAATCGCTGACGCACTCATAATAGTGACAGAGGGTGTAAAAAAACCAAAAAGATGGAGGAGCTTGCATATAAAAACAGAAGCAAACACAGTTTAGTGAGCATTGTATTAATAGATGCCATGCTGTTCATTAAAAATGTATTGAAATTAAACATTGTCGTATAAGATTCACACAAACTCTCCACAGTTCAGCAGATTTCTTCAAGGTACTGTGCAAAAATGAAACGGTAAAAAAAAAAAAATCATCATCATAATAAAAACGTCTGTCGATATTTAATAAATTCCAGCAATTCGTTCACTCCACACTCCATTCTGCTTTTGTTATTTTTATCATAGTTTTTTTTTTTTATATAGCTGGTGGAAAGTTTATTGCAAAAATAACAATTGCTTATTGTTATTGTTGGAAAATCAAAAAGGGCCTTTGTGGGCTCGCACACACTTGCATCTTTGTATGTCTGTTTTTGTTTTTTTTCTTCTCGTCATTATTACTATTAGTCTTGAAATAAGAATAATTTGTGTGGTTTTTTTTTGTCTTCAGTGTATTGTTCCTTCTCATTCTCGGTCATAATTTTGTCTAAAGTATAATTTGTATCAGAAGATAAAGGACAGGCTGTTCTTGTGTGGGATAACAGGCGCAGTTGATTTTAATATATTCAGTTTGGTTGTTTTTCAGTCACACGTGGGTGCATGAGTATTGTTTGGATGAGCGTGAAACCTGGTGGTTTTCTGAGATCCTTGTAATTATTCTCCTGCTGTTTTTTCCCCCCTCTTACGTGACATGTTTCACATGAAAACATCAAAAGTTTCTCTATTACACTCTCCTCTCACATTCCCTCAACGTACCCTCTCTCAACGCTCCTTCTCTTGCTCCCTTAAAGGTTTCTCCCACTCCTCTTTTATTTCGCATTTTGCATTCTCCTCCTCTCATTCCCGCACTCAGCTTCTTGCTTTCATTTAAAAAAAAAGTATTTTTATACACAGTTTCCTCGGTGTGTATTATAACAGCATCACTCTACTGTCATTTTTTGCTTCATGTTCCTGCAGTTCTTCTATTCATCCTTTCTGTTCCTCAATCTCCCTCTTCCTGAAGCTGTCCTTCACCCTCTGCTGAAAGATGGATGAATGAGACACAGTGGTTAATGAATCAGTGAACGATCGTGTGTGTGTGTGTGTGTGTGTGTGTGTGTGTGTGTTATAGAGCAGTGAATGATTGTGTCTGTCATTTAGTCTCACTATGGCTTGCCACGCTGTCAAACTTATTTTATTTAACAACCTTGCGTGTGTGCACATGTGCACCTGCTTGTATCCATGTCCAATACATGCTATGAGTTTTCCAAGCGTAGAAATGGTTTTCTCTGGGGCGAACACTGTTTAAATGGAAACACTGTAAACTGTAAGAAAGCTGTGAAGTACTGTAGAACCAAGGTGCATTCAGCGTTGGATAGATGCACGGTTCAGGCTCAGGCCATCAATCTTCTGGGATGAACTTGGCTACAGCAGAGTACACACATCTATGAACATGCAAACACACACACATTCTCATTCTGGGCTGTTTTTATGGACGAACAGTTGGATAAATACACCAGTATGCAGATTACTTATTTTAAAGTATTAACACATGCACACGGATTGACCTTTAGTTTCACTTTGACACACACACACACACACCCACACACACACACACACGCACACAAAAACCTTTGTTTTATGATGTGAAATGCACACACTCTCTAATACCAGTGTAGAGATGATTAATAGTCACTGGCCTGTTGGATAATGAACTGTAATATATATTATCATGTAAGTGTGATTTATGTGTGGGTGTGTGTGTGTGTGTGTGTGTGTTCCGTTGTTCCACATGTAGTTTTCTTCTAATGTAAGAATGGCCTTGAGTTGGGAGGATCAGTTAACTTTTGTAATCCAGGGGTTTCATGATTGCTCAACTTGAATTTGCATTGCTAATTTTCTTGTCCTCAAATCTCTTTGTACTCTTTTACTTTATACCGGATATATCACCAACAAGGCATTAAAGCCATGTACGTGCTACTGAAAGATACAGTTCAAATTAAATCTGACCTTCGTTTGCCATCTCTTTTCTTAGAAATCAGTGTTTACAGAGAGGTAAATACTGCAGCAGGAACAGTGTCTTTGTACCTGATAACCGCATCTGCATTCTGTTTTTTCACCCTAAAAAATGTCTTTCATTCTGACTGAAGTTTTTTTCTTTTGTGTGTTCATCCACAATTGTAATCTGTTGCACCACTCTGGTTTGCTTAAGACATCTCAAACCTAAATTTGGTCTTCCATATGCAATTACAGAGACATATGTTTTTCTTCAAAATGCTTTCTGAATAAGTAACGTCAGTATTTACCGTGCAACGCAGTTACAAAATTATTTGCATTCAGTTGCGTGGCTTTGCAGGTTTGGTCTTTTGGACAGTTTAAGGAACTTTTGTGGTCTCAAATTGGTGACAAACACTTTCCTACTCTTTCACATTTAACATTTCCTATTACTGCTCATGCATTGTAAGTTATTTGCATGCATGTTTTTGTGTTGTTTGGCTTTCAGTATTTTCTGTAACCTCTCTCCTCACCATGCACCCTTTTTTGGAATGGGTATGACAAATTTAGGGAATAAAGTTTTTGTTTATCATACTGTATAACTAGTGTTTGTGTAGACTCAAAGCTCAGCCTATTTTTTTTTTAATTCCAACTATCCTGTCCTACTATTGTTTTTGAGTTCAGACACACTAGACTGTGTAGCAGTTGGCATGCTTGCATCACATCATACTTGGATAGAGTCGGTCTTTTTATGAATAGTTTGCAAGTTCTTTATTGAGGTTTTTCTCTGTGTACTCTACGGTCCTCTAATGAAGCTGCATTTGCGGTAAATTAGTGACCTTCTTTTGTGTGCTTACGTGTGTGTTCACCCAGCCTTTATCAGCTCAGGCCCCCCACGCCACTAAGTTGGAGATCTAAGGACACAGTATCTTCTATATGACTGCAACCTATACGCCATGCTGTCCTTGTTTTTTTGTGAGAGGCAAAAAGAAACCTGTGAAAGAATCTATTCAGGGGTTTACTGTTCCCCCTTCCAATCAAGTGTAAATGTTTACTTCATGGTCGGCTGAAGATAAACAAAAAAAAAAAAAGATGCCTTTGAGTACGATTTTGCCAGCTGCATTGGGGATCTTCATTTGGGGGTACTTGCATTTTGAGCCAGTTACCTGCATATTTATCCGTGCATGCAAAAGACCTCATCAACGTCAAATGAACCAGAATTACCATTAGAGGTCTGCGTGTCCCACTACAAGGCCTGTGGAAAATGCATTATTAAAGCTGATACATGTAACATTTCAGGCGAGCTAACCATGTCGGCAGCCTGCTTGGTGTAGTTTTACTTTAGCTGTAGTCCAATAAACCTGAACTGTGTTGAATGCTTCCAATGTTTTTTTCTCTTTTTATGTACGTCACCTCACTAATGGGTTATTGGGAACACCTCCAAAACCTGGCTGACCTACAAGTCAATACTGCGCCTGTCCGCCCACTGAGTAGACACACAGGAGGGAGAGCACTGGAGCTCCTGCAGCTGATCTGCTAATCTGCTTCTCATGCTCCACAAAACCATAAAGACAAAAGTACATCAAGTGTGGTCACATGAGTTGTTGGTTTGAAAGATGCACATGTGTCTGGGGAGGAGATGGCATGCACAGTGGCGTGTTTCTTGCCCACTTTTTCTTTTTCAAATTGTTTTCTTTTACTTGGAATGAAGAAGTGACTATTTTCGAACTACATGGGAGCTGGTTTGTTTCATTGCCATATTTCTGTTGTCTTTATATTGCAATGCACAGCAACCAATGAGTCAATTTGAAAATCTAGGACACCAGCGTGTTCTTTATTGGCCGTGGAAGTGTGTGTTATACTATAGGTAGTCATGAGCATCTAAAATAAACACTCTAAAGACTAGGAGACTGTCATAAACACACTTTTCCACACACAAAACCATTTACAAAGAACTGCACACTCCTCACCACAGTCTCCAATTTCTTTTGCAAATATGTTAAAGCACTTAAACTTGAAGACGTGGGTGCGTATATGTGTGCGTGCCTGCGTGGTTGCATGTGTGTGCGAGTGTTTGTGTTCAGCTATCGCTGAAAAAGCCCTAAAGGGGTTGTTTATTTCCCAAAACACAACATGTATTGATCTCGGGTACATGAAACGCCCACAAACCCACACTGATTCAAATACACAAACACACTTTCTCCCTCTCTCTCTCTATCTGACACACACACACACACACACACACACACACACACACACACACACACACACACACACACACACACACACACACACACACACACACACACACACAAATGGCGCTGTACGCAGGTCTACAGGAAGTTTCTTTTACATTATTTCTCTCCCACACACAACAATTGGAGCACACAAATTGAGCTGAGATGAGAGTGTTAAAGTTGAAATATGGGGAGGTTTAACAGGGCTTACATTGTTTTTATGGTTAACACCCACAGAGGAACACACACACACAAACACACAGACAGGTGGGCAGACGGGACAGGAAAGCTGGGGACAAGCTGCTAGGTCATGCACGCACGCACGCACGCACGCACGCACGCACGCACGCACGCACGCACGCACGCACGCACGCACGCACGCACGCAGTTAAGCAGCTGGTCTGTCAGCGACATCAAAGTAACTTCCTAGCATTTGTGGAGCAGAACAGAGCTGAACCAAAAGCCCTAAATTAGTTATTTAATTTTAGCAACATTAGGGTTTTGTTTGGTAAGATGGCTTTGTCCATCATCACACAAATAAAATGCGTTACTTGAACGTTTGCAAGTCCTGTCAAAGTTGCTTCCTCTGGTATTTGGAGAACAGTTGCCACTTTATTTGGACAAAAGGTGCAGTCCTGGGATTTTAGTGTTTTAAGTTAGAAAATAAGTCTGATGCTCAGGAGTACATCCTCACCTACTCATCGGTATGGGCTTTTTAAAATCAATCTAGACATTGTGCTCACCAACTTTGATCTGCCAAGACATAAATATCTGTTTTCTCAGTTGTTGCAGCTCATTAGAGTTGAACCATCTCCCTGCTGTTGCATCACAGTCCTGCACATTTGTCAGCTTGATATTAGCTTTATATAATTTGGATATGCAAAAAGCCTTCTGCCCATACTCCCTTTTACATTTCATCCATATTTCTGTCCATCTCCTGGAAGGTTACAGATAGAGACAAAACATGGCATGGCCACCGGTAACAATAGGGGCAGTGTTGAGATTGGAAGCAATTAACAAATGAAATATCTGAAAAATCAGATTGTGACTGTTTCCCTCACTTCCTCCTGCTCTCACCATTGTAGTAATCGATGACTCTCTACTTCTCTATTTAATAAAAAAACGAACATCTACTCCTCTTCTTGGTATTTGGCCAGTATGTTGATTTACAGCAATGGCATCTGGTGGATTGATTCCAAATACTCATTTTAACTGGTAGCACACCTGGAAGTATAAATTCAGTGATGTTTACATTGTTTGATTATTGTTATATAAGTTGAACATAAAAAGAAGCAGCATCCGTTCATATGTAAAGCATAAATACAGCTTAAGTTTTTATGTATATACCATAAGGTAATTGCAGTTTCAGTTTGGTTGTTGCAACACTCACTTTCAGTTTCTCTGTCTTTAGTGGACACACACCATCAAAGAGTGAACAGAGCAAAAGAAATCCTTGTTTTCTATAATTGATCAGTTTGTTTGGATTATTGGTTTCCCATTTGTTCCCAGGAGTCCACAGCAATGTCAGTGATGGTTTACTTGCTGTGACTTTTCAGTTAAACAAAATGGTTGACAGTCATCCTGGGAAACATTTATATTTATAAATATAACATAGCCTCATATTTGACCATGACACACCCTAAATATCTAGAAAGTAAAGAGGGGGATTTCTAGTGTAAGTCGAATTGTCTATATTGTACGATCACATAGCCCAACTGTGTATGGGATGTATCTGCAACAAATCTGATTCTGTGGAATCATTCTACCTTTTAAGCTTCTATTTTGTCATTTCAATAATTCATCATCTTGATCTGCTTAACTCTGATAATGTGGTGCCCTGCTACATATATTTAGCAGTCCCTAATTAAATTACTCATTATAATCTGCTAGATATAAATAGATGGTAAGAACAAAAATCTAACTGGAAAAACAGCATTTTGTGAGCCGTGCACAATTAAATTCTTTTGTGTTTGTTTCGCTGCCTTTAAAGTGCTGTTTCATGTTTGGCTTGTTGAAAGAGTCAAACTGCAGTCCCAGTGTCCTCCATGTATTTGTTCCTGCTGGATGGTTAATGAGCCACATTTAGTCCCAGATACAAAGTGTGGCTCATTAACTTTCAGGGAACAAAATCCTGCAGAACATCTGCCCTTGACAAGCTGGGCTTGACACCCCTAACACAATTATTGGGCTCCAGACCAGTATTTACATCATATTTCCTCATCTAAGCTCGAATTTTAATCAGTGGCTCAGTCATCAGTCATTATGTGGTCATTCGATATTTACAGAGTCAGCTTTTATGTTGATAGTCAAACAATTCTCATTTATGCATAACTGAAATTCTTTCTATATATTTTTAAGTAACGGATACAAGACTATGTTATTCATAACGTCATTAACTGAGGAATTGTAGATACACAAAAAAACTGTGCTATAGTCATGGTGAATGCATATTCTCAAATATTTATTTACTTGAATTTAGAAAATCTTAACCGCCTCAACAAAATAAAAACTTTCTGCAACTCTTTTAATTCACCCCTTCAAGTATATGAGGTTCCATTTTCTTTCTGTTTGCTGGCAAATCTACCCAAAGCTCTTTGTTGTACAGCTCTTGTGGAATTCTTTTGTTTATTGCTCTTCATAAAGTGAACCGTCAGTCCCAGATTCTTTCTGATCCACTCTCCTTTGTGTGTGTGTGTGTGCGTGTGTGTGCGTGTGTCAGAGGTATAATGAAACCTGCCTTGTCTTTTCAGTGTTTCAGTCTGACTTCTCGATGTTTGCTAACCTTGATGGCACTGTCACCACTTTCCAAAGAGGTTCACAGGGCCTACCGCTGCGTTCACATTTACGTTGAAACTCATGCAGGCAGTGTTGAGTTAGTATCAGCGGTAGCTTTCAGCCGAGCACAACACAAAACAGTGGGGCTCCTGCTGTGACAGTGTTGCTTGAGTGACAGAATGACTGCTGCAAAATAGTGATAAATCAGGCAGTTATACACAAGGGATCGCATTGGAGCAGAAAATCCAGGGACAGCATGTGAATGAATGAAGAGGAAAACACTGGGCTCGGGTCCTAAAGAAAAGTTCTTTGGTGTGAGAGTCACCCGACTGCACAGGACCTCATATCAGCAGCATTTTGGAGTTGTGAGGACGAGTCAGCAAAATCTGACTGTCCACATCTATTGTTAGTTTGGGCATTAGTGATTTATCAGGCATCAAACTGTCTCAGTTATGTCACTCAGTTCATCTCTTATTGGCCTGCAAGAGCATATTTCTTGCTGACAGGCCAAAAAAGCCTGTGATTAGGCATCATATTTCGTTAACTTGATTAGACTGACGTGATTAGGAGATGACACGAGAGCTTGCTGTAAGGCTGAAAATCATGTTGAATATTGTTGGCTCATTCAACATAAAAAAAAAAAAAAAATTAATTTTTAATTTGATTTTAAGCCAGACAAATCAGTCATCTTGTAGTGTAGTGAGCAAACTTTTTTAATAACTCACTTCTATGTGAACAAAATAGCCAAGTTGAGTGCTAATAAGTAGTCATTTGAAACATCTCATTTGATACGAGAGCAAATCTGTCATTTATTTTTAATGGAATTGAATGAGGCTCATTTCCCTCTTCTACTTGAATTAAAACAAATGTATTAGCGGCACCCATTAGTAGCTTCCCAATTGCAAACTGTCAAAAACAAATATTTTACAGCACCTAATAGACTTAGACACAGTCAAATAAAAGAATCAACGTGGTTTAACTTGTGATTAGAATCACCAATCATCACTCTTATTTTGGTGAATTCATGACGGAAATCAACTCTATAAATTGTCTCAATTCAGAATATACAAATTAACCGAACAAACTTTTATTTGATAAATTGCAGTGATAATAAAAAAAAACAAGTAGAGAAGGAACTGGAAATAATGGAACATTTCCAAACTAATATCAAAATTTGACTTCCAAACTTTCACAGTGCACTTGTATATGAGAGGAAGGCTTTAGTTTGAAAATAAAGTCTCTTTGCACTATTGGTCAGACAATAGAAACAACAGATTTTTTTTTCCTTTGGTCTGAAATCTCCTGAACATTCAGTTCTTAGTGTAAAATGCTGCATCCTGAGTGTGAGCTATTACTCTTGACAATGTCTATTTTCACAATCTTTGTTGAATGAATTACAAGGTTTCCCTTTTTGCATCTTTTGGTCTGCATCACATTACTTTGTTGAGGAGAATAACTGAACACTGAAGGAAAAACTCAGCTATTCATAATTTCTACATTCAAACGGCCTACTGCTTTTTCCCCCATGAGCTAGGATGCAATATCTCACAATTAAATTATGGCTCTATAAAGTGTTGCATGCCCTTGTGTATGTGCATGTTTGTATTTGTCACATTGATGATATATGGGAATAGTTGTGACATCAGGCTTAGCCACAATTCTGTGATGCCTGGGGGACCGTGAACTGTCACCTACCAAGGAAATTGACTCTTGCACACATGCAAAGGCACACACACCCATGCAGGCACAAGCATTAGTCTGTGTGTACAGAGACCAAGGCAAATATGCATCCTCCTTCATGCACATTCAGGTAGACATGGATACAAAGGTGAATACACACACGCACACACGCACACACGCACACACTCACACACTCACACAAAGGAAGACAGATTGATTCATGCATACATGTAACATGAAGAAAGACACACAAGCCACAAGCCTATCCATCCATTTTGTATGGTGGGTTGACAGATGTAAATGTGCCCAGAGGACAGCCAGACTAAATGAAGATGCATTAGGTGTGTGTGTGTGTGTGTGTGTGTGTGTGTGTGTGTGTGTGTGTGTGTGTGTGTGTGTGTGTGTGTGTGTGTGTGTGTGTGTGTGTGTGTGTGTGTGCGTGTGCAAATGAGAAAGATGTACAACAAGCAACAGGAACAGCTGTGATTAATGTCATTTGAAACATATAAGCAATCAACAAACTGAGTCTCAATAGTTTGTTCAAATCTTATTCTAACCATCTGAAGTGTTTAGTATTTGCAGCATGCCGGATATTAGTTTAGCTTTTCTGCTGTGCTAAATTCTTGGAGGTTTTGTTTTCCACATCTGTCATGTCTTTGATTCAGTCCCATTACAAGCTTTATCACTCACTTAATTGTTCATGCACTGTCTGACATGATGAGGCATCCAGACTGTTTACTACTACTTTTTCGCTCTACTCATATAAAACGTAAACACTAATGACGTAAACAGCCTCTCAGTTTTTCTGTGCACGAAGATACAACCTTAAGAAAATATCCACAGTACAACTGCAACAGCACAAACAGTGCTCATGGCACCTGTCATGTAGTCTGTGCACATATCAAAGGGAGGATATACATACCGAATGCATGTGTCTGTGCTCATGAATGTTAGTGAGGCAGGTAATGTTGATTCTGATCACATACTGTACATAGATAAATTGTCAGGACAGAGTGGTCTGACTATGATTAGGGTCTGCAGCCTGTGACTGTGGAGCCGAAAGCAGTTCTTCCACCTCTCTGTAGTAATTTCCTAAAGTTTTTGATAAAAATAGATAAAAATAAATAGAAATAGTCAATAATGTTAATAAGCAACCTTATTCTAATGTACTGTTGGAAGTCATCCCCAAAGCATACACTTTCTGCTGAGAAGGACCAAAGAATAGGAATTCATGGTGAAACAGATATCCTCTTTATAAGCTGTGTTTTTCTGTATTTAAGTTAAATATATTGTGTGGCTCCAAACAAATTCTAGCTGGAGAGAAAAAAATGTCTCCTCAAGCCATGAGGGTAGCAGACCCTTGTACAGTGACAACTCAACATAGGCCGGTCACTCCTCGTCTGCTCTAGCAAAGTGTGAGGGTTTTTTTTAGGAGTAAAAGGGTTTGTAGAGCCTAAAGCAGAGTTTAAATGAAAAAAAGCATGGTGAAACAGACTGTTTTATGATGCTACTGCTTTTTTTGCATTTCAGAAATTCATTTCTCTGAGAGTAGTACAATTAATCTGCTGCTTGACTGATTGCTTACATTATGCCTACATAGCTCAGGTCATAGCTTGACTTAGGTCATCAAACATAAATCTATTTTTAGACAGAAGATTTTACAATAGTTTACAACATATTCAGTATTGTGTTTTATTTTGAAACTATGGATATGAAGTTGCATGTCACAATGTCAGCGTGTTAAAAACAGCACCAACATTCAGTTTGAAAGTCAAAGCATGTTATGTGGTTTGAAGGAACAGTTGACCCTTTCCAGTTAAAGATGATCATCTCTGCAGTGTCTTCAACATTATGGAAGCAGGCTTTAAAGCTTCAAAATGAATCATGAAAAATTTAACAATGCTTACATTAGATAAGAACTCTCCAAAATTTTAAATAATAATATGCCATGACGTGATACAAATGTCTGTTAAAAGAGAAATTACCAGTGGATGTTATTGTGTTCTGTGTTGTACAGAGGTTGACTGATGTTTTGTCCTGTTTGTCCCCTGCAGCACTCTGTAGCCTAAGGCTAGGTCACTGTTTCCATAGCAACCAGCGGCCAGGAGTGCATTACCAAAACTGTCATGAGAGTGTAATTGTTTTACTCGTCGACAAAAGGACCATCGTTTCTAAAACTGTTTAGGGAAAACTGTCATCATGAGGTTGGGTACTTTTGGCCTAAGTCTGACAATGTTTTTGAAGATCATGTGTTTTGTTAACTTTATTGAAAAACAGTTATCATCACAGCTATTCTTTTTTTTAATCCACAATGCATTGCTGTGATTGGTCTGCCCAGAAGTTAAAGGAACTTTCGCAGGTGCACTGAGAAAAGAATGAACAAATGAATGGAGTCCCATCCCTAGTTTCTGTTGTTTTTATTTGTCATACTGTAGTCTACGTTTGTTTCGGCCTGCTTACACTCATCAACAATAGACTAGATAGACTAAAGCTCCATGTTAAAAGAGTTGCAGCCACACAGCACTGTATATTCATTTCATCATCGCATCCAAGCAATTCCCTCACTGCCTCCCACCCCTTATTGAATATTGCTTTGCTTGTATTTTTGTTGTCTTTATGGCAGTGTGAGTCATTTCTTCTTCAGTTCCCTCACTATTTCTGTACTTTTCTTTTTTTATTCCAACTTATGTACTTCCACATTTTTCCCAAATTCAAACTTCTCTTCTGTCCACACTGCTGTTGCTGAGTTCAGGGAGTGTGGATGAAGTTAAACAGTGTGAAGATGTGTGTCTAGTTTTAATGGGGCTTGTAGTTCCTCACTGTGGGATTGTGACAAGATTGTACAAGCATCCATTGAATAGATTCACCTCTTGTGTGAACATCACAACACTGAGGTGTAGTTTACCTTTGTTTTAGTCTGCCTGTGACTGTGGCTCACTCTCTTCGTGGGTGATTGTTAAATTCACGATGATCATTTTCCATTTTCCTTTGCATTGCTGGCTCAGATATGCTAAGTAATATCAATTTGATCAAAATAACAATATGTATGCCTCTTTGTGATACATATTAAATCAACTTGCATTCATTTGGTAATGCAGTATATACAGAATGAGTACAAGTCTGGTTCAAACTTACAAATCGGGCTGGAATGATATTGAAGGACCATAAGTTTTACTTGGGTTATTTTTGTTATTTTTTTCAAAACAGACTGCTTAGAATAACATGGTCTGTTAACCACAGTTTGCTTATGTTTGCCAGAATTGATCTGCCTTATCTGCAGTTTTACAAGGACTGTTAATAATTTAATGTCAATCAGTGTTTGCACCATAATTTTCACCACACTAAAGCGATGATTAAAAACAAATGCATGCTATTGAACTTTTACCATTTTGTGCCACCCATATGCTAACTAAAGCATTCTGGACCTCCTTTTTTTCCTCAAGAGGCTGATATGCAATTAGTCCAGTAAATGGATGGGGGATTCTTACTCTAATATGCTGTTACTTTGCTTCGAGAAAAAAAAAAAACAACTTAAAACAGCAAATTCCATCTATTTTCTGGGGTTTGCAGTGGCAGTAAGGCAAGCAAAGAGAGCTCCAAACAGCACATTCTAAGGCTAAAAGCACAGAGAAAACATTCAGGTTAGTACTCATAAACAGTATTAGAAATTACAATTGTTTTGTTTTGTTAGACTTTTAGATTATTGGCAATACAAATGACAAAAAATTACTATTCCAAATCTATTCTATAGAAAAATAGCCCCACAATCGTCTGTGATTTGTGGCCCAACAATAACCATAAACCTTACCGTCATATATTTTACAGTATCAAATTGTGCTGCAAAACATTTACTGCTCCATCAGGGATACAGATAAATGGTGGTGGTGGAGGTGGTGGTGCTCTCTCTCCGGAGCATCACAGCAGGATCACTGCAGTTATTGATGTAGTTTCACTTCTCTTGAGCAAAGGTGCAGATCAGAGACCACAATAATCAAGACTAAGCAGTCAATGTTGTGCCAGGCCTGCAGCAGAATGCTTACCAAAACCACTCGCTTTTTACTGATGGGCAAAGTGTCCTGGCTCGCAACTAGAGAAAAGAAAAAGACACCTTGCCATACGCAAGAATAGGATTGAGGTGGTGGAATCTCTGCAGTGCAAAAGCTGAAAGAGCCTCAAGCATGAATCCCTCAAGCTTCAATTTAACAAGTTCTGTCTTCAAGTAATGGTTCTCTTTGCAACAATATTGTTACTGCCGGCAGATAAACCTCTGTGCTTCAGGTCTGAATAGGTTGAGGATCATTATTTGATAACTAACTGCCCCTAGTATCCCAGTAGAATGGCACACAGCCTCTATGGCTGTGGGTTGATGAGTCCACACTGTCGCAATATAATATAACACAATAATGGCATACTCTGACAGGCAGGAGTGAACAGTTACTATTGAAGTAGCTTTTCAGCAATAGAAACTTAATGCCAGCTTACTTTTCACTACATTAACCTTCCTGGAGCCTCAGCGCTTCCAATTTCACAACTCGTGTAAGCATCATTAAAGCCATGATAAACAATAACTGAATCAACAGCTATGTGTCTACTAAAAAGATATATTCAGTGAAAAATCCAAAGATAAATATCACTAAGGCCTGAGGGGACAAAAAAAAAAAAACGAACTACCTGCATAGCACAACGCAGTGAGTAACCGGCGGGTGAATATAAGGCACTGGGCAACTAAGAGGAAGTATTTATTAGAGTTGAACAAACACACCCGGTCCCCTGATAAACAATTTTAGAATATTAATGATGCTCAATGTCTTCTGGTTATGTAAATTTGTAATGGCTAACAGCTTAATCTGATGATTATCCGCTTCTTGTGTATATGAAAGAGAAGTTGTCTTGTGATACATTTGAACCTCCACTGAAGCAATTCAACTCATGGTTTCATGTTAGCTGAACCTTAACGTACATTAGCAATATATCCGAGCACCAGCCGCTGCTGTTACGGTGCGCCTGGGTTTCTGATCCATGTTTGCTTGTAAATACCTGGGTCTTTACGGTGCTAGCCATCACAACATGAGGATGTTGTATATTACAATCCAATATTTCTCGGATCTATAGTCAAGTTGGAAAGGCTGGGGAAAGGCGGTGTTTAACAGAGTGTAGCTGCTACAGTGATTACTCTGTTTAGCAGATGATTGATGAGGAGCACTGCTGGAAATGTCACTTGCCCTGCTAATATATTTTCACCAAGGGAACATAGGAAAGGCAGTGTTAATACATTTTAATACATTTACTCCAAGGGAGCAGAACAGAAATGTAACTTTTAATGGATGGATTTCTTTTTTTTTTTTTTCTAACTAAATGTGGTTTAGATCTCAGCTTAGGGCTGTAGACTGTCGAGCAGTATGTAGATACATCATGTTTTGCTGTTGCTGGTCCTGGTATTATTCTCACACACCCAAGTCCTGATCTGCTGGTGTCGTGTAGCTGTGATTCATTAGTCTGTGGTTTATTCTATGGTATTGTGTTGTAGCACAAAGTGAAGCCTGTACTCTGGTTGCCCTCCTTCACTGGTGATCGTTGGGAATTAATGCCGGAAACATCACTGGTTGGCACACTTTAAAGGAAAAATTCAACATCCAGAATAGTTGAGCGTGATTCAGAAATGCTGTTCTCGTTATCTTGGAC
The DNA here is from genome assembly GCF_963383615.2 of Lipophrys pholis. Taxonomy (NCBI): domain Eukaryota; kingdom Metazoa; phylum Chordata; class Actinopteri; order Blenniiformes; family Blenniidae; genus Lipophrys; species Lipophrys pholis. Next base: position 17,914,656 of record NC_137636.1, on the reverse strand, counting down.
AGTGCAGTTGCTCTTTGAGATAATAAACAACTCTGTCTCCCAAAGCAATAAACGCGGGAATGAAAACTGTGATCTGTAATATCGTTGTGATGCACAGTACAACATGCTGTTTTGAAGGGGCACAAAATGAAGTGGACAATCCTGTTTATCTGATGTAGGTATCATGTAAAGTGCTACTGTGTATGCTAAAAAGCTTTATCACCACTTGAACCAAAGTACTATTGATTTCTCTGACAGACAGCAGGTTGATACTTCTCATATTATTGAAGGCTGTCCTGCAAATGCTGCCAAACTGGTACAAAACTCTCTACTTGATTGAATAGTGTCTTGATTAATTAGCTACAACGTACCATGATAATCTGGAGGAATCACTTGGTGAAGTTGCCAGTACATGAATTAAAAAGAAAAAAGAAAAAGAATGTTTGGCAGACATTTTACAATAACAACATCCTGTATGGCTTTTGAAATATTCCTGGCACCATTGTCATCAAACCAGGGCTTCTCTGGCACGCAGTCTACAACAGATTTAAAAAAAAAAAAATTGGGCTCAATTGTTGTCGCAAAGATGTGCTCAGAAGGTGAAGAACCCATTTAGTGGGTTTTATTGATGATTTAGCTGTGCCTTAAATGTCACGATAATGGTTGACATATCAGGAAAGCTGGGTTGCTGGGCAGCTTCTGAGGTTGCTGGGGAGGAGCTGTGTTTATTCTTTTGGTTTGAGGTTTTTTTACTCATCATTGAAGCTGGTAATACATTTGCACTTAAAAGCTAGTGTTATTAGATGGTCCACTTAGTAATATGCTTTCAGAGTAAACTTGAGGTGCTAGTAGAGAAATTTACTTCAAAATGGTTGATGGTGGACAGGTTAAATAATGTTTACCAAATGTTTTTATTTATTTTTTATTTTTTCGACGTGTTGCTCAAAGCTGTCTAAAATATGTGTATAATGTCCATCACTACTTGTCACCGTCTAATTTTACTTAAATTCATCTTTTGCTTAAATTCATCTTTTTTGCCACGATTATCGGCTTGAGTAAACAACTTGCGACTGACTTCCGGTTTGTATTACGCCCAGTAACGAGCAACGTGATTGGTCAAATGATGCTATGCGGTCTATACCTTTTGAAAGGCGGCCTCTGATTGGTTCATAATTCTCTGACTGATGCCGAGGCAGTGCGGAGGAATTCGAACGGATTTGCTTTCCAAAATGCTGAGGAATTATATCTGTAGAATATCTATGGACCTATGATCAATCAAATTTTTCCTTTTCAAAATGTTGACACGTTTGGATAACTGCACATCATCCATGCTTTTCATTGAATAAAATGTTCTTTGCTGTGAAAATGCTGATTTTGACGCTTGTTCCATCACCATTTTGTGTGTGGCTATAACATTCTAAGGCCTTGGGACTGAGCTATAAGAGACTTGCAGATAACAAATAGGCATTTAATATTAAATTAAAAACGCATGAGAGAATATGAGAAACTAGTTCAAAGTTTACAGGTGTACAGTTAGAAGCAATGTCGACTACAGGGGGAATAAACAAGTACATGTTATGAAGTTTGGAGTGAGGTGAGTCAGGTACAGGTACAAGTGAAAACCATCACCAATGAAAATAAGCTATTACTTTAAAAGAAAGAATACGACTTTTTAACAAAGCAAGGAGAAAAGGAAATATATTACTCTTAAGAAGCGAAATCTACACGTCGCAATGTAGTATTTAGTAGTCCAGAATGCATTTGAATGCACCATTTAAGGTATGCCTCTATCATCTATAGCATCTACATATCATACCCCCCCCCACACAAAAAAAAAAAAAAGAAAGAAAGATTTGGGACAACCAGATTTTTCCGATGGACACCCAAAACACTGATTTCTGCCTCAAACCATGGCTGGCAAAGATCCATGCTTTATCCAGTTTTTTATTGAAGCCTTGTTGGTAAATGTCCATCAACAATAAAATCGATGCACGGGGTTTTCAGAGGCTCAGACGAAGGGCGTAAAAGTAGACGACTCTGCTCATTCATGCTCATTCCCCAGGCTGAGCTCAACCGTGTAATTGGTCAATGCCCTCTGTGACGTAGCACAGGGCCGATTTCTGATTCGCTCATTGGAACACACATTCTCTAAAAACTGGAACAGGCCAGTGAGAGAGATGAAAGTTTTTTTTTTTTTTTTATCTTCTGGGGTCTCATTAGCAGGTATGGAGATGTATATACTGTTAGAAAACCATTAGAAAGTGACTAATGCATAATATGACCCCTTTAAAGGACTAAAGAACTGACTTTTCTGCTAAATACAGTGTGAATCATGACAGCAGTTTAAATTCACCACTAACATATTCATATTATCGTTAGTCCAAAGTGAATTCTAAATATATATATATACATACATATATATATATATATATATATAATTTTTTTTTGTTTGAAAGACTTAACTAGTCTGCCAAAGTTTTAATCTTACTGAAAGTTGAGTTTTTCAGACAGATTTTGAGTGTTAACATCTGTCTAAATCCCTGTTTGGCAATGTGCGCACGCAGTCTAACATTTGTTCTGGTTCCGCTTGGTTTTAGCTTTACAGCCCCCTGGAAACCAAAGAAATTAGTGATTTTTGCCAGGTACGAAAGGCTTGATTTGACAACACATCTGTTCTAACTTTTGCTTGTGGCAACCTACATGTCATGGATACAGATACATTTTTCTTTTTTCTTTTTTTTTTTTATAGCTACCAGAGAAGTAGAGGTCATTCTTTGCTGCTCATGATTTTCAGGAGTGAGCTCTCACTCAGGATCAAAGACCTTGTGATAATTCAGCTTTTATGCTTGTTGTATAGAGTTGATTTGCTTTGTTCTTTTAAACATTTTGTCACTGTATAGCTGCGGCGTGTCCAGATAGGTGCTTTTTGTCCTGCTATTCCCTGCTATCAGGGTTTAGCGTCCTGATAGTAGCTCTATGTATTTGTTGGTCTGTGTCGAATACATTTGTTATGTAAATGTAGAGGGGGAAATATCAGTTTTTGTAAAAACCTGGGCATGTGTAAACGTGGCACATGCCTCCACCTTTGATCCACACACCTAGATTTCATTTGTTTGCACATTTTGGCAGGGTTTTTGTGTCATACATATCTCCAGAATATTCTGTTATATAGGGCCGGTTGCAGTTGTTATGTGCCAGTAAGTTAGACTTTATCAATGCACTAATTTACTTAAGAGTAGGAAGGACATACAAGAAGACTAGCATGCATTGCTAATCATCCATTTATAATTTAACCGTCATCGTCATTATCGTAACACCTCGGTCTGTCCCCCTCACATCCTCACTCCTTCTGGCTCCTTCATGTATTCCTCCCTCTTGGAACACACCATATCCTATTTTTCTCTTCCTCTCTTTTTCTATTCCGACCATGCTACTCTTTGCATGTGACTGCTTTTTATGTCACACATGTCATCCATCAAATACCTCTTTCTACCAAAACGACACCCTGGCCAAAAGAAATGCTATAGCAACATACTGCCCTGCCCTGAGGTTAAACTACTAACAAAATGGCAGGGAGACATCAGTCACTCAGTGTACATGCACACACACACACACACACACACACACACACACACACACACACACACACACACACACACACACACACACACACACACACACACACACACACACACACACACACACACACACACACACACACACACACACACACACACACACACAGTCATGCTTCCATCACCTCAGGGAACTGTACAATGTTTTAAAGTAATTTTCTGGGGACTTACACTGACCTTACCTGACCTCACACCTCTAAAACCTTCAAATGTAATGATTTACATAACAACACTTGCCTTCCCTCCATTTAACAAGGCACATAAATCCATTAGCAAAACATTAAGAGGCACTCTTATGCTGCAGTTCCCAATTGATAATAGCAAGTGCAAATGAAAGAAATCTGTGTTCGCTGATACACTAGCACCAATTCCAGGATCAAGTTCAGGGTTGAAAGGTCAGTGGATGGTCAAGGCAGCCTCAGATCCGAGCATTACTATTAAATTGCAATTTAATACAGCACCGGCAGTATCGAATATCTCTGCACCAAGTCGTTTACTGAAGAAGATACAGATCTCAACATATTTTTGAAAATGTGGCTGTTTGTCGTGTTGTTCTTTCATTTCATTCCAACAGCATCTGCTTTAACAAGGTAATGAGCAGGCTGCATTGTCCGCAGCGCTTTTTTATATGGACACAACAAAGATAATGCTTTTTGAACACATTTCATCAGTTCTTTGTGCTCAGACTTACTATGCACTCTGCTCTGTACAGTAACCTGAAATGACCTAAACTTGACAGAATAATTAACCTTTAATCAAAGGAATCATCAAATGTTAACCAATCAACATAATTATTCCACTGAATGCAACAAAAATCGACTCATTTCAATTTACTCTGGCATGCGACGGGCTAAACAAGAAAGAAAACTGATTAAGAACAAGGATAACGACCCAAACCATTGAGCACACAGGCTGTATTAATGTATTGATCTGCACAACAAATGATCATCTTAATTACTAATGACAACTTATGCCAGATTGGCTCGCATTGTGTGTGAGGCTGTTGTGAAAATAGCTTCCTGATTTTTTGAATAATCAATCTGCACATTTCAGAAAAGGGGGTCAGCAAATCAACAGTTTTTGGGTCAGCACTAACTGTGCAGTTCAGTGTAGAGACATTTCTTATATGTTCTGAATTTAACTGGCTAGAAAGATACGATTTATTGAGGTTACTGTGGAAAAGCTTGAGTTGGTTTCATCCTGGAGAGTGAACCAGGCTAAGTCAGAAGCTTTTAAGTCGTACCTGCATAAACTGAAGCTTGTCATTTGTCATCGTCATTTTCAGTGTTTCATTCTCACTGGGGAGCAATTGTCGTTCAAACGTGCATCTAACTCTTTTCTTTTTAAAAAAATTAATAAAACAAGGAAATTAAATTTGTGACTATATTAAAAAAAAGTTGCAATTCATTTGAATTGAATAAATTCAAATGGGTCATTTTTATATTTCATCTGGTATTCATTCGGGAGCTCTAATAGATCCATTTTCAGAACCAAAAACTGATGATACACATGAAAGTATTCATTCTAAAACACAAATGTTGTGTTGTTTGAGGGAGAAGCAAAGTTGTTAATCCAATTCTAATTTTGTAAATCATGCTCTGATGTAGATGTATCCTTAAAAAAACTGTTTATAGGACCTAATTGTAGAAATAGACTGGCTCATGAAATAGACTGACTGAGAATTAGTTTGACAATATATTGAGGATTTAATTTGCTGTGCAGCTTGCGAAGCCTAGTGGAATGTAATTATCCATAAAACCGACTATAACAAAATATACTGGCTATGACAAAAAAGACAAATCATTATTCAAAGCACTGCAGGTGATCCACTGGTTATGTCATAACAGTCAAGGACTGTGAAAAAAACAAAACAACAGACAACACAATTTCAATACTTTCTCTCGGGGCCCAAAAAAATGTATGACATAAGTTAAAAAAATATTATTGTGAACACTTTATCTTCATGAGGTACATTGTAATTCTTCCAGATGTTTCCTTTTGACGTGTGTCTAAATGAGAAAAGCCCCTTTGAACGAAGCAGGTGCCAGTTTGGCTCACACACAATACTGTAAGATCACATAAGTGTGACTAATGACTTGGCTTGGACACATTGATTTCTTTCACTCTCGCTTTAGTTGTTGCTTCTTTTTGCTCATCTTTGAGGCTGTGTTTTTCGCCGCAGCTCAGGATATGCTCGCGTTGCCTCACGTTAACAAATCAAAACAGGTAGACAGCTTGCACAAAGGACAGTGTGGTCAGCTGAGTGTGAGTAACTTGCCTCCGATGCATGACTTCATAATATCCGAATAATGAGTCAATTGGAGTAAATTATACATGTTTAGGGCCTGCTGCAATTAGTTCACCTCTCTGTTTTCCTGTCTGACTGAAGTCTCTGTCTCTCCTCTTTCCTGTCTGCTCCTCCCCTCCCTTTCACTCCAGTATTTCCCCTACGCTTTCTCTCTGTCACTTCGTCTTCCGCTCTTTCTTTCTCCCCTTCCTGCCTTTCTGTCCCCTACTCACCCCTGCACCTCCCTCTCTTCCTCTCTGTCCTAGTTCTTAGGGCCTCACGGTGAAGCTTTGTCTAATTACCATGCTCACGTTTAATTGGAACAGCGTACACAAACACACAGATTGACTTGCTGAATGCCCCTTATGTGCAGAGACGCTGCACTCTGCATGTCTACACACACACACACACACACACACACACACACACACACACACACACACACACACACACACACACACACACACACACACACACACACACACACACACACACACACACAACCATTTGGTCACACATTACATACACATATTACACACCCAGCAAGTTAACATGCTCCAGTTATACAAATACACATGACACACAGCGTGCACCAGGGTTAGATATTGTGGAGTTGGTCCAGGTTATACTACAGTTGCTGTGTTGCAGCCCCTTCTGTGGAGCTAAGGCGCGTTGGCTACAGTCATAGCTGATTTTGGCCTAGTTATACCGTGAGCTGCCTGTAGCTGCTCCCACTGAAGAGCTGTGTCATCTAAGAATGGGCAACAGCAGATGCATATTGCGGAGGAAATGCTCGCCAGACGCCTAAATACCACACAATTACTTCAATGTATTTATAGTTCTTTTCAAAAATAAACTTTTTTTTTTTTTTTTAATCTGGTCTTTTTCAGCTGTTAAGACTTGTAAATAAAAAACACTGTGATTGATCATTTAAAAGAACTTGTGAAGGAGTAGAATTAAATTAGATGGAATATGAAAATCAAGGTTTTCACATCCTTTTGTTGTTGTTGTAGAAAACTGGATTTTTTTTGCATTGTCCGTCAATTTGGAAATGATCTGAAAATAGTTTTTCCACTCACTATCACACCTATGATGTATGTGGTTGGGGTCACAGGCATAAATGGTTGGTTCTGTGTCCTTCATGACACAGATAATTATCAATACTTTTATTATTGTTCAGATTGTTTGGTTAATACATGTTTTACTAAATTGGATAAATACCTATTTTCACATGTATTGTTTAACAATATTGTGTCTGTCTTCTGCTATGTTTTTCAGTCCTGCCGAGCCATACATGCGGCACCCCCGGCCTCATCCCAAATGGAGTCATCCATGGCTCTCGGTACAACATGGGGGATAAAATCCGATATAGCTGTGAGTCGGGGTTTGTCCTGGAAGGACACAGCATTCTCACATGTATTGTATCACCTGGCAGCGGCGCACAGTGGGACTTCCCATCACCATTTTGTAGAGGTATGACTTATATCCCTTTCTTCCTGTCATTCTTTCTTTCTTTCTTGTCGAATGAGATACCAAAATCATGACTGAACCACCGTGACAAGGAAAGAAAATTCTTGCTATCACAGTATCGAACTGAACACGCTCCATGTCGGTGGTGAAATTCCCACAGAGAAATATCAGGCGACACGCAGATAGTCGTCGTGTTTTCACCTAGCGGTTTTCCTGTCAGAGACAGTAAGCAACACTAATGTGATACTCAAGTCACTCATTGTGTGGCCTTACAGGAGGCACACAGGTGAAACACAGGTGTTCAGATGTCTGAGAAGCAAAGTACACTACCAAAAATACTACAACATAGAGTGCAGTTTTGATTGTCTATCAGCTATTGTCCATCGTTCATACTCTCAAAAGGCATGACACAAATATATTTTTTTGATTCTTTTGATTAAAAAAAAACACTTTATAAATTGGTTTCAGGCACTTTTCTTTCTTCTTTTTTTTTAATGTAAGGAAGGATAAACTTTTGCAACAAATGCGGATAAAAAAGGGATGAGTACTGAAGATATGGTCGTTTGGTACATTCATTTCAATGTATAGAGTCTTATTTATTTCGTTGTTAAAAATCGTCTATATAAGTCTATCATATATGGCGAACTATTATATATTTCTAAATACTATTATCTAAATATTTTACATTTGTATTAATTATAATACAATTTACATTTTAAACACAACTTTAAAACATAGTGAATAGCAGTATTTTGATTTACCTTCATAAAATATCTACAGTATTTCAAAATTTCCTCATTGGATATAAACTATAATTCGATATGTTATAAGCTATATCCAAAATCTGGGTGTACTTTGGGCAACCGAGTAGTGAAGAAGATTTTATTGTGAAAACACTCCCTATTTCCAAGAAATTTTTCATACAATTTATGAAAATAAACATTCCTAGATGTACTACTTATTACAGAAATGACAATAGTTTATTACTTCCACCATCTTATCCTTCAAATTCTGATACCATAAAGTAAGTAGGGCTCAGCAACAGACCTGATGTCTTGAAGAGACAATTAAATTGTTTATCACCTCACTTTGGGTGGGAAAATTCTTTGGAATAGAATAAAAGAGAGCAGTGTTTGTAGATGTGTGTGTTGCATACTGCAATGGTAAAGCATAAATAAAACATCAGAAAATGATTCAGTTGGGGTCATGAGAACTGAAAGACCTTAACATTGGGTCATATGCTGAATGTGGAGAAGCCCTGCTATATTTATTGATTTTAAAGCTCACAATGGCCAATCTCACGTTATAGAATAGAGAGTGGATAGAGCAGGAGGAGTCACAAAAACTCAAGCAAAATCATACAAATGGTTAGTTAGTTGTGGGATAAATGGGTCTTATGCACTACTGTAAACTGTGACAAAAAAATGTGTATTATGCTTGTGACTGTCAGAGAGAGAGAGAGAGAGAGAGAGAGAGAGAGAGAGAGAGAGAGAGAGAGAGAGAGAGAGAGAAATACACAATCAAGTATTTTATGGGTTTTTTGCTGATTGTGATTCTGAGGAGGAAGTTTTCTCAGCCACAGAGTGCAGCAGGCGTGTTTACGTGATGCACCTGAAGGCATCACTCACGGCCGTCAGCTGCTGGATTTCCGGTTCATGGAAATCAGCACAAGACGAGGTCACCAAGAGCAGAAATATCACTTTTAGGGCAAGTTTTGGAGAAGCAGAGGCGCTTAAAACAGCATGTATCTACATGCGGAAGTTGAATCTGGCGGCATGAAGTCCGTCAACCCGTAAAAATCCATAAATTAGCTGTGTCATTTTATAAGCAGCAGGGTTCAAAGCGTGTGGAAAAAGTAGCGGCTTACAGTCCGGAAATTACGGTAATTGTATTTCTATAATTGCTTTTTACATTTGCCAAGGAAGTAATAAAATCACTGGCGTATATGTGTCTGTTTGTATGTCTGTTTGCAGGATTATGTCAAAACTACTGCATGGATTTTGTAGAAATTTTCACCACAGAAAGTTATTAGGCCGTGGATGATTCCATTAAACTTTGCAGGTGTTTAGGATCTGGCGTCTGGATCAGGAATTTATTTTCTGCTCTTGTTTTTGATATCAAAATATAATATTCCAAAAGTAAGCCAAATGGTGTATTTCTTTAAATATTGTAACAAATGAGAATTTATTTTCACGTACACCCATTTCATTTATTTATTCTTTAATTCTTCTTGATCCACATTACATGCGTGTAACGACTCCTTTGACTTTTCTCCAGTGTGGCGAACCAAAAGTAAAAAAAAACAAATCCTGATGAAGCTAATAGAAAAGTCATGCATGTTAGGTTTCATTACCTTCTAATCCTTTGCCCTTCTCTCTGTCCCTCACCAGCTGAGGGAGCATGCGGTGGTACATTACGAGGCACGGCAGGTTCAATAACCAGCCCTGGATACCCTGCAGAGTACGACAACAACCTGGACTGTACGTGGTCGATCCTGGCTGAACCCGGAGACACCATCGCTCTCGTCTTTAATGACTTCTTGTTAGAGGACAAGTATGACTTCCTCGAAATCAGCGGGACAGAAGCGCCAAGCATATGGTGAGACACATCTCATACACAGATTGCAATACTGAGTTAGAAAAAAGAAAAGAAAAAGAAGTCCTGTTGGTAGACACATGAGTCTTTGTGAAAATCAGCAGGATTATGGCAACACATGGGCTGGGTGGTAGATGTAGTAAATATGGATACAAAGGCATGCACACAGTCAGTTTGTGAAAGATTAGTTATGTGACTGTAAACTTTGTGTTCTGAATCTAAAGATTGAGAAAGAAGGTAGAGAGAGTAATGGGAGAAACAGTGAGGTAGTGGTTAGCGCTCTCACCTCATGGGAAAACATTGTCGGAGAAAAGTTCCGGGAAACATTTTTCTGTGTGGAGTTTGCATCTTCTCCTTCTGCAAGTTTCTTTTAGGCCACCTTTTACACGTACCCGGGTGTTTAGAAAAACTGATATTTCCCAGTCTACATTTGCACAAAGAAATCTTCATTGACATGGATATATACACCTTGTTCACACCAAACCTGTAGGGGGCAGTGTAACGAGAAGCATGAAGTCATGATAGCCAATCAGAATCCCCTTTAGATGCAAACAGAGACAAGGAGTTTTTCCTAAATCTCCACTGTGGCCGGCAGTGTTGCCGCAGTTACCTTGAAAAGTAATCTGATTACAGATTACTTGTTACTCCTTTAAAAAAAGAACTTAGTTACTCTACTGACTACTTGTTTTTAAAAGTAACCAATAGTCACTTTCAGCAGCTGCTGATCTCAACATAAAAATGACAAACAGTTTTACTAAAAACTCAGTTCGGCCTTCATTCTTTGTTGTATTTATATCTGAGTATTGGTTTTATTATCAGATTTTTACTATTACTGGTATTTATTTACCCTGTTTTTGCACTATTTATCTATTTATTTATTTGCACTACCTCCTCTATGTGACCTTTTATCCCCCTCCTCCCCTGGAGAACAAATAGTATTTCATTAATTGATTGGTTGATTGAAAGGGGGGGGGGGCGCTATTGCAATGTTGAGGTTTATTGATGACGTTAGTTTGTTCCAATTTTTTTGTGTTACCTGAACGCACTGTTAGAGTGCTTTGGCCTGTGATTGGCTGAGAGTGGAGAAATGGGCCGGTCAAGCGACTGCATGCGCTGTGTGTGTCTGTGTCCGTTTGGAGCGTCCGGTTCTGTTTAATCATAAAGCAGCTTTGCAGACAAGAAACTCGTCCTGCTGGACGCTACAGTGACTTGGACCAGTAATATTAATTTGATTACTGGTTTGAAAATAGTAACGCGTCATAACAGAGTAACGCGCTACTAATTAACGCGTTACCTGCATCGCATTCAGAAATCATCATTTGTGGTGACTCCTAGCTGTGTTAATGTGTAAATGCAAGGCCCGGACGCAGAGAAATATCACAGTTTTTTTTAAATACCCAGGCACGCGTAAACGTGGCTTCAGGTTTCCTCCATCAGTCCAAAGACTTGCATTAGCGGCTAATTGGTGAACGATTACTCAAAGTATAGTCAGCTATAACTGGCTCCAGGGTCATGCAGTATAGAAAATAAAGATGCTTTTGTAATTGTGATAGTATCCATCTTCAAATGACAAAAAAAAAGAACTTTTGTTGTATTCACTTCAAGTATTTGATATATATATATACACACACACATACTTTCTAGAAAGGTACTTATCAGATACAGTGGCTGATTGATTAGCTGCCCAGGAGTCATGTTGATTCCCTGGTTTATTGTGTTCCCACGGGTATTGTGATACTCTGTTGTTTTTTCGCTCCCATTGTCTCTGGTGATGTTTGAAAATTGGTGCTCTGTTGCGCCAGAACACACCCTGCTTTTTAAATTTAGGGCACTGTTGGAATTCACATCGGTTGGCTATATCCACTGAGAGCACCGATGTGTTTTTGCAGGGATGGAGGCAGACTAATGGTTAAGCACGCAGGGTCGTCACTATTTCAAGTTGCTCTAACTGCTGGGAAAATCTAGCGAGGTGAGGAGTGAGAAAGTCATTTGGCCACCATCAGTTATAACAACAGTGATGCCTGGAGCCAGGTCTGCTCAGGAATCGACATTAGTAGACTGAGAATTTTTTTTTTTGACAGCTTCAGGGTTTCCACGTCTGTCACAGATTTATGAAACAGCACATGGCCGAAACAAAAAAATACATATATATTAACCTTTGCTGGATATATGACCTCAAAATTAAAATAATAGAAAGTACACATGGTCATATAGTGCTGTGACTCTAAACATGATATTTTATTGGATATTTTAAAAGAGAGCATTCACTTTAAAAGAAAATATCTGAAATTGTGCATCTTGTGTTCTTCAGAGTAATGTGTAAATACACTCAGTGGTAGCTTTGGATTTCACTCCAAAAAATCATATTTCAAAGCAGATAATTCCTTACTGCGTACTATATATAATCCTTTGTGATCAAAGAAATGTGAACCAAACTAATTGTTAAAGTGTCCAAAAGAAATGGTGCAAAGTGACACTGAAGTATTAAATTAATGTCTAAATATAGCACCACAAGGTTGCATTCATCACAATGTGGTAAAAGTGATTTTTCTTTCCTCGCAAGTGCAATTGATATCTTCCATGTGCAGACGTCGGTTTGTCATTGTGGCACAGCTTGAAAGGAAACTCACTGAATAGGTCCACAGATAAATTTGTGAAGGAGGCAGAGAGAGTACCCCCAGAAAACAAAAGGGATAGAGAATAATTGTGCGTTTAGTGCTGTCACCAACCAAGTAGAACACATCAGCCATGGCATTCCCATGAAACCATTTGCGAGTGCATGTGTGCGCGCGCGTGTGTGTGTGTGTGTGTGTGTCGGTCTGTGTCAGGTCTTAAGTGGCCCTCTGACAGGGTGAGCTGTTGATCGTCTCTCGAGGCTGTGACAGATTACACACACTCAAGCACGCACACACACACAAGCACAGAACTAGGCTCTGACAGTATAACATTCAAGGACCACTGTCAGCCCACCCACTGCAATGCAGGGGGAAGACAAGGAGTGTTCTCACGAGCACGCCCCACGTGTTGGCCGATGGAAAACTGAAGCATTTTGGCTTTTTCAACACAAATTTCAAATGACTTTACATTTTCAGCAGTTGTCACTCAGTTGGCTCCTACAAGCGCTGTCGTGATGTGAAATCATGCAGTTTGTTTAGGGACCTGCCACACACACCTGTGACCCAAAAAAAAAAAAAAACTACTATAGAAATTCAGTTCATCTTCTTAATGAAGCGATGGAAATAGATTCTGCACTAATATATTTAAAGCAGCAGTTCCAAACTTTTTTTTCTTTCCTTGGAGCAGTGACAGATTCCATTGAGGAAAGTCTGCAGACCCCCCACGGTGGTCTTGGTGAAGCCAACCACCAGACAGACACTCACCAAGAGCAACAGGAGCCTTTAAAAGCTTTGAGTCACTGTCATCTTTGACATGAGCAACTCTTTTGACAAACCATCTGGCTCCTCCTGTGATCTCTGGACCAGGTTCCAAATTTCCAATTAGAATCAAAGCACTTACGTTGCACAGATGTCATATGAATTTAAGAAGAGAATACACTTCTCGATGCTTATAACTAAATGATTTGATATAAATGGAAATCAGTGTGTTTCTGCCTTGAACAATCTGATACAATCCTAAGTACTTTTCTCCAGACGTAGGATTAAGTGATGATTGACATTTCCACTGAGGCATGTGGGCAGGTCATTGTGAAAATGACTGGCACCTGACAGGACCACTGTGACGGCTCCTTCCTGTTTACGGAGAGCTTTTTCTGATTGGCTGTCCCAAAAGCAATTTCCTGTTTCATGTTTCTGTCTGGTAGCTGGCAGGTTGAATGTCAGATTTACTAGCTGTCACACATGCGCGCGCGGGCACACACACACGCACACACACACACACACACACGCACACACACGCACACACACGCACACAATATTACATTGATGACACATTTTTCTTTCAGTTTCAGTTTGTCACACAAAAATAATCCATATCTGTTTCTATCTGACTAGAATTGTCCTTATCGTGTCGTGTCAGAGTGAGATCGCGTTTCCTTTCTTGTCACAGAAATGTCACTTCTCCAGGCATATAAGTGTGAATCCTAATGTTTCACCTCTAAACAACATTTTACAGCCTGCATGGGATTTCAGGAGGATGCCTTGAATAATTCTTAGTTGCCACTGTTTTTTGTTTTTTTTTCTTTTAATGCAACAAGCATGCTTGTCAGTAATGTTTAGAAAGCTGCTTGTTGAATGAGGTTAAACCAGCAAAAGAGTGCTTGGGGCTGCACAAAAGAAATGAAGGCATTCAATGAAGAAACAAAATGAATGATGTAGCCAATGTGAGGAAGATGAAGAGATTTTAAAAGACCTCCAGGTATTTGTGAAGTGGGTGCTGACTGTAGTATGCTGGCTTTATCGTGTTGTTTGGCTCATAGGAAGTGCTTCCTCCTTTCTTTCTTTTTTTTCCATTTTGCAAGTAAAATGTCAACAGGTCACAATGCTCTTTCTGTTTACAGTTGAGAAGGTCATCAGTCCCTTTCAGTGCATCCATTTGCTTATGTTTTCCATGAATCATTGTGACGGTCAAGATCCATCTGAGAGGATAAAGTAACCCAGCCAGTATACTTATTTTCGTCAAGCCTTTGATGTGTAGGAGACACATTCAACTTATCTCTGAGTAAACTGTTTGATGACACCTGGTGAAAAAAACCAAGTTTGGGTGATCAATCTTACCTATTTATTGTGTTTATAAGTCCGTTGGTACACACTTGTAAAAGAACCCCATCATATTTAAAAGGTTTGCACTCAGATCACATAATACAGGCCTTGGCTGTCTATTACTCTAATCACCTATTCCCTTCTACACCTTAACCTCTGTCACTCACCTATTTCGCCTTCCTTCCTTTCTCTCTCCCTCCCTCACTCTTTCTCTGCAACAACCCCTCTGGCTATTCATTTCTTTCTTTCTTTCTCTGCTCCCTGTCCTATATCCAAGTCTTTGAAATCGAGGACAAACTGCAACAGTGTTTGAACTGTCTTTTCTTTTTCATGTTTTTTTCCCTGTTTGGTGCTTTAGGATTTCAACATAAATGTATTGAGTTGTTTTTATCAATCAGTTAAAACATAATTTATCTCTTCAAAAAACGAAACAGTTTTTTTAATCCAAACTATCCTTTTTTTTTAAGAAAAAGTGGATCTTGACTTTTACATTTTAATTCCAGTCCGAATATTTTTCTTCAGGATTAATAAATATCTGGCTGATATTAAATAATTAATACATGTAACACAAATGATAATGACAAACTATAATAAGAGGAACCAGTAATAATGTAAATTATATACAAAATGTATATATGGTTAAGTAAAACTTGAATAAAAACCCAATTCGTCTGTTTCAGGATAATGCACAACACGTTAAAGGGCCTTCAATTTGAAACACGGGCTTGTACTTTTCAAAGTGATACAGGGAGTAAATGTTGTTATATTGATCATTGGGCACAGACTCTTATCTTCTTTGGTAGGCTATTCCCTTTACACATTCTTCACTTAAGATAACCACCTTAAATCAAATTCAACGTAATGCTCCTGAAATGGCCACATCCCAA
Organism: Lipophrys pholis; assembly: GCF_963383615.2. Taxonomy (NCBI): domain Eukaryota; kingdom Metazoa; phylum Chordata; class Actinopteri; order Blenniiformes; family Blenniidae; genus Lipophrys; species Lipophrys pholis. Next base: position 17,899,085 of record NC_137636.1, on the reverse strand, counting down.
ACTGCAATCCTTCATAGAAAATAGAAAAATGTCTGTTGGTGTGCCTTGTGCCATTTCCTCTCTGATTCCATTGTTCATCTTGTGTCTGTGTTCTGGCAATTGAGACTCTGGTTAGTCAGATAAAATTGTTTGGAGCGTGGCAGATATACAAGAGTTCAATGATGTTAGAAAATGACCAGTAAAATGGTGAGTGTCTCATCTTTACGCGCTGCTAAGCCACTTTTGCACCTCCCTGTTATTTTGTCTTGGCATGCCATGAAGTGCATACATTTATCACTCACATGTTGTGCTCTGGCTATTTCCCTATTACCTTTCCACTTTGTTATTCTCGACCACTTCTGCCGTCGGCCCCTGCCCCCCTCTTTGTCTCCCCTCCCGGTTTCATTTTTAATTACTTTATTTGATTTGATAGCGACTCTAGAAACAAACCATTTCAACTCCGTCCTCCATTCTCTAACTACCTATCCAGGCCATTTTGGAGTCATTTCAGCACAACAAAAACTCATTCATTTGGTGACAAAAGAGCAAAAACAGCTACTTAAATGTCATTTTCTGCAACAATCTGTTTTCCAGAGTCACAATCAAGTCCAGGTGGGAGATGCAGCTTGTCTTGGGATCCCCCCATTTGTACAAAACCTGTCACGACTGGCATTGTAACGTCACTCATTATTTACTTATCACTGCTGATTCACACAATTGTTAATCCGCTCTTTAAATATGATTTAGTTTCATTTTATTTTGTTAACGTAGCTCCAGCGATAGCATAATCATCCCACAACACATTAAGCTGATGAATGAATGTTTTATGTTCATCATCATCAATATTGTTATTACATCGTGTGAAAATCGTAACTCTGGAGTAACTCCCGTTCTTCATGATGGTATAGCTTGTTATTTTATTTTATCTTTTTAATGCAAGCAGCCAACCCTGGTCTCTATCATGATCATGTTTATTTATTATCTAAGCCGATCACACTTCTTCAAGTGCAAACAGCCGGAATGTCATGCATGAGGTGTTTCCTCAATATTCCATGTAAACCCGACAAAAGGCCCTTCACCTTCGCCTTCATCAAAGTCCACTTCAACGCAATGTTTTGTGATGATTTCTGACAAAGCAACAATGGTTAACAATCGCATTACCCCCCCCCCCCCCCCCCCCCCAAAAAAAACAAAAAAAACAAAACAACAACAACACATTTGTATCACATGATAAAATCTTGTCGTGAAAAAACAAGTTAATGACATGTCAATAGTTTATTCTTTGAAAGAGACAACAATGTTCCTCAGAACTGTGACATTTGACCCTACTGGGCGACCACAGAAGCATTTGGCTGTCTGATTATCTCACAGAATCCAGTTCACAGCAGTTCACCATTTTAATGTAGAAATCCAACGAGCACCACAACAGTCATGCAGTGTCTTTGGATGAACCTTGCCCGTTCTCACAGCCTCTCCATGACATATATGAAAGAAATGGACTCCGATTTCTCAGCCTCATTCTCATCCGAATCTCCTCTTTCTTCCTATTTGCTCTCCCCTCATGTCCCTGTGTTACATCTCATTTCCCTCCTGCCTTTATATAGCCTGCTTTCTGATCCTCTCCTGCTGCTCCTTCTTTCACTGCTCTCTGCTTCTCCCATTTTCGTTACCACAAAATCCCTGCCTCACTTTCATTTTTCTCCACTTTGCAACGTCTCTCTTGTCCTGCTATCGCATTTACATTTTAAATTGTTTGCTGTGTGTGTGTATGCGTGCATGCATGTGTGTGAAATTGGCGTGTTATAACTGTAGCAGTGTACCCAGGTTTCACACTAAGCACTTGGAATAAACAGACACTGTATTTGTTGCGGTTAATATGCGTCAACTTTTTTTTTTCTTTTTTACTTGTATCCAGTCATTTATTATCATCATCCCTTTATATTATTTCGCAAATGTTCATATCTACCGGGACAAGCCATAAGTGCAACAACAAATTAAAGGTACAATAATGTTGTATTTTTTATTATGAGCAGCCAGTGGAGGAGGTCGAGGCAGAAAACTGTGCTTTAGAAACTTTCATTTCATTTAGTCTGTGTTCATATGTCAACAAATAGCTTGTGGTCTAGATAAAGTGTTATAGCAGCCACACAAATCCATCTCTCTGCTTCAGGTAACTTTCTTTCTATTTTGTGTTTTGGGCTGTGTTTACTTCTCCAACAAATCACACTCTTCTTTACGTTCGCCAACTTTTATACAAACTTACCATTTATATTCTCGGTTCTGTCTTCCATCACGAACGTTTCTAATTTATTTCGATTTTTTAATTTACATTCTTAACTCCTCTCATTCCCAAGAAATACTGAATTACAGTAAAAATGTTTGTTTTGAAGCAATATGAGAAAGTGCCCATACTGATAATTGAAAAACTATACTAAAACTAACACATTCAGAGCACAGGTACGCTTCCTCAAGCGTCCCGTGTCACAGAAGATGTTAATAACCCTGTCCTGGTGAACACCATTGAACCACATTTCCATTAAAGTTTAACGTATCAGACCGTTTGTTTATCTTATTTTAACATCAGCTGCTATGAACAGCTGGTGGCATAGGTCACCAGTTAACAGGGGCACCAGTAAAACTGAAACACCAGACAGTGACGCACGATCACAACAATCCATATTTTGTAATATTATTAGTAAATATAAAGATGTATATGAAATATTTAATATTTTAACTGATATCCAATGTATGTTTGCTCCGCATCAGGAGATACAGATTCTATCGAGGGTGATTACTTGGGAAAAGCTGCGATGACTCCGGTGGTACTACGGTGGAAAACAAACAAAACTGAGTCGAGTAGAGGTGAGGCAAGGCGAGCCGAGTCGAGTAGGGCTAAGTAGGCACTAGTGGAAAAGCGCCTAAAGTCAAGACATAACCCAGGTGGCTGCCAAGGGGTTATATTATTTATTGTTGGCCATTAGACTTCAGTATTGAACTTGTTTGAAAAATCTATTTCAGTGCATCACTGGGCAAATCTAACCTCTCTCCTTCTGTTGATGTGAGTGAATTTTGCTCTCATATCTCCTCCTACATCTTTTGTCCATCAGCCCTCATTTTTCTCTCCAGGCCTTTATTCTATCTGCTTTTGCAGTCCCTTGAAGTAATTTTTCTCTCGTGTTTCTTTTTCTTGTACGAAAACCTGTTTTGCTGTCTATTGTCCAGCCTGTCCATCTTTCAGCTGCCCTCTACACAGCCACCAAACTGCTGTGGAGTAGCCTCCGTTACTTTTCATTGGCTGCGAGTGCTATTTTTAAGATGCTCAGTCTCTTCGCTCCTTATTTGCTTCCTGCTTTTGTGTCTTTATTTTCAGTTCAGTCTCATCACTCTTTATTCCTCCTCTCTGACCTCTCGTCTCTCCCTCACTCCAATGTCAGGCAGCCGGCCAGTCCACATGAATAATGGAAGAGATGCACCGTGTCTCGGATTTTCTCTCTCTACTTTTCATAATGCCCTCTCCAATCTGCTCTTTCTAGAGAATGACTTGATTTATTCAATTAGGTGTACCATTTCTAGCTTTACATTAGCATGCCAAATGTTGACCCGGCTGACTAAAAATGAGACGGCTTTCCAACACAGTATCACATGATGATGCTTGTATAGTGGCAGGAATGAGATTATTTGAAAACATGCCTGAGAATTAAGGTATTTAGCTATGTCTAAATGTCAAAGCATTTCAGTGAGAGTTGTCAGCGCCCAACAAAAACAAAGATATGAGCAGCCAAAAGCTATCATCAGATTGTCACTCCTCATTTTCTGCTAGACACACAATTGCTTATACTTTTAAGCAGAAACACAAGCATTTTCAGGGTTTTTTTTTCTCCCTGTCGTTGCCTGTTTTCTGGAAAAGTGAAAATTGGAATGATTCATTTGTGTTTGTGAAGGGGAGCTCAGGAGATCATTGTTTTTCTCTATTGTATTTCTGCACATTTAGTTGGATGGCTTTAGTTTTTACACATTTTCATATCATCGACGGCTACATTGATGGCCTGGTGTGCAGAGCTCTTTCCCTTCAATCTGCTGGCTGGCGTTATAATACTTTGTGACTCTCACGACTTGAGTAGGATTGCTAAACTGGATCACGACAACAGGATACAAGTTCCTGTGTTGATACTGTATATCTGTGCTAATGTGTCTCAACCTTCAATATCTTCATTGGCAGATGTGATATTTCTACACTTCTGAGGACGAGATGAGATGTGAAAACGTTGATGTTTGTTCGTCTACTCAGATACTGTATACCATTTTGTGTACTTAAGATGATTTTCTTCATGAAGTCTACTAGTCAACTAATAACATTTTCTTTTTGTTGTAGTACATTTATTAGAATGAATTTATCGATCAGTTTGGATCTTAATTTGTATTGTGTTTTGCATATGAGACAAAGCCTCCAAAAATCTTCGATTCAACCAAGTGTGTTGTTGGAAAGCTTTGAGAAAATGACATGCTTTTTTTTTTTCTAACCATAGTACAAGTCTGCAGATATCTTCAAGTAAAATAGTGATTCTCAAAATGTATCAAATGTAAATTGCATAGTTTTTTCCCCCATGCACCCTTGCATGCAGGACAGGTTAAGGAACAAATGACTGGTTGTGTCTGCAGTCTTAAATATCAGCTGTAGTATATATTTGACACATTTTACTGTCCTCTGTTTAAGTTGAGCATCAAAATGAGTGCCTTGAAAATGCCTGTAGCTTCTGATCTTCTTTTTATGGGTTCCATTCTTTAGTTTTTATTGCACAATAACACAGATTCATATTTAAACACTCTAAAAACACCACCAGCCGAGTCACTAATAGACTGAATATTAGCCCCCTGTTCTGTAGCAGTATAGTGCTATAGAGGTTCTGCCTTTGGCCAGGCACTCTTTTTATAGTATTCTTTGGACTTTTTCTCAAATCATCAGATATTTTCTTTTTTGATTCACTAACCCAGCTGTATTCACAAAGATTAATATGAAGTCAATAAGATCCTCATACAAGCCATCTTAATATTTTCAAGCACTTCTCATATTTTATTTCTGCTGGTTTTTTTTTCCCCCTTATCTTTAGTTATTCTTGTCTCACTATCTTCCCTTGTCTATTTAATATACTTGCAGCATTATTAAAGGGCAGTTACAGTGGCTCCTGTTGCCCAAGGGAGGTTGCTGGAACATTGTCTTCCAGGCAGACACTCAAATCATTTCCTTTATTTGTCTCGTTTCACCATTTTCCAAAGATTTCAATTCTTCTTTTCCATTTATAATCATATTGACTGCCGATGGTAACAGAAAGTTGGTCTTACATCATATTTAGTTTTTGGCACAATGGACTACCAAGTTATCACTGTGGTAATGCTTAAAAAATGTTCTCTTTTGTTTTTTTGATTACGAACGTCATTTTATTTAATTTTTTTATACCAAGACACTGTCTCCATTTATTTGTTTATATTTTTAGGGATTATTTGTTATTTGTGAGACACTGTCAGTACTCTAAATAAGTTTCTAACACACATACAGAAAGTATCTTATTTTATCAAAGTTTTATAATTTTTGGGTTTCTCCTCTCATTCACATAATCACGTATGTTATTTCTTTCTTTCTTTTTGTTTTTCTAAATCCCATCATGAATTGTAGCGGATGTATGTTTTTTTTTTTTTTTTATATTTCTTTGATTTCCCGTGTGAAATGCTCCCAAACGTGGATATAACACTCAACTGCACGGGTCCTCCTGTAGGTCAGGTCTGATCACAATGGGAATGGATAATATCACTATTTCAATATCCACAGTCACATTTTCCAAACCGGGAGAAGAAATTGCCTTTCTGCAAAAACTTCTTTGAAATTACAGCCGGCCTCTGCACCTCACAGGAAAGCACTGCACAGTTGTGCTTCCTATAGGGGGTTTTTCTATTATCATATATAGGAATTCAGATGATGCAATTCCCAGGTAGTTATTCACGCATGGGAATAACTGCTGGTATCGTACTGTGCTTTGTATGATTCAGCATATTTCACAATCTTTCTTTTGGTGTCCTGTCATGCTGTGATCTATAAGGCTGCAGCCTGAAATTACGTGGAAGCACTTTCCCCAAATAACTGCATATTATCGGATATTGTTTGATACTGTTTTTCAATCAAAGAGTAATTATATTTGAGGTTCCTATCATCCATGAACTGAGGGCCTTGACTGCGACCAGAGGTTTTGACAGACAGTGTTTATATTTAGAAAGTCACCCCTTTTTACAGATATCGGAGCCCACTGCATAATAAAGCCCCATATTCACACTCTCACTACTAGTGTCTGTGTTTTAGTGTGCAAAGGTGGGTATGGTCGATACACAGCAGCAATAATAGCAGTTTTGTTACATCACACCCTGTCTTTCCCAGCTGTCTCGTCTTGTTGTGCAGTATTCTCGATCGTATGGCACAAATATGGTAAGAAGCAAAAAATGTATTGCAGTGAAAGTGCCCAGATAGCTATTCCAGGGAGTTATAAAATGTGGATATCAGTAGGTAGGACTTTTGGCTGTATGCATCAAAATGTTAAGTTTTTGTTTTCTGTTTAATAAAGTTTATTTCCTTTATTTTTTAGGCTGACTGGTACAACTCTGCCTTCACCAGTGATATCGAGTAAGAACTGGCTTCGAATACATTTCACCTCAGATAGCAACCACAGAAGAAAAGGATTCAGTGCCCAGTACCAAGGTATGTCTTTCAAAGTACTCATCAGTGCTTGACCTCAAAAATCTGCTTGTATAACGCCAAAATATCGGCATCTTTCTTTGGACACATTTGCAAAATAGTCATACACATTGGATCTCAATTCATATACATTAATTACTAATAGTATTTATTAGAGACTGAACTACATGATTACGTGATTGGACTTGCTGGACCCCTCTTGTCATGTAATTACATGGTTGTGTTGTTTAATTAGTATATTAGGGTTCTTTATAGTTTCTATCTGGTGACGCAGATTTTAATTGGTAGCCCCCAAGACAAAGGAGTAATCCAAGCTCTCTCTGCCTTTTGCAATATCTTAGTTCCTGTTTTGTCCTTATCGCGTTTTGTTGTCTCTCATCCCCAGTTATTGCGCTTTCACCCTTGTCACTGGTGAGAGTGCTTTTCATGCCAATTCTGGTCCTCAGTGGGATATAGTTTGGTTGTAGCACACATTTTTCTGTTTTCCTCTGCAGTGCTGCCACTTAGGAGAAAATAGATGCAATACATTTTAATGCTGCTTCTCTGCTTTCCTCTTCCCCCTTTTTTTCCTACTCTCTCATCTCCACTTCATGGTGTCTTTTAATCGCCGCAGTTTTTTTCTCGTTCTAATTTTTAATTTCTGTGCCTAGTGCATGTGTTAGGTCGGGTATAAGAGAGGGCGTGTGAGGCACTTTTTTGGATTGTACACACAGGTGATGTGCACAGATTGGTAACTCTTGAAATTAAGCGCTTTAGAAAAGAAGTCTGTACGATGATATAAATTTGATGAAATAGGATTCACAATTTAATGAATAATCACGGTCTCTTCTTTTTTGCAGTGAAGAAAGCAATAGAGCTGAAGTCTAGAGGCGTGAAGATGATGCCCAGCAAAGACTCCAGCCACAAAAATGCCGTCTGTAAGTACCCTGTGTGTGTGTGTGTGTGTGTGTGTGTGTGTGTGTGTGTGTGTGTGTGTGTGTGTGTGTGTGTGTGTGTGTGTGTGTGTGTGTGTGTGTGTGTGTGTGTGTGTGTGTGTGTGTGTGTGTGTGTGTGTGTGTGTGTGTGTGTGTGTGTGTGTGTGTGTGTGTGTGTGTGTGTGTGCCCATATGTCATTTAGGAAGCCTTTTCAAACCAGAGCTGAGACACATCTGGACACACACACACACACACACACACACACACACACACACACACACACACATGAAGGCACACTGTATATACACAAGGACACACAGGATACATCCATCTTTGATGCGGCAGCAGCCGTGATTTCATCTATTTTTTAGAGAGGTTGACCTTCCATGAGACAAGAATTAGGACCACACTCTCTTTTTCATTTCCCTCCCGTGAAACCTTTTCTTTTCTTCCTATATTTGAACCTACATAGAATTGTTGATTAGTCCCATTTAATGACTTTTCACATTGCAACAGTTGCTGAAGTATAACAATAGTTTTCAAAGATAGGGATGATGAACAAAATTGCTCTAAAGCCAGTTTCCAATGATCTGTAACTCCCATATTCCATTCACAACAGATATGCGACACGTCTGATGGTAAAAATAAGTCATTTAAACACAAAAATGGGTTTCTAAGGAGCCTTTCAAATTGGCTAGCCCGAGACTCGTTCTCTTGGGAGGCGGGGAGTAGAGAATTTTCACATCTTCATTTGGTTCGGGTGGCATTCACATTCAGTTTTGAGACCGGACCAAACCATCTGTAAAATGTCAAGCAATTACAACAGCTGCTACTTTGGGGGTGCTGTCGCCTGACACGAACACTGACCAGAGAGGAAGTCAAGAAGAAACACGGCTCATTGATTGGTTCGGACCGAAACTGTAAGCCACTACCGCTTCTGCCTGTAGTGGCTAGGCAAGTTAGCCCATGGCTAATGGGTACCCACAAACAACCACGATATATAGTCGTCAGACCAGATATCAATAAGCGCCCTTTTCACTACTTCTTCCTCTTTACTCCACGTCTGCCCGCAAGATATTTTCCAACTTTTTCCTTCTGCGTCTGCTTCTTCTGATTCGGGGGGTTAGCTGTTTGTTTACTACCCAGAATGCATTGCGCACGTCACATCCTCCCCCATCGTCTCCCCCCACCCGTTAGAAAGATCTTTTTTAAAAGGAACCACTTCCTCGCTATTCCACGTCTGTGCACAAGACATTTTCCAGGAGAAAACAAATGTTACAGGACTCCCGCTTTTTTTTTTCGCGTCTTTTTCAGATTCGCACACCCAAAATGTATCGCGCTCCACGTCACGTCCTCTCAACCCTCACCCTGCCCGCTCCAAAGTCTGTTTCAAAGAGGACCGAAACTGGTGTTTTGTAGGGGACCAGATTCCACTTGAAAAACCTGGAATTACTGCATTATATGATTGCTATTAAAAAATTTTATAACACTTAGAAAACAAATACAAAGCTTTGTCAAATGTCTCTAGATGATTTAAAACAAAAAAAAACAATAGTTTGTTTGAATGCTGGCAACCAATGTCGCACAGTAGGTGTCACTTTTTTTATAGTCTATTTTTGAATTTCATAATAAGCCTCTCAAGTGGCACATTTAACTATTTACTCAGTTTCAGCGTTATGAAGTTATTTGAACCTGGCAAACCATATTCTCAAGTTATTGTTTGTAGAGACAATAGAATAAAACATTGGAAGACTTGGAAGAAAAAACTGGTCTGATCTCCTGGTTGTGTTTGATTATCTGAACCATATGGGAGGTAAAAAACATGGCATCTTTTTATTTGGGGCCTGATTAAAAAATTGTTTCTCTTCAGGTACTGGCAAAAAACAACAACAGCCTAACAACTACATAGACCGCGAGGCAGTAACACAACAGGTTTAATCAGACATGTCACCAACGTCTTCACTGTTTCTGACAACATACATATTTCTTGGCAGATGGTAGATGCATCTAAAACAGTATTCAGATCATGTGACACAGACTTTTAATTATCATGAAGCCCAAACTCATACTTCATCCATTCCTTAGCATTTAGCTTCATAATAAAACCTTCATCAATAATTCTGCTGATTTATACGCTCAGCCAAGCATGCGCTGCTGCAATTAACATTAGTGTGTGTGTGTGTGTGTGTGTGTGTGTGTGTGTGTGTGTGTGTGTGTGTGTGTGTGTGTGTGTGTGTGTGTGCCGCTGAATTAAAATTCAAATGGGTGTTCTCTCTGTGTGTTTGAGTATGTGAGGATTTCCTACGGCAAATCAGTTAATTAAATTTATCAATGATGTTGTGCTTGGTGACAGATCCAGATCTCGCTCTCCTGTACGCACAATTTTCTTGTGTTTTACACGTACTGTGCTCACAGTCAAGTAAACATACATACACTCGTACACATACAAACTATTTTCCGTGCCAAGGGGATCCCTGTGGTCAAGCCTGCTGAATCCAAAGCTATTGCTTTTCGTTGTAACAAGGAGCACCAGCTAACCAAAACATTGAATTGTAAAGTAGCTCTCTTTTCATGAGAGCCTGTGGTGGTTTTTTTTATTTCTGGCTGCAGTGTAAATCTTTAAAATCATTTGCTTTGTTTGCTGAGAAATGTAGTATTCTGCATGTATCCTAACACTATATTTACTTAAAGCAAAGCTGACTTATGGGGTCGCAAAATCTTTATGCTGAACTCAGTGGTGATCCAATGACCTTTATTTATGTTTTCCCCTTGCTGGTTTACATCTTACTGCATATTTACCTCTGTACATGAAACTGCTGATGATACGAGGATACATGCTGAAGCACTCTCAAATGTATTTTTCCATCTATAAAATTATTGTTGCACTGAGGCAAATGGGTTTTGTTATCTGTAATCATTATGTGGCGCCAAAGCATGATGATAATAACTGTTAACTGTGTAATCCAGGGATCTCTTGTGTTTTTGTAGCTCTGGACACAAATAGGGAATTCTGTTTCCTGCCATGGGAGCCATACTCATTAAAAACATGCGAGCGTTTTTGTCATGGGGACTTAAACTGAGTGAATGTGGGTTTTCACATTGGCCTCATTGAGGTTACCCCCATGGTAGGCCATCAGGCCGACAACTACAGTCATTAAGATATTAAAAAGCAAGTGAAGCCAGTGTCCACTTTTGGTCCTGGACTCATCTTCAAACAACAAGTCTGAGCATTGTATGACTCCCAGTGGTGGTATTATGGCTCTATGGTAGAGATGTGCAATATATAATCATTACAACGAATCAGAGACTGATGGTAATGAGTTTTCCCTGTCTAGAGGATGGAGTGCTTATGAATCATAATCTAAAAGACTGTCTATATCTCTCTCGCTGTGTCTTGCCTGTTTTATAATATGGTCCAGTACACACACTCACACGGGAGGTTTAAATAAGTTTCCAAATGATCTGTTTCCATTTAATTCATACTCAAAATATTGATTAAAACTCCCATGTGAAGGTGTGATAAGATAATATGAAATAAGATCATGAAAAGTCAAATGTTCCAGTTATTGTTAAGAAGAACAGTATGAAGTGATTCAGAAGAGAGCAACATGTCATGCAGTTACCCTTTCTCAGCAGTAACATTAGCTGACTGCTGAGCATGTGTCATAATTATAGAGAGGCTGAGAGATTGTGATTAAGAAGTTTTACTCCCTAGACAATGACCTAGAAGTGTAATGAATCATCATTGTGGAGAATGTGATTTATGTTCTGTGTTTTTTTTCCCAGGATTGTCAGGTAAGGTGGTACTGCACTGCAGAAAGGAAAGAATGTACGGCATTCATACGTTTAGGAAAGCTTCATAGTCACAACGTTTGTTGGCATTAAACTATTATAATATCATTGTGTTTAAAAACACTTTGTTCCATACCATTTTTTTTTATATGGACCAACTGAACAAAATTACGCTGTGATAGATGGCTGCAGATATTTGGGTTGATTGACCCTGTGGGCATGAGGAGGTGGAGGAGAGAGAGGGAGCCGAGTGGATAAGAGGCAACGAGAAGAGGAGAGAGGAAGAGAGCATATCAACAGACTGCACTCCACTCTTCATTCAGCAGGCATCTGAAGAGCACCTCAAAAGCTCTTACCTGAAATACATGTCAGCTGAAACACACACACACGCACGCACGCACGCACGCACGCACGCACGCACGCACGCACGCACGCATGCATGCACACACACACACACCTGTTGGCCTGCCTCAGTTTTCTTTAAGTCCACTCTGCTTCTTCTTATATTTTCTCTTTCCTTTCGTAAATTTATCACCTCCTGTGGTAAATGAATGTTTGTTTATCATTACATTGTATTTTCTCTTCACAACACACGAATACAGTTTGTTACTTGGTTTCTACAATTGTAACAATTTCTATCAGCAACATCAACAGCAAGATATTTATGAAATTATAGCAAGTAAACATAGTTTTGGGTTTTGTTGTTGTTATTGTTTTTTTTGTTTGTTTTTGTTTGTTTTTTGGTTAAAAACAATTAAAAGCCTGTCTGTGAAAGTGTTGCTCGTACCACCAATCGTGCTAATCGTCCACACCAAACAATCCAGGTCCATTCAACAGCCAAAACTAATCACATATTATATGCTTTCATTTATTTAAATATACAAGGAACTGTAATATTGCCAATGTTTCAAATTGCAGTTGATGAGGTTACGGGGAAATTTAATTTCATGCAGCATTTTTTTTTTTTTTTGATACAATGCTTAACTTACCATTGATCTTATCTTATTAATATGTTAGTCTGTCCCACTGTAATCAACAAATAGGCTCGACAACATACAAAACGCCCCTGCATGTTGAATGGATAGTCTGGCAGCATCAATCAAGAGGAAACATCACTATTTTAGTACATTAATATTGCTGAATTGTGTCCGAAGTTAGTCTTGAAGGGTCGGCCAAATCAAGTGGTCCTTAAGTACTAATCATCAGAAGGAACGATAACAAGGCGGGAAAAAAGGGGGAAAAAAAGAAAAAAAGATTACTAATCATCAGCAATGCAATTTGTAATTTCAGGTATTATAAAGAGTATTGTAAAGTAACATGAAATGAGAAAAAATTAATTTTGTAATTACACTTCAACTATGAGAAAATGATTGTGATACTTAAGTTGCAGCACAAATGGACATACAGTATAGCGCGGGAAGTCTGGAGACTGGCACAGATGACAGGAAGAAGTGAGTCAACATTAAGTACATGTTAAAAACACACCTTTTTTTATTCTTCAAAATTCCTAAAAAAAGAAAAAGTTGTCTTTATGAGATGAAAGATTTGGTGAAAACGCTTTGATGATGTGGAAATGACCATACCACCATAAGCTTGTGTTTAAATGTTGACTGGCCTTTTAAGTGCAAATATGGGATTATGTCAGCTTCAGGATTTCCGACGTTTGCGCAGCAGCAATATTAGTCGGCTGCTTTTCCAAAACAAGCTCACGTTGTTTGCATCAGTTGGATTTGTTTCTGCTATATGAACCTTTGTATGTGATGCCAACGAAAGCTATTTGAACATGAGTGGGAGATTGTGAAAGTGAAAATGCGTTTTCGAGTGTGTTTGTGGGGTGAGTTTTTGGACAGAACATCAAAACCACTGCAGAGCAATGAGACAGCTCGTTCTCTTTGCATCATATCTCACACAAACATGCATACACTCTGTCTATATACTCACAGCAACTCGGCACACACACACACACACACACACACACACACACACACACACACACACACACACACACACACACACACACACGAGTCATTCATCCATCTTTAATGCTAGGATGCGCAAAACTTTGGTATTCCTTGTAAATTGCTGCTAATATGCAATAAAAAAAAAAAAAAGAGCATTAAACACAAAAGTATAAAGTAAACTAAGTGGAAGGAAATGAGGAAAATAGAAGGAGCGAGGGAGAATATTTTAGGAAAAGATGCTTGGAAAGAAAAACACAGACACAGAGGTTTGATAAGGGTCTTTTTTTCAGATCCTAATTCATAACCCTCTTGGATATTCCTTGATTTTTAATTCTTTGTGCTTTTCAAGGTTGTGCTCATTTTGCTGATTTTCTTTTTTTTGTTCCTTTTTTGTTCCTTTTCCCTCATTTTTTCAGGTCTTGCTAATCATCATTATTCATCCACAGACTTCCATTAAGACAGAGCTGGTCTGGACTGGTTTTTATCATGTCGTCTGGTCTCATTTACATTTACATTAGGATTTAGGCATGCAGCAGATGCTCCCAACCAGAGCAAAGTCCAAAACAAAATGTGTCATGTTCTTCAGCGTTGCACTTTTTCCTTGACCTGATCATGCAGATAGATGAGACAAACAGAGGCGAGAATGAGATGCTAAAAAGTGTGAACTGAGGATAACTCTCCTCATTAAATTTCTGTGTTGGTTGAATCCATTGCACTGCCATTTTGATTTCATGCAAAACCATTTTTTTTTTCCTATTAAATTCCTCCTGGTAGACTTTATTAACTCTTCATGTAATTTGCACACGACATAGTTAGATTTGTTTTACACAACACTGAAAATTCAAATCGAATGACTGTAGATTATAATCCCACATAGACGGCAAGATTTTCTATTAATAATATAATATTCAAGAGCGTTTAAATGTGTCCTGAAAAAATGAGTCTAATAGTCATTTTAGAGAAAATATGATGTTAAATGGATGAAGGAAAAAAAAAAAAAAAAAAAGCACATACAGCAAAGTGCAAATCTATAAACTGAGTCCAGTCTATATTATTCAGTGTGGAAAGTCTTAATTCATAGTAAAAAAAAAAAAAACAAGCACTGATATTCTTTCATCTGGTTTAGGTGTTAAGATGCGGCTCTTTTGAAGTGAAGTTGTCAATGCTAATTATAATGATAATAGAAAAAACTGTAGAGATTTTTTTTCTTATTCTATTTTTCCCCTTTTTTCCCAGTTTCCTTGATGTCTGAACTCCTTATCATTTGTTGTGTTTTGGTGATTCATGTCTTTTTATACTCCTGTCATGTCATCTGTTGCGTCAGTATGTGGGCCCTTCCCCACAATCCTCACAGGCTCTGATAATACATAATGAGAAGAAGAAAAGGAGGAAGAAGAAAAACCTGCTCTATGTATCGTTTGTTAAGCACAATTATTCCCAAGTAAGGTACAGTGGTTGCAGTGGTAAAGAAACGGACAATAATCTATGCTGCAGTAGAAACATTTTATTTATTTAATTATTTTAAGTAATTATGTACATTTTGCTTGAATGAAAACATGTATGATAAAAAACTGATAGATAACATAGATAACATACGGTAATGTGAACTTGTAACATGTTTACTTGCAATATTTGTTGAAGCTCTCCTTCATTATTCAACTATCAGGGAAGTTTAACTCCAGATAAATGGGCACAAATGTTCTATATGTATTTAAAATTCCAGCCACATCATTGTGAATCATTTGAAGTCATAGAAGTCAAGCATGTGGCATGCTGAAAAAAGCTACAATAATGATGAAACAAAGGCATGAATTAGGTCTCCGCATCAGTCATGGACAGGAAACACAGAGTTTTATCTTTCTTGCATTGGTGAAAAAAACTAAAGACTTTGAAATAAAGAAGAGGACAGAATCAAATGTAGCACCGAGGCTTTTGGCTGTCAGATTTTTACCGATCAAACCGAGGTTAAAGAAGGGGGGGAAAAAAGCAACACATTTAGGATACGGTGACATCTCAGCATCGGTTGGTTTTTGCTTATTTTCTGCATGGCTGCCTGTAGGGTCCCAGTTTTATTATTTTATTGTCCATACTGGCCCACAGTCTGTCATGGCTTCCTGGGACGCTTGATAGACCTGATGTTCCGGTTTTTACACCGGAGCATTTGAGTGTTTTTATACTGAGAAATAACTTTCTTTAATATCCACTCAAAATCACATTGCAAGGCTTTTCAATCACTAAATGGTCTGTTCTGAGTATGCTTTAATTTAGACCTTTAAATGACACACAAGTCATGGTACTTTCACTTTCACTTTCCTTCTTCAGTGGGAATATATATATATATATATATATATATATATATATATATATATATACACAGTATATATATGTTGATTTTTGACGTATTATAACACTTTTAGAGAATTCATTGATTTTAATTGTTGTCGTTTCTTATCATCATTACATTGCTTTATTCACTCATATCAGTCCTTCCTGACAGTTTTTTGTCGGATTCCCTCAAACTAAAATCTCTGATTTGTGGCCCAGTTGCCACAGCCGCTAGGTTGCAGGTTTTATCCCACAGCTCAGACCGTCCATATGTCAAAGTGTCACTGAACACTTTTACCCAAAATGCTCCCATTGAATGATAGCCATAACTTGGTGTGTGAGTGTGTGTGTGTGTGTGTGTGTGTGTGTGTGTGTGTGTGTGTGTGTGTGTGTGTGTGTGTGTGTGTGTGTGTGTGTGTGTGTGTGTGTGTGTGTGTGTGTGTGTGTGTGTGTGTGTGTGTGTGTGTGTGTGTGTGTGTGTGTGAATGGATGAATGTGACATACAATGTAAATTCTTAATTACAGGGGCACAAATCGTATTTTACAAGTCTCAGATTAAAAAAAAAAACTTACAAGCTCACATTTTTCCTGCAAATGTTGCAGTAAATTTGGTGACACATATATTTGTGCACCTGTCTCAATATGACGTTCTTCCCCACGAGTCACACTTTCTGTTTTTCTTCCAACTACAAATCGAACATCGCTGTTTTTAGGCGGAAACAGATGAAAGAAGTGACGTGACATTTTTCCAGCGTCACGTCGGGCGTGTATTAACGTGGCTAAAAAGACAACACCTCTTTGCTGCGGTTGGTTCCAAGCTGGGAGAAACTTTATCGTGCCTCAATACGGACAAAATACTCTCTCTTGATTAAATTGTGAATGTATAAGTGTGGTGTTGTATTTTGTGGAGAGAGAAACATTTATATTGGTACACAACTTACAGTACACAACTACAAATTCCACTTTTACAAGTGCTCAAACCTTTTCCACCAGTAACACCTCCATAGATAACCTCAGAGAAGACAAAGTCTCGTTATTTGTTGTTTGACACCAAGTTTTATGAAACATCATAGAACTTTGAGTGTTCTATATTGCCTGGAAAAAAGCTCATTGTACAATCAGCTGTCAAAAGACAATCTGAAAAAAAACCCAATGATTTCTGTCTCTTGGGTATAAACATGCTCTCAAAATACATCAAAAAGAAACGTGTTTCGTTTTCAATTCAAAGCTGGTGTCCTGTGTTCCTAATTCAGATAAGAAAAGATCAATGTTAAAATTCAAAAGGTAAATACCTCGCTTTTTGAATCTGAAACAGCACTTAAGGATGCTTTTCTCACTCATTTGTCCTTAACTGCTTCAATCCTCTCAGATGGAGAAGTTTTCCAATATTTATGGTCACAATAACACAAATGATTTCTTCCCATTTAGTTTATTTCTCAGCTGAAAGAGATTTGAGGGCAAGTCTAATGGCTTCTGCATAATATGACGCTTGCATTAGGCTAAAAATAACACGATGGCCCTAAAGCTTCTAAAACACACAGATAAAGTTGCCACTTTACTGCTTTCCCTGACAGAGACTGATCTGTATTTCTTGCTTGTTCTTTCAGTGAGTCAAAGCGGTCTTGCTGGTGATGTTTGTCCTGATCCTGGAGTTCCTGAAAATGGCAAGAGGATGGGCTCTGCATTCCAGTAAGTGAAACTCTTGGTCATGTGACATTTTTATCAATTAATTACTCAAATGTTTTCCAAAAACACCCTCCTATTTTGCACAATGCAAACATCCAGTTCAGAAACAATCTGTTTTTAGTCCCTCCATCCTGCTGTGCTGCATAAAATACTGGAAAAGACTGTTTCTGTTTGTGAAGGTTATCTTGAGTTTACAGACATTATGACTTCAGGGCAGACTTTAGATCGTAGGTTATTTCTTCATGAAACACAGTGTTTTGTAGTCCTCCTTTTCGCCCCCACTCATGGAAATCTTCTAGCTCCCGAGCTGAGAGAGAATGCCACTATGCCCCAGTTCTGGCTCCAGAAATTGGCCAACGAGCAGTGAACATTTCTACCAAAAGTTCTGCATCATTTGTGGGGCCACTGCAGAGTTTTGTGGTTTATGTATCGTCATAAATAATGTATGTGTGTTGGGGACCTGTTGTTGTTGCTTTGGCTTTTCAGATGTGAAGTACCTTCTGCAGCTGGCATGAAACAAACTTCACATATTCCATCTTTCAGATCTTTTCAAGGATGGATTGTTTTGGGCTTGTCAGATCTGTCCAACCCGTGTAACATATAGCTAAAGGAATTATTAGCAACTCGTTTATACACACACACACACACACACACACACACACACACACACACACACACACACACACACACACACACACACACACACACACACACACATTAACACACAAACTTTAAAGGGGCATCAGGGTGCCCCTTACAGGACTATATTCCAGGGCATCGGGGGGTAGAATAACAAGTTATATTTACTTTTGTGACTTTGTTATGTTAAAAGACTGGTCTCTGATCCCAGGCGCTCTTTTATCCTTCCACAGCCAGCAATCATTACTCTGTGTAACAGCACGCAAATCCAATAGAGATTCAAATTAAACTCAGTGCCCCCCAAGTTTAAATTTCATACAACGGCACAAGCCCCTGATATAAACAAACATCAATGAAGACCACCTTGTTTTATTTGAAAAAGTCCATCATTGATGGTCTTTGTTTGGTCAAATTGAATAATTCAACACAGCATTTGATATCAGGACGTTAAGCAGTCTCAGTGTCTTCCAACAAGCTCAGATGATGGCGCATTCATGACAGTTACCAGTTGGGAAGTTCCCATTTCCCAGTTTCCAGCGTTCACATAACAATGAGGAGAAGCAAGAAAACAACAGGGCTTCCCCCAACAGTGCTCTTATATTACTACTTTCACAGTTCAGAAACAGAAAAACAAGTCTGTCATCACATACTAAGATGTCACTCCTATAGCTCCCTGCTCTGTATGCTATGAATGTATATCGCAGTGTGCTGTCTGTTAATCACATGAAGAATGTGAGCTTCATAGATTTGACACTCGATTTAGCGATAACCCTGTTTTCAGTCAGCTCAGTCACTACTTTTGTAATCCTGTGTCAACGTTCAAAAAAATATGTTGACATACTTTTCCTTATCCTTAGCTGAATGACCAAATTATTTCCCTGTTATTCTGTAATATAAAGTAGAATAATGTATAATCTGTAACACTATTGATATTAAAGCTTGCAGCAATATTTTAAACATGTTTATCCATTATTCTTAATTGAGTGTATAGTAATGGCATCCAAAAACATTGTATAGTGATTCACAAAGCTTTTAATGTTCCTGATATTTTCTGAAATAATATATGTTTCCGTATGACACTGGAGCAGGGGATATAATTAAATCACCACTGTCACCACATCCATATCACTGGAGTGATATTCTTAAGACCAGGGCTTCCCTTTGTAGAAAGATTGACTTTGTCCCGTAGCGCTATACATCTAGTCTGGGTGCTCCTGTACATAGAATTATCTAATATTGTCAATGTTTAGAAAACTGGAGCAGTTGTCACATGAAGTGCCCGTGTCATTGTTAGCCTCATTGGACTGTTGCTGACTTAATCGTCTTAATAACCAAATTTTCTTTGGCAGCTTCATCTGTGTTACCTGAAACCACGCCTACCAAAGTGTCTACTGCCTTCATACACTAACAGATTTATTTGTATATGCATGATTTTAGCGCCATTTCTGAACAAAGGGAAGCGAATGACATTCCTCAGTTCTGCAAAAACCGACAACAATAGTGACACTGTCAATCCCTGTTTCCACCGCACAAAAAGTGCCGGGTTTTCGTGCGTTTCCACTGCAAGTATTGTGGATGGTACCGAAATAACCGCTCCAAAGGTTGACGCTTTTCCGTCGCTCTTCCATTTGGGTACTCAGGACAATAGAACGGTGCGGTTTTGAGGAGCCGTCTCCTGATACTTCAGTGATTTAAGACACGTCTGCAATATTTTAATATGTTGGCTGTATGAATCCTCATGTTCATATTCAGCTTTGCGCTGTTTTTTTTTTTTTTTTTCTTGCGGCTGCAACTTTCAAAACGGCCAATTAGCCCCCTGACCCCAAAGTGATAGTAATATTGTTAATCTTAACATTGAATCTTAATATTTAAATTGATTTGTAGCTGATTTTTCTATTTGTCACTACTCAGTGGACAGGGTCCAAAAAATGTCCTAAATTGAATTGGTTTTTAAATAAGGTCAAGCTTGGCCCTCTTACCACACAACATGACATGCAAAGTCCTGAATAATCATGAAGCATCTCAAGACAGAAACTCAGACTTTAAGCACGTGCTACACGTCTGAAATAGACTGGTTGTCTAGCACACATGGAGATGATGGTGAAAACAATTGACGGCATCAGATTTATTAGAGAAAAGGACACAGACAGAATTTGGAAACACCAGTACCACTCATAGAGCTGACAGTCCAGCCAAAGTAAGAATTGCATTGGTGAGGCAGGTGACCAAGAACTTGACAGCCAATCTAACAGAATATCAGAAGTTGTCTGCAGAGATGGGAGACCCCTGCCAGATGGACAATCATCTCAGCAGCACTCCATTGATTAGGGCTTCATAGTGCAGTCGCTACATAGAAGCCAGTCTGTGTAGAAGAGACACGACAGCCTGGTTGGAGTTAACTAAATTGAATTTACAAACTGAAAGCCCGTCGATAAGAAACTGTGGTTTGATGACAAAAACTCAAAAGACAGTGAATCACAGCAAGCTGCCACCAGAATGCCTCTGTGAAATGCTTTCGAGCAAGACAAACAGAGGAGGAAGCCAAAATGTAGAGAGGCCCCAGAATAAAACCTCCAGCAAAGTGCATGAACTTGATATGGGACAACAGATGCAAACTGAAGCAAATAACTTCCAACCGAGACAGCAGTGGAATGACTTCATAGTCATTCCACATTCCAATACTTCCACTGTATTTCTGTCTGGAAGTTCAGAAATACTTCACATATAATTTGAGGCTGCTTGTGAGGGTATTAGGCTCAAACTGAGGTATAAAAAGCTTGAAGAGATTTATCTGGGATGACTCAAAACTGTAATCGCTTCAAATGGACTGCTGCAAAGGCCTGATATAGGAGTTTATTTTTGTGGTAAATGAAACATTTTGGTTTTTAATCGTCTATACTTTTTGAGCAAAATTCTAAAAGTATCTTTATTTTTGACATTTTCAATTTTGGCTCTATGGATTACTAAGATTACTGGCATACACCTTTAAAACTAACTGTACAACAAAAACACTATGTGCTATAAGGGGAGGTTGAGAACATGTTTAATATGCATTTAAAGTCCCTGCAAAGAAGACATTCTATGAAATATCATTTCATTAGAAAAACATACCTCCCAAATGTACTCTATTGCTTCGTTTATTACTTATATTACTTGTACATGTGCTATGGTTTTCGGTGTCTAGGCCTCACAGACACACATGGTTTGAACAATTACATCATTTTTGTCGGTGTGCAAAGACTCGGTGGACTTGGGGATTTCCAAGAAACTCTCAGTGGTGTCCATCACCTAATCAGCAGAAAGGGAAGCATCAATCTATTTAATCAGGAGTGAGCAGTTATAAAATAAGTGTCTCTCCCTACGGCACATGCATTTAGCATAAGTCACAGCAATTGTCCTGATGTTGGTCTGGTGTGTAAGAAGAAATCGAGGCGGGCTCCATATTTACCGCTTTCAAAGACTATTTTCAGCATGAAAACTTTAAATGAGTTCCTGCTGCTCTCCAGTACCATTAGCATCTGTGGTTGCACAAACCTTTCTCACTATTAGTGGAGTTGTCTGAGTTAATGAAGGGTCATTACTGCTACGTGTGCATGTGTTGGTAAGTGTGTGAGCATTTCCGTGTGTGTGTGTGTGTGTATGCATGTTGTTGTGTATGTATACTTGCGTGTTACAGGTCTCATTCTAATCATCATTAACCATCAAGCTGCAGGAGCTGAAACAGCATTGCAGTGTGATGAAGTATAACAGGATAAATGGAATGGAGACATAATTATAGAGAAAATTAGAGTTGTCTTTATTCTTAGGCATGTGGATGTGGTACCTACCTGTAACCTTGTGTGTAATGACTATTGTCAATCAACCATATCCACATTTGTGATAGAAAGGTTGTTGGTATGTTCAAGGAGGGAAAAAAGCCCTTCTTCTCTAATTATAAATTTCACAGTGAGTGGCGGGGTATAGGTATTTTTAGAGTTATCACTGTCCTGGAAGAGGGAATAGCTCTGATGGAAGTGAATGGCCCAACTTGCCGTGACAAAGGCACGAAGAGAGATTTGGCCAGGCTCTATGGCTCTTCAGTGTTTAACAACAGGGTAGAGACAATCAGCAACCAGAACTCTATGTTATGAATGTTTGGCCAGGTGGTAGACTGTGGTGTGTGTCGGCAGGGAGGAGATATTAGGCTTTGCAGACAAGACACCATGCAGACTTCCATTTAGAAGGCTGAATGTCCCTCTCACGTGTTAGACAGCAGGGTGTTGGAAAGAATGTGAAAACACAAACGATCTGAGCAAACGAAGAGAGAAAAGGTAATGGTGGCATTGCAAGTAGAGGAAATAGAGCAGAAGAGAGTGAAGGGAAGAAGGTAACCAAAGAGTCTTGTATGAATAAAGGTGAAACATTGTTTAGGGGGGTTAAAAAGAAAAGTTTCCAACTGGATGATCTCTGATGACGATATGATTTTTGTTGTGAGATGTTGAGATTTTCATGTGATGTTGCTGCGGTGCTTCTTTTAAAGAGTGTTTTTTTTTTTGTCTCTCTTCGTGGATTTCCTCAAGTATTGCAACATCAAGTGGCTTCAAGCGAGAATCAAAGAAACTGCTATTGCTTTCTTGACAAGTGTTGTCACTGTTCTGTCTCCTTAACTAGGATTGGCTCCAGTGTCCAGTTCAGTTGTGATGACAGCTACGTACTACAAGGGTCTAAAAGTATCACCTGTCAACGAGTCACTGACACCCTGGCTGCTTGGAGTGACCACAGGCCCATCTGCAGAAGTAAGTGTACTACAAACACACTTGGTGCTTCTATGAATTCCTACGGCAGAGTTATGTCACTGCGAATACCATGTTTTAACCAACAGCACAATGATGTATTTTGATTGATACCGATGTGAACCAAGATCGGCTTTGCTTGAATGAAAAAGTGGTGCGGTTTGTGAAAAAAAAACTAAACCAAAAAACTAACAAAAACAAAGGGGAAAAAGTTTCTAACCCAAAGTGGTGGTGTCAAGATTTGCCCAGCAAGCTTTATGCTTTATGAAAAAAGTAGAAAAGTGGAGTATATAATGATAATAATTTTCTTAAATCACACATTTATTTAATGCTTTATAGCTGCAATGATGACAAATGACTCATTAAATCATCATTAAATGAGTTCTAATAAAAAAAAACATAAATCTAACAAGGTACAGCAGTCTTGGAGCGTGACATGAAGTTTTCTCTTTTTTTCATGTAAAAGCCTCTAGTAGTGCTTTTGATGCTCAAGCGATTACAGCAGCTGTTAATGATACCCCTTCATGTAAAAATACAGGTAGTCCAGCATTTAGCCATAAATGACTACGTAATTGGAGACACTCCTTTAAAATCAATAGGGGGAGAGTGTAGCTTAATTCACTGAAGAGGAGATAACCCCTCCCAACTCCAGCCATTTTCACCTTTAATAAAGAATACTGCTTACACAACCACAGCATCACATCCATATATCAAAATGAATGTATAACCTCCCTCAGCTGAGATCCTTCAGCACATAGAAACAGATTAAATGCATATCGACTGACCTGCAGACATAGAATCAAAATGCTACACCCAGCTCAAAACATCAACTGCAACTGGTCAGATATTCAATTTTTAAAGGTATAGGTGAAGTGCTTGTTTCCCAAGTTAAAATGAACTGATGAATGAGCCCTAATACTGACTGAAGTACCAAATTGATTTACCCAAAAACATATTTTCACTTCTCCACAAACAAACAGTTAATTCATGTTGAGACCGTTACAGTCCCTCACATCTGTATACATGTTAGGTGATGGAGGGGCCAGCTGGGTTGCTGACCTGCTTCTCAAGGCTTCAATGTTTTCTTCAAGGACACTTCTGCATCCTCCTCGGTTAAGCAAGGAGTTAAACCATCAACTCTAAAGACTGGCTTTCTGACCATTATCGCCCAAAGGACCAAGGCGTTCAGAAAAAATTGCCCAATCTTTAATCAGGACCTCGACTGCTGCAGGCAGCGCAGCAATGAGGCTAACCTTGCGTGCTCATCATTTAACAAGAGGATTTAATCCAAAAGGAACTCTATCAATCTTTAATGTGTTTTTAATGGTCCTTAGATAACAGTGGAATTACATGGCGATGATGTGTAAGCTTTATTATGACACATTAGTGCAGATAATACATACATGGTAGGACATATATGCATTGCTTTTGTTGCTTCAAGAGATGTTAGATCTCTAATGATAATACACACACACACACACACACACACACAATAACATCAACCTTACACTTTGTTATATCATTGTCTGGAATTCCTATTCCTATGTTCAAAGTCACTGCACTGCTGTACTTCTTAAGGCCAGTTCCACACCTCGGCATATCTCCCTGAATCTCTGAATCTGTCAGCAATTACATTTTGTGCTCATTTGTGGCATTTTTCATGCTTTAAAGAAACAGACCATCCAATATGAACTCTGATGGAAAGATTATGAACAGGAACACCATCTTACCAGGCTAAAGTACAAAATATTCTCAAGAGTTTAATGAAACTTGTAGGCATGAGTCTTAATGAGGTTAGAATTGTCTTTATAAAAAAACGCATCACAAGACACATTGGCTTGTGCAGCTGTGGCTCAGTTGGTAGAGTGGACCATCGTTCAATCCCTCCTCTAGGATCTTCCATGTGGAATAGATATTAAGCACCAAGTTGCGAGCCCCTTGGCAGGCACGTTTTGGTATGAATGTTTGTTTGTATGTGACTGATGATATTTTAAAGGTCAAGTCCAACAGCTCCTGTTGGACAATGCAAACTAAATCACAATCATATTTGATGAAACTTTGAAAGAATTAGTGATGCCATTTTGCTCATAGAAAAGCATAGTATGATGAAAAAATGATATCAGTTGAATTTACACAGTATTCTTGTTGTTTTTTTTATGAAAGATGATTTGGCCTCATATTGAGTGGCTGAGGGACTAAAAAACAGTATGAGTGGCAGAGCAGCGATCCACGGGCTGCCATCACCTGCATGCTTTCTGACAAAACCCTGTTGGGTTTATTGCTCCACAATTAAAAAAAAAATGAATAAAAAAAACTGTAGACGGTTAGCATGCACACGTGTGTGTGCGTGTGTCTGTCCACCCACGCACTCACAAACACACTTGCATTGACAGAAAGTGTCCAAGGCACAATGTCACACACCTCATGGCTGCAGTGGCATTTGCCTTGAGCTGTGCAAGTGTGTGACGGACAGGCAGTCCCTGAGCTCAGACATATACTGTAGGGTCGCTGTCACATCGTGTTATATTTTGTGTATGTGTGCTTATTTGTACGAGTGTGCGTACCCGTGATGTGTCTGTATGTCTGCAGGCACATGCCTAGAAATCATGATACCGGGACAGGGAAGCTTCCAAAAGACAGGACATGAACAGTATTTACAAAATATGTTATTCATCAATCATCAAATCTCTTTGTTTTCCTGTTTGTTTTGTTGTTTGTTTGTTTGATTGTTTTTTTGGGGTGGGTTCAGGGGTGGGGGGGGGGTGATTGTTTTTGACCTTGTACCACTGTGAAGGTTATTTTTGTTGGCGTACATCTTACAGAAAAAAAAAAGATTTGTAAACGGAGTATTAAGTTTTTGCAGAGATTATCTGCCTCACAATGACAGTCGGACTTTTAATGTTCTCCCTGTCTGTTTTCTCTTGTAACTCAACTTTCCTCCCATAGTCCAAAGTATGAATTTTAGGTCAATTGCTGACTCCAATTGCCCTTATGTGTGAATGTGAGTGTGGGTTCCCAAAAAAGAAGTAGGCTTCATCTGACACCAGGTGGTGATTTCTGATTAAATAAATGCCTTGGCTTCACATTTTCAAACATTGTTGTGAACAGCTGTTTGTAATATCCGGTAAGTCTGTACATATAGTGTGACGCTATTAACTATTGAAACTATTTAATTAAATAGTGCTTTTATAAATAAATGAATCATTTTATTCCCACACCATGTTTCTTCTATCATGATTCTCTCCCCCACCTGTATCACCCATGCGGCTCCATGCAAATGCCTTTGGCAGGTGCTACTGTAAGTGTTCTTCACTTCGAAACAATAAAAAAACGGGAAAAGCATTTACAAACATTATGAATGATACACAAGACATCCCGGAAGCTAATATTTCCACTTGAACTTTACAGTGTAAACTGGGATCTGAACATTTTGATCAATATGCATCCCATTTCATATTCCCTCAATAAATCAGTTAAAGCAAAAGTTTCAGAAACCGCTTGCATAATTTATAAATACACATTGGTGTATGTCTTATGTGGTGTGGGATGAAACTGGTGAGGAGTTGAATTTCTGGCACGACACAACTGTACACATGGCAACAGCTGCAAACCATATTTAAAGTTGTCTGTTTGATTCTATTTTATGTTCTTTGAAAGTGTTTGTACAAAGCAACAAAGGACAGAGAGGGAGAGATGAAAACGGGATCGGTAGACCGCGGCAAACAAACAGAGAAACCGAGGTTAAAAATGTCTGTACCATAGCTGTGGTGTATCGTATTATCTGGCGTGATCACTCCCTTGGGATTCAAACCCATGAGCCTCTCTCATTCTCTACTGAGACTTTACTGTTAATTAGAAGCTGGTCGCCGAGATGAATCGCCATGACTGTGTTTCTGTGTGTGCGTGTAGCTGTGTGTATCACAGTGTGTTTCGCCTCTCTTTTCTAATTAACAGGCAGATCAGTCATCTAAGGTCCTCCTCCCTCTGCCTCTCTCTTCTGGCGGTGTCTCTTTCCTTCCACACTTTGCTCATCCATTCTCACGTTATTAGCTCTCACCTTGTCTTGGTTTCAATGCCTCTCTAACCTCTCTCATCTCTGCGTTTCAGCTGACTCATAGTGAACATTTTGAAGAGCTAATGGATGGATTACTATCAAATAAGACACACGTGGACCCTCCTCTAGTGAATCCAAGTTATTCTAGTGAGCTTGTGGCCGTTCATGTTGAGTGCATTGGTTCATAGACTTGAATTAGTTTCACTCAAATGTAAAACAATGCATCCAAAAGTAGACTTTATTTTAGATCTAAGGCAATATGACAGAAAATCAAGCAAGCATTATCTAAGAATGAATAACTCTTAAAAAAATATATTTTACTTCTATCAATTGTTCTGATAATAGCGCATGATAAAGTTTTGTTGATTTTGAAGACCTGATTGATATCACGAACCAACTGCATTTTTGAGCGATGGATGGATGGATGGATGGATGGATGGATGGATGGATGGATGGATGGATGGATGGATGGACATTTCTCGCAAATTAACTATGTAAAGTAGCATGAGTCACAAAACAAATGGTTGAAACACAGTGACTCTGTTTTTGTAGAATAAAAAAAAAAATCTAAATTCAGTTACGTTTTTGCAATCTAAGGGTCCACGGCTTCACTTTTCACTTTTCATTCATTTCATTTGATTTATAGTTTTTCATTGACCTTTCATTGGTAGATCAATACCTATCGCAGCCTGTAGCCTGTGCCTTTCTTTTGACTACACCAAACTTGTGATTTTATTCTTTGTCGCCTCTTTATCCTTGTCTCATCCTTTTTATTTTCTTAAGGTAGAAAGACATTTGAAATCTCCAAGCATAATTTTTATTGCATTGTAAATCACTTTTAACACTCTTTTTTTTTTGCTCTGTCTCTCTTTTTCTGTCTTCCTCTCCAGCTCGTACCTGTGGCAGTAATCTAAGGGGGCCCAGAGGGGTCATAACTTCTCCTAATTACCCTGTTCAATATGAGAACAATGCACACTGTGTGTGGGTCATCACTGCAATGGACTCTGGGAAGGTGAGCTTTTTTTCATTATTCTCTTTCAACAAGAGTGTAAATATAAAAAAAAAATCTTTAGAATCGAATCCCCGTACAGAAAAAAAATAAATCTTTTGCAGCGGCAATGTGTTTAAATCCCAGTGTGTTGTATAATGTAATGATCCTCACACCCCAGCAGATGACCGGTGGAATGAGTCACATTTTCAGCAAGGTCCAAAGCATTGTTCTGCCAAACTTGAGGGGTTTCTGTTATTTGTTCTCATTAAGGAAAAAAATACCTGGAGTGACTATGTACGTGGCTATGGAGTGGGAAAAATGTGTGCCCACAGGCTTCCCGTGGTACATTGAGATCCAAAAGTGCTGCAAAGAAAAGGCAAAATAGGGAACGA
Source organism: Lipophrys pholis (assembly GCF_963383615.2). Taxonomy (NCBI): domain Eukaryota; kingdom Metazoa; phylum Chordata; class Actinopteri; order Blenniiformes; family Blenniidae; genus Lipophrys; species Lipophrys pholis. Next base: position 17,870,840 of record NC_137636.1, on the reverse strand, counting down.
GAGCAGCAGTATGCAGCAAAATAGTGTAAACCAGACGTGACGTATGAAACACTGTGCACATTGTTTTGGTGTGTGTGTGTGTGTGTGTGTGTGTGTGTGTGTGTGTGTGTGCGTGCGTGCGTGCGTGCGTGCGTGCGTGCGTGCGTGCGTGCGTGCGTGCGTGCGTGCGTGCGTGCGTGCGTGCGTGCGTGCGTGCGTGCGTGCTGGCTAATTTCAGTTGCTGTTGTGGAACTCATGGTCAATACACTTCCTCAGATTTTGTGAAGGGAACTTTTGTTACTGAGCCTCTATATAAATGAATAATTCATGTACTTGAGGTACAACATCGGAGGTTTCTCTGTCTAATTTTTTTGGGGGGTTTATAATTATTCTCTTCATCTCTCCTCATATTTTAACCCTTTACACTCTCTCTCTCTCTCTCTCTCTCTCTCTCTCTCTCTCTCTCTCTCTCTCTCTCTCTCTCTCTCTCTCTCTCTGTTTCTACACTTCTGCTGTTCATTCTTTCTCATCCCTGTTTTGACACTTTCTCCATTTCTATCATTGTGTTCCTCCATCCCAGACATTTTTAATATTTGTTCATCCCCTTCATGCTCCTTTTTCCAATTCACTTTCTATTTATGCAATCTGGAGAGATTTTAGAGGGGTCAAAGCAAACATTAGACTACACTGAATAACAATTAAGGAAAAGGGGAAAAGCGGGCGTTAAAATTGTACTGGGTACTTCATATCCAAAAACTGACCACTGGGAAGACAGAACAGGAAATAAAATACACTGTCCAGGTGAATGCTTGAACATGTAACATTCAAGTTTTCTGTAAAGTGGAAAAAGGATTCTGGTCATCTCCAAGCCTCCGAGGCAGTTAGATCGGAAAATTGTGGGCTATAATTGAGAAGGGAGAGAGCAGAAATTGAAGAGAGAGTAAAAAAAAGGACAAATTGACTTTTTGTTCCTCTTTTTGTGCCTTTCTGACCTTAACAGAAAGAAAGGACATGCTTGTGTCAAGCCATGACATTCAGTTCCAGTATGTGACTATATGTTGGATCATTCATGTAGCTTTGAGACTCTAATGGGGTCTCTAATGGAAAATTCTTTCAAACCAGCGTCACGGTTTTCAGCCAACATCTTAAGACATGTCTTTGAAAGTGACTTTCACTTTGTCGCCATCATCACCTGCTCTTTGTAAGCGTCTCAGAGAAGTGAATGAATAGACATGGTTGCATCACTTTATCATGTCAGCTGCACAAATGTCATGCTTTTTTGTTTTGTCAGGTGACAGATGAAGAGTCACTTTTGTGTCTAAGGTCTGTTACTATAATACAATATTTTACAAAGATTTACATGTCCTTATGACAGATGAAAGGTGTTTTATCTGCTCCGTGTACCATCAGTGTGTGTGTGTGTGTGTGTGTGTGTGTGTGTGTGTGTGTGTGTGTGTGTGTGCGCACGCGCGGGCGTACGCACATGTTTAAAATGCTTGAGGTTTGAGAGCACTTGAAGAATGTGCCATAATGACAGATTATCAGCTACTCCAGTTGCAGAATGTCACTATCTAGATATACAAAGGGAGAGACCAGGACAGAGACACACTACAGGAAGAAGTTGCAGAAAACATTTAACAGGAGAGTAGAATGGGATGGACGACAATAAAATACTATTAATTTTAATAAAATGGGATATGACTGTATTCTATTGAAGGGAAACTCTCTGATGAGAACAGCTGGACAAAGACTGAGTGACTCTTTTCAAGCTTCCATCTTGTCAAACTATAGTTCATGTTTTTCAAATCGGAATTCTTCACGGTGTAAATGTGCTTTGCCACATTTTACTGTGTGATGAGACACGAAAAGCTGTTGAATTAAACTCAGAAGTTTGGACTGACTTCAAAATATAAATTTTTCTGTTAAAAAATTTGGTAAAATGTATTATATGCAGTTCGTACATACATGCATTGGACTCGTGCTAATGGGGCTTTTTATGTTTCACTTGTTTTAGGGATTAAAGGGTACAAATGCTTTTTACTGTCCAGGTTTTGTGAGATTATATATATCCCAGCGTTCTTCCTTTTTAACAAAACATGTACACTTTAACGTGGGATTCATAAGAATGTCATTTCCCCCCAAATTGCAAGAAATTACTTAATATTTGCCCAAATATATAATATCCGTTGTTTTCTTCATGCTAATGTTGGCAAATATTTGCAACTTGTCAGAGCAACATGAGAAGCTTTCATGATGTAGATTTTAACAAATTTATCCTGGTTTGGCTTTGATGCTACGGCTTCTTCACAATATGGTGGCTTCCCTTTACTGCCACATCACTGATGTCTGAAAGTCACTGATACTCAAAGAGAGATACCCCCATTGAATAGATTAGGACAGCTATTATTCTTATCCAAAAATATATAGACAACTGTATGTTTGACAGACCTGCTTGGTTGTGTTTTCTATTTCAGGATTTAATTATGTTCCCATAATAACGTTCAGATATTTGTTGTTATAGATTGGGATCAGAACTATCCAATATTCTTTAGGCTGAATTCAGCCTTTCCAGAATGATAATAATCAAAATCGAGGTTTACAGAAGCTGCTTTACCCTGAGTCTAAAGAAGCTGAACCAGGTGGCTAAGTGGTCAGAGCAGCGGTAATGCATGATGTTACACTGTGTGGCACTCGATCCTCTCAGCTGTCTTCGACTATCAGTTTCACACACTGGGGAAAGAAACTGCAGTTATGAGTGTGTCTTTTGCTGAACATTGTACAAGATCAAAGCCTAAAGAGTTGAGATCAGCGCCTACCGCATTGCAATCCTGGGGCAAACACTGCCTTCTTCTCATTTTTTATTTTTTATTCTTTTTATTCTTTTTTATTTCACTTGTTTTCCACGACAGACATTCAAATTAGTCTAAAAGGGAGACATTTATATTTACGAGGGACAATCAAATACTGTCCCGTAAACACTGTGGCAATGAAAGAAAACTCAAAAAATAAATAGCTAAAAAGACAGAAATCATCTACTCATACACACACACACACACACACACACACACACACACACACACACACACACACACACACACACACACACACACACAACCTCCAAAGAAGTTTCTATAGATGTTTTCTTTTTTCTTTGTCTTTTTTCTTTTAGTGGTCAGTCAGCACAATGCAGCATAGTGCTTTTCTTTTCTTTTCTTTTTTTTTTCAGTCAGAGCAAGAAGTGCTGAGAGATTCTGGTAGGGAGCCAGATATTTAAAGACACATTCAACGAGAGCAAATGAGATTGAATTAAGATGAATAACAGTCAGTTTTATGCAGACCTTTCTTTTTTTTCTCCAAGTCCCTGTTTGTTTTCTCTGCTCGTTTTTTCTTTTTTTCCTGCACTTGCTGTGCCCCTGACTATTATTCCAAATGACTTCTTTCATCAATAACATGTTATAGGAGAGACAAATGTTTTCACTGAAGGGTGCATGACTTTTGTTTTGTCTTTATCTTGGTTTATGTGCACCAGTTCAAACAGCCTATAAGTAATACTGGCTGCCGTGTGTCATTCTATTACGTTTTGATTGAAAGCGGCGCAATCAATATAGTTTGTTGTGGTCTGACAAACTGCCGGTGAGATGTTGTGTGCGTGCTTCGGTTTTCGTGTTAGCCTCTGTTATTATTTGTGAGAGTGTTTGAACACACTTCAAGTTATGTATGATGTTATGAATGTTGACTGAATGTATTTCTGCCAGCTTAATTGCTGACTGCCAGAGATTGTGAAGAATATCTTGTAGGGTAAACTGTCAACTTTCAGGTTTTGGTGTGGAAAGAATATCGTGAGCAGCCGGAGAACTGCTTTGACAGCGTGTGTGTATGTGGTTGATATTGTGTGTGTCAGTCATTTGATTCATCAGTATCAAGCAGATAATTATTTTGTTCAAATCTGAACCATGCCTGACTGCTCTCACACATACCCCCCTGAAACGCATCACCACACATGCCTATTCAGCCTGTAATCATTACTGTCTTTTTCACTGATGAACGCAGTGCACACGGTGCAGACAGTGCACACAGTGCATGTGTGTGTGCATGTGTAGTCGGTGGTGAGGGGTATGGCTTTCGGGAGCCATTGTGGTTCGGGTGATGGGTCATTTGGGATCATTATAATCACTGTAGCGTTGTCAGGATATGTTCTGTGACAACCTATCACATTCTGTTAAATTGTACTTTACTCTCAGATTATGGCCAACAGTTACCGATACCGACCTGACCCAAACTAAAGTAAAACTTCATTTTAATTCTGCAGCTGCAGTGCTTTGCTTTAATAGGCTAAAAGGCTGGTGCATGCCACATTTCCGTTCATTGTCATAATGATTATATGATCGATGCAGTTTCTGTTAACTGCATAATGGGGTTGTTTTCATTGGCATCTGCAAACGTCATTTTTTCCAATGGGTCTATTTTTATTAATAATAATAATACATTTTATTTATTTATACATATTTTTTATTTATTTACAAAACACATGTTAAAAATGCTGTTAAAAACAAGTAAAACATTTTTTTATCAATAAAACAATGAGACATTCAGGCGTTTGCAATAGACATGGTTTAAAGTGAATATGCTCGTTTAAAAAGGTAAGTTTTGAGTTGAGATTTAGAACAGTCCAGGGATGTTTCTGATGTTGGGTGGGAGTGAATTTCAGAGGTGGGTTCCGAGCGGCTGAAGGCTCGGGACCCCATGGTGGACATGCGGGCCGGCAGGTCAAAGAGACTGAGAGAGGAGGCTGATCAGAGAGTGCGGTCGTGCGTGTTGGATGTGGAGGAGGTCAGTGAGGTATGGGGGAGCAAGGTTATGGACAGCCTTGAATGTCAGGAGTACGATTTTTGACTGAATTCTTCTTGGATAGGAAGTCAGTAGAGTTTAAGAAGAACTTGGGTCGTGTGATGGATGGAAGGAGTTCGGGTGACGATGCGGGCAGCAGTGTGTTGGACCAGCTGGAGTTTATGACGAGATTTGAGAGGGAGGCCAGATAGGAGGGAGTTGCTGTAGTCCAGGCGCAAGGTGACAGGGCGTGGACTAGTGTGGCGGTGCTGCTGGGTGAGAGGGAGGGGCGGAGGTGGTTAATATTACATAGGTAGAATTAGGCTGACCAGGTGATGTGATTGACGTGAGCTTGCAATGATCGTGTGCTGTCGAGGATGACACCCAGGCCCTTAACCTGAGATGAGGTGAGAAACAGGGGACCTGTTGATAGTGATGGAGAAACTGTGAGCTTTTCTGAGGGTGGACTTGGAAACAGTGAGTGGTTGGGAGGGTGGAGGTGGGTTTAGTGGAAAGGCAGAGCTGGGTGTCATCTGCATAACAGTGAAATTTAACATTTTATTTCCAAAGAATATGGCCAAAGGGCAGGAGATAAAGGATGAAGAGAATGGGACCGAGGACAGAGCCCTGGGGGACACCGCAGGAGAGAGGAGACAGCTGCGATTTGAAAGATTTCAATTGAACAAACAGAGTTTTTGACACCTACATATATCTTCTGTACATCAAAATGTATGACTTGGTGTGATACAATTAGTTTATGGCACAAGTTGCATAAGACAACAGCTCAGCTTGACTTTGATTTTAAAAAAAAAAGAAAAGATAAGTTTGGTCCTGTCTGTTAATGAAGGATTTTCAAATTAACATGCAAAGAGACCAGAAATGAGGTTTCATACATCTTATCCCTCCAAGCAAATCATGACTTGAGTATATGTGAAGAAGCACAGCACATTTCACAACTCTATTGTTTGGATTGATGAACCCATTGTTTAACATGTAGTGACATCGAGCAGTCAGCTTGAAGGCTGCAAACAACAACAAAATAACATTGTTCATCTGGACTTATTTGTTGAAATGACTACTCGGCTTCAATAGAATAGCAAATCTCAGTGTTTTATTTGTTCATTCTGGGCTACTGTTGAAATATGGTGGCACAGAGGATTCTTGCTTACAAGTGATTTGGGATTATTTAAAGCATAGTTTTGAATAAATTGTTTCACTTTTGCCAAAGAAGTTTCTAAATCTTAATTCAACAGAGTCTAAACTGAAGCAAAACAAAGGGTTTTTCATGAATAATATTCATGGTAAAAATGTGAATACCTTCAAACAAATACCTATGATTATCATGGGTATTCTATTGTGAAGTTTTTTGTAGCGTTTACCAGTATTCATCTGAGCAAGGTGGATTTGTCATTACAAAACCAAACCATTGTTTTACTGTACTTGATCTGTCCTTTGTCCCTACATTAGGTGTTTTAAGGGGTTTAGAATGATGACTTTCAACTATTTCCACTGAATTTGAATAATTTTATTTATTCTCTATGGAGAGAACCTTTGACAACACAGGGTGGGAGAGAGGAGCCCCTCAACCTCAACATGTCACTTTCACTTGGATACCGTCTGAGGCTGAAACAGTGCTGCAATCATTTACTCCCTGAGATATCTGTACAAAGGTCTTCCTAGTTCCTTATCCAGTGAAAATAGAAAGTGTTGCTCTACTAGGTTGGTTCAAGATGAAGAAAATGAACACAGGATTCTGTCTTGTCCAACACTAAGCCTGCACCAAGGCCACTTGTTTGGTGCAAATACACCACCAATATCAGTACACGCTGTCCAACACTCCAAATTACAATGCGAGTCCATGGCTAAGTGATGATGATTATCATGCAGATAGAACAAAATGCAACAGTGACGTGTGGTTTGAATAACCATCAGTGTCCATTGTAATGGAAAGACATTCACCAATAGCTGTCTAATTATCACATTATCTCAATTCAAGGTTTTTAGCTATTCTAGCTTTTGACTATAATTTGACATTCTGAATGCTCCTAATCCACTGTATTAGCTCAGTCTTTGGCTCTCATTCCTGAAATGAATAACCTTTTTTGTGAAGGATGCCGTCCGTGATGATCCATTGATATCCCAAGGTCAAACTTGTTTGTGTTTTCTTTATTTTGTGCACTAGGATCTTCTAATACTGATAGTGCATGGATTAAGTTTTATTTGAGAGGTGCAATGTTAAAAATAGTGCCACGGTAAAGTCGAAGACCATCAAAAGAAACTTCTCAAACCTTTCGTTGCTGCTGGGTAGTTTTCTGTTTTATTGCAAAACACTTTATAATGCAATTTCCACAGAACTGTCATGCAGGTGTTGTTCACTCATAGTTTGCAGTTTATTTTCTTAAACTATCCAGGCGACAGGTCAACAGCACTCAAAGGTGCTGTAACACCACAACAAGGGAGTTATTTTACCAGACAGCAGCTGTTTTCTTTCCTATCGCTTAAAGGAAAGGTCACCTCGGGGCAGAACTGCAGCACATAAACATGGGCCACATCTGGGCAGTTTTAGGGTACAGCCAACAGGCTAGCATTGGCACTGGTCTATTTTTAGATTGATGGGTACTTTGTCTGGAACACCACTTGTCAGACCATAAAACAGCAATAAGACAAAATATCTGAACTATAAAGAATTTTCATAGAAACTCAAGATTCAGTAATTGCTACAAATGTGGTCCCCACAGTCGTACAATAAAACCCTTTTATTCTAGTGGAGATGTAATGACCTTGTTCCACACTCCTTGTCGGAAAATGTGTCTCTTGTGGTCAAATTTCAAAGAATTAAGTCTTTCTCTTTGACTTTATCTTCGTCACCCAATGTGACCAAGCTGAGCGCGGCGCTAACATCGTAATTGGTTACACTGGTAACCTGCCATGGAGCCAGTCACTTTGGTTAGAGTTTCAGGCCATGTACAGTATCCCTTCACTCATTTCATTTATCTTTTTTATTTGTGTTTTAGCTGTGTTTTATGAGATGGGTTTTTACCCGTTCCTTTTTCTCCTTTCCCCCTCCACTGCATTGATAGGTCTAATTATGCGGAGAGGCACCGTTACTCTGAGCAAGATGGATGAATGTAACAGAAGCCAAGCCTTCTGTTACATCCTTCTTCTGAGCTTCTGAGTTTCCCCTCAGTAATCCTGCTTCCACACATAGTCCTGAGACATGTAGGTCAGGTGGACTGTTAATGAGTGATTGCGTATCTATGTTAGCCCTTTAATTGCCTGGCCATCTGTCAAGGGTCCCACTCTGCCCTCTTGTTAGTTCACACAGAGCCAGACTCTTGCTCTTGAGATGCTGAAAAAACAATGGACTCACACAGAAGTGATATAAATGGACGCTTAAGGCCTCCATGCAGAAAGAACAGCAAATTCCCTCCTTGACTTATTTTAATGAGAGTCTGACAATAGAGCATGGTTCCCACCCTCACAACTATCTATATAACACACATAACTTCATTATTTTTTTCATTTAAAAATAACCATGTGTCAGTTAAGCTATTTCACTCTTCAGCTCACTTACGAGCCTACTCTTATGTGAATCACACAGGGTTCTGACCTCTAAGAACATTTTGTGCTCGAAAATTCTTTTGGGAGATAAATCGACTGACAGTAACTTAGTGAGCATCCTGCTCCTGGATAAAATCCACTACACGATGCAATATTCTGTGAAAATGAAAAATGAAAAAAAAAACAACAACGTTTTACTCATTACAAGTTGTTAATTTTCAGTAACTGGCTGATTTTTCCAACTGTTGTCCTCAAACAGGGTTTCAGCTTAATCTATACTTGTTCACTTAGCTGAAAGTCTGAAAATAATCTTTAAGGAAAAAGGTCCCAAACTGCTATTGTAGCAGTTCACCAGTGACTCAACATGAGCAATCTCAGCAAGTGAGTTCTCATACACTCAGCTTTCAGGACAGGACCACCCCCCCCCCCCCCCCCCCCCCCCCCTTCCCCCCGCACTCCTGCACTACTTCTGACCAGGGTTCACCTCAGTACACGCTCTAAACCTTTTCTTGACAGTTTATTTTTGACTCCAGGTAGTAGAAGTGCATTAAGGGTACAGTGGACACACAGTTATAAAATATGTAAAAATACACCTCTCTTAAACCAAAGCTCCACTGGAACTGCAGAGGAAAAGATGATGTCACCCTGACCCCACCGCTGTTATTACCCCTCTGGAAAAATGTTATTATGCTAGATCATACAGCCCAAGGTGTTTAGTCATCAAATTACAAGCGTTTTATGATAAATGTCCCAACTCATTTTGTTTTTGTGGGAATGTTTGCATTTTCAGAAGGTCGGTAAAGAGTTCAATCAAATCTAAAGAGAAAGTTGTGACTCTGGCTGGTCTGTTAAAAATCATTGTGGTGTCAAGAAAATTGCCTTGTTGTGGTTGTTCAGGCAGGATACCAATGAGGAGGTTGTTGTTACTTCTGCCGTCACGATCAAAATGGAATTTATGCCCATGTGAACCGCTCTTTGCAGGGGTCACATCAGCTTATTTGGTAGTTGAAATGGCTGACTGAACGTAATTCATTAGATGTGTGCAGTGCCCGTGTTTTAACAGGGGCAAAATCCAATCTTATTTTTAGGGTAACCTATTGTTCCTCAACATCAGATTAGGTTCGGCAGAAAAGCTGCCCTCTGACAAAATAATGTAAGTGTGACCAAACAGGAAAACGTTTGACCTACTGAGGTGCCCTTAAAGAAGATAAACTGCCACCTGCTCACATGCTGAGGCTACACTAACGTTAATAAAACAATACAGTGTATTATCAGAAAACATACACATGCATAATGTAGGTAGATGCATGGATGTTAGATGTACTGATGATTTATTTGTATTTACGAGATACTCTCCCTGCTGTTGGAGCTCTGCAGTGACTCAGTGCAGCTTGCAGCCTCCCTTCATCAGGAACTCGTTCACCAAATTAAAGCTGCATGTTTATCTGGTACCCTGACTAAGGTCACAACAGCGAGAGCAAGGTCAGAGGACACAAATAGTTTTTACAGTTGTTTTATTGTTTTCTGGGGCAGTGAGAAAGTCATTTCAGGTCATGTGTGTAACTTATTTATTTCTGGTAAACTAACACAACTGTTGCTAAGGTTCATGAAGCTCTGTCAACTCATCTACTAAGAAAACCCGAAGCCCCAAAGAAAGACTATGAACTCCCTTTAAATGCAAGATGGGCATGTAAAGTGCGATCTCTGATAACCCTTTAGTGGTGGGATTAGATCCCAGGTGGTGAACCGAGGTCTTAGCTTTTAGTACTGGAATATCACCACTGTGAAACGAAAGGAAAGGATAGTTACAAGTCCTTCTTGGACTGTGATTGCGCCCCGAGGAGACCTTAAAATACACAGCTTTACAACTTCAGGAGCTGATTGACTGAAGGGTTTTCTCAAGATTTGGATTGCTTAATGCTTTTAACAATGTTTTAATGGCCTATTGAGCTGCTCTTAGATGCTGTGATGCTTGCTAATGATCTCAAAGTGATAACACTTCACTTTTCTCTGTGAAGAACACACATCCTTAAACAGAACCCTTTCTTATCGCAAACCCATAGAGCTGAAATTTCACAAGCACCTCTTGACTGGAATATTGATACTGTTAATACTGTAATCGAATTAAATGAAAAAAATCATTTTATTTAATTTACTTCTGCTTTAGGTTAGACTTTGTAAAGGCTCAAATAACACTGCCGCCATTTGCTTTTGGAATTGTTCCTTCTACTTTCTTTGTTTCTTCCTTTGCGTTAGAAAATAAGGAAGCTAATCTAATGTAGTTTGGGGTTGCAAGCTGCTCTTAATGTCTTTCTAAATGGGCCCATTTGGATCTATTGAACAGCACTGAGCTTCTCGTTAATGACCTCACTGTGATAACGTTTCAGTTCCTTCCTTTAACGCTGCCGCTGCGACACAGTCTGGCTTGGATGTCTAGACACACACACACACACACACACACACACCCACACACACACACACACACACACTCACAGAAGCATAAATAAAGACAAAAACATATAGGCACTGAAACTGGGCCAAACTGACACTGTAAAACCAGCCGAGCCATATTTATTTTGCTTACTATTGTGAAGCCCAACATACTTTACCTGAGAAAATCACCTCTTCTCACACACATTAACACGCTCGGATGTGCAGAAAACCGTAGTGTTTCTGATTCTGTTCCACTCCATTCTCTGCCTTTATGACCTCAAGCTGCTGCTGCACAATTCCGCCAAGTTTAACTTGTGAAACACAAAAACACAGGCAGTGTGGCACAAAATTGTCCACTCTTTTAACTTTTAAGTCGTTTTTAACTCCAATATATTCAATTTCTTTTAGATAAGAAACATTTTCATTGTCCTTTTGATGTGCTGGCCTATTGAAACATTTTATGACCTAAAGTATGTATCCAAATAAACCCTCACACTAGCTAAAACGATTCTCTGTCATAATTATCTCTATCTAATTTTCAAGGTGTTATTGTACATTAATTGTCTTTCTTCACAGGAAGGTTTCAGTCATAAGTTTTCATCCGTGTGAGTTTTTAGGAAGGAAATATGTAGTCCTTGCTCTGACAAATGAAAGTAAGATTTCCTTCGAGAGGTTTGAAATCTTTCAAAATGTATTGCATCTCTAAAAATAAATTGATACTTCAGGATGCCGGAAATACCAACAAGTATGATGGCTTATTTAAGACACACTTTTATTTGTGGTTATTAAATAGGTAATACTGTGCAATGATGCATTATTTGGAGAGACTGAATATTGCCACCTACTGCAGGATTCAGACCATAAAAGTTTTTTTTAAAAAGAAAAAACAGTATTTGTCTCGTATTCATGAGACTGCATGTTGAATGTAAGCTGCGGCTGTCAGACAAGAATGTAGTTCTCTCCGTAAATATCCTCAGATTTTCATTACTCCGTTGCTCTCTGGATTGCCTTGAAACATACATGAATAGAGTTTTATACAATCATACATGGGTTCGTTGCCATTCCCGACATGACATCTCCAGACGTTTCCCTATCCTTAAACATTATCTGAACATTTGTTGGCCATTTTCATTTTGACAAAGTGCAGCCAAGGTCTTAGCAGTGCTTGGCTGATTCTTGTATATTAAAATGGTTTTCCTTATCTCCTGCAGTAAGGTTTTACTTTGCTGTAGTGCCATGTGATGGATTCTCACCTGCAATGTCACATGCCCATGGTTCATTTTAGTCCCTCTTTTCTACTGCAGAGGCTCAGCGATTGAGAACCGTTTTTTTTTTTTTTTTTTTCTCATTGAGAACTACTGAACACAGCAGAAATGTACCATCATCCACGCTGTCAGTGATATGATCTACAGCTAATAAATAATGGACAAGCAGCAAATAATAGAAGAGCAGTATTACTGCGTTCTCGAGTGCACAGTAGATTGATGATCAGGTCCTGTATGCGTGCCACTACAGCCACAAAAGGTGCTTGTGAATAATTCGTTTAACACTTAATTTCTTACGGCTCAACAGCAGAAGGGTGTCTTTGCAGGGTGCTAAGTGTGTAGCACTCCAAAGCAACTTGAGTGACATTGTATTAGGGGAAGGTTACTGCCAAATAAAAACAAGTACGCAGAAGTTCAGAACGTTGTTTTTGCTCTGCGCTCATCTATCAAAGACGGCCTGTTTGGAAAATGACAAAATGTCACCCCCATATTAATTAGCAGACCTTTGGCATTGCAGCTTTAATTAAATGATAGATGATGGTACACCAACAACGCCAGTATTCAGTCTCACAGACTGGCACTATTGGGGTTGGGGCTTTTTTTCAAACATATTACTTTACTCTTCTCAAACAGACAGAGGATAAGGGTCCAGCCCAATTCATCACCCTTCTTGGATATTTCAGCTATTTTTATTTTTTTTTTTCACACTGAATAAACAATATTTCATGATTTCTCAGTTGATTTATGATTCATTTCATATTGTGGCATGCCGAGGTTTTCCTCCAAAGTCCTTGGGATTGATGGGGCAATCTGCTTCATCACTTTCAAACTTTTCCAACATTTTCTATTTTCTAGCGTGAACAGATGTCAACCAAGTTTAGAGATAGATTAATGATTCCACCTGCGTTACCAACACAATGTAAAATCTGTGTTGTAAGGAAATGGAAAAGTTTTTTTTTTTTTTTGTCTTGCGATGAGTGTAATAGAGGTCGACTTCATATTTTCTGTTGTAAAATGATTTGGTGGTGTCATGACTCATGAAGTTATAATGTCACGAGGATGTGACATTATAACTTCATGAGCGTCTGCTCATCTACTCAAACGCGGTTTTGGTTTAGTCAGTGCTAATAAAAACAAATCATATTAATTCATTGTTTTTAACATGTAGCTCCTAATATGATTGAGCAGCATAAATGCTTCAGAAGAAGTAGTTTGAGAATCGGATCACTAAATTTAACAGTATGCTCACCAATTCCCAAAGCAGCATATTGCTTTGTTGTAAAGAACGAGATCATCTTTGTGAAAAACCTAATAAATCTCTCAGTGGCTTTGTCTTTCTTGTTGCTTTTAACAAGATTCTCATCTTTCCATATGCTATATTATATAACCATTTCTTCGTGTCTTTTGGTGGTATTGTTTTTTTTTTCAGGTAATAAAGCTGTCATTTGAAGAGTTTGATCTGGAAAGAGGATATGACACGCTAACTGTGGGAGACGGCGGGAAGATTGGAGACACTCGCAGGGTCCTCTATGTGTAAGAATCACTTGATATGTTGTAGTCAGGAAGATATAGAGCTATTGACATGCAACAGTATACAGCACACTAATGGTGGCAATCACAGCAACAGCTGGAGATAGAAAGACAAACACTATTGTGGATAGATATTCCATGTCTGGAATTGTATCCATGCCATCTGCTTTTTGTCATTGAATTCTTTGGGTATTTGTTCTCCAGATTAGGTTAAAAGTGTATGATGGATGCATTTATCATCAGGACACCAATGAATAGGTAGAATTAGATTATATTTATGACTGCACTGCTGTGTGACTATGAATACTATAGTAGTCATACAGCATAAGTCTATTTTCAATTTCGAGAATAAAACACAAATAATGGCTACAAATACCGTTCATTTGCTGCCATGTTTGTGTGTGCAGTCTCACTGGCTCCAGCGTCCCGGACCTCATCGTCAGTTTGTCTAATCAGATGTGGCTTCACCTGCAGTCAGATGATACGATCGGCTCCGCAGGATTCAAGGCAGTATATGAAGGTATGGTCTCATTTTGATATGATTGCAATTGTAACAACACCAGCATTTATTTCATTGATCTCTCTCTCTCTCTCTCTCTCTCTGTAGTGAAATTAAAACAAAAACTTTGCTGTTCAAAAAAGTTACTTTTGCTTTACTTTTAATTATCTGTCTTATTTAGGATTTTTTGTGAGGATATTCGGTTTTTAATGTGCTTTTTATAACATTGTATGGCTGTCACAGTATTGCGTGGATCTGTTTATTGATTGATTCACTCAAGGGCAACTGAAGTTACATAAGTTAGTTGGAAATCAAATGCTGGTGTACACTTGTTATTTTGGTCTGTTTGAGTTCTGTAATAAGTAAAATTTTGTATTTTCACCTGCAAATGTTCCCGTAAGGGCAATTCAATGGTCAGTAGTCATGCACAACATGTCATGAATCAGATTTATGAACAAATGAAGATGACGAGAAGCAGCAACAAAACAAGAACCATCCAATAATGTATCATTGTACCGATGCATAGACGGAATCAACACAATCTTGTAATGATAAATTATAGTGTTCGTTTAGGGGCTGCAAATACATCGTCACACCGTCCAAATTTCAGTGGTTGTAGCATTGTTATTGATTGTATAACACTAATCAGTTACGAGTCCATTCCTGCTAAAAATAGCAGTGTTATTCTCAGTACTCCAAAATGTGACACCAGTTAGAATGTGTTGCCCCCAATAAAGTGAATACAGATGTATCCTTAGCTTCATAAATTTGGATCTTTGTTTACAACAAGAATCATGACTTCCTCTACATTTGGGTTAATTAGTATAACCCTGACTATCCATCTTCTTATACTGTTCTAATTTTTTCTGAATATCTGGAGTTCTCTCCCAGCAAGGAGGAACCTCAGACTGGTCATTGGATCTTTTAAGTCCACACACACACACACAGATTCACACCTCAGGACAAATAAAGGTCCTCTATACCGAGCCATCTATACCAATTATATTATTGTTTACTTTTGTATTCAAACATGTCAATGCAAGTCTGTGACTAAATGAAACTGAACTAAATTATATTCACTTGAGACACAGACTGAGACAGTCAGTGAGAGAGCAAGGTAATTTGATAAATATAGTGGCAGACTAAAATGGACACCACAAATATTGACACGACGGGACGGAGAGAGACGGAATGAAAAACAATTGAGTGAGAAGAAATAAACACTTTTAGAGACACCGAGAGAGGCAGAGGAGGGACATTGAGTGAAGGTCAGGCACTGGTTTCTGCTCAGCCGTGTTTGATACGATGGTTTTGCTGAATGTCTGGGGTCAGTCACTGTCCAAGAGAGGAGTTACAGAAACTCAAGGTGTGTGACCTTGATGGGAGACATTTCGCACTATGTTGCAGGGTTCGTTTCACTTAACATGAGCATGAAGGTAGCACTCATGTTGATGTAACAATTTTTAGTTTGTATCTTTACGATTATTTTGACAACAAGACATTTTTGGCTGTCACTACCACTTGGCTCCAGTGGCTGTAACTGCTAAAGTGTCCAACCTGAGATTATACATTTCAGGGGCAATGATGTATGAGACAAACTGAAACTGAGAAAGACCAGAAAGAAAGAAAGAAAGAAAGAAAGAAAGAAAGAAAGAAAGAAAGAAAGAAAGAAAGAAAGAAAGAAAGAAAGAAAGAAAGAAAGAAAGAAAGAAACAAATAGCACTTCATGACCTCCAGAAGATATTGTAGTTTCTTGCCTTCAGGACAGCTAAACTGCCTGTGGTATGTTTGCAATGTGTCCTTGTGTGAATATATGTGATGCTGTCAAATGCTATAATGTCACCGAGTTATGCACTCGGATCGGTTCTCCCCCCTCGCTCTCGAGTTCTCAGCCCTGAAGGAACACTCAACATGTGTGCATAAATATGTGCCCGATTTGTCTTCGCATAACACCGCCTCGCACTTGTCAATTGCTGCAGCTCAGTGTTTTTGTTTTTTTTTCTGTGTGCATTCTTGAAAGAGAGAGAGAGATGAGATCATCAGCACACACCAGGCATTATGTTAATATAAGTGTGCAGTGAAACACAGCTCCCAGGTTTCCAGGCTGATGGCAAACGTCTCTCTAAAGATGGAGGGTGTACATGATGTGTTAAGGGTTTTAATCTCATCAAAGAACTATAAATTCACATCAGATGTTTGGTTTATAGGATTAATGTCCGCAAGAGCATGATACATCTTTTCACCATCTCTGTTGCCTTTCTATAGGTTTGTCAAAGAGATTTATTTTTAGTTTAGTAGTTGCAGACATCAAACTCCAGGTGTAACAATGGATACCGGACTACTCTGGAAAGTTACACTGTTAACAACACTTTAATTTCTGCTCAGCAGTTCACGCACAGAGTTTAACAAACAATACGTTTTCTTCACAAATTATCAGCGATTCATGAGACAAACTGAAGTCTCTAAATTGTTTAATGTAGGTGATTTCCTACATCAAGCGGTTTTCTCTGGAATTGGATTTCCATAATATACTGGCACTGAATAAAATGCAACTCAAATCTATTGATACCCTCATAAAACTTTTAAGAAATATCTATGAAATATTGATGTTTGTTTTCTTATTTATTTGCTCTTACTTCATCAGGTCTGAATGCATTTATCTTTCATGGATATATTTTCTTGTTTTATTTCCTTTTCTCAATTATGTAGATTACTTGTTTTGTGTGTGACTGTTGGAAAGGAAAAAAGGAAATCGAGGCATAAAATGTTATATTGAGCTGTAAATCTCTGCACGACGCTTCAGTAAAACTCATTAAACTTGAAAAGAATTGAAATGGCGGGGGGACTGACTGAGCAGGAAAAAAAAAAAAAGAACTTAAAAAAAAAAGACAACGGAACAAGTGAGACAGGCAGTTACCACCGTAATGACAGACTTACCAGCGGCTCAAGATCGCTGATATCCATCCTGACACTTGTCAACTGCGTGACAGAAAGCTGTGGGCCGCACACACATCCCTGCTGCTGCTTCTTCTTTGAGCATTCTGCTCTTGTGGGCGTACTCACATCCCAACAGATAGGAAGAGTGTAGCACACACACACACACACACACACACACACACACACACACACACACACACACACACACACACACACACACACACACACACACACACACACACACACACACACACACACACACACACACACACACACACACACACACACGAACAACTCACCTTGAGATGTGTTTGCCCAAAGCGGATCCAGGGGCACCGTGGAGCATGTGTTCGGAGATGATAGACGTCTGGTGGAATGTCAGATTGGACAATAGGAGAGCGAGGGAAGAACATTGGATTAAAAAAAGCAAAACACTACGAGCCATTAGGAGCAGGAAGTATTAAAAATGAGTCACAAATTAATAGAGTGGTATTGCAAGCCAGGTCAGCACCACAGCAAATGTGACACTCATGCCAATAAGGCACAGTTGCACTGAGAGCGGGAGCGGAAAACAGGAGCACTGTCGAGGCGAGTGACACGGGGTGTTGGAAAGGAGGGCTAATAGACACAAATGAAAGAAGCTAATCTACCAAACAAAGGAAAGAAACAAAACACTTCATGTGTCTGAAAATGTGTATGAGTGCTGGAAGTCATACTTGTCACCTATATCAGTCACGCTTTATTTGATTATCACCTCCTGCTGGTTATTTAACAGCAGAATGCATGAATCTGTGTGTGTGTGTGTGTGTGTGTGTGCGTGCGTGCGTGCGTGCGTGTGTGTGTGTGTGTGTGCGTGCGTGCGTGTGTGTGTGTGTTTGCATCTACTTAAGTGCCTTCACTTATTGTTTTGCCTTTCACAATTAAAGCTGAATTGCACTGCAATTAACTTGATGGTAGTTTGCTGTGATGAAGGAAACAATACAAGGAGCATCACACAGATTGTTTAACTTCTCCACACAGCAAATTTTGGAAATGTACCAGGCTCAGTTTTAAAATTTGCCAAACCTCTTGCTGCCTTTTGGAAGTAGCTTGGAGCACGGTATGTCATTTTGCCCTCTTGCACTTGTGGGTTTCAATAAAACATGTAAACATGAGACTATAGCTATCTAAAAGTGTATCAGTGTATGCTTGTTAACCCCAACTTAGGCACACAAACTGATACGTGAATGTCAACATGTTGCCACACTGGCATTCATTATCAGCAATGGAAACATTATTCTGTGTGCGTGTGTTTGTTGCAGAGATCGAACGAGGAGGCTGCGGTGATCCTGGCGTGCCGGGATTTGGTCGTCGTAGCGGTGATCGCTTTCAGCATGGTGATGTGTTGACCTTCTTCTGCCAGTCGGCCTTTGAACTTGTGGGAGAAAGAACAATCACATGCCAGCACAACAACCAGTGGTCTGGCAATAAACCCAGTTGCATCTGTGAGTGCACACATTTTTCATGCAAGAGATTTATTTATTTTTTTCTTTCTTGTTGTCTTTGAATAGGTATGAACCTGCTTAGCTACTCATCAAATTAATACCTTTCTGCAATGTCTTTCATTCTGTTTCATTTCCTATCTAGTCTCCTGTTTCTTCAACTTCACTGCTCCATCTGGGACTGTATTATCGCCGAACTACCCGGAGGAGTATGGTAACAACCTGAATTGTGTCTGGCTGATTATCTCAGAACCGGGAAGCCGAATTCATCTGCTCTTTTCTGACTTTGACCTGGAGCCACAGTTTGACTGGTTGGTGGTTAAAGATGAAGGTAATTAAAACACTTTTCTGTTTGTGTACACGTCATACCAGCATTTTTATTTTTCATCAATTTGAAAATAAAATTAACAACCCAATGATGTTGATGTAGTTAAACGGTGATAGAGGAATCAGCCTGTGTATACAGATGAAAAAGTCAAATGATTTCCAGAGGCATGTATTTTCACACCTTGTGAGTTAAATCTGCACAAGTCGTAGCTGAAGAGTATTGCAGATTTGGAATCAGTCACTTATTGGTGACTGGTGAACTGGATGTAAATAGTCATAATGTTACTTATCTTTTTAACAGCCACACTCTTCTCGCCTTCCTGTAAAGCACAGGGTAAATAGATTGCCGTTCACAATGGTAACAAATGCCATTGATTTGAACTGGACCACGTAAAACCATAAAACGTTGGTTTGATTTTCTGGTCATGAACTGACTGAATTATCTGACTGGCTCTGGACCTGTCCTCCTGGAAAGAGGTTGTTTTTTTGGGGGGATCGGGGGAGGAAATTGCTGGACAATTACAGTTTGAATGAGTTGATGATTAACAGAGACAGCAATTTATTATTTTTGCATCAGGTAATGATTCCATTTCTTTGTGATTAGCCATCCACCTATCAAAATATGTTTCATATGCTACGTACCAATACGTGGACTCACTCTCTGCTCCTCTTTTGAAAGAAATAATCTCATTTCCATTCGCGGAGGGTTTTACATGACCTCGACACATATGACTTTGTCTTCTTTTGTAATCCTGAATAATAAAACATTGAAGAAAATGGAGAAAAAGAGAATCAAGAAACCATAGAAATAATCCTCAAATATCTTTACCCAGGTATGAGCTACATACAATCCTGCCTTAAAAAAAATAAAATCTAAATTCCAAGGTGTGCTCTGAACAATATAAAAAGGGTTAATATAATCAGACAACCATTGTTGTCATCTGATACAAAAAAAGAGAAAAAAATGTGACAGATTGTTACAAAAGGCTTTTCACTAAATTTCTCCTTTTAGATAAGAAGTCAACGTAAGATCTTGTCACTCTTTCAGCTATTGTCGCCTCGGTTCTCTTTCCACTCCTGGTCTCTTGCCTATCAGTACAATAATGAGTAAGTGAAAGAGCTTTTTGGGTTGCTGGAGAACAAAGAGACTGACACTTTGCAGCTCAGTCACTGTGTAACATAATTGAGTCTAAGTGCATGGGATACAAAGCTCCAAGTCAAGGAGGGAATAAAAAGAAAACTTTCTGTGGGAGCTAATTTCAGATACAGTGTATTTCATCACTGAAGTGTTGTTTTTTCCTCTTTGCCGCTTCTTGTTGGATTGTCAACTCGTATTGTTTCTGAATGTAAAGTTGTGTCGAGAATCAAATAGCTGCTTAAACTCAAAACTGTGTAAAGCGTAAGCAATAGCATAAACGCAAACACATTCTAGTGCATTTGATTTACGACTTGACAGCAACTGAAAGGATATAACAATGGAAAATCTATATATCTTCACTGCAAAATAACTGAAAAAACACAATGACCTCTCCAAATCATATCTTTTTAGCTTTATATGCAAATGATTTACTAAACTGGAATTAAATAGTTTTAAGAATATGTGTAGGGGAAAAGCAGAATAATAGATGTCAGAGAAGGAATTTCATTCCCAACGCCACAGTAAATTTTTACTACTCGCACTCTAAAATGGAATCAGTGAACCATAAGCTTCATTTATCAAACAGTGTACAAAATTCATACCGAAAGTTCCACATAATTCTGTCTTTATGAAGCACAGTCAACTGAAAATGTACACACTGAGACTGATAATCCCTTAACTACACTGCTGTATGTACCTATTTATGGGTAATGCAAGTCTCTGAAAATTAATATTACATATTCTTGCTGTCAATCAAAAAATGTGAAGTTTCTGAAAAGTGGTTTGACAAAGGGGTGTGCTTAGTCAGCTGCACAGTGGATTATGTTTTTGATGATATATTTATAGATGCACTTTTTCAACCCAAGAGTCTGGCAGGTATTTTCTTCTTATTCCGCTGGTTGATGGTGGTGGAGTGTGGAGGTAGGGAGAGTGCAGCAGCCTGATGCTGCTGGCGGTATCTCCACTGTGGTCTTGGAGCATGGCACCCCTGGCAGCACAGTCGTGTTCACTGAAGCGATTTTGTACAAATGCTTTCTGAAAACGAGTTAACATTATCACTGGTGAGATGTTTGCTGAAGATTATTTTCGAAAACCACCAAATCTCTGGGTGAGCCAGACATTCTAGAGTCTGCCATCTGATACATTCCGATATTGTCCTTGATATTGCATTGGCGAGCTCCACAACTGTCCAGGACTAACTGCTTGCATCATCCAGAAAAACTTGCTTTTTTGATCTCTGAAGTTGAGCCTGTGCCTGGGGCTCAATAAGTGGGATCACAGATCTAAATGGTTAAGATGAGAGTTCGCCTTTAAATTTCAAAACAGAGAGAGGTCTGATGGAAAAGTTGAAGTTTATATAAGGGAACAAACAACATTTACTTTCCAGCATCATTAGTGATTTGATATAAAGGCGTGAGTGTGAGAATCACTCTAATAAAACTACTAATTTTTCTCAATCTAGAAGCCACATCATTTCAGTACTTACATAGTTATTTTTTCTGTCATTTTTATGAAGGAACTTCGGCTGCTAGTGGACAGTGGTATACATATCTTTGCAGCCGTCTTTGGTATGTAAGCAGTGGCTAAATGAGGCCAGAGAACACAATACATCAAACCTCTTGCGATGTGGGAGATGGCTCTTACTGGAGGAACGGGGAGATGTTGGATGGCAGAGAACATAATTAACTATCGCCACTGCAGTTTTGTTCTTGCTCCCTTGTTATACTGCAGGTGGTCTCTGATCAATCAGAGTATTAAAGGTAAAGACAGTTGGGCAGACACCTTAGTAGGCATTTGACTGCAAAATGCATAGTGTTTGTTGTGGCATGGACTTCAAACTGTGTGAACCAACAGTAGATCTTGAAAAGACAACACATTTGTAGTTGCATTCAATAAACATAAGTCTTCTCACCTCATATCGCTGGATGTCACTGTTTTCAGTGCTTCATGTGTTAATTCCTGCTATGAACTGCTGGTACTGTCTGTATTGTCTGGTTTCCCCATCAACTACTTCAGCTTCTTCATGCTCTGGCATCCTATTACCATACTTGGGGATAACATCTCTTTCCTTGTACATTGTGTACACTCCATAGCTCACTGATATGGGCCTGCTGGGTTTTGCTCTGTGTAGCCCTTCAGGATTTTATTGTGCTCCCAACTGAATCTTGCTGCTGGTTGGATCACTGGGGAGCACCCTCAAGAGCTGAGTGTATTCTGCCAAACGAAAGTATATAACAATTCGTTGCGGTAAATGATCCGATGCTGTGACACAAATGTCTGTGGATGAACTGAGGTGATGCACGGTTACAGCTGCACAGGCCAGTGGGGGGGTTTCATTGCCATTCAGTTGGTATACAGTAGGTCCTTTAATGGCTGGAGAGCGATACCAGAGCATACCTTAACGTAGCAACAAGGTTCGGCTGTCCATTGCAATCATGTACCCCCGAGGGGATGATGGGTACTTCGACCAAGATAATGCTCCCCCCTGTGGTGGCAGAATTGTCCAGGAATGGATGATTCAAGACACGTACAGGTGAAGTAACATCGCTGACCTGAAGATCATGGTCACCCGATATGAGTGTCTTTAGGATTCACTAAAATGTAGCATCTGTAAAAAAAAAGAATATCTACGATGAATCTTTGGCAGGCGTGAGGCTCTAATATTTGTCTGGTTTTCTTTAATATCAGAATCCAGCAGGTCATTTGCTGAATCATTGCTGAATAATTTTGAAGCTGCTAAAAAGAGCTGAAGGACGTCCAATGCAGCTCTGTACAGATGTCACAGACTGTATGTCTCATCCTTAGAATTAAAAAAACGCAGTGAGATATATCTATATCAGAAAAAATTATCTGAATAACTTACATTAATGAAATGGTTTCTGAAATAACCCTACATTAACTGACCAGAGTTTGTTAAAACACTGAGCTTAAAGTATACAGTTTAGAAAATTGTTTGGTTCAGCTTGCCATTTTTCTGTTATTATTGGTTATTTCTGGTTTTTGAGATTATATAGTCGTCGCAACAAAAGTTTAAATGTCAGATGAAAACCTCCAAAATATAATTATGCAGTCACTACACATAATAACTTAATTACTGAGCATTGACCATGTTTCAAAAGCAACACTCTTCAATAGGCAAATTGTCCTTCAATGTATCCATGGAGAAATCCTCAGAAGTTGAGGCATTGAAACTGTGTCTCGAGGGAGAACGTGTCCACGTAGTGTCTCAGCCACTCTGCTACCCAGCAGCTCCCTTAAAGTGAAGCTTGATAAACAAATTGTGATTTGCCTCATAAATAGTTGTAAAGAAATTATGGCACTCAAGGTTTTTCCCAACTTTTATTCTAAAAAGTGAACTTCTCTGGTGGGTTTTTTTTCTTATTATTTTCATAAGCCGTTCACAGCTGCATAAGTATTGTTACATTATTGAAATTGCATTGTGAAGATTGACTGTGAAATATGGCTTAAATGTTCTCTTCTTTCAGGTCTGTCTGAACCAACAACATTTGGGACTTTCTCTGGAAAAGACGTGCCAGCACAGATTGCTTCCAACGGACACATCATGAGACTGGAGTTTCAGTCTGATCATTCAAATACTGGGAAAGGCTTCAATATCAGCTATACCAGTATGTGTCTCTACATTCTCTCGTCTGCCTGTCAGTTAATTCATCAGTCGTTAATGTTGCTTAGCTAAAAATGCAGTACAACAATATCTTTTAGCATTATTTTCACAATGCTTTAGGCTGGCACACTGTCCTACACTTGGTGATATTACATCGTGACGAGAAGAAAAGAGATGGAGTGATCAATCTGTTCCTAACGCTCAGATGTTTTTGTTATTCTAGATTCACTTACATCCCCAAAACTGATATTTTCCATTAATATTTGTAACCATTCTGTTGTGTAATAGTGTAATTTGTTTTATCCTGCAGTTATCAAGTCAGATGTCAGTGTGACTGTGACATTACATTTGAGATACTTTCATTGCATCCACGGTGGAGTTTTGATTGCAGAAAATTGTTGAACAGTCCAACAATGACGGCTGTAAACACGAGGGCTTCTTGCTAAAAATGGCATTGCTCTCATATATGAAAACAAACGTCAGTTATTTGTGATCCAATACATTCTCAACATACAGTTTCATCTTTGCTCCATCTTGCAGACCTGCTTCCAACATACCAGGTTGATCAGCAGACTCCAACTGATAGGGAGCCCCTCAAATACAATTTGAAGTAATACTCGAGTATCAACCCGAGGTCATCAATCAACAATTGATATTAGCGGTCCAGTATTTCACTAGTTCCAATCCACTAATCACATTCTCACATGTCTTACTCAAGCTTTACCTAGTTTAACCTGTCTCATTACACTCTTTAAACATGACTTTTACAGACGGTATATTTAACCGCTCAGAGCTGAACTAGTTCTACATGACTGAGTCTGATTCATTCACTGTGATTACCATGCTCTTTTACACCATTTCACACACTGCCTCCCAAATGACCTTGTCTTCAGCTCTTCTTAAGGGGTGACATTTGACAAATGAAAACACTAAATATATTCATTTATTTGACCTATTTGTCAGCACAGCATGTTTATAAAAAGAAAAGAAAAATCCAATCTCCAACATAAACATTACCTTTTAAAACTGTAATCTAAAACAATAAAAAAGATTACAATCACCATTTGAAAAAAAGATTTAATCATGAGTTCATACTTTTTTGAAGAATTAAAATTTGGTACATCTCTTTAAAAAAAAAAAATGCAGTGTTCACATTGTGCTAACCCTAAGAACTTTGATGTTAAGAAAATCCCAGCGTCTTTGTGCTGTTTCCATAATTTTTGTTATAAACATTTTAATGCTCTATGAATAGTATTAATGTATATCAATAAGTGCTACTGTGGGTATATTTTTTGTTTCTGTGAATGATGTGAGAAACTCAATTATGAATGGATTTTGTCACAACAAGACTCTGCAGCTCAAAGCTAAATGCAGTGCATTGACAACTAAAAAGGGGCACAGAGTCTAATGAAGCTGAGAATATTCAGCAGGAAATGGATTCTTTACAATTCGGTTTTTGTTTTGTTTTCTGTCTTCATGACACCTCAGTTTCACATTTCCATCTCAGAGTTCTCGGAGAACCGCTGATTATCACGTGTTATTTATTTATTTACATAGTATACAGTGACGATAGGGACACAAAGGAACCAAAGATGCAAATTACATGCAGTATGGTTTGATGACTTGGAGGAGGTATGTGGATGTCAAGAAAGTTTACTGTTTTAGGTATTGTGTCAGTGATGACCGGGTTTCTTCACAGTATTCGGAGTTGTCATTTGACGATACTGTTAAATTGAGTATATTTTGGCAGTGATCAATCATAGTAATACAAAAGGCTTCGAATGATCAGGCAGATGTACTGATGAAGAAACACTTAGTCTTGCAGTTGTTGGGAAGATGCGGATTAACTATTGAAGTTATCTTTGATCCCTTCTAATAGGGGGTGTATGGTTAAGTTTGGTAACAGTCCATTCAAATTTGGGGAAATACAAATTCCAATACATTAATGGGTTTACCTGTTTGTTTAAATTTTAAGTTTCCAACTTCAGTGTGCCATTTCACTATAGGCATGATCTTGGATTTTAGCCCAAATGATGGAGTAGCCAGACACACTGTTGTAGCTGGTAACAAAATATGGACTACTGTGAGTGAGTTTGAGTGGTTTGTAATGTAGAGTAAAACATTGTCTGCATATAGTCTTATCGTGTGATGGTAAGACTCTGAATTCCGGTGATGGTGTTACATTTTCTGATGGAAGCTGCCACTGGTTCAATAAAAAGAGCGAATAATAGTGGGGATGGTGGGGATCCGTGCCGAGTGCCTGTATGTAATTTGAACGGTTGTGAAATGTGCCCAATGGCAATAACACATGCAGCGGGTCAGACAGAGAGTGTTTTAATCCTGTTTGCAAGATCTCGTTGGATTCCATAATGATTCACCATGGTGAAGATAAAGGGACATTTCACCTTGTCTGAAGTCTTTTTTTGCATCCGAGGTTGTCATTATCACAAATTCTTTGACGATGTCGTGCTTTTGTGATCATTTATTAGGCTAAATGATCTTCTTGTATTTCTGAATAGTGACTCCCCCTAATGAACCCAGTTAGATGTACATGTGCAAACAATAGGATTATTGATTCAAGTCTGATTGATAGAGCTTTGCTTTTAATTATGAGATCCGCACTGATTAATTAGATTAACAGTTTTTTTGGATACCTCTTCCAAGATTTCAGTGTTATTACCACTGTGTAGTTTGACACTGGATTCAAATTGCATTTGAGGCCTATTTTTACAAAGACCTTCCAGAAGTTGATGTATCTGCTAATTTAGTGTTCACAAAAAGACAAGTTTATTTTTTCCTTTGTTTATCACCAGTATGATTACAGTATGAATGGTACATCAATAAATACCTATAATGTTTTTTGTGTCAATTTGTTTGTAATAGTTGAAGACTGCAGGAACATTTCACATAATCTTAAGTCACCTAAACTACAAGAACAACGTGTATGAGAGGATAAAGATGTCATTACATTTTTAGTACAAAACAACTAATTACAAATGTAATTTGCTTTAATACAGATGTCATTTACTGTTCAACATATTTATGTGAAAGTTCATCTGATTGGCTTTTTTTTTTGTATTTGTTACCTTATGACAAAAGTTGTTGTTTTTTTTCCCTTGCTTTTTCATCTGTACAATTCAACACCTCAATCTCCATCTTTCACTCTGACTCAGGCTTTCTCTCTATTGTTTTGCTTTTTCATTTATTGACAATGATGTCTCACGCCTTTTTTTCCTGCCTGAAACACCCATGGCATATTGTTCAGGTAGTCCAGCCAGACCTCTGAATCATTTATTTATTCTTTTATTTTTTTGGCTTTTTCACCTCAGCTTTTGTCTTTTTGCTCCTCCAGGTTAAATCATGTAATTTGTATATAGTCTGTTTTCTCATCTTTCCCCTTTTTTTATCCTTCTCAGTATTTTTTCTCTATTTTCTTTATTATATTAGATGTGTGGTAGAGGATCCTTTCTTTGTATGCACTTGGCTTTTATTTCCCCCTAGATGTAGATTGGAACATATTTACACATGTGTTGGTGGACATATATATATATATATGTATATGTGCTTGTGTGAATATGTTCAGATATCTCAATATGTTTGCTTTCTTCACATTGGTGTAGCGACCTTTCTTCTCACACTCATTCTTTCCAAGTCTTTTTTTTTTCTCTCTGCTCTCATTTTCTCGCCATCAGTAGCTAATAAACCTGAGACGTGTCCAATCACTGGGTGTGTGCTCTGGGTGGGATCAGGTTAATCTCTGGAATAGGGATAATATAAGCTAAACATGACAGGGTTGAAACCACATAAATTCCATTCCCAATTTTTCCATATCAGTGGAGATGTCACATTCACTGACAGTGAGACAGAAAAAAGGTTTACATTTTATTTGCAGGTAGATCCAATTCCCTGGTACTGAAATAAAAAACAAAAACAAAAAAACAAAACAGGGACACTATCCAAATTAGTAAGTGTGGCACATGTATTCAGAAACAATCTACAACAGTCTGTTGGGAAGGTGTCCCTGATTATCCTTTCATTCCATTTTCTTTCTGTCCATTTGGTTGTTTGATACACACACACAACATGTTACACTTCAACATGTTGTTTTGTCTTGACAGCATTTGGTCAGAATGAATGTCATGACCCTGGAGTCCCTGTCAATGGTCAGAGGTATGGGGACCAGTTTCAGCTCGGCAGCTCCGTGGCTTTTCGCTGCGATCAAGGATTCATCAGGACACAGGTACTGACAAAGTGTCAAATTGTTTTTAGTGTTAAAGTTTGTTTTTTATGAACTGAATTCAATTATTTCAAAAGTGATACCTTTGCTTGTTCTTGTACAATATGAAGGAGCCTACTTAGAATCTTAGGCTATTAGAAAAACTCAACTCTGACAGCTCTCGTCACACTGGCAACACAACCATCGCCCTTCCAGGAGCATCTACTGCTGCCCCTCCAGATGGACCACACCAATCACAGAATTGATATATTTTACTTTAAGGTCCTAGAAATGCACTCAGCTAACAAATTCACCCACATATCTACTTACAGATTCACCAAAGTCCTAAAATGACAGAAATCAAGGGAAATCAAAGAGTTTACAATGATCCACACAATATATGCTACCTCTAATCTTTGCCACACTTATTACGCTCCATTCCAATCACCATAAAAAGATGAAGAACCTCCTTCTACCTGTTTGTCAGTCAGACCTGGAACTTGCTGATGAGCTAGAATGAACACGTAGTAAGGATAAGAACAATGTTCTGCAAGTGTCTTTGGATTTTTGGGCAGAGCATGCCAGAAAGTAATTGAGAAATGATGACAATATGTTTATTTGCAACCAATTACCCAAACAAATGGACATGCTACGGTTGGAGGCTGAAGAGTGCATTCTCTTACCATCACTCCAACTCAACACCGGGCCGAGAGCCTGAGAACAAAGACTTTCAGTCCACTCATATGGCATGGGCTACCACCATGACGGCCCCTTTGTAACTTCCCACACGCAACACACCGTGATGCACCATGTAATTCTATCATTTGCTGTCAGAATCATTAGAGCTACAGCAGCTCACGGATTGGATGGGATGACATGGACCGCCCTACATTCCTCATGTGCATCAATGAACCTTGGCCAGTTATGACCCTGTCGTCAGTTTATACATTCTTCCTTTTCTGAACCACTGATAGAAGTGTACGATGCAAACTGCAGCCACCTAACTATACTTAGACCTTATCTGGCTCAATCATTTAGCTATCACAACATAACCCGCACTTATTTGTGTTTGACTTTTCTTTCTATTTGTAACATATCAGCTTTGATTGAGAAAAAAAAAAAAGTCAATATCTGTTCAATATGTCCCTCCCTATAACAAGTTCCAAGATAAAAGGAGCTTCATCTGTCACAATGCTATGGCTGATCGATGTATGTGTAACAAACCATGATAAGGCATATTGTTGTTTCCAGGGCTCAGATCAGGTCACTTGCATCATCCAAGATGGAAATGTTGTTTGGTCTGCGGCTGTCCCTCGCTGTGAAGGTAAAAATGACACACACATGCAAACATTCACTATTCCATGTATGTTCACTGGAAAGTCATTCAAAACGTTCCATTTGCTGACTGGAAGATGACCGTGAACTTTATTTGCAGCAGTGTGTTTGTTTTCACCTTGCAATTGTATAAATTAATCTTCTCATTGTGTTTATCGCCTCTAGCCTAATTGCCCTTAATACAATATGTTTGTGTGCATCTCACTCAGTGGACAATAATCTTAAATCAAATTAAGTAGTATTGAAACCTATTCAAGTAGACACATGCATTATAGTTTGTCTCTTTTCTGTTTTTTTCAACATGACATTATCAACTGTTGCCCGCTGTCAATAAATCGAATGCAGGAGAAAATCTAATTGAATAAGGCGGTCTACTTATTAAGTATGGAGTGCACTAAAATATAATCCCTTTCGTTAAACAGGAAAAGATAATTGTATTTTATTTCGAGAGTGACTTTCTTGTGAATCCAGGCTACCAGCACTGCTTCTTCAGTATGCATGGAGTAGGGAACCACAAGTGAGAGTCAAGTGATGTTTTATTTTTTTTGTTAAACTTACTAAAAGCCTGGAGTTACAAAAGCCATGAAAAGTGTGAATGTATCAGCTACTTGAAACGAGAAAAAGTTGTACAGGTGTGAAAGATTAGAGACTTCAAGTTATATTTGCTGGGAAGAACTGTGGATCAAGAAGAGCATGTCCAAAGATTTCTTTGTAAGTCTGATAACCTACATGTAAGTGTGACTGCGAGACTGACTGAAAAGGGAAAACCAAACAAAATACAAGTGTTTTATTGTTATTGATGTGGACTCAAACCTCGGGTGAAGCTTATTCTGCCATTTTATTGTGTCATTACTGAGATTTCAGGACTTTTAAGTGTGAGCTATAAACTAGTGCCAGTACGTGCCACGGTCGTCCCCTGCAGTCTGGTGTGTTGTGGGCACACGAGGATATATATTTTGGCTTTATATGAGATATAAATAGGCTTGATTTTCCCTATGAATTATCATACCATAATTATTTGGTGCTTTCTCAAACACGAGTAGTTGAATTTGTTTACTGTAGCGCAATATTGGCCCAGAATAATTTGTGAAGGTAAATGTTTATGTATGAAATCTCAAAATTGAGAGAGGATTAGAGTGCTAAAATAAATTGAGCGGATGATGAATCTGCTAACTTAATGAAATATGAGAGTGGTGTTCATGCCATAACAGTTACAGTGGGGGGAAGAAAAAGATTAATTTCTTTCTTCGCGTTTGTGTGTGTGTCTTCATTTTCTTCTAGCTCCCTGTGGTGGCCATCTCACATCTCCGACTGGTGTTCTGCTGTCTCCTGGTTGGCCCTCCTTCTATAAAGACTCCCTGAGCTGCCAGTGGGTGATCGAAGCACAAACGGATCACGCTGTAAAGATACACTTTGACAAGTAAGTCATTTATATGCTTATGGAGAGGAGACGGGACAGATTTGCTTAAGTTTGCCCAATGGCTGCTGAGAAAATATTGTTAGGAGATGAATGATATACTTGTTGGTCAAGTGGTGCTTGATTTCGTTAGCTCGTACATTAGTTGGGCAGACCTTCAGAAGCAATCTAAGTTAGTGAGATATAAATGAAGTTGGTGAGTTACCGTTGCAGAAAATTATTAATGTTGGCTTTTTGCACATTTCTCCTGGAAACAAGCCACAGACAGATGCAGCGTAGCCTGAAACTACTATAGCTGGAATTTGTCTTTCTTGAAAGTGATGTAACAGCCAAGCTATCTTCATTCCCTATGAGGCGTTTCATTTATGTTTGATTAAACATGTTCAGCACATGCACGGGACTGCTACTGAAGCTAGTTATTCTTTCGGATAGCAAGATGTTTTTTGAGATAGAATGTTCCTGCACAGGTTGTCCCGCATCGGATTTTTAAAATTCATATTAACCAAGTAATAATTGCACATGCACAATGTCTCTTTGCACATGCACGTCACTAAAGACTTGAATACAGTGCAACAACATTAATAT
Organism: Lipophrys pholis; assembly: GCF_963383615.2. Taxonomy (NCBI): domain Eukaryota; kingdom Metazoa; phylum Chordata; class Actinopteri; order Blenniiformes; family Blenniidae; genus Lipophrys; species Lipophrys pholis. Next base: position 17,839,688 of record NC_137636.1, on the reverse strand, counting down.
TCGTCCGTGTATTTTAGTTTTATTCCGCAGCGATAACAATCATTTTCCAAGCCATTTTTTTATATTCTTTATTGTTTGATCTGGTAAATCATAAAAATCCAAAATGCGTTTTTTTCCAAATATTCTTATAATTGTATGAGCCTTGATGATCACCTTTTTAATGTGAAAAAATGCTTTAAAGATAGTGTGTATGTTATGAGTGTGGAAGTAACTAACTTGCTTCCAATTACTTGCAAAAACAATTATGTTTCAAGTACAGTTACGTGACCTACCTGGATGTTGCTACTTGACAGTCTGTTAATGCTTCATCGATCAAATTATCATAGTTGGGAACTTGTACTTTTATCATGTGTTTTCCAAACCAACAATGACAACTTTGACAGTCAAATAATACATGGCTAAAAAGCCATGAAAAACATTAAGACAGACAATAATTTGTGCAATGCTTGAGATTGTGTTTTAGTCTCTTTATTTTGATAAACCATTTATTTCTCTCTGTCACTGCACCTGATAGATGCTTTTAACTTCAACAATTAAGAATAGGATAATAGTTACACAGCATGTGTTGATATACAGTGTACACCTACATCTAGTGTGTGTGACAGTCTTGAAATAAAACATTCTGGAAGTGTGTCTGGAATTGACACTGAAGTTGATATTGTGAGTCAATACAATCTTTAGAAATGTGACAATACTGTCAAGTGCTCCTCACTTTTGTGAAGCTTTATTCTGTAGTTTTCCCCCCACTTGAAAGGGTAGCTTGCTTCAGAAGACACTGATTGGATTTCACTCAATGACCACTTTGCTTCTTTCCCTTTTATTTTGAAAGTTGTAACTGGCCAAGCAGGTGAGAAACCTTAAAATACAAACACAAACGGAGAGTCAAATGTAACTGAAGAATCCAATACTTAAATTTTAGACTAATCAAAACTAACTTTCAAATTAAGTAAAAAACGGGTAATAAGTAGAAATTTTCCTCACTTAAAACACCACAACTAAATTAAATACATTTGAAACCACTGCTCATGGCAATCCAAATGCAAGGAAGTACAACATGACCAAAGCTCATCGGCTCCTTCTTTTTTTTTTTTTTGATGCGAGGAATTCCTCTCGCAGTCTTTTTCCTTTTAATCTTTCAGTCCAGACTTCCTGCTCACTGCTCACTGCCTTCTGAGTGAAGGCCTCCAAACATTTCTGATCAGCAGATCACCTCCAACTGATGTGATCGAGCTGCTGCCTTCAGCCCGGAAGCCACACCCACATTCTGACACGCTCAGGCAGAGAGGGGGCACTGTAGCTCAGCTCAACAAATATGATCGTGTAACAATCCACAGATAATCTTTGTGAATTGTATCCCAATTAGATTTATATGTAAGGATTTAGAATTCACACTTTGTGTTTTTAATCCAAAACATATGTTTGTGTGTGTGCGTGTGTGTACGTGGGGGGGGTATATTTTTGTATAGACTTGATATAATCATAAGTTTGAATTGGTGAAAATATAATGCAATTCTAAGTGTTTGAATCAGCACCCTTTGCAGCATTAAACGGTATCAGTCATGGTCCGATAAACTTGGGGTGCTAAAGCCACATCTGGGGTAATTGCTCGATTGTTCAACAAGCCACTCAGAGACGGGAGTTCATAACATGAGGACAGTGAGTAAGAAGAGCATGACAAGTCAGTCATGTGTTCTATGAGTTAGACAACATAGTAGATATTTCAGAATTCAATAGGCGAGTCAGACATGCATAAATCACGAGTGACTTTTTCATTTTGATAAAAGATATTGAAAGGCCTTGTATTTCAATATTTGTTGTGTCTGGTTGTATGCTGGGAGCAATATATATATATATATATATATTTTTTTTTTTTTTTAAGTTGTCCATGATGCCCTGGAGCATCTCTGGAACATCTTGTAGGAATTTCCTCAAACAGAAGAATACATTTTTTGTCAAATCTACACTTTGTCTGCTGGACTGTCTGTTCTATTTGTAATGTTCAAAGGTCATCTTGATTTCACTTGTGTGTGCTCTTTCGACATGTTATATCTTTGAAAAGTTCATGCAAAATACCTTTTATAACATGTCTTACAACTTTCCGTTACATTTGTTACGTGAGTCAGTTAAGTACATTGTCATGCATAAATTATACTTTTCACACGAATATATCTTATTTTATGGGGCCTGTTCTCTTTTGCTTGCTTTAGGTTCCAGACTGAGGTCAATTATGACACACTGGAGATCAGGGATGGCCCCTCAGCCTCCTCTCCCCTGATCGGGGAATACCACGGCACCCAAGCACCTCATTTCCTCATTTCCACCTCCCACTTCCTGTTCCTGTTATTCACCACAGACAACAGCCGCTCTGCAGCAGGCTTCAGCATCAGATATGAAGGTGAGGCTCACGGACTGATTAATAGAAATATTTGCAGAGACACTTAATTGCTCAAAGGCACACATGCTCACCCTCTTGACTCTGTTGTGCTTGTGTGATGTGATTTCAGGTGTTAAAATGGAATCAGACTCATGTCTCGATCCTGGTATCCCAGTTAATGGTCGTCGCCATGGCAGCCTCTTTTCCATTGGATCTCGAGTCTCATTTACATGTGACCCAGGATACACACTCAGTGATCAGGAGCCAATTGTTTGCGAGCAGAATCACCAGTGGAGTCACGCTCTTCCCAGTTGCGATGGTAAGAATCAGTTTTTCTTCCCTTTCGTCCCTTTGAGGATTCTTGCGAAATATGCCTGTAACATATTCACCAGCTGGAGTGAATGTCACATGTTGTTTCACATTCCCCACACACAGAAAGCCATGGAACGTGTGGCCATCATGAGAATATGAAAGAAAGACAATGTAAATATCGTAGTGACGCGGGATGTTGGTGTAGGCATCTAAACCCCCCATTTTACCCCAGAGTTGCTTAGAATGAACCAACATTTGTAAACACACAGTCGAAAGCTGTACTGATTCAAATACCGAGAGATGAAGTGAGTTTGATCTGAATTTATTCTTGAACACATTTTGCTTTGATTGATTATGTACAATATAAAGCTCATATATATACATATATATATATATATATATATATATATATATATATTTTTTTTTTTTTTTTTTTTTTGTTATTTATCCCACTACACACAGCCATTCAGAAAGAGTAGCCACAACCTATTGTTGTGGTAATTTGGACCTCCTGAGATATCTATCCTCATATTTCATTCATACTGTATGTATAAATGTGATATTCAATTAATCCATCCCAGATTGTGAGCTGAAAATTGATCATTGAATGAAAAATTACACAGCATTGGCAAATACAACAGTGTGTTATGGACAAGCTGCGGTCATTCAGCTTTTTTCTTCTGATTCATCCATCTTTCAGTCATCTATAAAGTTGCTCAGCCATGCACACACAGGAGTGTGGGAGTTTTGCCAGCAGCTATTGGGTCAGTACACTCCAAAGAGGTCTCCAGTCTATCACAGGGTGACCTCTGACCCTCATATCTACGGGCAATTTAGAGTCAGCATTTAACAAAATGCACAAGCCCCAAGAAAGCCCACAGGGACACATGGCAGAGCCTGCATATTAAATAAAAGGCTTAGTCATTGAATCTGTTCAAATAGCAAAGCCCCCTTGCTTTGCATTTGCCACCCTCTTTTATTAAAAAAATAGGTCATGAAAAATAAATGTTCCAACACTGTAAAAGTGAATTTTGAATGTCCCCATTTTGATCAAGCGAAATCAAACTTAATTATTTCAAAGTAGTTGGTTTTGGTGATATTCATTTGTTAGGATTGTTTGCAGTAAACAGGCAAAATCTGGCAAAGAGTGACAAGCACTGCGGCGGCATGATGCTCGCTGTGCTTTTCAGTACGGTGCCTCCTGCACCTGCCAGCTGTTTATTTAATATGCATGAGATAAGTTGGAGGCCTGTGTTGTGTCATACTGTGTGGTGAGTTGACTAGTATTTTTTATATTAAATGTATTTTTTATAAAAGGATCAAAAACAATCATTTCAGTCAAGTAATCTCATATGATGGGAATACCAAATAATGTTCAGTCAGCCCATAAATAAAATCACCCCGCATCATGGTCGTTTCCCCACATTTTTCAATGAGCTATACGTCTTCATCATTGCACATTTTCTGCTCGAAGGCTTTATAGTCCACTTCCTTTTCACACTAACAAGTTTGAAATAGGCCTGAAATATTCACGCATCCTCCTTCGGAATGTAAAAACACATAAGTGGAGTAGATAGGGCGAGGAAGCTGAGCCAGTCTGTCAGAACTAGAGGCGAGGAGAAAAGCAGTGGAGGAGGATGTTCCCATCACGTAAGTAAGTTCCTTTCTTCATATATTAGGTTATTAAGAATATTATTATGCTTCATCACTTATTCCATTTCACTATTCGTAACTGGCAGCACAAGTGTTGACTGTACATTGAATCCCAGAGCACACGCTGCTGCGGTGACTCAAGCTGGACATTCAGCCTCAGAGAAATTACACAGGTCAACGGGCACTGCTGAAACAGATGCTCACTGGCCACTCGCATGTCTTCTTATTCAGCATTTGTACACAGCTCCACCTATCATGGGAGATGAAAACACACTTTCTGATTTGATCTGTCGATTGAAAGAAATCCAATTTGAAACCCAAAGCCAGGATGTCTCAACTTAAAAGTGAGTTCATACCCAGGCAATCTGTCAGCACTCGCACTATCAGCCGTATAGCATAAGCAGTTTTAAACGACCAGTGTGACATTTTCAATTTTCAGCCAAGCATGCCATCTCACCAGACAGCTGAGACATTACAAGATACATTATTTCAGAATGGCACTTTTTCGAAACGATACGTAAGCCAAGACTCAAATGCAATAAGTCATGGATTGCTTTTGTGAAGGACCATTGGAAAAGAAATCTGTGTCAAGCTCATTTTAACAAGACTGTCACTTCTATCAATCAGCCAACTAATGCCCTCACCTACTCTATTACTTTACTTTGTTCCTTTTATTGACCAGGTAATATCTCCATTTTGGAGATGTCTCGGCTACTTTATTCATTCCTGCGGGTAAATTTGGTTGGTATTATAAAGAAGAGGTTCCTGGCTGCCCATACAGCACACCCACACGCATGGACGGAACAATCACTAATTTCTCTAAATGCACACAAGACATCAGAATGGGCAGATATGAGTGGCCTCTAATCGCGCTGCAGCTTCTTGTCCGTGTGTGGCTGCAGGACCAAAACAATGACTGTGCCATCTCTGCATTCTGAAACTGAGAACCCGCGGCCAACAGGAAAAATGTGAAATTCACTGTGTAACTGTGTATGAGCCATCATTTGGATTTGTTGTTTTTGGTGTGGTTTATGGAACATCAATATTCAGGTTGACCACTGGACCATATGACAATCTGGCACACTGTCGTTTAGTTGTTCGCGTTCTGGCCTCACAGCTACAATCGCCCCACTTCCAGTTCAGGCTTGAAAGCCTGGCTTTTAAGACTTTGCATGTTTTCCCTGTGCATCCGAGTTTTATCCGGGCATGCAATTGAGCTCCAAATTACCTGCAGGTGTGAATATGAGTTTGGGTGACTGTCCTTTTCGCTGTGTTCGCCCTGTGATAGATGAGCCACCTGTCCTGGGTATACTCTGCTTTTCGCCTCATAATCTGCAGGGATGGACTTCAGCTCCTCCAGCTCCTGATTCTGAGTTAGATGAAATGATAAAGAGCTGGAGGGATGAAACATTATAAATAGCATTATGGGTTTTCCTATATTAAGCACAAATAGCCAATTAAACTATACCCGTGTTGATGACCCTTATTCTACATCACTTCACAATGTGCAGTGAGGCAGTGTGAACATGAACAGGACACTGTGGAGAGGGAAAAAAAAGCTGAGTGAATAAAAAACAGAAAAAAGAATTAAAATGTCAATACAATACATCACAGACTAAATGGCTCCAAGAACCAAAGAATATGGGCTTTTAGCTTTACAGCCAGGCTTCCCTACAGGAAAGTAGGAGTAGTAAGGAGTTAACCACAGAAAAGAGATGACAAACTAAAAGGGCCAGTCAGCAGTGTGCAGTAGAAAACACACCCCCATGTAAAATTTGATTTTGAGTGATTTAAGATACTTATTAGGTTTGAGCTGGTCAACATACTGACCCATTACCCTGAGGGCACCTGTGTGAGGGAACGACAACAGAGACGAATGCAGTCATCGAGACAACCTGCAAACATTGGTTCAGAAATGAAGTGAACAGGAAGTCATCTCTCTGAACTCCCACAGCCACACTCAATGCCGCTCATACACATATAAGCGTTCATTAATGACAATAATCTTGTTTACTAGATACTCTCAGAGGCACAGTTGACATTTTCTGCACACAACATTACACAGCCGCCATAATACCTTATTTTTACAATACAGTGTGTAAAACAAAACAAGAACCAAAATGGCATGTAGTTGTCCCACAGGGATTACACACATCATTCCCTCTCAGTAATGCCGCAACGTCTGTTGGACCCCAACGTCCCGTCTTATTCCTGCAGGTCAGATAAACTGCCAAACAGATAATACAGAACTCTGCCTGCTTTTTTATGTGTCACGGAGAATATTGAAGGGGCGCTGTGACATTTTGAAGATGGCAGTTGGTGCCAAGACAATAACTTGTTAAAGGTGACCAAAGTCAAAGTATCACCTTTCAGTTTATCCCCTTCAAAAGTAAGATAATTAAAGATCGGGGGGGAAAAAAAAGTTGCAGGTCAGATTGAGGATGATTATAGCCGGGGTCTGCTGTTATAGCTCTATATACGTTCCCTTTATATTTGTACCTTTTCTTGTCTCTGAAATGTCAGCTTACTTTTCCTTTTCAGTCATTCTGCTTCTCAAGTTTTTGTTTGTAATGGATATGCAGTCTTTGTCATTGCTTGTCCTCGTCAGTCTTCCCGCACACATCCATGAAGAATACGCCTCTATATTCTATACCAGAGATTATCCACACCACTGTGACAGACATGAAACATACCCACATTTGCACGTGCCTCTCTCAACCAGGGTCATTTAGTCAGACGGCGTCCTCGTTTTGCTGAATCCTGATGAGAGGGTGGGAAAACTGGAATTGGTTTCCACAACATACACAAGGCAGCAAGTCAGAGAAAGCGAAGAGACAGTTGCTCTCATTACAGCGACACAACTTCGGCTCTTTTCAAATACGATGTGGGATACGGTGAAGCGGGAGGTGAAAAGGGTTGCAATATGATAACGTACAGTGAGATGTAACATCTCGTCTTTATCAGGCAAAAACAACTATGCAATTTTATATTCCTTTATGCAAATGAGTCATTACAGAGTTTATTTCAGAAGTTAAATATGAGTTTGCTGAACTTATATATGTATAATTCTTTAACTTGGTTGACAATAACAGGGAAGAAAACCATTGTTGTCAAAGATTTAGTTCATAGACTGGGATCTGTTTATTTCATGGCTAAGAATGAGACTCCTTTTTATTATCATGCCAGTCAAACACCTTGAAGTCCTTTAATTGAATTACATTTAGCTGAATTGAGCTGAAAAGAATGGAAAAGGATGGCAGCACAGTCAGAGAGAAACAGGGAGTCAATATATTATCTTCGCTCAGCAGTCTCTAATGCACTGCAAGCCTCTTTTTATTCCCTATTACGCTACTGTAGTGTTTTCCATTCTGCTCTATCCCAAATGAATTTGTCCTGTTCCATATCAGTGGTTCGGTTCCTTGTGCAGGTTAGGTGTGTGGTCACACACACACTGAATTCCCACTTCCAGCCACTCTCTCTTTGTCTGTCACATTCTGACTGCTCTGTTTCTTTTTGTTTATAATTTGGGACCATTTCTACCTGCCGTTTCTTTCTGTCAGCACAAAAGCAGCATTTACCCATTTCTGCTTCAGGAAGGAAGCGCTATCTTTCCTTCAAAAGCAACAATGTCTGGCAAAATTTTACATTTAACATGTACTATACTATCAAATAGTTTATTAAATAAAGTAGTTATTTTACATCTATATTTACATAGATCAAAGAAGAATTCAATCATGTGACAATAATAAATTAATATAAAGGCATTACATATATAAAGCTGTGTATACATACGACTTTACCTTTTATTTATTTACATATATTCATCAAATAGTTGAATTTGAGAGCAAGGAAATCCAAAATAATGAGCTACTAGAGACATTTCACTATTTCACAAGATTCTGAGACATTCCATAAAACAGGAAAGGTACATTGAGTCTGTTTTGTACAATGATTTAAGAGGGGAAAAAAATCACTGTGTCCTCTTTTACAACCTTGTCTGTCTGTTTTTTTTTTTTTGTCCTACAGCTCTTTGTGGAGGATATGTTTATGGCAAAAGTGGGACTATTCTATCTCCTGGCTTTCCTGACTTCTACCCCAACTCTCTAAACTGCACCTGGACTATAGAAGTCTCTCATGGGAAAGGTATGAACACACAGTTACATAAAGCAAACATATTTACTTAGGAATTGTTGCTGAAATGTTCCACCTCTCATTATGTGGCACTTGTTACAATTTAATTTGCTTACTTTTTGAAAGGCGTTATAACTTGACTGACTGAAGCAACCCTAGCACACCTTGTCATAGTACTTGGCCGTCGGCTTGTCCCGATTCACAGGGCTAGTGTTTCTCAGGCCTGGTCCTGACAACTCGGCATGTTTTATGTGTCACTGCTCTGTCATACCGGATTCAAATGGAAACAGAGAAACATCAGGGACCTGGGTAAAGAAGCACTGTTCTGAAGGCTCTAGCCACAGCCATAGTAGTCTTCTGTCTCCTCAGGGAATCCTGCTGAGACTCAGTGATGTTACGATCAGATCACTGCGGGAGCTTCCTGGTTTTGTCACGATCTGTGGTAGTTTTTTATGCCTAACACGTGATGCAGAATGAATTTGAGGACTGATCAGATTTGTTCCTTGTGGTATCACTCAAAAGATCCACATTTAGATTGTTTAGAATTTTGCAGTCCTTTTGTATATGTATACATCTGTGATTTCCATTATTTGCTGAACTGTTGCCTGCCCCTCTCTCTCTCTCTCTCTCTCTCTCTCTCTCTCTCTCTCTCTCTCTCTCTCTCTCTCTCTCTCTCTCTCTCTCTCTCTCTCACATATTCATGCATTAATCTGTCCATCATCCGTCTATTGATCTATTGATCCATCCTCCCTTCTGCTTATCCAGGAGTCCATCTGATTTTCCACACGTTCCATCTTGAGGAGAACCATGACTACCTGTCCATCACTGAAGATGCTAATTTCCAGGTCCCAGTAGCTCGACTCACCGGCTCTGTGCTGCCTCCTAGTGTTAAAGCTGGACTTTTTGGAAATTTCAGCGCTCAGCTACGATTTATATCAGATTTTTCCATGAGTTATGAGGGATTCAACATCACATTCTCAGGTACACGCAAACCCCAAGTTGAACTTGTTACGTCAATGCTCAACCCTCCTGTATTGTTTAACATAGGCCTAAGTCCTGTTGTTAGGTCCAGTCTATTGAACAGTGAATCAGATTTTAAAAAAATTTATTAAAAAAAAAAAAATAAAAAATAAAAAAAAATAAAAATAAAAAAAAAATAATAAAAAAAAAAAAAAAATATATATATATATATATATATATATATATATATATATTAATTAAAAGAATAAACAGAAAACTAATAATAATAATAATGATATAATGATATAACAATAATAATAATAATAATATCAGCACTAAGAAATAGAAATGCTTTCTGAAAGTGTTGATATTTTAAGCAATTTTAACCAAATATTTTTTGAATGAACTAAGATTTTTTTCACATACAAAACTGTAGTCTGTCACTTGTCAGGACACAAGGTTTCTTCAGTTTTTAGCATCCATTGTAGGCGCATCATTGGGCTCTGCTTTTCAGTTCTGGGTATCAGTGAAGGATTGTGATTGATACATCAATAAAACTCTGCAACCCACAGTGAATAAAACAGGAAGACCTACTTTTATTGTATTTTTTTTGTTGTTATTTTTACACTGTGCAGTTTTCCCATAGGCTGGATTGAACCATTTCACAGGCTGGCTTTAGCCCACAGGCGACATGTTTATGTTTTCAGTATGTCTTTTACATGGAACCCAACAATGTTTAACAAAAATAGCCCTTGGCATTAATTTTTATTAGTTTCTCCATAATGAGCTCACAAGATTACAGGATTACAACTGAATTCATAATTAAAATATATATACAGTATATATATTCACTTTGAAGAGATAACTTTTTCTACTTGGCTAATCTTATTTAGTTCATCTATTCTAAAATATTAAGAATGATTCCCAAGCCCAAGTTTGATGTATATATCTCTACCACTACAAATTATCAAATGTCAAATGTTCAGATATAAAGTTTGTATAGCTAATACAATCTAAAACAATGATTCTTTTAAGTTTTACATCAGCTCTTGTCTGCCCTTCCTGCTTGTATAGAATATGACCTGGAGCCCTGTGAGGACCCCGGTGTACCAGCGTTCAGCAGACGGATGGGGTTTCAATTCAGAGTTGGTGACTCGCTGGCATTCTCCTGTTTCCACGGCTACCGACTTGAGGGGGACAGCAAAATCACATGTCTGGGAGGAGGCAGGCGAGTCTGGAGCAACCCCCTACCACGATGCATAGGTAAGAAAATCAATCCCTCAGTCAGACTGATAACAGTACCATATAGCACCTCAAGACTTTTCCTCGAAGTTGTTTTTTTATCAGGCAGCTTTGCTAATATGTTTTCTCAAGTAACATTTTAACAAGCTCCGTTTTTCAACAAGGAGATTTACAGCATTGAAGAGATGATATCTTCCTGAGAATAACGAGTAGATGGGGAAATAAAAGTTTCGAATTAACTTCATAAGTCTGGGCGAGGCAAAGTCTCAGCATTTTTCTGGTTGTAAGTCGTCAGTATTTTATTGCGAACACAGTGGTAATTTACTGTTATTTGACCAGTTGACTGTTGGTTTTATTTGCAAGGATTTGGCTGTTAGCAGGTTGTAATTTGCTGGTATTTTATGCGTATCAGTGTTTCCTTGGATTCTGCTGGTAATTTATGAGCATCTGACTAGTGGCTGCTGGTAATTTTCAACCCTCAGATAAAGCAGACTGAAAATGCTATAATAGCACTATCTGTCAAGAGATCAGGCCTGACTAAGAGGGAACTGAGGAACAGCAGCTGGCAGCATGCACTCGGTTCATCTCTCTCTTCTTTTTTATTTCCAAGTGTCCCTCTTTTTAACTCTCTCTCTCTACTTCTCCTCCCCCTCAGTATTTAGACAGTCCTTGGGTAGATAATTAGAGCATTAGCTGCTATATGAAAAGTGTTAAAACTGTCTTTTGTCACTCCCAATTTTCCCTTTTTTAATTTCTTTCCACGCATTTTCAAAAGGCTCTTTTTTGTCTCGATTCATCGGCTATCTTTTCCTCTTTCTTTCTCCTTCAGCTCTCTCTCTTCATTTTGTTCTTCTTCCACAATCCTCTCTTCTGTCACCCCCACCCCATTAAGATGTTTTTACTATATCAAATAATTTATTTTTTTAAAGAAAATATCCCATAGATTCTATGTAAGTCTCCTCTCCCAGCTATCAGCGATCAAAACTGCAGGGCACTTCCCCAAAAAGTTATTTGAAATGTTATATTTGTTCAGAGCTGATAAACACCCTATTTGTCAGTGTGCTTCGTGTTGTTCCTCACTACTTTTGTCTGTCTCATTATTTCGATTTCCTCCATCTTTCCAAGCAGTGGTGGTCCTCCTCAGTGGGAGTTAAAAGCTTGCTCAGCTCTCTTATTTTCTCCTCCCTCCATTTAAATATGTCAAAACTCTATTTGCACAAAGTACCATTTATTTTAATTTCCTAAACTTTGATAGGCACTGCACCTGCTAGATAATTCGGTATAATTTCTATGAAACACCTCTTCTAATGGACGAATCCAGACCTGCTTTTATGCAGTGGTTTTCTTTTTGCCCTTTGTTCAATCTTTTGGAGTTTATGTTTAATTGCTTTGCTTTTATATGTGCTTTACTCCTATTCATTCTTAACTTTTTGCACAATTGTATCCCACCGAAGATATGCACTTTTCGGCAAAATTTGCCATTGTGATTGCAGGTATTATTTATATCATACTCAATTTGCCGTAATGCCCTTTACATGTAGAATTGTGAGTTTTCTGGCTTTTCTTTTTATACTAAACAGGACAGCATAGAAATCTGGACAGCTCACAGATAATTGCTGTTATTTTGATTCATGCTTTCCCTTTCCCCTTCACTCTCTTGCTCTAGCCGAGTGTGGAGCCTCCTCACTAGGTCCAGAAGGCGTTCTCCTTTCTCCGAATTTCCCCTCCAACTATGATAACAACCACGAGTGCATCTACCGCATCACCACTGAAAAGGGCAAAGGAATCAGGCTGAATGCTGAGAGCTTTTCTTTGCAAGACGGAGACTATCTCAAGGTATGGCTGCACACACACCGTCACACATACCGTATGTGCAAACATGACAAGCTTTCTCCAATCAGGTGGAAAATCCATAAATGCATAAATTATTTGAAGATTCCCTACACGCACACACACACACACACACACACACACACACACACACACACACACACACACACACACACACACACACACACACACACACACACACACACACACACACACACACACACACACACATTCACAGGACAGAACTATATTACCGAAGCTGTCTGTATGCAAAGCTGCACATATACTTTGTATGCACGTGTACGTGCATGTAGAAAATATTATATGTTAGGCTGATTTCAGATCATGCAGCTATGCATGGAAACAAGACGGGAATCTAATTGCCGATGCCAGCATAATCAAGAACATACTGCAATATTGTGTCAACATGAAACCAACCACCTGAGTTTGTTGTCAAGCGCGCCCCCCTGTGCCCTAGGTGATAGGGAACCACTGCCCCCAAACGATTGACTTGAAGAGAGGAAGTTTTTAGCACCAGTACAAATAGTTTCTTCAAATAGAAATTCATATGTTCTCCTGTGGAATTCAAGGCTTCTCAATGTAATCCTTAAATCCTGTTCTTTTGTCTCAGTCATGCATTCCTGGTCTAATTAGGATGTTTCAGAATGTCTTTCTCTTAATTATATGGGCTTTGTAAGAGCAGGGCGGGAGAAAGGACATGGACAACATCAGGAGCTTTGAATTTTTTGGCTCACCTGGCATGTTGTTAAATTCCATTATCAAGGTTGGCCCTACCTGTTGGAGGTGTTAAACATTATTGTAAGAAACAATAACATTCCTGCAGGGGGTTATTAACCATGTCCCCTATTAGTGCTGAGGGTGCTCCTGCTGTACTGGCTGTCCAAGCTGAATGAACACTTTGGAAGCAGGAGCACAAAAGGATCAATTCTGCCTCTGTTTACTCTCTAATCAATCCCCTGCATTTGTATTATTATTGTGCCTATTGTATGGATGTACTATGGAGTGTCATCGTGTTCTCTGTGGAAGAAAGACTCAGAAATCTGTCTTTTTGTGTCAGTGGATTTTGAACTATGTTATCATGGCTCTCAGTACTCTGCTGCTGCCCTCATACAGTTTAATCATGTGCATGTGTTAACTAAAGTGTATAAACATTATAAAGTCAAAAGTGTTGTACGTCTGAACCACAATAACAACAAGCGCAATCAGAGGTTTCCGACGTCTGCCAAAATGTTTCCGGATCACCTCCAAAACTTTGTGGAATCTTCCATGGCCCCAAGTCTATCTGTGGTGAAGATTTCCTCAAAATCTGTGGCGTAGTTTTGATGTAATCTTGCTAACAGTCATAAAGACAGACAAACAAATATATGTTGATGATTTTATTACGTTCTTGGCGGACATGATTACAGACGTTTATGAAGCCCACAAGACTTTTTTTCTGCGCTCGTCGAAATAGCAGTTAAAAACAGCTGTGGAAACCATTTTACATTCTTGATGCTGTCCAACAGACATCAACTAAAACCACTTCCGTTCACAATGTCTCTTAGTGGTACGAGGCCTGAGGGCATGTTTAAGCCAGTGTGTGGTTAGAGTGTATTATCAGTCTTACGCCAAAAGCACTGGCTGAGTATTTCTGTGGTTAGATTGTATTAGTAGGATTCTCCCTGACTTTTAGAGAGGCTTAATGTCATTGTGAAAGCTGGAAAGGTTCCCAGTGGAATTGGTATTAAAAAAAGATAAAAAAAATAAAAAAAATCCCTGAGCGAAAGTAAAGGGACACCAATATGACAAACATGCTTTAATGTGCTCCATTGTATCACACTGTAATGTGTGTGAAGCAAGAACCATGGAGAAAGTTTTTCAAAGCTTTCAACAGACTAATTTTTCAGTATACTATGCACACACACACACACACACACACACATACTCACAAGCACAAAATAAAATGTGACAAAATTGAGCAAGAAGTGTTTGTAGAGGAAGTTAACAGAACATATTTCAGAATTACTGGTCAAAAAAAAAGATTTTAGCTGAAAGCAATGCAATATGGGCTATGATCTGTCACCAGAGCTTTGGGAAAAAAAACAAAAATTAGGAAAAGATTGGCAAAACCTAATAGGATTGAAGAAAAGAATGTGATTCTGAATTGCCAGTAGGTGTGAATGTGTGTGCAATCTGTCTGCTCGTGATGGTGGCCTGTTGAGGGTGCTTCACCCATTGTCAGCTAAGTTGAATGAAGCAGTGTAGAAGATGAATGAAATGCTCAAGTGAAATGATGAGGATCCAGCTGAGGCGTCACCGCAATAACAACAGCACTCTATTCTGCAATTAATGATAGAATGTTCCTCAGGCATTGTTATTTGTGTGGCGCATTGATCTTGTAGCATAAACTCCTCCCTATTTAGCTTGTACTTGTGGAAATGCACAATATGGCATATTCACTGATGCAAACTCGCTAAATGGTTAGTACATGTTGGTTTGCCTGTCAAACACAACCCTTGGTGCACCCAGTAAATAGATCAGTCTCCTCAAGCTGTATCAGTGTTATGCGTGATCAGGCCCAAGACTGCTAACAAAAGTTGTGTGTGTTTGCATTTTTGCCCCATCAGGTAAGTCAGTTCCCGCAGGTCTTTGCTGCCCATTTTTTGACCCCCCCACAAAGAGGAAAATATGCCCCCACGCAGGCACGCATAATTGTTGGATTCAACTGAAGGCCTGAAGAGCAAGTTCACTGTTTTCCAGATTGTGTTCTTCATGAGGCATTCAATGTGACAAATCAATTCTGTTTCCAAAGTTAACAATAGAACAAAGCACTAATATGAGCACATAAATAAGTAAATATCACAATGTTTTTACAGGACAATAGAACAAATGGGATTCAAACAAAGCAATCAATAACTAACTACAGTCCCGGAGTCTGATTGCATGAATGACACAGACACCATAGGGTGTGCGATCATTGTGCGTTTGCAGTTTCAATTCCGACGCGTGGGATGCTCAATTGATCACAACAAATAGAGTTTTCGATTAAAGACTATCTTTAGCTGTCAGAAATGTCTGTTCTTTACTCTGGTAGCTACTGGCAAAAGATTGGTGTGTATTGTAAAATTATAATAAGTAATGACGCAGTTTGTATTGCACTGCTAGTCTTAAACACCAATGAGCGTCATCCCAAAACCATGTATCCACTTCTTCTTCCTATCATTATGTTCAAGTCTAATAGAGCAAGACAAACTATTCTGCTTGATGACAACATCCAGGGAAGTTTGATTTACACAGATGTAATTATCTCGCAATCAAATTTGACGCAGTCTGTTAATGTAAATGTTGAGATCCACCGATGCTGGTTATAAAAAATGGTGATACTGTACGTGTATCATCACCATGTAGTGTCAACCAGCCCCGAAATATTTCAATTAAAAAACAAAGACAAATGTTTTTAATGGTTTTGACTTTAGTGCTACATGAATCACTAAGTCATCAATGTTTTTCTTCCTCTTCATCTTCCTCACACAACAGTCGCAATAAGAAAATAGACTATACATACAATATAATTACCATTTAGTATATGGCTGACCATGAACACAATAAATATTAACTTAGCCAATGAACAGCTGAAATGGTTGAAGACAGCTAGAATCACAAAATTGACTCGTGCATAAAAGCTGATGTGCACAGTTTATTCCAATACTGCTTAAGAAGTGACAATTACAGTTAAAATGATTGAAATAAAGTCTTATCTAACCATTTAGATAAACTCAACATTTTTTTTTTCTTTTTGACTAAAATGGACATAAATAAAGTACTGAACATTGGTGTTGGGCCTCTGTCTCCATGAAGATTGTCCAAAAAAGTTATCATTTATCTGGACATCTATCATTTTAAAAGATATAGACAGTTGAAAATTAGCAATGTGAAAAGTAGCAGTTCTTTAAAATATAGTTGATGCTTGACTCGATGGAAATATCTTGTGTGTTGGTATAAAAACGAAAATCTAATCTTGTAAGTGTGATCTAGTAATTCTCGACACGTATGTTAATTATCGTTTTCCCCCCAAAAATTAGCAGAAAGCATAGTGCAAAGTAAAATGAACTGAAAAGAAAGCCCTGAAGTGCCACTTATCCAAGCAATTAACATGCCACTCCCCAGGCTAATAGTAATGAAGCTAAATCCTGGTACTGCCGCTGAACACTTTGAACACAAAGCATTTGTTTGACACTCCAGCCAGCTTGAGGCTAAAATCTCCTGTAACATATGAACCAGCTCATTGCTGTTTCTCTAGCTTTGGCTACGTTGTTTTTGTCCTGGTGCTGTCAAAGGAAGGGCTTACTATGTTCAGTCTCGAATTGTCACCCAATGCAATGCTTGACCGAATTTACCCAAATTCACTTCATTCCAGAAGGGAAAAAAGACTGAGACTGAGACAAAGTAAGCGTGTGCAGGATTTGTTGTGAAATAGAGGTGGTATGAGACCATGCTCCAGAGGAGGGGAGAGAGAGAGAGAGAGAGAGAGAGAGAGAGAGAGAGAGAGAGAGAGAGAGAGAGAGAGAGAGAGAGAGAGAGAGAGAGAGAGAGAGAGAGAGAGAGAGAGAGAGAGAGAGAGAGAGAGAGAGAGAGAGAGAGAGAGAGAGAGAGAGAGAGAGAAAAAGGAGAGTATCAGGCAGAAAGAGGAGGGGTGGCAGATGGTGACATGTTGATTTATGAGCTGCAGGGCATTTCATTAACCATACAGAGTTTTACTGAAACACAGAGAGAGAGAGAGAGAGAGAGAGAGAGAGAGAGAGAGAGAGAGAGAGAGAGAGAGAGAGAGAAACCAAGCATAAACCAAAATGAGAAAGCAATCTACAAAATTGGGGTACACCGAGGGGAGGAACATGGGAAGTAAAATGACATTTAGCGCAGCAATGCTACTGTTACTAAGATACCATCCCACCGTGTCCTTCCCGTTATGTATGCTTTCCATCACAGCTACAGGGGCCAATATACTGCTCCTGCATGTCCATGGCCAGCTGAGGTGTCTCCACTGACTGGCAATACCTGAATAGATAGAACAGTACACCACCTTAGAGCCCATTTTCGTTGGCATTCCTGCCACCTGCAGACCTGTCACCCCCAATCTGTGGAAGTGTCACCACTGCCAGATATAAGCACAGCAATTCAAGCATGAACAGTGCACATTTACATCCCAGCTGTGCGATAGTATCCCAAAGTTTCTTAGAATCAAATCCCTGCCACGTCATGTGAGCTCGAAAAGTTGCAGTCGAGTTGAAAAAGTGATCAATATAAATTTAGCCCTCCTCTTGTGCTTTCTAATGTCCGAATCTGTACACCGCCTGCATGCTTTTTATATTGCAATGTCTTCTTTGACTAAAATCAATCCACTTCAGCCAAGATAACCATAAATACAGCATTTTCACTTGACACAACTACAGTTTGCTTTGGTGCATCTGTCTGGATAATTCACTGTCGTATCAAAGCTACTCACTGAGGTTGTAACACAATTGTGTTCAGTTTTGGAGATTGGTATTGAGTGGGCATTCGGTGGGTAAATACCCAGCGTGTCACTGACTCAATCCCCTTACTGGAAACTCTCTTCAACTTTGTTGTTTTGCCAAGTTGGAAAGATCTTTCGGGCAGTCAGGATTTGGCCCAACATATCTGATCATGTCACAGTCCTCGCTTGAAAGAAAAAAAGAAAAAGGCCTCCAGTTGTGCTGTGCCTTGTTTGTGCTTTTTTGAGTGACAATGGTTTACCTAATTCATGTTTGCTGATGGAAAAAAATAAAAAGGGAATGTTTTTGTTATACTAGCATACATTTTAGTGCATTATATATATAAAAAAATCCTATTTTTGTTTTGTTTATATTCCTCATATATAGAATGAAATGACCATATCACACACTTACTAACACCTGTTGTTTTGGACTCAACCACATTGACATGATCATTTTTTGGCCACCTCATTGAATTAATTCCAATTGAGACATCAGACTGCACTGTGACGTTGGCCATTTGTGACAGGCGTACAAGATCCCACATCCAGCTTTATCCCCGAGCCCACCATTATTAAAGGTGGGCTTGTTAGCAGGGTATTTAAGCTGGTTGTGTCTCATTTTTGTTTTTGTGTTTCTTTTTGAAATGCAACACCAAAGAAACCTTTTCCCTGGTAAAGCAGCTCAGCAAGAGACGATAATGTGTTTGAGAGTAGCATTGACCACCGTTCCTTTAAAAACACTGGGCCTGTTTGTTCAGGTCATTAACAGAGTAACACCACCTCCAACTGAATGATAATTCTAATCAGATAGGGCCCATCTAATCCAATAGATGTGTTTACATGGTGAGATTCCAGTGCTTGAAGCTTTTTGAGGTGGTTTCTTTTCCAGCATTTATTTCTTGTTACTCTTTTTCTGCAACATGAATATATTGTTGTTTTCGAAAGATACACACTAATTTGGAGCTCTGACCACAGATGGCAATACCACCATCCTCTCTGGATAAAATTCTCTGATGTAATTAGGTAATCACTATTATTTTGAAACTGGCAACCATTACCAACTGAGGTGATTCACAATGTTCTTCATCTGCTGCATTTGATTCTGGCAATGTTTCATGTGAGCTTACAAATTTATATTCATCATTCCACCATGAACCCGCACACCTGCCAGCCCACCCACCAAACCTTTCACATGTGAACCTCGCAACTATCATACAACATGCTAGATGCTTTGAGAAGTCCTCACTGAAGCAAACGAAAACTAATTATTCTCTGTCCTTGGATGTTTTCTTTTCTAACAAGGTCAGCAGTGCACCGTGGCGCCCATGTCCAGTGACACTCTTGTTATTTATGACACAGACTCTTCTAACTCATGTTTTTATTCATGCTCTGAAACCGCTTTCCTCTGTTTTGATCGACAGGTGTATGACGGGGAGAACATTTCATCCCGTCTCCTAGGCAACTTTACGCGTGAGGGCATGATGGGTCATGTCATCAATAGTACGTCCAATCACCTGTGGCTGGAGTTTAACAGCAACGCGTCAGGAACCAATCCAGGTTTTCGCCTTGCGTACACAAGTAAGTTATCAATTAAAAGCATTTAAAGAGCCCATGAAATGTAAAATGTGTTACCCAAGTCTTTAGTTATAAACATGTTTTGTTCATTCATCACTTGATGTGAGTCAAATGTTGAGTGATTCTCTAATCAGTTTCCTTCAGTGGCTCATTGGAGAGGCTGTTGCCCAGCAGGAGGTCTTCCAGGAACAACACTGGCAGTATAATCCCCAATCTCACCCTGAAACAGGAGTTGAAATGTCTTTGACTCAGATACTGAACCCCAAGTTGCCCTTAACTGTGTGGAAGCAACTTGCATGGCAGCTGTTACCGGCGGTATAGACGTGTGAATGATCTTAAAGTAGTGAAATAAAGGCTTGCCGTCATTCTGCGTATCAGCTATGATTAGATGAGGACCCTTCCTCTGCACAACAAATAAGATTTTAAAATAAAAATGTTAATTAGCTCTGGAGCACACCGCTACTTTGAAGCAATGTTTAGTGAACTGCACTTTCTTTTTTGATTAATCACACATCTCTTCCATAATTAAAATCGTGCCATTTTGAAATTCATATTCATTTTTAAGTATATTTTTCCTATATAAACAATTTATTCCCAGTGTATGTTGTAGTCCAAAGTCAAGTAACTGATAAATATTTGCTCTGGTAAAGTAATCCAAAGGTGGGTGATTTCTGAACACAGCATGAGCTGCAGGTGTTTTATTTTATTTTTATTTCATTAAAGAAGAAATGTGCAAAAATGCAAAGAAACAATGGTCTGCCTTGATCTGTCATCTGCACTATTACCTGCAGCTGAATGTTTTATTTAGAATAGAATAGAATAGAATAGAATAGAATAGAAATACTTAATCCCGGAGGAAAATCTAAAATGAGTATATTGTTTACATTTCAATTAATACAACTTACAAGAACTGATTTTGAGTAGTCAAAATAAAACTTGCAGGTAACACCATTCTCACATTGAGTCTGACTCATTGAGCTAGTTTTTGAAATGGATTTTGAGTGTGTGACACATCCACATTGAGCAAGGTTTACGATAACGGCCACTCCAGCTTCAGATCGGAGGAGACCCCCTGCAGTCCTCCCCTCTCGTAGCTGCACACGATGCCAGGTCAAAGTGAAAATGGCTTCAGAAGCCAGTGTTGGTCTTCTTCCTCCACACCTGTATCAGTGGAAATTGAGCGGGTGCAGATGCCCCGGAGAGACAAAATAAATTTTTTTCTTCTGGGAATCTGGCAGAATTGACATGCCACTCAAATGATTGGGCCTTATCCGGCAATCCAACAATCCTATTTTTTCCACAGGGTGTTTGAAACTGTGCAACAATTGAGTTTCCTTTTTTTGATTATTATTATTTAATCCTAATTTCAAAACTCTGGCATATGAGTCTTTGTAATATTTGCTGCACAAAAATATTAAAATCTCTTAAGGTTTGAGTTTCTCATTCAATTATATTCAATTGTATTTATTTAGTACCAAAAATGGCACAGTCATGTCAAGGCCCGACAATTCCACTTGAGCAAGTATATGTGATGGTGTAAAGGAAAAAAAACACCCTTTTAACAGAAAGAAACATTTGCACAACCAGGCTAGGACTACAGAGAATGAGAGAGGGGGGTGGGGGGAAGAGGAATGAAGCAAGCATCTCCAAGCTGTCTAAACCTATAGCTGCTTAACCAGAATTAATTCCATTCCAAACATTCCAATGTAATGAAATGCTTTTATTTGAAAATCAAAATGGTGCTAATTATGTTGCAATGACATTGTGGTTTAACCCTTAATTAACCCCACGACTAAAGTGATTCTTGGTTGCTTTTGAATGCATTTCAATTGAATATACTGTAGAACTAGGGATATTGGATGAACAGCAATACAAACATTTTTATCTCATTTCCAAATGCTAATAGGAGTTTATTAACAACAGTAACAATTATTTTCTACAAACAGTTTCAGTTGATCTCAATGCAACAGGAGTTTACACAGCAATTACCCAGCAAACTAAAAAAAAAAAACACAAGGATATTAATGATATTAATGGCTGAAACAGACTCTATCTCTCTCTCTCTCTCTCTCTCTCTCTCTCTCTCTCTCTCTCACACACACACACACACACACACATCTCAATATGTTTGAAGAGAGTCTGTTAAGAAGAAACGACCAGCTGCTGTGTAAGTCAAAGTGGCTATTAGAGGAGCATTTATCTGCAAGTCGTTAAAAGAAGGTGAGAAAGTGACACGTGTAGGGCGAGAGGGAGGCTGGACAAAGGGACAAATGAATAAATGTATCTAGTTTAATGGCGCTCAGACACTAGATGGATGATCTGCGTGTCAGTTAAACCCATTAGACAGCCGTCAATCTGAGTCGTTTGACTGTAGAACGTGACACTTTCTTCTGAGTTCTGCTACAATAGACGAGCTGATGGATGGATAAGAGAGACTGATAGGCGCTTTAAACAAGTGAAGCAGTGAGATGCTTCTGATCAAAAGAAGCAGCAGCAGCAGCTTCTTAAGCAGGGTCAGGGAATGAGTAATGCACAATGATACAGGCTATTTTATTAGAGTGATAAGAATTCGCGCGGCATCTGCTCAAAGCATTAACGGGAAAGCTTGACGGAGGTGACATGAATCAGTTTTACTGAAATAGATGCAGGGATTGACAGCTGGAGACACATCTCACAAGTTAATTTGAAAAAGTTGCTGGTGGTGTAATAACTGTTATTATTCAGTGCCTTAATGGAGGATGTAT
This sequence comes from Lipophrys pholis, assembly GCF_963383615.2. NCBI lineage: Eukaryota > Metazoa > Chordata > Actinopteri > Blenniiformes > Blenniidae > Lipophrys > Lipophrys pholis. Next base: position 17,817,355 of record NC_137636.1, on the reverse strand, counting down.
TGCATTTGGGCAGCAAGTGCATTTTCATCATGTGTCCTGATGGTGTCCAAAAATAAAAGGTAACAGATTGTTTTGCATATTTATAAAATGGCAGCATCCAAGAGGATTGGCGGCAATTGTCGTAATAAAAGAATGGTTTTATTCTTTCAATGGTAAAACAGGAAATAATCATGGAAGATTTGAATTATATATAATTTATTTGGATTACATAAAATGCTCTTTCTTTAAATCATGTGATTTATTTAGTATGTGCAGTAGGTATTACAGCACATATACTGCATATGTTGTTCCAGCATGATAAATAAATAGCCTATAGTTAGTTACAAAGTGACCACACTATGTTTTCAGGAAGCTGTTGTATCACAAGACAACCAACATATTGAATATGGAGCTGAACCTTTGTGAGAAAGAATAGATTGTGTTTGGTGTTTATTGTCTATTAGAGGGCAGCAGAGACGCCTCTGATCTGAGGCAGGATCAATCTGTTCATAAGAGGCTGACCTGAGGAAAAGAAAATATGGCGGTGACATTGTTTTGTCTTTGTTTATCCATCCGTGTTAGGGGTGGGACGGTTTCCTATTCTTTGTTATCTTCAAAAGGCAGAGAAATTGCATTTGTGTTTGTGTGGGCTGTGAAATCATCATTTGATGTGTTTCTACAGTTTCATACAGAAACTGCATTTTCAGTCCATAAATTCCGGCACTGGTGCATCTCGACACCATTGCGACTGTCATTATATCCTACAGAAAAGACGGGAGCCCAAACATTTTAAAAGATTTATAGAATCAGGCACATGAGTAGACTCTAGAAATATCCAGTTGTCACATTCAGCATTAGCAACATGTTCAAGCTCAAAACTTTTGCAGAAAGTAGTGGGGTCCAGGAGAGGAGTAAAATGACCCTCTGTCCTCTGTTTCACAGCTGAATCCCCCCCCTTCCGTTTTGCAATGGACTTTTGCTGCATGAGCCAATCTGTATGTATCTACATCTTTCTGTCTAGGCTTCGACCTGGTGCGCTGTGAGGAACCGGGTATCCCGAGCTATGGCTACAAGATCCAGGATGACGGTCATTACGCCAACACGTTTGTCCTGTACTCGTGCAACCCTGGATACAGTCTCCACGGCAGCAGTACACTGACCTGTCTTAGTGGAGACAGACGTGTCTGGGACAAGCCGCTTCCATCCTGTATCGGTTAGTATGCCAACACACGTGTAGGTTCCCTTTTACATCAATGATTCATCATGACAAGGCCTGAATTATTTAAGCTGCGGGTGGTTTTTTCTCATATATAGTTCAATGGGAATATACTGTAGGTGGAAGAAGCAACAGTGGAAAATACGCCGATGTGTTTCAGCGCTGTAGCGTGATGAGTCAAAATGGAAAGTGCGTGAACAAGTGATTGAGTCCACACAGGTGGATACTTTGAAAAGAGTGTGTGGGGACTGATTCAGCACACTGTGGGAAATATTTGTAGTGGTGCTAATGCTGCTGTGTGTAAAAACAGACGTTACTCATGCCCCATCTGGCCTTGAATGTCAGATTGACACAAACGTGATACTTTACTACATCTGGCATTTTTATATTTAACTTGCAAAAATGGGGAATGACTGTATTTATTGAACATTTTATAAGTTTATAATGTAAGCTGGACCACATCCCTGTAGCCTAAAGCTGTACAGCATATCTATGCCAAGAATTTGAGTGACGCCGTAGTCTCTTCTTCTGCTCTCAGCAATGGAAAAAATATCATATTTAAAGTCTGTGTTTTTGATTTGTCTCATAACACAAAAATGTACTATTTATTACCAAGCCATTTTCAGAGAGTCAAGTAAGATTATTAATAAAAGACTCAAAGTGTAAATTAGTGCTACCAGCTGTAAAGTGATCACTGCTAATGCAGCTGTTCATCCTAGTTTCCTTGTCACAGACAAACTTCACAAAATGTAATTTGTCATTTCGAGAAAAATCATATAAGGTAAGTAAAGTGTCTGGCAGATGGCATTAAACCACTGCTCTGGAACTGGAACCTGTTGTAGATGAGCAAATACTGCAAGTGTCTATGATTTGCACTTGTCTGCTAATACTTACTTGGTTTCATAAATTGTTAGGTTTGTTGCATTATAAGCATTTCTGCTCATTATTTACAGTTTCAGACCCTCATAAATGGTCAAGAATTGCCCCTCAAAAACTGTATTAGTAAGGAAACAGTTGTAAAAAAAAAATTCTGGTTTCACTGGTACAGTCTTTTGACCTCTACACACAACTAGCAGATTGCTTTCTCATGCATGTGTCATAGTTATTCGCAATCTATTTTTGCCTCCAAAATGTTCTGGTCATTTTGATCAGGCTAGATGCAAAGAAAAAAAAAAGTCATTCCTATTCGTAGTTACTATAGTTACTTATTTTGATTAAAAAACTATTTTTGTTAGAGTGATAGATGTGAACTCACTCTGAATTTTAAATACAGAACTACTTGGAAGTGGTAGGGAAAGTAACAATCTACTGTAACAGTGAAACTGTTTAAAATGTTAATTTGCTCTGTTTTGAATTGTATTATTTTCTTCGGGGAAACACCTCACAGCATTCATTTCTCTGAGGAATGTCATGAAACCAAACAGTCATGAAAGGAATGAACACAGTTTGATTGTAATAAATGCTTTTCAATTTATGTTGAACATTAAGAGAACTATGCAGAAGTTATGTATGACAACTGTTTGAAATAGCAATGTAATCAATGGCCTCCATGTGACTGCTGCTCTGCACACAATATCAAGTTTTTCCAGACTGCGAATATGACAAATAGGAGGATTTCTTGGCATATGCAGAATATATTACAATATTTTCAAAGTTTGGAGGAATAAAAACTGCCCGGGGGTAGATTTTAGCTGTAGTTGACAGTTTGCTGCTCTTAATTAAATTTGAGAGAAAGATCCCAAATGTTTTAAGTACGTCACACCTATGTAATTGTGAAATTTGCAAAAATTTTTAGCAATACCCATCCATCCTGATGGATGTAACTTGCAGTGAACCGTTAGATTTATCCCTCGTGTTCCTAGGTAGCTTTCAAAATTCACAATTGTAAAGCAAAGCCCCTTACTGGGTATATGTGGGCACTTGTTAATTTGAAAAGGCCCCACTGAAATACTAAAATATTCTTTAACTTGACGGTACACCTGAGCCACCAGGTGCTACATAGTCCAATGTCTGTGCTACATAACATTACATGAAGGAATTTGGGATATCGATTTAAAGCGGAATGTGGGTAAAATGGTCCGTGTGTGCCTCTGTAGGTCTGCAGTGAGTTATTAATGTGTAGCTGCTCTGTCGCTGCCTTTTATCAGGTAAGCCAGCAAGCAGGAGAACACTTGCTGGCAGAGCCCTGGGCTAAACACCCTTATACCTTTGCATCATTCGCATTTGTCTGTCTGTTGGGGAGTTTGTCATTCTGCCTCTCTGACTGTCTGGCTCGCTCCCATATCTGAGAGTATTAGCATGGTGATCAGGAGATGGCTTTGCCTCAGGCTGCTTCCGTACAGTCCCTCCCCCTTCTCTCTCTCTCTCTCTCTCTCTCTCTCTCTCTCTCTCTCTCTCTCTCTCTCTCTCTCTCTCTCTCTCTCTCTCTCTCTCTTGCTGTGGGACTCCTCTTTGCTATTGCCTCTCTTCCTGTGTTCATACAGTAAATGTAACTGTCTTTATATATATGGGTTCCTCTTTTTCCCTGTCTTGGAAAATTGCAGTTTCTGTTGACACACACTTACTATATAACTTTTTTTTTTTCTGTTTCTGTACTGCTTCCTATTTCTACCTGCATATTTGTGAACTACTTACCTTTTAACAAGGTCTTTTTTTTTTTTTTTTTCATTTTTAATCAGTAGGGAGTGAAACAGTTACTTCATATGTGTATATGTCCTTGCATCACTGAATGTCAGTGTTTTCAAGTGTTCCTGGCCTTTTTTCGTGATTGTGTGGATATCTGGCTCTCCTTTTGTATTTCAATTCAGCAAATGCATATTTGTGTGCTTCTGCCCGTGGCAACACGACAGTGTGTTGTCATTGTATTGTGGATTGTGGGACTCTCCTCCTAGCACCCGCTTACGTCATACAAACACTCAGTGCACACAGCTATAAATCCCTTCTCGATAGCAAACGGGTTCCTTATCAACAGGGATCTCCTGGCTCAGCGGTCCTTCATGTGTGCTGCGTTCTACAATGATGACTTCAAATCTGCTCCCAGCCTTTCCCACTGCTTTCTGCCATGTTTCTCTCTAATGAAAACAATATAAAAATAACACTAAATCCCACTTCTCTCTGGTGCATTAAACTTTTTTTTTTCTTGAAATTTGAACAATATAGGGAGATCCTTAGAGGAAACCAGTTATCAAAGGTATTCACCAACCTTGAAACTGTTTCGCAGGAGCTGGGATAATTCAAGGTTGATGTAATGATTTAAGTTTCTTTTTTTTTTTTTTTTATGTATCTTCATTTAACTCAACCTTCACACCTAAATGTAATTTAAAGCAAACTAGAAAAGCCTCCTTATATAGTGACGAACTGAAATGTTAATTAAGCTAACAAAAAGGGTACAAACTGTGATACAAACACTTTTTATCTGTGCAAGGAGATTATATCACTTGATTGGAAAATGTTTGATTTCTAGGCACTTTTTTTTATTTTTTAAAATATATTAAAAAAATGAAGAAATCTGAGCAGTCAGGCCCGATCCAAACACAGTCGAGGACATGCATGCCTGTTCTACAAACATATGTGCAACATGTTTGATCAGTAAAAAGCCATAATAAATCTTTAAGTTCTTGATATATAGTTTTTTGGAGAGACATCAAATCAAATCATAATTTAGAGAATACACTGAGAGCAGTATTATCCCTTGAGTTGTGTTTTGTCCACAACAGATCATTTCAAGCACCGATTTCATATGAACGATGATTTCTATAATAATTGTCATTTAACGACACACATTAATTAGGAACAGATACAAAACATCTTAAGATCAGTGGCGGCTGGTGATACATTTCTTAGGTGGGGCTCTTCATTATTATTCGATTTCAGCCAATGTTAACTTGATTTAGATACAGTGCGTTTATAAACCACATTACAACAATCTTGCCTTTTTTAGATCGAGAGAGGCCACAGTGATGAGATATTATAGTTCTTTCAAAGCATTTTAGAATGCTTTGAAAGAAACCTAAAAAAAAAAAAAAGTGCAAAATAAACCGCTTTTTTTAAGCTCTTAGATTTTCAGTCATTAATAAATATGAGCATATCTAAACATTTAGAAACATAAACAAACCTGGACACATTTGCAAAATTCTGAAAACGTTTCCGTTTGTGTGCATTTAAAAATAATTAAACTGGAGAAAGTTGAACCTGACCTGCAGCTTTTCAGGCGAATTTCTTCTTTCAGACCAGTAAATTAGAAGAGATGTGACAGTGTTGATAACAAGAGACTCACTGCGTGTTTTCTTCATCTCAACATCTCGTAGAAACACGCGAGAACAAACCAGAACGGACTTTAAGCCAATCACCGAGCAGGTCTGGCCAGGGGCGATTTAAAAAGCGCCCCTGGCTCGGACACGAAAAAACGCTGATTAGTTTAATTTTATGTCACTCTGGTGTTAAACAGTAATTGGTGAGATCTCTACTAAACCCCGCCTCCTCAGGGTGGCTTTCCTCAGTGCCCTTGGTTGGTCACACACACACACACACACACACACACACACACACACACACACACACACACACACACACACACACACACAGACTACTAGAGAGAGAGAAATCAAGAAATCCTCTCTTTTATTGAAGATTATCTGTAGAAAATGAAGCGAATACAGTTCAGGGCCCATCGTTAGTTTGTTGGCATGACGACAGTATTACAGTTTATTAATATATTTTTCATTTAAAAAAAATTACATTCATCTTGCTTCCACCAGGGGGGGCGGCGCCCTCCAATGACCGATTGTAGGACAACTCGTCCACGGACAGCACCCTCAGAGGACAACTCGTCCACGGATGAGAGTTCAGAATTTTCTTGAGAAAATAAATCCTGTACAATGTACTTTTACATATTATTCCTAATTGATATTTTATATATTGTTCATATATCTACTATATGTCCATATATATTTAGTATAGTATCATATGGCTTTCTTTCTCGCAACGAATGGACAATGGTCTTCTTTGTGCACACGGTGGGCAAATGTACTTAATACACCTTCCAAATGTGTCAAATATACTTTGAAATCAAATCCCTCAAATCAATAATGCTGAAAAAATTTGTGGTGGAGGAGTTGTCCGGAGTCACATGGACGAGTTGTCTGGGGTTACAGTTTTGTGGACGAGTCGTCCGTTCACCCTATTGGCCAGCCACCACGGCTAAGATAAATAGCTGCCTTTTTGACCTACTCTCCTTTGAAGAAAGAGATTCAGATCCCTTCAGATGTCATGCATACTAACTCATAAAGCCAGGAGGCATGACTGTTGAATGGACCACAACTCAAATGAATTGGACAGAATATAATTCGAGCCTCTCCCAGCTCAGGTCAGGGGTCAGGTTTCACTTTGGAGGAACTGACAAAAACTTTGAACACTTTCACCCTTAAGTGAAGATCTTGCAAGAAGAATGCGCATGCACGCATTATGTTTAATTCGCTGCGCTAAACAGGGTTGTCAAGGTCTTAAATCCAATATGACAATAGAGGTGAAGCAGTGTGGCTTTACACAATTTATTTTTGGTGTTAGATCACCTCATAAAAAGTTAATTCTCCAACACGCTCTCCATTTTAGTGGGTTTCCTTTTTTCTGAGGAGAGTAAAATGCTTACATTTTGTACTACTGTGCTTAAAATATGTAGCTACCTTGCTTTAACATCACATGGCATAGATGTCCTGGTGGTTTATGCTGTGATCAATTAAGTCTGTGTTCCTTCAGTGTTTTAGCTGTCCAGTCAAATACATGTCTCCCACCTCCTGTGGTTTATTCACATCCCTTGACTCGGTTAACATTATCAAACAGAGTTATCTGAATAGAGTTATTTTCATTTTCATTGCCGAAAGAGCTAAATAAAAGGAGGAGAATGACTATCTGTTGATCTACTGTCCTTGTAGCGGAGTGTGGAGGTCACATATCTGGAGCAGTATCGGGACGGATTCTCTCTCCAGGATACCCTGCTCCATATGACAACAACCTTCATTGTACCTGGACCATAGAGGCTGATACAGGCAAGACAATCAGGTAATTGTGATGCTTTTGCTTGCATACGTAACGTAATGAGCAATTGTTATTTGATGTCTTTGTGATATTGTTAAACAACTAAAGAAATACAATATTATATATATATATATATATATATATATATATATATATATATATATATATATATATATATAGTCATCTGCATGATTTGTTCGGGTCTGGATAGATTTGTTCGGGTCTGGATAGAGTTATGATACTTACGTTATGATACACACATCCTTTAATTTTATTACCCATCGAGGTAAACACTTACAAGAGTGTCAAGTAATAATTTATTCACTAATAAGAGATAAATGTTGACTGTCAGAGCCACTGCTGTGTTGGGGAAAGCACCACCATCAGTCATTTTGACATTGTTGTGTTTTTCAACTCATTGTGGACTCTGGTGTGCTTGTGCAGACTGTCTGCTCTCAGCCGTGCTTCAATTCATTTATGTTTATATGACCTTTTGTGAAACTGCTGTTTGCTGTGTTTTCTCAGCCTGCACTTCATCGTCTTTGACACTGAGGTTGGCCACGATATCCTGAGAGTTTGGGACGGTCCGTCCGGGCCATCAGATGGTGGGATCCTGCTCAAAGAATGGTCCGGCCCTGCATTACCTGAAGATATCCATTCCACCTTCAACATACTCACCTTGCAGTTTGATTCGGATTATTTCATCAGCAAGCAAGGGTTTTCTATACAGTTTTCAAGTAAGTACTTTAACCTTTGTATTCCCATCCTGTCAGCTGCCTGGATTTGTCACACATTCTGTTCATTATCATAACTCCAAGGGCATTTATTAGATATGTGAAATTCTAAAACTACCAGGAATTGGCAGAATGGATTTCAGTGCTCATATAGTATTCATTGCAGTGGACTCCAGGACTTCACAGTGCAAACATCCAATTGTAGACAAGGTTCACCAAGGTGTCGCACCTTTGTGACATGTGCTACTCAGCAGCATGTAAAACACACAGTGATCTTGAGTAACTGCTAGATGTTGAGGTTACCGTGGAGAAGGAGACAGAAGCAGTCACTCACTGCATATTTGACAATTGTACAGTGACAAAATCAATATAAATTCAGTCCGTAAAGTCATCAAAAGGTCAATCTCTGTATCAAACGTTCATGAGAGAGTAGAACCTTCAGTATCTGACAAAAAAACGTCACAGAAATGCCATGATCCTACTAAATCACTGCTTTGGGTGGTCTATCCTTCTTTATCCCCAGTTTCATTCATGAAGAAAAACCAATTACTGAATTAGCAACTAAATTACCTAATCAACCCACTCAGCATTAATCACCAATATAATTTCTTGGTTATTTTATAAACCCCCGTTTTTAATGGCCATAAGATAACTAATCCGACATTCATGCTGCTTTTAAAGGGATTTCTGACAAACCTTTTATGAAAGAATCAAATGAGATATTTAATATATCTCTTGGGGACTTTGGCTTATTAAGTAGTGAAGGAGCCCACCGGAGATCTGTGACTCAGTTTTACTTCTGTGGCTCAGGAGAAAACAAAAACAATGAGTGAGGCTTCATCACAGGTTTATTGACAATATGAAGCAATGACTATAAAACACTTACTGAACAAATAATTGTTCAATAACCCCTTTTTTTATCTACAATAGTATCACAGTGCATCCAAAGGCACTATGAGATAGAGAGGGTGGCAAGTAGCATAAAGGTCCATCAAAAACAGCTTATCTTAATAATTTAAGAACTATATTTTCGGCGCCATTAGTCAGACCAATTCTCATAATGTAAATTGTATTTATATATTTAAGTACCCGCAATTCAAGACCCATGGTGACATACAGAAGGTCCTTGTGGGTCAGTTTGCAATATGACTTGCATCTCCACCAGTACAGATAAACAAGTACTCCCCTTTGCACGTCAAATCAATCCAATCAAATCACCCTCATTTATCCCAGCCCAATACTTGACCCCAACTTTAACATACTTATAAGCAGTTAAGGTTGTTGTTGTTTATAGATTACACTTGCTCTATATGCACATCTTGACCCTCAAGAAAAAAAGTCCTCAATCATTTACAGTCGGTATGCGCTTTCAGTTTTCAGACTCTAGAAAGATAAAAACAAAGTGATGGAAACACTCACATGAATAAACATATTATTCACTCATCAGCATGTATGGCTTCATGTGCTTTTTTTTCCATATACATCTTCATGTACCAACATGGACCCACACACACATACACACACACCCACAAGCACAAACACACACAAACTCCAACCAATATTTGTCAAAACTTTTTTAAAACATGCATATTGACAGTCATGAATATTCACATCAAATGCTGTTTGCCTCTCACTCTCTCAGGTGGATCTCTCACTCTTTTCCTCCTCTCTCGACATTTAAAACAATAAACATTTGCACTCACTAACATGCTAATCAACCCACAGTTCCATTACTATGGTAATGACACCTTATATTTACCACCATGTTGATTTACTGAAGCAAAGAAAATGTTATTTACCACCACACCAATTTATTTAAATGGGAGCTTGAGGATTTAGTTTAATGTCTACCTGCTGTTTTTCCTCACTTGAATTATACAAACATTTTATAGTATGAAGTCGAAAGCTGACATGTATGTTCCCAGTCGTCAAACCTAATCAGGTAAATTAGTTTTAGCTTTTCTATTTTCTATTTAGTATTTCGTTTTTTTGTGAATCCATGAAAGAGCAGAGCCCCAGAATAAGAACCAGATATGAAAATCCCAAACTATTGACTGATGATTGTCTGATGAATGACCTTGTAAACAAATGTAGAACTCCATTACATTACAACACAGTATTTATATTACATGGCAAGAATCAATTGACTCGGTATGCATAACCTTTATAGGTATTGCTTTTAATTGCATTTTAGCAATCTTTTGGAAAGCTCTATATGTCCTCGCTGATTGTGATGCAGTCACTGCAAATAAAATAAATCTACATATCCTTACTAACCATCTTTTTGAGCCTTGAGAGAGACACGACAAGAAAGCAAATGCAAAAAACACATTCTATGAGCAACCACGTCTCATTTTCAATTAGATTTATATATTTTTTTGTTAGCAGATTATTAAAGGTCCCCTTAGAACCAATGTAATAATCAATGCTTCTTTTCTATGCTTTGTTATACATGCACTGCATATTTCCGCAGATACAGAACTGACTCTTCTGTTTGATTGAAGTATTCATCTGTTCTTCTCTTTCTTACTTCTTGTACTCTCTAGCCACAACAGCTACGACCTGCAACGACCCTGGTATCCCTGTGAATGGTTCCCGTTACGGGGACAGCAAGGAGCCAGGTGACAGCATGACGTTCCAGTGTGATCCGGGCTACCAACTGCAAGGCCAAGACACCATCACATGTGTGCGAATGGATAACAGATTCTATTGGCAACCAGACCCTCCCACGTGTATAGGTACAGTACTCTGTGATCATAGAATAATATTGAAATAATTACCTTGAGATCGCCAGTACAGACTTATATGTTAAAATGCCCCCCAAAAATCAGGAATAAATGGTAAATTGGATTACATCTTATGGCTGTATAACACACCATTTTTTTTGTTTTGTTTTGGTATTTCCTTGTTTTGTTTTGGTATTTCCTCTTGTGACAGACCCTGGATTGAATTGGAGTTTTACGTTTAAGATCAAGGAGAATTTGAACGGATGCTAATGAGGCTATGGTTAGGATACACACTGAGCACTGTTGGCACAGCCAAGGAGAAAAATTCAAGACATGCAGGAAAACTTTCCCAAATTGCAATTTGACCTCTGTGTCTCTACTGGATGAGTAATGGAGGAGATAGAACTCGGAGGAGAAGATGGTCAATGTAAAATAAAATAAAAAGGTCTGCACAATGATCAAGGTAGCCCTGATTGGGTCAAAATCCAGAGATTGTTTGCGCTTTCCTCCGTTGTTACCATCATGGAGCCCACCTGCTGCTTATATCCTGGCGAGATCCTGCATCAGATCCCACACTTCATTCACACCATTCTGCTGCAGTCTATTTTTCACTCCCTGACTTCAAGATGTGTTTTCCTTTCCTCATATTTTTCTTCCAAGCTACTGCCTAGCTTTGAGATTATGTCACTTGACGCCCTGTAACATGCGTTATGTGATTTTTTATTATTTTTTTTTTTTAACACTCAGAACGCAGCAATGGGAAAGTCAGTGCAACAAAATAAATTTGCAGCAAAAGCCTTTTTGTATTCCTCATCATGCAACATACAATTCCCAATACATTCACCAGAAATGCCTGAAGGATGATCACACATTTTCCTGTGCTTTGTTGATGGTAGGCTGATGATGAAATGTATGTCTTACAAAAGTTATTTTCCCTGATTAAGTGCTACATGCAGCTCAGTTTTGCTCAGCATATGTCTTATCATGTCAGGGTAATCACAGGAGACAGATGAGGAAAATCAACAGGGAAAATTGACAAAATTGTACCGCCATTTTAATCTAAGTGTGACACCCAGCTGAAGAGACGAGGTTGAACAATGAAAGTTCCTACAGCACGTAGCATGTTGTTCTTCCTCCTACGTAGAGCGAGGGATCACGGACATTTGCCTTATGGTCAGACAGGCTGAATTTATGTGGGCTGCTTCTCTTGAGTATCCACAACATGAAAGTCCTCCAGCAAAGTCACAAAGACAAGGGTTTGCCTTGCAATTCAATTCAATTCAACTTTATTTATATAGCAATAAATACAACACAGTCATTTCTAGGTGCTTTTAACTGAGAGAAACCCAACAATCTAATCCACAAGAGCAAGCAGAGCGACTGTGGAAAGGAGAAACTCCCTCTTACAGGAAGAAACCCTTTGCAGAAACCAGACTCAGAGGTGGAGGCTTTCTGCTGGCCGGTTGGGCCAGTCTTGTTCTTGTCAAGACTCTTGCTGAATCAATTGAATGCTTTTTAAGCAGTTATTTGGACACTGTGATAATAGGGAGTTACAATAGTCTACTCTGGAGGTAACATGCATGGATTAGTTTTTCGGCATCACTCTGAATCAGCATGTTTCTAATTTTGGAACTATTACGTAGGTGAAAAAAGGCACTCGTGCAGATTTGTTTAATGTGGGAGTTGAAGGATAAATCCTGGTCAAAGATAACTCCCAGGTTCCTCACAGTGGTACTGGAGGACAAAGTAATAGCATCTACTGTTACTATATCTTTAGATAATTTCTCTCTCAGATGTTTTGGGCCAAATAATTTCATAATTTATCTGAGTTCAGACGCAGGAAATTACGGCTCATCCAAGCCTTTATATCTTCAAGACAAGCTTCTAGTTGATTAGTACCGTCTGTTTTCATAGATGAATAGATTTGTGTGCCATCTGCATAACAATGGAAGTTAATGGAGAGGTTTTGAATAATATTCCCTACAGGAAGCATGTATAATGTGAAAAGTATAGGACCCAAGACAGAACCCTGTGGAACTCCATGTTTAACTTCAGTCCCTGTGGTCCTTATATTGGCTTTGACTCCGAGCCAGTGACCTCACGGTTTGCACAACAGCAGATAAAGTGCAGGGCTTAAATCTCCCTCCATTTTCACTCAGCTTAGCGTGTGTTTCCATCGTCCATGCTTTCACCTCAGGTGGTGATTCCCCGGTGTTGTAACGTTCCCAAGATTCAACACACACAACACTACACCACACTGTGCAAGATACTCGAGTGTTTAAGTGTGTCTCTCTATGAGTGATTTGCAACTGTTAATGCCTTTGTTTACCTCTATTTCACTGTTGATAATCTGTTCACACCCACCTGCCACCCCCAAGACACCTCTACATGCTTCAAACTCTTCCTTCACATTGCCAAATTGCTGCTTGAATGCATCTTTCTGTCTCTCTTGCCAATATCCCTTTCCCTCTCTCTGGCTTGTTGTGGGATAACAGGACCGCCAGGGGTGATTTTCTCTCCTAACTACCCCCAGCACTACACTCTGTAACTAAATCTCACAGTCTCTCCATCTCTATTTTGCTCTTTCACCCTCCGAAGCAACCTGTGGAGGTAATATCAGTGGTCCACCAGGAATAATTTTCTCACTCCTAACCAACCTCTGCCATGCTTCCCATTACTAACTAACTCGTTTCCTCCCATCCTACCTGTGGGGGGTTTTTGAGTGGTCAATCAGGGGTGATTTCGCTGGCCAAATAACCTCAATCCCACTGCTGTGTAATCATCTTTCTCTCTCTCTCTCTCTCTCTCTTGCTCTCTCTCGCTCCCTCACTTCCTGTTCATGTCGTTGTTTGTTTCTCCTCCCTCCAGCGACCTGCGGGGGTAACGTCAGTGGTCCTTCTGGGGTGATATTGTCTCCTAACTACCCTCAGCCTTACCCTCCTGGGAAAGAGTGTGACTGGCGAATCAGAGTCAACCCTGACTTTGTCATTGCTCTAATATTCAAAAGGTAGGCTATGCCTCGATGAGGCACTGTGCTCGATCTACAAACAATTGAACACATACATTTTTCCTGGCATGTGAGTTTATAAAATATATGCGTGGTTTTGGTTTGTGACTGCAGAAATAACTTCTTAAACCTAATACAAAGAAAAATTTATTACTCTTAAAACAATAGCCGCGTTACCTACCTAAGTGTTTACACGTTTTAGGGTTGCCCAAGTTATTTTGGAATAGTTACAAAGAGTCGACACAGAAATCAAAGCAAGCGAGCCGTTTTATGATAATTCAGTGTTAATTAAAGTTCTTGCACTCAGGCTACAAAAGAAAATGTGTATCTGCCATGAATTACTGGGAAACAAAAATATGATTCTCTGCTGACTGAAATTATGGATTTTACTCCATTTATACAGTCATTTATTGTTACATGTATTGATTCATGGTGCAGACGTTCAGTCTTGTTTGATATTTAAGATTTTGCTGTTTAAAAAGTCACAGCATCATGCTACAGCAAAATAGACAAAAAAGTAACAAAGATGTGTTTTCTACTAATTTTGAGGCGATGCCACTGCAGCAGACACATCAGGGCAGAGCAGTGATTTCACTGGTGTTATACATTTTTAATGAGTTTGTCCAAATACCTGGGAAAACATTAAAAATTGCAAACTTAAAGAGCTGGGGGATGAACGGGATCCCCAAAGCTTTTTGTAAAATATGTTTCACCTCTGGCATGAATTAAAATATGTATAATTCTCTTCAGACTTTGTTCACAAGTTTGTTCATTTTCAGTGTAGACTCCATGACTCATTGTGGCTGACACAAAATCAAAAATAGTCAGTATATTCAGGGAGGCTCAGATAATGTAAATTAACATGCAGTGAAGGATCATTTAGAATCTAATAAACCAGTAAGTGAGAAAACACTCTTTTAGATGCAGGATCTATCTACAGGGCTACAGTGAATTCACCTCTATAATAAATGACTAATCTATGGCGAAATTGTGTTTTTGCAAGTTTATATTCATTGAAAGCTCTCATAGATGTAACATGTCCTATAAATGGAGGACACATTTGAATTTTTGTTCACCTTGACTGGGACATATCCCTGACTCCATTGACACTGAGAAGATGTTTGCATGTGCATTTGCATTGTTTGGGTCTTTTCCTTTGTAATTTATTGTTGATCATTCGGTAATGACCTGCCCAGCTTTAATGTGTGAATGTATTTATACAAAATAGACTATAAAGAAGTAATCTATTTTGAACAAACATATGGAAATCTGTGCAGTTCGTTGGCACGTACAGCGTTCTCAGCTTGATTGGGAAAGTGAAATTCATGTGTGAATGATGGGAATTGCTGCCAATTTCCATGTGTTGTCTTCTGGTAATAGGACAGTGTTTATTTACATTTCAAGTCTTGATTGTGTCTCAGTGGTGAATATTTCACAAGTTAGAGTGGTTAGGGGCTTATGACTAAAGCTAAAGTGAAGACTGGAGCTTCAAATGTAGCAATGGAGATAAAAGCAAAGCGGACTTTCTCCAGATTGCCAAAGGAGAAAAATGACCCAATTTTGGCTTCATATTTTTCAGCTGGAGATAATTCCCTTCTGTTGTAACAGTTACACAGATTTATTTTGTATTTAATGAGGTTATATAGATATTAGTTGTTGTTTTTTTTATCTTGTGTATCATTTCATTGTCGCTATTTATTTACTTTTAACTGTGTAATTGTGTTTCATAACTTCAGCTAAAATCTACTTCATTATGACCTAGTTACTGATGAGTGTCTTGATCCGTCTCTGAATTCACACTGATTCATGATCCTCTTGTGAAGTCAGTAATCATTTTGAGATTTTGGGCATTCACATCCAAATAACCACTGTGCCCGCTTGAAAATGCTTTTTATTTGTGAAATAAACCAACAAGTGACACATTTTAGAAATGTTGTGAGTGCTTAGAACCAGTAAAAAAAAAAAAAAAGTATGTGCTCGTCTGCGTGTAACGAGAACACTGACACTTTTGTGGCATTACAGCATTTTTCAAATGGTCTATTTTATGGCTTAAAAGAGACTTTTTCGAGTTTGCTTGATTGTCCTTTAATTTGCATTCAAGTCTGGCGTCAAGATACTGATGTCTTGTCTCTCGTCTGGCATGAGAGATTATGATGCTGTCTCATTTCTTTTCAGTGAGATCTTTATGTTCTTTTTATGACATTTAGTAGCTTTAGCATTCAGACTCAGAATGTATTACTAATGCAAAAGGTATTAGCATGAATCATTTAATGCTTTGTCAGTGCAAAGGAAGCTTAGGTGCTGTTAAGCTCATTCTGCACCTGATAAAAACATGGGGCTTACAGACCAACACTCTTTGCACCTATTTCAACTTTGGTTGATCATTCTATTATTATTCCATATGTTTCACAAGTCCTTTCCAATTTAAAAAAAAAAAAATGTGTCTAACTATAAAGCGTCACATCTATGTTGAGTTTATTGTTGTGTCTCTATATTGTACAATACATAAACTTCCCATTACACTGTCACCCCTGTGTCTCGCATCACGACCATGTTTAATGAATGAATGCAAAATGTTTTTACTTACCTGTGGTACCCATAGTTTATATTGTTTGCTAGTTTATCACTATTTCCATACCGAGACATTCATATTATATCTCACTGCTTCTCTGAACTTCTTGATCTGTCACGCATGTACACGTACACGCGCGTACACGCGCGCGCGCACACACACACACACACACACACACACACACACACACACACACACACACACACACACACACACACACACACACACACACACACACACACACACACACACACTATTCCTATAACTTTCGAACAACCCCTCTGCATCAGTGCCAGAGAGCTATTATACATGTGCATACTGTGAAAGCAAATGTTGAAGAAGTCATATGGTTCTGTGTATGTAGTGATAGTTATATCCTTATGAGGACCAAATGTGTTTATCTGTGTACAAAGACTTGAGGAGAAGCTGTCAAGGTGGAGCAACTAAACTTAAGAGGTGCATTGATAATAATTGCCACCTGCCACCTGCCACCTAAATGTGTGGCAGGTATCAAAACAGTAGGACATATATTTGCATTGGTTATATAGATGCTAAAGAAGGTACGATTAACATTCACAATGTTATCGCCTCTTACAAACAAGCACAAGATATAGAAATAACACTGAATAACTGGGCGTTGTAGGTGCTCATGAATTTCTTTAGCTTCCTTAAATATCACTAAATGTGCTCTTGGGTGAGACAATATCTCAAATTGAAACAGTCAAATGAAATCACAGCGGACATAGAAAGTTTTCTGTAAAAGATGAAGTTCCAGAAAATATATCAATGTGAAAATAAGAAGATTAGCAAACGATTAAGACAGAGATAAAACAAACCAATTCTAAAGATGCTAAATTAAGGAGGTATTTCACTGTAATGCATCACTGCATTGATCGTTTGTGGAGTTTGAACACGCAGGCATGCACGCACACACACACACACACACACACACACACACACACACACACACACACACACACACACACACACACACACACACACACATACACACAATAAACACAAAGCATCAGTCCACACAATAACAACATTACATTTCTCTATCTAAACCTTTCTCTCTTGTTTTTCTACCCCAGTTTCAACATGGAGCCGAGTT
This sequence comes from Lipophrys pholis, assembly GCF_963383615.2. Taxonomy (NCBI): domain Eukaryota; kingdom Metazoa; phylum Chordata; class Actinopteri; order Blenniiformes; family Blenniidae; genus Lipophrys; species Lipophrys pholis. The sequence goes on along the minus strand of NC_137636.1, from coordinate 17,799,974 downwards.
ATGACTTTCTGCACATCTATGAGGGTGAGGACTCTAATGGACCACTACTAGCAAGTCTCCAAGGCACCCAGGCCCCAGAGCGGATAGAGAGCAGTGGTAACAGTCTGTTCCTGGCATTCAGATCTGACGCCTCACTGGGCATGTCTGGGTTCGCCATCGAATATCGAGGTAATTAAACTTGAAAACTTTGGCCCAGAATCATCCGTAGTTTATCACAAGGTCATATTTGAGGTGCTGATATTCCTCCTGGATAATGAGCTGAATGCTTTAGAATGACCTAAACTGCAGTCGGTTTGATAGCTTGTGACAATATAATGAAATATAGTGCATATTGCTAGTTCAACCAGTTGTAGAATATCTATGACTGGGTGTAGTTGTAGTAGCATAGACAGCATTAGCAGTGCTGCCTTGGTAGAAATGATTGTATTGCTATTCAATAATAGGCATTACTGAACAAAAGTTTTATGTGATATAACACAAGTAACTGTTAATATAATACCAGTATGGAAGCCTCTAACTGGCTCCGTACATGAGATACAAAACAATGCTAAAATTAGAAACAGAGTTCAGTAAGGCCTTCCTTTAGCATAAAGTATCAATCTACCGACTCATCAATCAATTAATCAATCCTATCTGGATTTATATGAAGAGACAGGCGGCTCTTAACCAGACCATATCCACAGAAGATCTGTGCTTAGGTCTCCAAGATGTTTTAAAACAATCAACAATCCTTCCATGTCCTTCAAATTCAAAAGTCACACTTGTATTTGCTTTAGATATTAATTATAAACCATTTAACACATCATTTTTAAACTGTTGCAGTTTTTTCCCCCCACAGCAGCCTAAATATGTAGTCGCAGGTGATATATCCAGTTTCTCAGAAGTCTTAATCAAGTTAAAATCAACAAAACTGAGTCAAGTCCGCATAACATATCAAGCTCGAACTTTAGGCGGGGTTATTTGTCAGGAGAAATCAATGCACTATTAGAGTTCCAGCAAACTACAAATTACATCACAGCTTCTTGCAACTTTCTGTACGCTAAAATAAAGAACACTCATTTTCAGTAAATTATGTGGTTATTAAGTATAATGATTAAAATGTCAATATAGGAGTGTCTACTATGGAGGATGGATAATATTTTAATCAGCCTACTCTTATTAATTTCCCCCCTTACATCAGAACTCTTTCTCAGCTGAAAGGGCAGGCTGTTTCATGTCAACCCCTGAGTTGTTTACTTCCACAGATTGTGACTCAGCCTGGTTTTACAGACGTTGCTTGACTGGGGGTGATTTACCAGCGTAAAGTCACTGCGGAACTTGGTTGTTCAGCTGACTCAAAACTAGATCTGCTCTGTCAGATCTTATAAACAGTTTTTTTTTCTTCTTCTTCTTTGTTTCTCTCACCCCATTTATCTCTAATTAAAAAAAGATTATCTCTTCTTCTGTTGTCTGTCTCCTCATCCCACCTTACACCTCTGTACTTTTGTCATTATTCACAACCTCTCATCCGCCATCTCTCTAATTAAAATACAGCCTTAATCATCTCTCCCTGTTTCTAGTCTATCTTGCCCTCCACCTCCCTTTCCCCATCTGTTTTCGTCTGTCAGGCCCGATATCTCATTCTTATTAGGCAATCACAGAAAAGCAAACAAGCTGGCTTGATGCCAAGTCATAAAGATTCAGGACAGTTTTTGACCATGGTTGGGTTCATGTCTTTTTAAAATTTTCTTTTTTTTTTCCTTCTTTTTTTTTCATCCCCACATTTATCCGTCGGTCCATTTTCTGCCTCGACGTAGCACAAAATGTTCAAATGTCTGGCTAATATAAGAGAAAGCTTTTATAAGAACGCAACAGTTTGGTACAGTCCCTGCGGCTATAACGAGGTTTAATTAAGAAATATTAAAACAAAAAATGTACCAGTTATTTTTTGTTTATTAACAGTTTAAATTCAGTTTGCTGATGAAAACATTCACTGTGTTCCACAGAAAAACCAAGAGAGGCCTGTTTTGATCCTGGTAACATTATGAACGCCAGTCGCACAGGTTATGACTACAAACTGGGATCTCAAGTCTCCTACAGCTGTCATCATGGCTACACAACAGTGGGCAGAGACACCATCACCTGTGTCCTGGGCCATGATGGGAAACCAGTCTGGGACAAAGCACTGCCATCATGCAAAGGTAGAAGAATCTCGGACTGTACCAGGGGGGAATTGGCTTGGTAGGATGGTGACTCTCAGGTCTGGGAGAAGGCCGGTCACCAGTTATTCACAGGTCTTTATATTAAAGCAATATACTGTATATGCACCTGTTACTCCTATGACTGTTCACTTATAAAAGATGTGTGTTTTAATTAAATGCATACAGGTTTTAAATTCTTCTAATTCCTTTGTCATCTTATTCGTTGTAAAAATGACAACCTTTTGGAAACACCCCTACTTTCTTCATAACAGGTACATTGTGCTCTACTGTTGTCAAAACCCAATATCAACATAAACCTGATGACTGAGTGGTTCAGCTGAGTACAACATATTTACAGGTTTTTCTCGCTTGAATACGGAATAGGATTCTCCTCCTCTGCTAACTTTTTGTCTGTCTTCAATATGTAATTCAGTGATATCCCTTTTTGGTATCAGTGCAATGTAAATTTGGGACGGGCTTGTCAAGATTCTGTTCTGATTTGTGATGTGATGTGATGGGCCAAGACAGACTTTCGTGTGTGCATCTGTGCATGTGTGTGTTTTGGGAGTTGGTCAGGGACTGCAGGCCAAGCTGTCTGTTTGACTGACAGCTCAGAGAGGCGATGATGTGACACCTGCCAAAGTGCCATTCAGAGTGTATATGTGCTTTTTGTGTGCGAGTGTGAGTGTGATCTCTCAAGCAGCAGAAGCCTGACCTAATGCCATGTGGGGAACAAATTTGGAATAGCCACAGTGCAAGGTTGCAGGTCATAGATAGATTTTTTTTTTTTAAACGCACGCATGAACAGTGCACACTCAGTTATATGTCACACACTTTGAGAAAGCTCATGCACAAGCTCAATTTGATCACATTGAGAGACAGTGGGGAGGGGCTTAGAAGGAATAACGATAGCATAATTGCACACACAGTGGCTATTACAAAACTGCAACCAATTCCAGAGAGCTCGAGAGAGAGAAAAAGAGCTCATCAAGTCATTTTAACTCCTGTTCACATTCATCCAGTTTACTTCAAGATAATTCTACCACTTATCACAGTGAGAAAGTTTTATAATTACTCAACCAACCTCAAACCTGGAAAGTTCCCTACATCACATCTTTGTTCAGTTGTTGCCTTAAAGGTGTTCACAGGAAGAGATTGTAGATTCCTATCGAAGCACAGAATGTTCCCTCTATATAAAAAACTAAATGGTTAGACCTGTGTCTGTGAAGAAATCTCCCCCAACAATTACGTTGCTTCATATTTTTAGTGTGCTCTTGGATTGTTTTAGGATTTGAAACAGTTAAACTGTATTTCTATCTGCCTATCATTTGTTGAGCATTCCCATGGTGCTCAGTAGCAAAATGGTTCTCCACTATGTAAAGAGATCAGTGAAAGCAATGGTATATAGCATTTCCTCTGATTTGATATAAATCAATCAAAGGGAAACTAACAACAAAAAGCAGAAATGTGATAACAAAAACTAAAAAAAAAAAACTGCCTCCAGGTCAGACAGTAGTCAGCTTTCATGTGACAACAACACAATTATAAACAACTCTAATATTGCAGCACATGCAGCTTTTGGGCTTTGCCATGTTGAGGCAATCTAGAAAGAGCCCAGTGTTGTTGTTGTTGTTGTTGTTGTTGCACCCCTGCCAGAAGGATGGACAATATATCCAGTCTGTGAGTGTTGCACCTCTGTTTTTATCGCCACTTGTTGCTCTTGTGTCTCTTTCACACTATGTTCGTGGCTGTGTCACACCAGCTATGACTTGCTTGTGAAGCCAGTGTCTGTAGGCCAGGGGCCTGTGCTACGACACGGTATTCTCTCTTATTGAGATAACTTCAAGAATTAACCCTGGGTTTTCCGTACTATGGCGCTCGTTCACTTCTTACCGCGATAAATCAGCCTGGTAACTGGCTGTGAATATCTAACCTCAGCTTACATTCTCGATAAGATCACAGTGAGTGCAACAGCTCCGCCTCCTGACCAATCAGAACTCTTGGAACATGACCTGTCCATTCTTAAATGATCATGATCGGTGCGCTGTTTCAGCTCTGAGTGCAGCGGAGAGGAGATAAGAAAGTGTTTTTAGAGCGATCTTTTTGACATAATAATATAAATCCCTGTCACTGATGCTTTGAAGGATGTTCTTGTTCTTCACTTGTTCCCAAGTCTGTTTAGCTCCACGAGGGTTGATCTGTAATAATGAGGTTTATAACAATGGTCACACTGACACAAATACAGAAACATGAATTTATGGAACGCAGAACTACTAATTCCATCACGGTGATGAATTAATATTCCAACACAAAACAAACACACGGGAGAAACTCAGCCTCAAAACAACTGGATATATTTTAAATTAAAAGAAGAGCAGTGAGGAAGTTCTGCCCGACACGTTTCACGTTATCAGAGTGCTGTGCCGTCCGTTTAAATTGTCCGATAAATTGATATTGTATAATCTCACAAATTCACGCATTAACAAGTCAGGAATGGCCTGGCTTTGGGTGTGGCAACAGTATTGCTCTGAACCTGGTGGATGTGTTTTAATTCTTTAGAGAATAATTGCTCCTTCAGTAATATGTAGACTGCTCTGCAGAGTTTTTCCGTGTATGTGATTGGTCAGACGCTGCAAACTCTGCCCCTTTCATAAGAACGTGCACTGATCCTGAAGGGAAAACACTGGGTTGAACTATCGGCTTGACAACCTGCTTCGTAGTAACGGTTATCAGGATTGTGCGTGTCTGGGTAAGTCAACCCAGGAAACCGAGAGATTCTGGATATGTTTATCACAGGTCGTAGTATAGGCCCCAGGTCAGTAATACAATAACAGTGTTTTCACCCTTCACTGGGAGGTGCATGCCAACATGGATGAGCAATCATATACAAATCTACTGAGTTTGACTGCAAATGTATGAAACTGCAAACTCAAACCTCTATGTATACAGTCATGTCATACTCCTTTTTGCAAAAGTGTAGCTTTTTGACAAGCAAAACTTTGTTTCTGAACTCACTGCATATTTATTAGGAGTGACGGAAATTCATTCAGTTTAATATCTGGATGGCCCTCTGCACAATAGTGTATTTATTATCAGATGCCAAGTATTGATATCTCAGTCATATTTGAAGACTAATAATGTAAGTCCACCACTTCAGTAGGTAACGAATCCATTTCTGTATTCTTTGATTAATTTTAACTGATACTGCTATGTTGAAAAAAAAACAATAGCTACAATATCAAGAGCTTGATCACATATTAAGAATGTATCTAATGTGCTGTCAGTACAGGTAAGAAGGGTTTCGGTAGAGGGTTCAGTGCATCCATCCATCCATCCCTCCATCTTCTATATCTGTATCTTTATCAGTGCGAGGATTGAAAGAACTGGAGCCTGTACGAGCGAGGAGTGAGTAAGGGGAAGACAACCTGCATATTGATCAGGCACAAATTGACATCTCCGGGCAATTTGGAATTAGTAATTGACCTAATGAGTAGGTGTTTGGATTGAAGGTGCAAGCCAGAATTCCCATAGGAAATCTATTCAGGCACAGGGAGAACATGCAGACTCCATTAAGAAATGCCCCAGCTCAGGAGTGTCTGCTTATCTTCTCCTTGTTAGGTGAGCGCGCTAACCACCACTCCACTGCGCCATAACGTCATCCAAACATACTATTTCAACTGATGTTTTGAGACATCAGCAAAGCTCAGCTATTGTCAGGACTGCTGACTGCATGATGCCGATGAACATAGCCTGCATTATGTACCAAATGATGCATATGGCTTATCTCAATAGTATGATGCATGAAATGGTTAAATTATTAGTGTGTTTTACCAGGTCTTGCTTAGATTAGATTCGCCTGACAGATGGTAATGCTTGTCTGATGACTGAAAGCAAGCAGTAACACTAAGGCAACAAAACAGTTGTCTTACTGCTTTACTTTTATGGCAATAACAGAAACGCTGGTCTCTCTCTCTCTCTCTCTCTCTCTCTCTCTCTCTCTCTCTCTCTCTAATAGTATATATAATGTAATAACCCTTTAGAAATAAATCCACTACTGGTACTGGCCTAATACCAAGAAAAAGAGTAATTATTTTTTAAAGATAAGAAGAAGAAAGTCAATGAAAAATGAAATGTTTTTGAGAAGGAGGCACAATTGGAGGCATCATTGCAGGTGTTTGTGTCTGTGATGCTGTTAAACCCCCCGAGGCATCAAACAGCTGCTCTTTAAGAAATTACCCTCCGGGATCAATACAGTATTTCTATTCTATTCATAAATACAGTTGGTATTTGTTGTTTGCCAACAAGTAATAAACCTTGAAAACAAAGATGATTTATATACACCCGGCATTTTCCATCAGTCCAATATCTACATATTTCTGGCAAACTGCAGACTTTGCTTTCTTGGTATACTTCAATCTACATTTTTATTTTTTTTCAAATCAGTACATCCTGCTGGTACAGTATGCAGATTTCAGTGCACCCCTTGATTGCAACCCACCCAGAGAGAGATGTGCAGTGTGTTAGGTTTCAGGGCCATGAGTGAGAAGCTCCAACACCCACACTGTCAGACAAATCACACAGTCAAAGCAGAACAATTTAACTAAATCCAGTCCTACCAAGTAATCTTGCTCTGTTACTCCCTCGACTCTTATTGCACATTGAATTTTCTCACCACATAGTTAGGGAAGTTTCTCTGTCTGTCTCTCTATCTTTGGGCAGCTCCTGGGGCTTTTAGACCAAACTCATTAGACAGGGTGAGACCTCTTTAAATAATACATCTCCACTTACACTCCCACCGTCTCCTCTCCTCTTTCCTTTCATCCCCTCCACACATTCTTCTTTCTCTTCATTCCCTTTCATTCCGTCTCTTTTCTTCTCTTTCTCTCTTTCTGAGTTTTTGATCGTCCACCGCTTTTATTTTACCTTCCTCTCACCTTCTCTGTCTGTGTCTGGTTTACTCTAAATTCTTCTCCCACGATTTTTCACTGACTCTCTCATTCCTTCTTGCTCTTTCACTCTCACTCTCTCTCTCTCTCTCTCTCTCTCTCTCTCTCTCTCTCTCTCTCTCTCTCTCTCTCTCTCTCTCTCTCTCTCTCTCTCTCTCGCATACACACAGACACACACACACGCAGAAACACATCCCATCTCAAACCGCTCTTTTATTGGTTTCCATGGTAACTAAGAGCTGGTGCGAGAAAGAAGGAATTCTCTGTGACTGTTGATAGGGGTGTGTGTGTGTGTGTGTGCGTGCGTGCGTGCGTGCGTGCGTGCGTGCGTGCGTGCGTGCGTGCGTGCGTGCGTGCGCAAGAAAGGAAAAGAGACCCAGGAAAGTAAAGTAAGAGAGACATAGCCATAATGGAGTTCCGCCTAGAGGAAAAAGACACACATACATTTACAGACGCACACACATTAACCAGATACAGTTTGTCATTCGTACAGTGACAAAAAGAGTCAGTGAAGTCTTCAAATGGTCTTCTTACATCATGAAATGCAGTCCAAAGTTCTTTTCTTCCTTACTCTTTTTCCACTCATTCATTTTTGTTCACCCTGATTACCTTGTACAGGTATTTGTGGAACTGGTTGGGAAAACTTTACAAACAGAATCTCACTGTTGAGAAAATCAGAAAAGACCTATAACTTCAAATAGAATACAAAGATGGCACTTAGTACATGGTGAAACCATGCAGCTTGTAATGTGGTGGTAGAAAGGACCAGAACAACATGAGCAGGACTCAAAATGAAATGAAAGGAACATTTTGTTGTCCCTGGGCCTGGAGCACTCACTGTGTTATGCTACAATTCCTTAAATCAGTGCATGTTTTCAGATACATTCAGAGCGGATGTCAACCAGCTGAATCTTCATTACAGTGGGATTGCAAGGCTGAAAAATTAACCTTAACACTGAGGTAAATCTACAGAACTAGTAAGAAAAGAAAAGAAAAAGTAGGAATGCCTTTTAGCTGGGGAACACAGTAAGAGCCTAGAAAGAGACTAATTTACTTAAGGCAGATAAAGAATACAACTGAGCTAATATGTTTGCATATCAAACATATTGATATGTTTGAACTTTTGGGGGGGAGTGGTGTAAACAGTCTTGGACCTGAGCTTTCATTTGGAATGCATTTTGGATTTTTCATATTTATTTGGGGTTAGTTTGACCTTTAAAACTAGACATTGTAGTATAGCCAATGCACTGGAACCTCTGGAGTAGCTTTTAGAAAATGTTATAAATAATGCCATAACCCTAACTTAAAACTGCAATTGTTAAGGAAGTCTATAATGAGTAGTGGTTCATATTACTCAATATCCTTAAACTAACATTCCCAAAATTTGGGTGACCCTTGTATTAGTACTGGTAGAAATCTAGGTCTTTCTCTTATTAAGTAAAATGATAGTTATTCAACTGTAATAAACTACTATATGTATGTATTATTACAAGATTGCTTATAAGTTGTCCAGAATGTATTTAAATGGTTTAAGTTAAGTAAATGTAGCTGTAATGGTGAAATGAAACCACGATGGAATATCACTATATGAGGATGCATGTTTGTAGAAAAAGGGCCTCATTTAATGACTCAGAACACTTCGTTCACAAACATTTGAGATGAAAAACCTTGAAATGACACTGAGTGCCTAATCTCCCAGTTCCTGGTAGGTTTTTAATTTGAAACATATATAGGAAGAGTTTAGTTTCACTGACAGTTTCATTACAGAAGACTCCAAAAATTCAGAAATAGAAAAAGAGTGGAATGATTAATGTGAAAGAAAGCAGTATTACTGTTTGTGACGCTACTGAAGTTGTCACATGGCTGGGATTAGTGTACCAAAGTACATTACATAAACTTTACCATGATAATTGTTACAGCAGTGAAAATTTCACCCTTTCCAAGTGCATTTTGCCCAGACTTCTTCATTTGGCTGGTTATGCCTCAGATACTGTACAGGATTTGATGGCCGTGAAATGTGTCTGTTGAATCTTGTTCAGGTAGTCACTCCATCAGAAAGTGCCTCAACGCCGGAAATGCGTCTAGGAACACATTTTAACAAAAGATCTTACATATATTGGTGTTTTGTTGAGTGATATCAGAGCTTTCGTTGAAATAACTTCAGACTTATTATATCTCAAGATGAAAGCAAATGGCATGAGATGTTCTTGTTTACATATAGCCGTTACTCAATAGTCACAGTAACTGTTTAAGTTAACAGAAACATGTCAGAGTAGACTGCCACCGTAAGCCTTTAGCGTGTGTGTGTGTGTGCACGTGCGTGTATAAAATGAGACATAGACAGTGTGAGGTAGGACTACAAAAGGGTTGTGTATGTGTGTGGATGATCAAAGCACAGGGATGTATGAAAGAAAGTGAGTGACTTGCATAGCATTTATTTGTGTGCGCGAGGAAGAGACAGGGTGTGAGTGATCAAAGCACGTGTGTGTGAAGGCTTTTGATGTGACTGACACCTGAGCCTAGAGCAGCACCATTGGGGGATTGTGGGTAGATCAAGACAAGACCTCTAGACCTCAGGGTTTGAACGCAACAGCACAACAAAATCAATCCCAAGGATATCAATCAATATCAAGAGAAACAGAAAGAAAGAGAATGATTCCGACGCTGCTTTAGGAAACAAGAGCAGAGGGATAAGAATGGGCGGAATGACTATGATATGTGTGCGAGCGTTACCACTGTCGAGCAAAGAAGATGAAGAAACCAAGTTCTGCAATAGTATTCATTCTCTGCCTGTTCAGTTGTTGAGGGATATGAGCCTAGCGAGTCGCCGTGTCTGCATTCATGGTCTCATCGACTTTGGCATATGTTACGAACAAGTTCCAGAGGGCTCAGGGACTGTCCTGCTAGTGAAACCATAAAGTGCTTGAGGGCTCTCTGGTGGAATTTTTTAGCCCTTTATGCACAGTTTTCACCACACTGAAATGCTGACTACTTTGCTTGAGGGAATTACCCTGAAGGGGATGTTCATGGAGCTGTTTCAAATCAACCAAAATATACAGGGATAGAAAAAAACAAAATTGGAGGAGGTAATAACTAATAACTCGGACCTGTTGGCAACATGATAATTCACAAGTCACTACACCATTAATTCCACGTAGCATTTTTAAACTTTTCAACAAAATGTGCCGCATGTTTGACGAGCATGCAGGCGAAGATAATTAAAGTCCATTGGGGATCACACTCCATGCTGTGGGTGGCCATTTAGGCTGAAAAACAAAGTTACTCGCTATAGCAACCAAAGCAATACAGGAAAAGAAAGGCTTGTTCGATTGAGAAAAGAGGGGATACAGCACCGAGTGTGTTTGCATGTGCGTGTGTGCGTGTAACTGTGTGTTACATGACATTGACCGATGTGCTTGTTGCTGCTGTTTTCTACACATTCAGAGGCACTTACCGTAATTTCCGGATTATAAGCTGCTAATTTTTTCACACGCTTTGAATAGGATTACTATTGCAACAACACATCATCAGTAGGGTAAAACTAACCTGTCTCACGATGGTCTAATCCCAGCTCACGTTATAAAATGACGCAGCAAATTGATGGATTTTTACGGGTTAATGGGCTTCATGCCGCCAGATTCTACTAGCTCAAATCAGCATGTGGACACATGCTGTTTTGAGCTCTTCTGCTCCTCCAAAACTTGCCCTAAAAGTGATATTTCTGCTCTTCATGACCTCATCTTCTGCTGCTTTCCGTGAACCGGAACTCCAGCAGCTGACTGCCGTGAGTGATGCGTTCATGCGCATCACGTAAAGCTGCCCTGCTGGACTCCGTGGCTGAGAAATCTTCGCCCTTAGAATCACAATCAGCAAAAAAAACATAAAATACTTTATCAACAGAGATAAAACCCTGTGATTGTGTATTTCTCTCTCTCTCTCTCTCTCTCTCTCTCTCTCTCTCTCTCTCTCTCTCTCTCTGCGGGCTTCAGTGCTGTGTGCAGGAATTTCCAGCACTATGAAAGACAGATTTGTGGAATTTGATGAAAATATGAGCAACCTCGAATTTCTCGCAGTGAAATTCCTGCCCTGTTACAATGTGGATATATGTACTTTTTTTCTTCTTTTTTTTTGTGGGTGCAGCTTATATCCAGTTGCGCTCAATGGTCTGGAAAATACAGTACATAAATGTCATTGACCTCTGTTGATCTAACCTGTTGCACTATAAACGTGCACCCACCCATACACGATTCATACATAAGCTTGTGTGTGAATAGAACTCTCTTGGGAGTGCTGAAGAGGGAATAAGGGCTACTGCTAGGTGTGTTCCTCCTTAGTCGTGCATAGGTAGTATGGATTAATTCTGAAATTTCAGTATGCTGATACAGGAGATCTCACACTGTGCTTTAACTCAGTGCCACATAAATTCAGTCATTAAATTATTATCCTGCTGGGTTGTTGTCAAAAGGAATTAACTACACTGAAGAGGGTGCAGCAGAGCTCCTGTCTCGGTTATTTCAAAACAAATATGCACAGCTATGCCATATTACTCTCATGTATTTTTTGGGATACGTAAACACCAAACATATATTGGATTTGCAGTATTTTTGACACGCACGCACGCACGCACGCATGCACGCACGCACACACACGATAGATAGATTTTGCCATCTTTTATCACAATGGGCTGTCCTCAAAGCTGCAGATAGAAAACACACAATAAAGTGACACAATGAAAGTCTAAATGCCTCATTGCAGCATCCATCCATCTTCTATACAGTTTTCCCCTGTTATGCGACGCTGGAGTAGATACCGGCAAACTATGGGTGATGCAGACATTATACACCCTGGACAGGGTTGCCAGTCCATCAAACGCATCGTTTTTTCTGAATACTCTCTTTTCCTGTCACTATCTAAAAAAAAAACACACTTTTGAGGGTAATTGGTGATTCTGAATTACCCCTGGATGTGAATGTGCGTGTGATTGTCCAGCTCTCCCTGTTTCATGGACTAGAAAACCTGTCCAGGCTGTACTCTTCCTCCACCCAAAGTCAGTTGGACGCAGCTCCAGTGCCCTGTTACACTGATAGAGTTACTTAATACTTTATTTATTTTAAACTAAATGTACATTTTAGTGTTGCTAAAAGCAAATAAACCCCCTGCATAAATTCATTTAGGCATATATCCCTCAATGCTTGCACACCTGAAATCTATTCGTAACAAACAGTAGCTTCGGCTGCCGGCCATCAGGCAGATCCACTGGTCCAGTGGCAGGTCAAGGCCAATAGCTGGAGATAGGTATGAGAGGAGGGCAATATATTCATAAATCAAGCAGTACATGGGATAGGAAATTGGGAAAATATAAAATGTTCCAAGTTAAACTTCACAGACATGTTTTCATTGAAAATCCAATACAGTCAAGCAGAACAATACGTCACTGGTCAAATTGACACAAAACAGTAGCTACACCTCTCCACTCTCTATTTAAATCCACTCTTTCCAGGGGTTTAGGGAATGTGAGTATGCACAGTGTGAGAGGGAGAGCATAAAGCGACAAATGTTTGCATTTATGTTGATGGGAAATTTACTATAATCGGTTTGCAACTGCATCTCAGCTGTTTGGTTCAGTGGTTGGTGCTGAGATGACTAAATATAACCTTTGACCTTTTATCTTGTGAGTTGAAGTCATAAAAAGATATTACTTTTTTCCAGGATTGCTTTCAAAGTGCAGAGAGTTGTTCAATTTATGTAAAAAATAAAATAAAATAGATAAGGGATCATGGTGTCCTGATTTGATTAGTTAGATCCACGTTAGAGTTCCGACTGGAGTCTTTCTGTTTGAAGATTGCACTTTGTCCCTGGACTCTGTGGGATATCTGCCCCCCTCCAGCTGTCCCAAGACTGCCTGTCGATGTTAATTGATGATGAATAAAATGCACATGGTTGTAAAAGTGTGCGGCTGACGGTCTGCCACTTTTTGTTATCCTTGTGATTGACTGCACCCAGTCCGGGGTGTACTTTGCCTTTTGTTTGATGTCAGCTGTGATCAGCTCCCACTCTGCACAGTCTTTGTCTGAATAAAGTGGGTATAAAACATCAATCAGTGTATAAATCAAAAGAACAGAGCTTTTAGATCTATGGCGATCTGATCTGAAGTGCCTGCTACATGTGAGTTTCCTTGCTTAATTGTAATGTTTGTAGAGTTAATTTAGTCATCATCTATCAAGTTGTCTTGGTAATCTATATAGTTGTAGATGAAGAATGTATACCAAAGTCAGGATTAGTCCAGGCCAAAACAATTTCTTCAACTATCAAAGATAATATTGAGCAAAAGATTAATGAATGAATATAATTCATATGATATTGTTTTTCATAGATGGAAATAAAGCACTCTTTTCAGCAGCTTTCCAATCGTAACGCACAACTGAGCCAAAAAAGTACTGAAATTGCATGTATTATATGTATTTTAGACCTGAATAAATGTCATGAATATCAACAGGATGTCATATAAAGTCAGGCAGGACGGTCATGATAGCAGACGATATTATGATGTGTGGTGAGAATAGAGAGCACAAAGGAAATAAGCTTGAGAGGTGGACCACTGAGAGAAGTCTAGAGAGAAAACAAATGGAGGTTAGTTAATAACATAATACATGTGTGAATGATACAATGGCAAGTGGATAGGTGAAAATCCACGGAGTGGGTGGATGAGTTCAAGTACCATGAGTCAACCATCCACAGTAAATGACAGAATGGGTGGAGATGACCCCAGACCACTGTCAACAAGAGTGAAATGGAAGGTTTACCAAACAGTCGTGAGACTCAGTCTGATGTATGGAGACAGCGGCTGTTTAAAAGGCTGGAGGCTGAGCTGGAGGTGGCCGGGTTCAAGGTGGAAAGATTTTCTTTGGGAGTGACTAGTGGAAAGGCTTAAAAAATGAACACATCAGAGGGAAAGCTAAGGTTAAGGGTTGGACATATGCTGAGAGGAGATATTGGATATATTGAACAAAAAGAGGCCGCACAGTGGCGCAGTGATTGGCGCTCTTGCCTTGTAAGTTTCCTCCCACAAGTCCAAAAACATGCATGTGAGGTTAGTTACTGACCTTAAATAGCACCGAGGTGTGAATGTGAACGTGTGCGGTTGTCTACGTGTATTTACCCTGTGACAAACTGTCGACCTGTCCAGAGTGTATCCTGCCCTCACCCATAGTTAGCTGGGATTAGACATACAGTGAAGATGATATGATATGATATGATATGATATGATATGATATGATATGATATGATATGATATGATATGATATGATGAATAAACATATTATTATCCAAGCCATTACCAAATGCCCCATAAATAAATTTTCACCAATACACTGATATCTTAAAACCTTCAACGTCTTGAAGGCTTAATACACTTAAAGGCTGAGTGAATGTCCTTGTAACTACACTTACATGCATAAAACAAAATTGCACTCAGGCAAATAAGCACCAGTTCATATAATTATGAATGCATTTTTTTAACCTTATTAAATTATCACATATTAAATTGATTTAGAACTTTTTTTTATTTTTAAAGATTTTCATGGTGAAATTAATTCAGTGCTGCCTCCTTGCACACCTGTAAATGATGTGTTCATGGACTCCCTGCTAAGCTGTCTGTGGAATTTATTACAGGTGAATTAACTTCTGTCTTCCCTCGGAGACGCTTTTTTTTTTTTTTTTTTTGTTAATAATAAATGTGCCAAAGTTCCCACCGACTCTCTAAATGTGAATCATTCTTCACACATAGGGCTTGAAAACTGTGCGAACATTATTAAGTTCAAGAGAACCCCACTTACACTATATCATCCTGTTATTTTTACATTCCTCCACCAAAAACATACACATAGAGAAAAAAATTATACATATTTTACAGACAGTATACCTTAAATGAGCATTGGTTGCACATTATATCACATTCATCTCATGAAATAAAGCATCAACTTGCTTCTCAATCTGACACAATTGTAGAGCAAATGAGAAACAAAAAACACTATTTCTAAAACGTTGTTTTCTGCTTACAGCTCCATGCGGAGGACAGTATGGCGGATCTGAAGGCGTTGTCTTATCTCCTAACTATCCTTTAAACTACACGACCAGACAGACATGCTCCTATTACATCGCAGTGTCTGCACAGTTTGGTAAGTACAGAATTCACTGTACCATACATACATGAAATTGCTTATAAAATGACTAATAGACATTTTCAGTCTGATTCCAACTGTATTTATTTTCTGTGTGTTGTTGCTTTACAGTGGTTTTTGGTCAGTTTGCCGTTTTCCAAACAGCAATGAATGACTCGGTGGAGCTTTTCGATGGAGCCAATGACAACGCTCGACTGCTCAGCTCCCTGGCTGGGTCACACTCAGGTCAGTTTGTAGACCATTCGTAGTGTGAGCTGCTCCTCAACTAAACTTGTTGTTGTGCCTTCAGCGAAAAATCCGTTGTTCACTTTCGTACTTACTATAATGTAACATGGCATTATATTTCTGAAAAGCTGCCATTCAGTTCAAATGTTTAAAAGTTTGTCGTCATCCCCAATTTTCTGTTCTTGCGCTCCTGAGCGCATTTTTGAAAGAGGAAAATAATAAAATTATAAGAAAGCAGCTCTGGGGGTCTGTAGAACACAGCACCAGTGGTCGTTATCACAATTTATTTGACAGTGATGTATTTGGTGAAAATCCATTATGGGTTATCTTTACAAGAGGAAATCAGCTGTGGAAAGCATCTCACTGGGGCCATACAATATACAGTTGCACTGATACTCCTTAACACAATCCTCAGTGGGTTTTCTTATCCTCCAACTTTGAGTCATCCCAGCTTGGAAACATTTTGAGTCACTTCACAGTCGCACAGTCAGTCCCAGTCATTATGGAGACTGAAAGATGTTTCAAAATCGATGCAGATGACATGGTACAAAGAACGACCTGTGAAGAATTATTGATTAGC
The DNA here is from genome assembly GCF_963383615.2 of Lipophrys pholis. Lineage (NCBI taxonomy): Eukaryota > Metazoa > Chordata > Actinopteri > Blenniiformes > Blenniidae > Lipophrys > Lipophrys pholis. The sequence continues at coordinate 17,783,863 of NC_137636.1, read as the reverse complement.
ATGGCTGCTTGTGGAATGGGACGCCATCGCCTTAGAGTTTCACTTTCATGTGACTTTTGTATATCATGACCAGGGGGCATGCTGCAGGGAATTCCTCCTGGAAGTGACATTTACAGTCTTTGTGTGAAAACCACGACTCTCAAAACCTTTTGTCTCTCATTTTAAGGCTTGCTTGTGGAATTGTAAGAGTAAAAGAAGGTTTTTAAGACAGTTTTTTTTTTTTTTTTCTTTCTCAAAACTAAATTGTAAACACAAACATACTTCTCAAAATGTTTATATTGACACTACGGTTTTGCTTTTATTTGCTCTATAGCTGCATTTTGGGCAGATAAATAGCAGTTTATATCACATATGGAAGGTTATCCTCAAAGCAAATTCGGTGTTGATTTTCCTTTCTTTACCAAAGGAAAAACAGTTTTATGACTCATTAGTTCCCCTAAATGAAGCTTGCTGATTATCGTGACGGACAAACATATTAGCACACCTCACATATAGCAAACCTGCATGAGCACACAGAAGCCACTGTAGCTAATGAAACCCCTAAATGCCAACCACACCGGGCCACGTTTCCCTCATTGATCACTCTTAGCCCGTTTGCCCGTGTACGTGTGCGCATTTGTGTGTTTTTGTAGTTAGGTTATTTTGGGATTTTCTTTTCCTGATTTGTTATGAGGTAGAAATGAGGGTATGAAGGGTCTGATCAACTAAAGGTTTACGTGTGTAAAAACGACCCCGAACATGATATTGTTTTTCACCTGCAAGCTCAGTGTAGACATCTGACTGAGCGCGCTGAGGATTGTGCCCAACAGATGTGCAAAATAGCATGCAGTGTCCGTTTAGCGCATTTGCCTTCATGAATATGCAATTTTGGGTTAGTCTACCAGAATGTTCAAAAGACGAGGAGGAGTTTTTGCTCATTGGTTAATTTACCACTCACAATGTGATTTGGAAAGCCTGAAAATGGTTGAGTTGTTTATGACTGCGTCTGTATTTAATACGTTTGAAAAGGAGGCGCAAATGGACTCACCATTTAGCAGAGATGTTAACAGTTAACCTTCTGCCAATTTCATATGCTGAGATTTGTTTTTTAGATATTTTATTTGTTTACATAGATATTTTTTTTAGATCTTACCATTTTAAATCCCTGTGCTATTATCCGAATTCAGATTTTTTTTTTTTACTGCAATGCTCCGATATTCAATTCAGTTTCATTTCTATACTGCCAATTGCAAAATGGCCATCTCCTGGTATTTTTATTGAGCGAAAAACCCAACAATTCTCCATGAGAAAGCCTATGTGGCAGTGGAAAATAAAAACCCCTTTTACCTGTGAGTAACCTCTGCAGAACACAGAGATGGCAGCTTTTTGCTGCAATGGAAGGGAAACAGGGTATAATAAGTGAAAAAGAGCAAGGACAGAGACAGTGAGCAGCAAACAAACATAGATGATAATTTCCTCCACCAACTTTTCCAACTCCATATTGTCACATATTGGTACTCTATCCAATCTTTGAATTGTCGATGCAAACAGTAACATGCTCAAGCCCTAATTTAAATACTGCTGTTTGAGCCTGATCACACTCACACTATTATTTCTAGGTGATCACCCACCAAATGCATCAACACTGAAGACACTACATTAGAATTTTTGATTCTGAGTCTGTTAGTACAGCTTAGTATATCAGGCCTCGAATGTTAGTCTGTGAATGAAGAGCATCACAGCTTATGTCTGGTCCCAGTGTATACAAAATGCTGGGTGACCGTATCTAGAATTGCTGCAATCTTAAAAAAAAAAAAAAAAGATTTTAAAAGAAATGTCTGTGTGATTATGTGAGAGGAAAAGCTGTGTTTTGGCATTTACTGTTATGTTATTATATGTGAGTATTTATATGTGTGTGCTTTTTAGGTGAGACTTTGCCACTTGCAACTTCCAATCAAATTATGCTTCGGTTCAATGCTAAAAGTGGCCAGTCAGCAAGAGGCTTCCATTTCGTTTATCAAGGTAACTTTTCCAGATTTACATCTATTGTTATTTCACATGCATGACTGACAAACAAGCTATGTTGATTTTAAAATCAAAGGTCTCTTTACTGTATTTCTGTTTTTTCACACCCTTTTTTGTGCTGCTATCCAAACACTGACATTTATCTAGCTGTGCCACGGACCAGTGACAGTCAGTGCAGTTCAGTGCCAGAGCCCCGGTACGGCAGACGGATCGGTTCAGAGTTCTCAGCGGGTTCGGTGGTGCGATTCGAGTGCAGTCCAGGCTATCTGCTAAAAGGGTCCAGTGCAATTCGGTGCCAGGCAATCCCAGGTGCCCTCGCACAGTGGAATTCAACAACACCAACATGTATAGGTAAGGCCAACAACCCTGAAAGCTATAAAAATATATATATATATATTTATATATCCCACATCAACATCCAGCAGTTAATGTGGGGCTAACACTTCATACCACGTCAGTTACACTGTGACCAGATTAACTCACATGAAAATAAACTAATGTGTTTTCTTGTTTATGCACTCACTGATTTCCTATATTGTACTTAATAATGTTTATATTGTAAAGCATGTGAACCCTGCCTTTCTCCATTTACTGGTTCAGATCCAATCATAGAGTTTACCTTTCAGACAAATCAAGACAGAGACGGATTGATTTATGGTATCTCTAAATATACCAAATGGTGCATAAGAGGTGAAAATATATTACTTATAGAGCTTTCTCAAATAAGACTTTTCAGAGAAAACATTTCCAAATAATTGACATAGTCCATGTCGTTGTTTTGAAGGCTGAGCTTCCAAGCTAACTAGATTTTTGCAGTGAAGATGTCAACAGTTATTTAGTCATAAATAAAATGAATTAATGAAATCCCATCATACCAGACCTGAAATTGACAAAGCAATCCTGATGACGTTCAAATATCATCAAAGCTTTTGTTAATGTAAAATCCATTCTTCATTACTTGAGTGAAGTTGTTGCAAGTCCACTAGAAGTACAAGAGTGCAGACAGATGGATGAAATGTCTTTAGTAATTACTCCTTTCAGGGAATCATCCTGTGCTTGTTAATGAGAGTAATTACGAGTAGAATTTTGACATTAATTCAAAAGAAAAAATAAATGCCTGTGTAAAATCTCCCTCTGCTGAGAGCTAGCAATATGCAATCAGCTTCGACTGTCACTTCAGTTTATGACATGAATAATGTTTATTATCATATTTTCTCTCTCTGGTATCCTGTTGAGGTAATTCGATAACTGTATTGTCTGTTTTCAGTTATGCAGCACCACATTCCAGCCTCCTGTCCTATATTTTATCTATTTAGTGAGTACATTTTCCTGGGAACTTCATATTTTATGTCTTCACTCTAGTTCCCTGCAGTGGCAATTTGACTGAGCGTCGCGGTACAATACTCTCTCCTGCCTACCCTGAACCATACCCCAACAGTCTTAACTGTCTGTGGAGGATTCATGTCAGTGAAGGAGCTGGAATACAGGTAAGAAATACCCACATAAGTACATATTTATCTGTATATGCACCAATTATAGATAAAAGAGAAGTTATATATGAGAGAGAATGAGGATTATTGCATAGCTTTTTTTCCTTTTTTTTTTTTTTTTTTTAAATCTCCATCATTGTTTCCTATTCAGATCCAGGTGATGACGTTTGCCACTGAACACAACTGGGACTCTCTGGAGATCTACGATGGAGGCGACATGACAGCTCCAAAATTAGGGTCATTTTCTGGTATGGCAATAAGCTCGCACATGGCTATAAACACAAATAGCTTGTGCTTTGACGCATATACGCATAAACACTGGAGGTAGAAGATGGATGCAGTATGACAGTTCCTAAAATATGAATACACACACGCACTCACGCATGCACGCACACGCACACACACACATTCAGGAAACTGAGAGGGACGAGCTGTCTTTCTAAACCATAAAAAATATGTATGTTTGTACACTGAACCAAATTATAAATGCAACCCTTTTGTTTTTGCTTCCATTTTTCATTATCTGATCCCTAAGATCTACAAATACCTATACCATCAAGTATGCCAGCTTTTGCATTGTGAGTTGAAACCAAGTCAGATGATCCCTCCGAATACCTTTTTTTAAATGATAATGGTATTCTTTTTTTTCTCTCCAAAATTCAAGTAGTTATTTAGAGGAATTAGACCACAAGATTGATGAGGAGCAGGATAAGTCGGGTAGAGACAGAAGACAGGCAGGGATAAAGAATGATCTAACCTTTTACAGTTTCCCTGCGGAGTTCCCCCTGTGACCTGCCCCAAGCACATACCTGTCACACAGCTATCACACATAAAACATGCCGCCCATAGGGCAAGACACTCACACGAACACACAGAAAGGACTGTGCCCTTCTGAAGAAGGCACACCAGGGAGCTTCCCACGATAACCACAGTGATCTGGTGTTGACCACTGAGCAGCTTCACTGAAGCAGATAAGGGCTGTTCACATAAGGACATTAAAATGCTGGCAGTCCGAGGGGGTGAGGGGTTGCTCACCTTCTCTACACTTCATTTCCCAACCTGGCCTTGGGATTTAAACAAGACTTAAAATTTCTGATGAAGCAGCAGCTTTCTTTTATTGCAAGCAAAGTATTACTTTATGTGCAGTGTTGTGTTACATATAGACTATAATAATTTGGTTATATATAAAGGAATCAACGTGGACTTGAAAATGCAACCAATTTGTGAATTGCACTGGCAATTTACAAACATGTGATGTATATGTTTTACAGGAACAACAGCTCCTGCCCTCCTCAACTCAACATCCAATCAGCTTCTGCTGCACTTTCAGAGTGACATCAGTGTGGTGGCAGCAGGTTTCCATCTGGAATATAAGAGTATGTGAAAGTCTTAATAATTTAATCCCAATAACCCCAGTGTTTTTGTTTGTTTCCTTCGACTTTATTTCTTTGTCTGACTGTTTTGTTTTTTTGTTGTAGTTTTTTTTTTTAAGATAATGCGTGCTGATGTAAATGAACCATGGCTGTATATGGAATAATCTAGAATTTCCCCAAAACACACACACACACACACACACACACACACACACACACACACACACACACACACACACACACACACACACACACACACACACACACACACACACACACACACACACACACACACACACACACACACACACACACATACACACACACACACACGCACACACCACTGGAGTCAAAACTTTAACATCAAATAACAAGAGTCAGTGACCTGAACTGGTACTGCCGGAGAGCTTACACACATACTGAGACTCGCACTGAAGCACGCTCACACACAACACACACCTTGAGGGACGTAAACAAAATCACACGGACTCGTGCCCATACACAAAGTTATTGTGTCATGCACGCACGAAAGTTGACAGGAAAAGCACATACACACAAATATGCAGACAGACACAGCTATAGACACAGATATTAGCATCACACACTTACACACCTGTCAGGGCACAGTTGTGCTTTTCAGTCCTTTGTAGTTGTTTTAGCTTAGAATCACTTCTGGATCAATGAACACATCCCCTTTTGTGTGTGTGTGTGTGTGTGTGAGTCTTAGGGTGCGTATACACAGCTTTGTGCGTGTGTGTGTGTGTGTGTGCCTGTGTCTGGAGGTGAGCTCACATTTAGTGTTCCACGGTCAACGCACCATCAAAAGGAACAAAAATCCAGGAAGACTGGTCACTTTTGGCGACGGTGGAATACGCTCGTCTCTGAGATGCTGCGAGAGGTTATTTTTAACTATTGTTACTCTGAGCCTATGAGCGTGTTTTTTATTAGCAGTTGCGTACAGAGAGCAAAAGATGGAGCAGAAAAGAGACGAACGTTTGCAAAATGAAGCTGACAAAATTGCCTCGTGAGGCAACAAGAGTGAAAAGTCAAAAATGACAAAGAGAAAAAGATACAAATCCGCTGTAGTGTCGGCCGCAATGTAATGGCATTTTTGATATACCAGCTTTTGTGTGTAATTTTTACTGTATGGCAAGATTATTAGAGCAAGTGTTGTTTAATAGCTGGCAGTAAATACAGTTAACAAGCTGTATGCTGTCGCTCACTCACTCACTCACTCACTCACTCACTCACTCACTAATTAATTATTTCATCCAGTTTTTGTAATTTTTGATTTTCTTTCCATGATCTAGTTTTACAAAATAATATACAATGCACCACTAAACAACTATGTGAGGCTTCAGGTCTTGTTCACGATTTTCTTTAAATGTTCTGCCGAACAGTTCTCATGACAAAGCAGGTTTTGGAGTATACAGGTGACTAACATTGCTTGTTCTCAGACAATCACTGTTTGTAATCCTCCAAAACACTGTACAGAAAAGACTTGATGCTTATTTAAACAATATAAATTAGTCTTATGTAATCGATCTATTTCTTGAGCGGTTGTTGATGCTATCAGTTGTACCTACTGCACCATCTAGAGTGCCACCCTCACATGCTTGTGTGGATAATTTCTCAACTGATGTGTATAACTGTGGACGGTAAATTGCTGTGGGGATGTAAAGGAATGCCACAATATTGTTCTCATCATTTTAAGCTGATTAAATGGTCTTTCTTCCATATGATGGAGTGAGACATCGCTCTCCCTCGCCTGTCCTGACATAAACTGAAACACAAGGATACTAAATCCAGTCAGTTTGGCTTAAATGCTGACAGTGTCTAGTGGTAGCCTAGTGGTCCTAGAGGGGTGGTGTGCAGTTCTGTCAGCATTTTACAGAACATCCCTGCTTTCTCATAGTCAGAGAAAAGAGCGGAACGGTGTGCAAGCACAGAGAGAAAAGAGAGAGATGGTCGGCCAAATGGAATAGTTTCATTGATCAGTTGTCATGACAGCCTGCTGATGCTCGGCCTAATAATACGCTGTGTGCGTATGCATGCGTACAGTCTCATGCAGCTTTTTCATTTCTGCTCTACCTAAAAGTCACTCCCTTTGCCCCCCTCTCCCGCCCCCATGCAAGTGCACTCTCACGTAAAAGTCGCTCATGTGCACACACTTAGAAATGTCATTCACTGGGGCTGGGCTACCTGGATATGTGTGTATGTGTGTTTTGTGTGTATGAGCTCAGTGGGATCACAACGTTTTGCTGGTAGGAAGGTAGATAATGAACCAACTAGACCACACACACACACACACACACACACACACACACACACACACACACACACACACACACACACATTTGCTCCTCTGTCTCCCCTTCCTTCACTCCCTATCCCTCTTCCACCCCTGTGTTGCCATGACAACCGCTCCGGGGCAATCTCCTGCAGAAGTTTACACACATGGACAAACTCGCGCACAGATGCATGCGCACACAAGTGAACACACAGATACACCCTCACTGATGCAGTGTGATAAAGGGGCTTTCTGCTGTCAAACTTATGTAGGATGTGTTTAACCTTTATTGAGTTGCGAAAACATAACCAAAGTCATTGTGTTTACATATGTGAAGCACTTTCTTCAAAAGCTGCTGTCACACATGATGATGCATAAGCTTTTATGTGACACTTCCTCCCAATTCAAACATGAACTTGTGTGCATTAGAAACATTACATTAAATCACTTTTGGTTTGATATTTTCAAAGTTCCTTTCCATGAAGTCAAAATATATCGTGCGGGTTTTCTTTTTTTATTAAGAGATGCTGATATCTTATGAGATACAAAATTAGGTAAAGGGTTGTGATTATTGTGGAGGTGTCAAAGTTACAGTATATCCATGATGAGTTCGACAAGTAGAGTAGAGAAGGCAAATCAGAAAGTTATTATTATTTTAATCGCTATAGTGAGGAATAATTACTTGTGTCAGGGGAAAGTCAATGTGAAAGGTAAAAAAACTAAATCTCAGTTCAGCCCTCTGCGAACTAACTTCAAATTTTCAGTTTAATGATCATTTGTTTGACACAATATTAGAGTCTGAAGCTAAGCAATATGTGTCCATGTCTTTTTTTTTTGTTTTTCTTTCCTTGTAGCGGTTGGTCTTACCACGTGTCCTGAGCCGATGATCCCAGCCAATGGTATTAAAACAGGAGACAGATATATGGTTAATGAGGTGGTAGCATTCGGCTGTGAACCTGGGTACACGCTACAGGTAACCCTCAAACTCAACTATCAAATAAGGTTGTATAGATATGAAATACATCGTTTTTTTGTTTGTTTATTTCTCCCATAGCTGAATGTTGCTGTTGAGCAGTAGAACATACAAATCTGCATTTTTTAAAATTGATTTTAATTGTTATTCTTGCATTACATATTAAATCATAAAAACAAAATCGTGTGTACAGGAACAAATTGCTGTTTACTAAAGTGATTAGGTAAAAGAAATTGCAATTCCCAAATTTGCTTGGTTGTTTTCTTTGAATCCATTCAAAATGCATAATTTCAAAATTACTGTCTAATAGAGAATAAAACTACAAATAATGGAAATTGCCAACATTTTCTATTACTGTATGCTTTTATCTTGAAGTTAATCTCTCCATTAACATTTCCAGGGCCACTCTCACATTTCCTGCATGCCTGGTACTGTGCGTCGATGGAACTATCCCCCACCTCTTTGCATAGGTGGGTAGAACAAATACACACATATGACAAGAAGATAAGTAAAGTTTTATATTGGTTATGTGTCTTGTATAAAGCTTGAGAAAATCGTAATAATTTTTATGCATTTTGATCGTTAATGCAAGTGGAAACGGACTGTTAGGATTTACTGTGCAGCTACTCAGACTAACATACTGTAGGGATATCAATGTGATATTAAATATCCATCAACAAAATGATAGATTTCACAAGAAGTTCCATGAGGATATTTAAAGTTGAAATCTGATTTGGAGGCAAGAACTTTCCTGACAGCTGTAGGCTCGGTGATCTGCAAGATCAATACATGTGCAGTGGTTACAAACAGAACTTTGTACCTTGCACTTACAGCCAAAGCTTCCTGAAGTCTGCAGTGCTGTTAAAGAACCGTGATTTCATTGATGTTTGCATTTAGGCCTGAATAATTCAGTCCTTGGTGAAAGATTTTAAAAGCCACTTCCAGTTAAACTCAACCACGACATGTCAGGAGTAACTAAACTCAGAGGTGCCACAGCTCCTATTCGATATTTGTCAAATCTAGTGTTCCTCTCATCGACCCACTCAGTTCTGAATCTTTTAATAGAAAAGAGGTGCCATCATTGTTGAACAGAAAGACACTAGTATGTCCTTACTGGTCCTATTGCATTTTTCTCACTGAAAGGTAATGTATGTGTTGAAGCGAAAAGGTTAAAGGGATGATCTCTACTGTATGTTGTTGGTGTGCTAACAGTGTGTGTGCTGTGTCTGTGTTGTCAGCTCGATGTGGCGGCGTGCTTTCTGAGATGAGTGGTGTCATCCTTAGTCCAGGTTTCCCTGGCAACTATCCTGGCAATCTGGACTGCACCTGGCAAATCAGTCTGCCAACTGGATATGGTAAGTATTATGGGATGGAGGAGCATTCCTAAAAGGAAGCTGTCACTTTCAGCACACGTGTGGTCGTAGTTGGGAAAACACAGGCCTTGTGGGTTTTGCACACACACTTAATCAGATTCTGACACGTGAATGACAGTTGAATGATTGACCGCAAACTCTTTTCCACACTCAATATTGATGTAACTCTGCCACAATTGCACTGTATGTTATGAAAATAAAAAGCATAACCTAGCTGTTATACTATGTGTGTTCGCCCTTTGTACTCTAGGAGCTCATGTTCAGTTCCAAAATTTCTCTTCGGAAGACAACCATGATTTCCTTGAGGTCCGAGCTGGACCTCAGCACAGCTCTGCACTTATTGGCCAGTTTACTGGCTCGCAGATCCCGCCGCCTCTGTTGAGCACCACCCACCTCACGATCATCCACTTCTACAGTGACCACTCAGAGAACCGGCCTGGGTTCAAGCTCACATATCAGGGTGAGTTCACATTTGGTTTTTATGTACTAAAGATTTATTTTTTATTCTTTTTTTTTCTTTTTTTTTGTGCAACTACAGGCAAGAAAGCATGCCAAGCCCAAAGTATCACTGCTGAGGCTTCCATTTGTAAGCTTTGAAAAAACAGATCTATTAACAAACTGATCCTGCTCTTTAAGTCCTGCAGTGTTCTCGGAAAGAAAACCCAACCTCTCTCCAAAATGTTATGATTAAATTAACATCCCCTACTTAGGGCCGAAACTACAAAACTGTCCCGATCCATGAAATATAATGCTCGAATGAACGATGTTTTCGCTATAATGTTTAGCGCTTTGATCCGTGGGTGAGTCATGCTAAAGAGCTACAAAACCTCATGGCTTTTCTCTCATCATTGAAGAGATTGATTGTTAGTAAGCTCCTCCGAGAGAGTGGCATCTTGTCCAGCAGGCTTTACCCGTAGCCAGAAATGTCTCACTTCAAAGACACAAAAGATGCTTTTTGGGTCTGTATGGCAGCAAAACTAGAACAAGATTTACTCTCATATAAGCTAACACACATCTATGTGCACTTAGTAATTTGTTTCCCCTTTCTTTCATCAAAAATGCAATGATAAGAGCACTAACATTTCTTGAAACTTTCTGCTGTTTGCTTCTGGAGTGTTTTGGATGCACTTCTTCAACTTAAATTGCATCAGGAGCCTTTTAAACATGATGACTAACTTTGAGCAAACAAGATGTTCTCTCCAACTTTGATGCGTGTTCTCCCGCCAGCAGCTCTTTGCATATCATACACATTGAGGTGCTGTACTTAGGAAGGTTGTTTTGGACAATAGACTGAACTTTTATGTCTGCATCCACAAAACAACTAGCTTGGATAAGTTTTAATGAAGAGAATCAATTAAAAAAATAAATAAATAAAAATATTGAAAATGATCCACATAGTTATATTTCAGGCCAAATGTTGCTCAGTAAAGGTTAAGGGAGTTACACTTCCAGTTTTAGGTATTGACACTGAGATTGCAGTGCCCGTTATACTTTTCTACAGAGAGATTTTAAAGCTGCTCCTGAAATCTGTTTATGTCATGTTCTTGGCTACAGTTTCACAGTGGCAAGTACTCCGGCTACCCCCAGCACAACTTCCGGCCTACATATCCACAACCTGCAACGTTCCTACTTCAGAATCTTTTATTTCTGTCTCATCTCAAATCCTCTCACATTTCCTTCCCAGAATGCTGCTTTTGCCGACCTCCACCGCTGTCACTTGCTTTTCTGTCTCTCTTTATTGTCCTTTGTGGCGTCACTGACTTCCTCTTAGGTCCGTCCTATAGTCAGTAGTAATACAGGTGTTTCTGTAAATACCCCCCTAGATGTATTGTGAACAGTTAATTCCTATTTTTTGATTCACCCAGCATGTACTTCTTCGGAGACCTGTTTACACAATTTGCGCCGTGGATGCTGTCTAGCGCAGCCGACCCTGGCTCTATTGACCTGGTGCTGAGTGCTTGTTCGAGTGCTGCGAGGGTCTGCCTTTCTCTCTGGCCTTTTGTAGCCTTTTGTAGCAAATGGAAGTGCAATGTCAGCCATCCTTGCTCTCATTCAATGCCACATTTAATGGATGGGTTTGACTTACTGTGAAACACACGCAGAGTGAGATGTGCCCTAAATAGACCTGTGGTACTGACATTTCCTCAAGCAAGTGCTGCCATCCTATACATGCATGTGCCAGATAACCGTGTAGGAGGAGATTAGATCTATTGATGCTGCAGCACTCGCTGCTGGTCGCCTCAGCGACTCATAGATTTCTTAATGCCACTTCAAGTTTATTCCGCATACAAACACAAAAAACGGGTATAAGTACAATTAATCTCAGTTGCCGTTTTACTGCCACATTTGGGGACTTTGAGTGGCAGGCATTCAAATCTATTGGGTGAGACTGCAAGACAAGATAATGATGAGCAAATTCAGGACAACATTGTATTAAGCCACCCGTGTTTCCCTGCTTAGTTAGTTTAACACCAAACATTCTACTGTTAAGTATGTATTTGATGTATATTTACAGATTTAATCATGTGTTTCAACTCCATCTTCAGCCTATCAACTTCAAAACTGCCAAGATCCTTCTCCTTTTCTGAATGGGGACATCGTCAATGCTGACTACAGCGCAGGACAGTCGATCACTTTTCAGTGCTACCCTGGTTATGTTTTGATCGGACACACAGTTCTGACATGCCTGCACGGGACCAACCGGAAGTGGAACCATCCATTTCCACGTTGTGAGGGTAAGAACAAGGTTTGATTTTGTTTTATGGTTGTTGTATGGTAAATTGTGTAACAACTGGGTTTTAAGCATTCACTAAATTCAAAATGAATATGTAATTCAAGTCTATTTATTCACCACCCCACAGAAATCCATCGTCATTTATGATGTAAACATTTGACAAATGTTATCTTGAGGTAAATTAGGTAGAACTGTTTCATTTTTACTGACATCACAATCTAACAATATATAAGCAGATAAGCCGAAAGTATTTGTTACTGTATATGTAATTTTGCTCTTACTACTGCTATAGCTGCTTTTGTTGTTTCACATACTGTGATAATGAAATTTTTGCTATCTGGAAATCATTATTTATTCTTGTCACCCAATTTGTCCATGTTTAACTTGCTAAAGAGAAATGATCATTTTACAAGTAGGCAATCTTATTACTGCTTTTCACAGCTCCTTGTGGTTATAATGTCACTGCGGAAAATGGAACGATCTATTCACCTCAGTACCCCAGTGAATATCCCAACTCCCAAGACTGTAGCTGGCTCATCACTGTTCCCCATGGACACGGAGTTTATATCAACTTTACCTTACTGCAGACAGAGCCCGTCACTGATTACATTGCTGTCTGGTAAGTCTGAGTACATCCACTCCCAAATGTCTGTGTCACAGACGTATATATATTCTTATCCCTGGCACTGATTGCATTTTTTATTCATTTTATGTTTCACTTTATTCAAACACAGTGTTGTACCTACAAAATATACCTCAATGTGTTTTGTGTTTCAACTGCTTCTGAGTTCCTAAAACAGAGACACGCATAAATGTCAACAGTAAATATACATCTTCAAATATGCACACACACACACACGCACACACACACACACACACACACACACACACACACACACACACACACACACACACACACACACACACACACACACACGCACACACACACACACACACACGCTGTGTATATACTCTTTGCTATGCATACACAGACTCTCCTGTAGTAATAATGGAATTCAGTGTGAAGGTAAGAGTGTAATACTGGGAGTGTGGGAGTAATGCATTTACAATGGGACCACTGACCAATTCAATCTAAGTCAGTACCATGGTCATACGCAGGCCCAGAGAGGGCTTGGGCACTCTGGAAGTAATGATGAGATTCAGTTGGGAGTAGGAAATATAATGAAAGGAGAAGTAGAGCTGGGTTCACAAATCCAACGGGATTCGGCTGGATCTGACAAGCTTGGGTCAGTCCAGGAGAAATTTCTTATTTAATACTTTCCCTGTGCATCACATTTGCTGTCACAAAATAATATTGAACAGTGTATTTATGAGGAACAAAGTTCAGGTCAAGTAAGAATGGAGCTGTGTCATCATTCTGGGTACTTTTGGTTTATGATCGACATATTTGATGTTTGGGTTGAGGCCTGGCTTTAATTTTCAAGCTAAAGAGTCCAGCTCTAGGGAGTAAGCAGCTGAAAGGCAGGCAGTGGGAAAGTAATACATTCACAGTCAGTGGCTCCTCGCTTTCAATCTTGCCCGAAAGCAGAACCATGGCTCTCGCTGCGGAGAGGTGTTGTACTGAGTTATTTTGTGGTTGCAAATTGATTTTAGAGATTCATGTGTTTTTGGCACCAGTCATAGAGAACCAAATTATGATATTAGAACCATAGATCGTAGGGCAACAAAAGAACCCTATAATGGAAAATGAGTGTACATACAGTATAAGATTCTCAGTCCAACTAATTTCCAAACCCACGACTATATTTGGATGTGACTTGGGGCTGGCACTGAAGAGAGGAGTGCCTTTCTTGCACCCAGTGGGTTGCCATCTACCTTCCAGGGCCGTAGACAGATTTAGAGTGGATGATACAAAGGTCTACTGCAACTTCATTTCATGCATGTAAATAGCTCCCACTGGCATTTATCACTTCAAAATATTCCAATGTATTATACACTGATCATCCGTGACACAACCTACTGTGTCACATGATCTCCAAATCCTTAGTTCTTCTTAGTTGCTCTCTAGAAGATATCCAACAAAGTGAAAACAGTAAATTGTTGACAATATCCTGGGCACACTTCTTCATAGATGTGGTCCTATAGAGCTGGGGGGAAAAAGCAAGCCTGTTAACAAGAAACTAATTTTACAATAGAAATCAGTTGGCCAAGGATTCCCTTTTTTCACAATGCTGCTGGAAAACTAAAAGTCTGTTTTGTGTGTGCTATAAATGCTGAGTAAATAACATAGTTAACAGGACTTATGCATTTACATGGCTTCTCCTTGGTTCCAGCAAAGCAATGAGTATCTGTGCTGTCAGAAACGGCTGACTATTGATTATTTATCACATTTGTATCTGAAATGAGGTATCATTCCTTTCACTGACTGGTCATTAGTATTGGGAGCTTTGAATATTTAAGCTGATTTCAATTTTTTCCAGCATTGGCCTCATCTGGTTTCTCAATAATGAAACTTGTGGGGGATGAGTGTTGAACATGCTCTTGTGTACGCCATTTTTCACTGATGTGTGTCTGCTGGTTTCTACCCCGTATACCCACGGGGTTTGTGTGACAGCAGCTGCATCCAGATGTCGGGGACTAAAGCCAAACTGTCTCCGTGGTTTTCCACCAGTTGTGTTTGGCTCTGTGCCCAATATCACTCAACCATTGCTAACAGTGAGCAATGGTTCCCACATCACAAAAACAAAAAAACCTTACAGTAGGTTATTCTCACTCAATCAGAATCAGTTTTTCCTCCACATTTTTTTTTCTTTTACCGAACTGACTATATTTAGTGTACGTATTACTGCTTTAAGTGATGTTTAATCTGTCCTTGTGCTGAAAATGAAGAGAAAAAAAAAATCAATCACTGAAAGCACTTGAAACCTGTAATAAGATTGCCAGCATGTATATTGACGTCTTTAAGAATAGGAAGAAATAATGAATCGGATACGTCAGAATATTTTTCAGTGTCCCTGAAAAATATTTCCTCGTAGTGCTGTGATTCTTTGCACATACATTAGGGGATGTGGATTAAAAGACAAATTAACTAATTAATCACAACTCTGACTATAATTAGGCACGATTAATTGCACAATTTGAGAACTTGTAATTAGTACCCAAAAAGAAATCACCACTTTAATGCAGAGAAACAGTTCATTCTGAATCCTTTGACTTAACTGGACAGCAGATTTATAAAGTGATGTAAAGTAGCTGCAGGAGACCTCCTGTATCTCTTAGAACTAATGATGAGATATTAGGCTCTTTGGAGGGAACCAGTTCTTGAGGAAACATTATTTTCACAGAAGCTTTCAAAAGACTGAATTTGTGGATCATAATTTCATATTTGATTATTTCTATGATTGAGTCTGGGGGTAACTCATTTTATCCACAAAATATTCATTGGAAGGGGTAATGGTGGGAGTGGAGATTGAATTATTCAGAAATACTAATCAGTTTCATTTGGCATTTGTAGACTATATTTTAACATCTGATCTGCATTGATTATAAACACTCTACATATCACTCTGTCTCAGCAGTCAGATCACTATTTTAGATTTACCGTAGACTTACAAAAGAAACACAACTTAAATTCACATGCCAGATATCTCTTATGGCAAAATTCACACAAGAACGTTTTTAACAAAACAGTAACACTCAAAAATGTTACAAGAATCAGAATATTGCATTTGCAAAGATAATTGAACAAACCGATTAAACTAGAATGAATTAAAACAATAAAACCAGATCCTTCAATGAGCCACACCAAATTAAATCAACAATTTTGTTTAACAAATAATAAATTTACAAGTTAATGTGATTATTTCCGAACCATAACAGAAGCGTATATATAAATTAATATTGCTTTAACAATTTCATATTCCCTGCACTAAATCATTGGTTCACGTTCAAAAAGCCTTTCATTATTGTTAACTTTTACCACTTACTATTGCAAAGAGTACATTGCTTTCTTTTAACAGTAATTCATTCAACCTCTCTATCGCTTGTTAATGTATTCCTCCCGAAAGCACCCTGCTCTCAGCTGCAGTTTGCTAGTGTCAAAGTAGAAAGAGTGGGTAAATAGAAAAAAACTCCCATATCTTAATAAATAAAACCCATTTTTATTATTCTTTTCTAGATTCAAGGCCTAAAAGAAGTGGAAGAACGTCTTATTCATTATTCCTTGCTCCATGTTGTCTCAGAAAGTGTTGCTGGTGTGTTATTCACACCAGCAGCTATTTTTTTTTTTTTTTTTTAACTCACAGGATAGTCTCATAGTCTGACACTGTACTGACTTCATTAAACAGTTTCCACAGAAGTACATTTGTAAGTCCACTGAAATAAAGGTCACCAACTAACTTCAAATCAAAGTTTTCTTTATGCGTTTCCCTAACTTTACAGTAAATCTTAAGTAAATACATGTTTTACAAATAACATGTTTCAAAATATGTTGCATGTGATGGGTGTTTATTCTTTTCTAAGTAAAAATTAAAGCCGAAAAATCTAAATGAAGTCTGATTTGAATGACCCAAATAGCACATTTTAATCCTCCAAATGAGCTCCAACACCTTCAGAGGACTTTGAATTATTGAGGAGCCAAGAGATCTCAGGCACTCTTCATGAATTAATTTTTTAAAACCCTTGTTTAATCCAATAGCATGTTCATTAAAACCTAAAACTGGGCATTTAGGAATGTTAGAAAATGTAACCTTTCAACAACACTCAATATTTAATGAGTCAAGTTAAGCCTTTAATCTGTGGGCTTTGTTCACTGAACTTGTTTGAAATGGTTTGAAAAAAAAAAAAAAAAAAAAGCAAAGAAAAATATAAGACAAATATTCTCTCTGTAAATCTACCTTCTTTTTTTTTCGGTTAACAATTGCCACCCATGGTTTCTCCCCTCCCTTTTATTGACTCATTCAGGTAATGCAATATCTATGTCTGGCATTTAAGAAGATGATGTCGGGATCCACTCACTGTGTTTCAGGGTTGTGGCACATGCTGATGTTTGACACCCGTCAGCACTTTAGTCTTTGCCTTTTGATAATTACAACACACTTGACTGACAGCATTTACGTTTGATAACTCAAATGGATTTTCTGCCGGGAGTGATCTGAAGAAGCTTTATCTGAGGTAACAGATTTATAATAAAGTTTTGAGGTGAAGTGGGGACGAAGTCAACACTACATCCAGCCTGCCTTTTGAATTGTCAGCTGTTTACAACAATGTCTCTTTCAGGCGGTAGAAAGCTTTAAAGGACCACTGTCTGAAATATGTGCCGCTGAACCGCAGTATGGACCTCATGCACAGCTCCGAGCAAAGACTTTTCCATTATTAATTACCATTTGACCAATTCTTACCGAAACACAACAGAAAGCAGTTCACAGGCAATGTTTGTTGTTTTCTTCTATGTTTTGATTCTCTGATGAATATGCAGCAGGTGTGCCCATGTCGTTCAGGAGTTTGACCTGCTGGTCCACTGTCAAGATAAGTGGACTGATTACCAGAACAATGGTATCCTCAGGCCATTGTTTGATGTTTTGTGTGACCAACAACGAACATGCGGTCGTCCGCTGCTTGAATGTCAAACTATTACACTGCCCTTTTCACAAACAAATTACCATATCATATTTGTCAGGCAAATACCTTAAAGGTGCAGTACGTGAATGTTAGGTTAACTTATTTTGTGCAGTGGGTGGAATGAGTTATTCACTGGAGCAGAGATTTTATTTCAACCCCATCAGTTGAATTTCTCGAAGTTTTGGCAGTTTGCTTTTTCGTTTGTGAAAATCCAGAGCTCCTGTCTCTGGGTGTGAATTTCATGCACCCATTTTTGTTGTTGACAGTTATGAATGTAAAATAAATATATCATAGTCTACATTTGACTGCATTTTTTTTTTTGGGGGGGGGGGGTTGATTTCAATTTGTGAGAATATACAAATGACATCTCTCAATTGTAAATGTATTGTCACCTCTCATATTGCTAATTGGATCATAAAGAACAACCACTGAATAAAAGAGGATGTTTTAAAAAAAAAAAGAAAGAAGCATCAATATCCACCAAATTTTTGCTCTTTGAATCTGGAAAGTGACTTGTCATTAGACTAAATGCTGTTTGTTTGCATTCCTGGTCAACATTTATCAAAGTGAAGAGTAAATTGAGTCAAATAAAGACTTTTATGCCTCTCCTACTCTTAGGGATGGCCCAGATACAGCGAGCCCTCAGCTGGGAGTCTTCAGCGGCAACACAGCACTGGAGTCGGCCTACAGTACCAGCCCAAAGGTCCTGATTCGCTTTCACTCGGACTTTTCAACAGGAGGTTTCTTCATCCTCAATTTCCACGGTAACTTTATGAAAAAGAGTGACTTTGATTTTAATGTTTCTTCATATCGTCTGTGTATGTAAATAGAAAAACAAACTCTCTTGATAGAAAAGAAAAGTAATTTAAATGTAGGAATTGATGCGGGCTAGGTGTAAAGAGTGAATAGCTACTATATAAGACGAGGTAAGAGGTCTTTCACTGCAGCAAAAATGCATTGAGCCACAAGCCAGCCCTTCTGGCTTTTCTTCTTTCACATTTTCCCATTACAGTCTCCATTTACCTCTCAGTTTTCAGTGTTTATTTAGTCCATACAAGTTTATATCTGTGAATAGGTGTATTTCATGTGATGTTTACACATCAGCAGAAAACATTCTCTTGAAATCTCTGGTAATGTGTGCACTCTGAGCTGTTGCTTTTGTAAATGGAGCTCAAAATTTTGTTTAAATCACACAGAGCTAGTCACGAAGAATGCAACACTGTGTTTTGAGGTGTTACTCTGTTTTGGTACGCAACACAGGAAAATCAGGCTGCACCTTTGTGTTTAGTTAAAACTTTATAACATTACTTATTTTGCCTTAATGAGTTCTGATTCTATTACTGTCCTCTGGTGGAAATGTGTTTTTGTTGTAGAACCAATTAAACACCTTCCTCTCATTTCACCACTGAGCGACCATGATCAAACAAGATTTTCATTGAAGGGTGCAGGTCGAGAGCCAGAGAAAAGTTGCTTGAATTTCTACCATTTATGAACATTTTGTAGAGTAGGAATATAGTTGAACTTATGTCTTAGGAGTATTTTTGGATTTGAAATAAATCTACAGTGAGTTGTAGTGATTAATACTCTCAGGTCACTGCAAGAATATTTTCAGTTCAGGTCCAAGCTTGGGGGTCTATCTCTGCACAATTTTCATGTTATGTCATTGTTATGTTCTTGCTTTGCCTGCATGGGTGTTCTCCATGTATGACAATTGTTTGACAATTGTCCACAAAACTGCATTTGACTTCCATTGATAACTCCTACTTGTCTGTCGATGTGAATGTGTGGGGTTGTGTGTCTCTCTGTGATTGACCACACATGTGTACGCTGCCTTCACCCATAGTCAGCTGGTATTGCAACCCTAAGTTGGACGAAGTGGTCGAGAAAATAGATGAAAAGATGTACAATCTAGTGGGGTATTTGTTTATCCGTTCATGTATGATGTCTACTTCTGAGCGTGTTTGACGTTCATTTAATTTCTCCTCTGTCCAGCCTACCGTCTAAAGAAATGTTCCACCCCTCCTGTTGTGGACAATGCAGAGGTGATCTATGAGGATGAAGACTTCCAAATAGGTGAGCAGTCCTGAATAATATTTGTTAGTTTTTATTCCGCAAAAAACCTCCAGGACTCCTGCGCATACGAACCAAGGTAACACGCTAACTAACAAAATGGTTGTAGTGATACTGAGACAGCTGATCTTGCATTTTTGCATGAAAAATGTTGTCAATTCAGTGAGATATTTTTTAAGTTTTTTTTATTTTTTATGATACTATTTGGCACATTTTTCAAAATTAAAAAGAATTGTCATTCTCATCTAATGTGGTCCATCATAAGATCAAAATGACAAACTACCTGATCAGGCATGTAGTAAGTCATTATTTCGCTGATTGATTACTTCATTAATAGCCTACGTTATTTCAGAAGTGCACGTACCTAAAAATAGCACCCTATGGACACTCTGGCGCAGCTTCTTTATTGTAGTTTCTGATGGATGTTTAATCACTTTTCATTGTAGCGCTCTAACAGGATGTGTATCAGTGTTTTCATAGAAATTGTTTTGTAATTCTTGGTGTTTTTTTTCCGGACATAATCCCTTATTATTCACTCCAGAGCAGTGTCACTCTGGATCATAGAATATACATATTTATTAGCAGTGATTCTCACAAGTAGCAAAAATGATGAGTAGCAACCACTCTAGAATCATTTACAGCAATTAGAAACCACAATGCAGAGATGTGACTCTAATAAGAGATAAAACAATGATACAATGTATGTTTTACATTAATATTCAACAACGAGAGAGTATGTGTTTACTAAATTATAAAAACTGATTTCTTGCCATTTTGAATTCCTCATTAATTTTTAATACTCATTTATTCTCTGTCATCACAAAGCTTGATTCTAGCAATAGCAGTGATCAGAGAAATAACTTGGTTCTCAACTTGGTTTTAGCTTCAAAACCTGATAAACTGATTCCAATAAATAAGACATTTTAGATGTTTGAACATTTCTAAAACGTCGCATTAAGTTATTCCAAGTGCTTATTAAACAAACATCTTATAAATTAGCACATAAAAAAGTTGATGCCCCTATAAGTTTTATCCACTATTCATTCATTATTGAAAAAACAATGGGTTAAAAGGTAAATTGGAAATTGGAATGTATTACTACTGTTTATTAGTCCAATTAAAAAATGGGAATTTGATTAAAGTGACAGATTTCCAATGTGTGGACATCTTTGACACATCGTCCCAAACTTTTGGGAATTCTTGTTGTCTGTGTTTTGCGAAGTGGCCTTGACTCAATCAGTTTTGATTGACGTACTTTGTTCAATCCATCTTTAACTGCAGTTGGTTGAAGTCTCAGGCATCTTGTAAAAAATGTTTCGAATTCCCATTAGCTTTATTGATCAGAAATGGTAATCTCATCTTAACTATTTAAAGTGAAGTCATTGAAATATGCTGAGAAATTCAGAACACAGAGTTTGTTTCCCAGCCTTTACCTTGGAACAACAGCATGAAGTCAATCAGCCCAGGACCGCACGCATTTAAAAAACTTGACAGCCATCGTCACCCCAGCATGATTTAACATTATTCCTGAGAGCTGCATGTGGTATCACCAGGTACTTGGCTCTTTCAATTCTCTAGTGCCTCCATAAATATTCAATAGGGTTGAGGTCAGGTGATGGTGGGGGAAAGTCCATTAAAGTCAGCACTCCTTGGTCCTCTTTGGTCCTGAAATAGTTCTTGCAAAGCTTTGAGGTATGTTGGGGTCACTATCCTCTCGGACTATGAATCCTTCTCCATAAGCATGCAAGCCAGAGGGTGTAGCCTGACTGTAAAGAAAGAAGGGTTTCTTGATGAGGATATAGTGGATTTCATTCAAGTGGGCAATTTCAGAGTATTATATGGGGCCAAGAATGAAATATTTTCCCGCCCTGTGAATTTAGTGAACACACTATGACTATGTCCTCTCTCCTGTTCATTGTTCTGTACACATTTTGAATACTGCAAGTCATCCCACTTGTCATCTTTAAGTGAATTGTTTAAATATTGCGATATGTTAGTACACACGTTGTTGGTCTCGTGAATTATAAACTCGTCACATCATCCGTTTCCATTACGAGATCACCTTCTTTTCACATTTTTCCTTGAGTATTTTTCCACAACATTCTGGGTGTGTGATGTCTGTTTCTTAGTGAGTAAGCCTTGACATATCGTGTGCTCACGCTGGTTTACTGATTAGACTTTGGATAAATGGAAATCTGACATTTGGTTGAAGAGTTAACACGGTCAATGGCCTCATTTACTAAACTTGTGTATTGATTTTAAAATTGAGCAAAATCTTAAATTCCCGCTCTTACATGCCAAGGCCTTTTCATTTATTTACTTTTAATTCCTTCTAACTTTAACTGAACTTACTCAATTATGACTATGAGATTATGAGATTTTACTTTCATCTCAGTTTTCTTTCTCGCCCTACTGAATGTTCTGAAGCTATTCATTTTAGTACAAATGATTGCTTGTCAAGCTCTCTCTTTCCCCCTAGTCACTATTTATGTGATTTGCACAAAACATCTTATTCTGGGTGACTTTTTAGATCAACAGTAGCTACATTTTGGGGAGGAAAAAAGACAGAAAGGAGGCTTTTCTTAAAACCTCAGCAAGATCTATTTTCCCTTCCAGTGGTTTTCAGAGCTGAGTTAGTAAAGCCACAGTTTAGAATCATTTCAAAGTGTCAACTTCTCACAAAATCAGGAAAGTTTGCAGATTCTTGAATGCTGTTATTGGAGGTTTTCTGTTTTTTAATTTGTGATCTTTACATTGACAAGGAATACTTGGATTACAAATCCATGCAAGGTTTCATAGGTCTCTGTATTGGAATTAATGTAAAGGCACTAAACAGTATTCTTAGTCGGAGGCAGACAAACAGACCGGGAGTCCTTTAACTCATAGTTCAGCTGAAGTATACCATATAAATGCTGCATCAATTTACCCCGACTTGAATCATGTCGGCTCCTTCACGCATTACATTTTCATATGCACCCTTTCAGTTTTTCAGCGTTAGGCCATTTCCAGTTGACCTACAACCCCACAGACTATAACAATCGTCAATATCAAGCTTACAGATGTTTTTTTAATCCATTCAGAAATGAACCTCATCAGGTTTCTCCTTGTTTACAGTTTGCAGTGACCTGTCTTCTTTTGTTTGAGCTCATGTTTACCTGTTGTCTGACTTCTGGGTGAGGATTTGGCATCCATCTCTAGTGCAATGCACAGAACACCTCTTCCTGTAACATCCACATACTGTTGAAGTCCATTTTCAGTTGGAATAACTCAATAATTAATAATTAGGTGTCATGTGAAGACAGTGACTGACAGAGAAAAGACATATAGGAGATGGTTTTGGGGTATTGATAACTATAAAAAACTTTAAACCTCTCTCAAGCTGTGATAGTGAAATTTAGATTTGTATTACCTGGCAGAATACAGGACATCACTGACACCACTATCTTTGTTATTGATCTGAAAGCAAATTACACAAGCTTTGAACACCTCACCAAAAGGTTGAATGTTCTTGTTTGTTGTGTTCAATAATTTTCAACTTCTTGCCCCATGCTGTGAGCCCCTGTATGTTTTTTTTTCTCGACACAGTCTGAAGCAATGTAATACATCTCTCTGACAGCTGGTACATCTCCTCCACTTTTAAGATGGCAGGCCTGTCAAACTGTATCTCTCAAAATTGAGTAAGAGCGGCAACATCGCCTTGTAACACTATTTACAAACTAAACATCTAAAAAGGACATTCTTGTCAAGTCACAATTTTTTTAAAGTTTATACTCTTCAATGGGAAAGTCACTTTTTGCTGGATCTGATGCTGTCTCCTCTCCTCACTTGTTGTGAAGCACTGAAGCTTCCTCGGCCCAAATCAAATTAACAGATGGAGACAAAATCCAGTCTTCATTTAAAGCAAAATGTACGCCGTCCACGAAAAACCAATTTTCGGCTATCCTTCCAACATCATGTTGATTTTAATGACATAAACAGTATCAAAATCCATTGGGATCTGCACATATTCAGGGCCACCTGGCAACTATGACAAAGAATCATAGTTCAAAAACTGTTGGAATTGAGTTTCTTTCTTTCTTTCTTTCTTTCTTAGGTGATATTGTAAAGTATCGCTGTTTACCTGGATACACGCTGGTCGGAAAGGCAGAGCTGATGTGCAAACTGAATTCCCATCTGCTATTTGAAACTCCGCCCCCCTCATGTCAAGGTAAGATAACAAACACAATATATAGAGAGCATGTGCATTAAGAATTCTCTCCCAAATGAAATCTCAAAAATATCTATGTCCATGATTATCTATCAAAAGATGCACAGCATGATGTGAGATTGTGTCTTGAGTGGATATAGCTTTACAAATGTAGTTTATTTTGGAAATAACTTTGAGCTTATTTGGAACAATCATCTATGTGTCATCTTTCATATTAAGTTTATATTGCTCCCCACAGGTCTTCACTAAAAACTGTCAAAACCCCTCATCGTCATAGTAGTTCAAGGTTTTAGTGTCTACGTCTTTAAAGTCATGAGACAAACAGGACAGATTTTTAAGAGACTAAATAAGTGCAGCTGAAGTTGGGGAATTCTTTGACTTAAGATACTGTAACAGGAGCATCAACAACTTTTTTATTAGCTCATCCCCATCCTAAAAATATCCACATTTCTCAGGCCCAAATGTGGTGAATCAATTTAATTTGTCAGCCACAGGATATGTCATCAAGCGTCAGGAAAATCACGTATGGATGTGGAAAACCTTGGGAGGTTCTTTTAAAAATGTATCTTGACATCAATCGAAAATGAATTACTGGAAACACTCATATCCATCCAGATTTCACAAACTGCAATCAAACTTTTAACCTGTACTTTGAGACCTGATATAAGAAGGAAAACATCGCGACAACAGAAACGTGTGCTATTGCCGAGATCATTTCTCTTCTTCCCCGCACTCCAGCGCAGAGATCCCAGCTGTAAACAGCCAGCTGAGTGTCATTCTCAGTGGGTTATTATGAGTCATGTGGGGAGAAATCGGAAATCACTGACTAAATTAGGCAGAAGGCACACCAAAAACATCAAAACTGCTTTTAGGATTGAAAAGCTGTAACAAAGTGGTTTGAAATCTACAACTATTCAAGTAAACTTAAAAAGTGAGAGCATGAATGAACTGGCTTGACTCTTGTTTAAAGGCTGTCAATATTTTTCAGTCTAAGTCTGATGTTCAGCTTATGTTGAATATGTTTATTCACTTGTAGAGTAGAGCGGTCCATTCTGCCATCAATGTGGCATGTTTGATTTTAGGACTGAGGAGACATCAGACAAGCGAAACACTACATTTTCCTCTCTGGAAAGTGCCGTTAGTGGACTCTGGTATTTGTATGAGACAAATTAATATTGATTTGAATTGCTCTTTTGAGAAAATTACTTTTCTTCCCTTCCACAGCCGAGTGTCGAAGAGACATTCGGCCTTCATCATAATGTGGAATGAACACAATCTTCTGTCTATTATAAAGCAGAAGAAAAAGGAACCTCGTAAGAAGAAATGAAATGAAAGCTGAAATTACTCAGAGTCCAGCATGGTTTCTGTTAACATCCTGTAACATTAACAGTCAAATCTTAGAAGGAGAGGGCCTGGCTTCCAGAGTGATACTTGAACTCAAAGGTAATGTAATAAGCATGTACTTTTTTGATGTGACCTGCTGAGTGTCAGAATAGGCAGGTAAGCAAGCGACAGTAAATGAGGCCTAAACCGTCCAAAAAAAAAGTTTTTTTAATTTTTTTTTTATCATATTGAATGGCTTTTGTCTCCTACCCATGCAGCCCAATGCCCTGCCAATGAGGAGCGGTTTTCATCTTCAGGTGTGATTCTAAGCCCTGGCTTTCCTAGCAACTACCCAAACAGCCAGACCTGCTCCTGGCTGCTACGGATGGTTCAAGGTACAGTGTGTGCATGAGAGACTGACTCCAATCTGTAAAAAAGCCATTTGTGTGCAGTGCATGTAGTGAAGTACTTCCATTTTTCACTACATGACAGAAATTGAAAAGCTTTTTCGGCATAGATACATATACACATTTCAAACATAGATTGTGTATGTATGTATGTAGCATTCGTTGACTATATTTTTGCTTTGTTTTCCAGGTTTCGTCATTAATATCTATGTGGAGATGTTCCACAGCGAGAAGCAATTTGATGAACTGGAGATTTTTGATGGTACGCCCTGCTTTTTGCAGTTTGATTCACCTACTTGAACTTTTGTATAGCCAAGCATATTTTCTCAACGTTTGTTTGTTAAGAAAAAAAAAAACCCTTAATAAGATACACAACACTTAATTGTCATTCATGGAGTTGGGATTTTACCCCCCGGGACTTCCAAATTGGGTTGTGGAACAGGAAATAACTATGCAAGTGTACAGTTTTAGTGTGTGCGTGTGTGCGTGCAAGATGAGATGTTTTAGACTAGTTCACAGTTTTCTACCTTCTTTCATGGTTTTCCTATCATGAATCACAACACCTTGAAGATGATCCACTTCAGAATCTAGTGGCTTAATCAACAAAGCCAATGTCTACACACAAACACTAAAAACACATGTTGATTTAGGGTATGAGGGCCCTTTCCTGGGAACTGTAAGTTAGTTGAAAAACATCAAACATCAAAACAAGCAGACAAACCCTGAATTTGATCTCACTATCCTTTGAAATATGTGATTTCTATTGGAATTCACAAGCAGGGTATGATATATGCTGTTAATATGTGTATCCCACTCAGCTCTGTCTATTTGTATTTATTTTTGCCTGGTTCCAAACACTCTCTCGCTGTCTTTGATGTTGCCAGCAGCAGCAGCAGCAGCAGCACCATTGTGGAGTAGGCGGATGTTGCTGGCCTTCTCTCTGATTTCCCACAGCATTGTCGAAAGCCACAAGATGTCAATAAGTGTTTATAACTGTTTATCTTGACAATTTGGCGAACATTTTAAAATAAATGATATTTTGACGTATTAAAAAAAAAAAAGAAGTATTTAGAAAGTTAATATGACTTGTGTGTCTTTCTCAATGAGGAGACGGTTACTTTGAGCCTAATAGTCTCTTTTCTTCAGACAGCAGACATGAGCACAGGTGCAGAGCTTCGCTCTATAAACCCGAGATGGAGCTCAACAATATGCTCATTTCAAAATACATGTAGACCGAGTAATTTGGGGCTAGTTAGCATTTTATTGATACTGTCACACCTCATGTGCGTCATCTTTTAGGAACAATAAAACACATTGTGAATGTGACATATTGCTCGTTTCCACCTTGTAGTACGCCAATAGTCATTTGGGAAAGTGGAATACACATATGTTAGAATTAATCTGTGTCTCATTTTATCCCATTCTGCCCATTCTCCTTCAGTAGACACACAGAGCACTCAAATTACAAAATCACATGTTGTATGGAAATGGAAATGGATAAGTATAACAAAAATGTGTCTTTTTGTGTGTAACAACGGCTGCTCTGAATCCTGATTCATGTTTCTTTCAAGGATCCTCAGGACAAAGCCCTTTACTTGTTGCTTTGAGTGGTAACCACTCCTCCCAGCTGAACTTCACATCTAAAACAAACCAGCTCTATCTACGATGGTCCACGGACCATGCAACCAACAAGAGAGGATTTAAAATACGATATTCAGGTACATCCAATACTACTCTTTTTTTTTTTTTTTTTTTTTCAAAGTCATAGTCTCACTAGAATGAATGATCAACTATGTCACAGAATTATCTTCAGTATGTAAGGTTTGTGATGCAGCATGTGTATGTTGTGGATAGCTGACTTTATGATTTTATTCATGTGCTTCACTTGCATGGAGTTTTACCATCAAACTTTTCTATTCAAACTTTCTAACCACATTATGTGGGTTGATATCTGAACATGTCTTCCAAGTCTATTTTGGCACACATTACATTAAATCGCACCGGACCTGCTGTGTTGAAGAATCTTTTGCTATTGTTGGCTTATTCAATTATATTTTTTTTCACATGCATAACCATTTCCAATTTCTTAGCACTGCATCAAGGCTGTGGTGTAGTGAGAAAGGATCATTTAGAAAATGTTGCTTTAGAGCAGCGTGAGAATTAGTAATAAAGTAAAAAGAGTAACCTGTCAATTTATACCAAAAAGAATTTCCCGAATTGTATTTATAGGTTTAACTTGTTAAGATTTTTTTTTTTTTTACTTTTCTTTACTTTTTAATTCACATTGACATTTATCTTGAAAGGTGGTAATCATATTGTATAGATTTCAGTCTGCCGTGAGGCACAAAGGCTAGTAATTATAAGTCTCTTTTCTATATGGTGTTGCATGGATTTCACAGCAGCTATACAGACAAAAAGAAAAATCTATTTATATATTCCCTTTATAAGTGTGTGCTTCGTGAAGAAAACATATATCTATAGCAGCAAGAAAAATCATTTCAAATCTTGTAACAGCTTAGTATTCTTTAATAATTTGTCAGAAAATGTGATCTGATCTATCTCCATTACCACAAAAACAGTTGTAATTCTGTATTCAACACATCTATTAAATGTGCATACAAAAAAGTAAGGGAATTAAGGCAAAATTATTTTGCGCTGCTTTTCTGAGCTGCATAATACATGAAGAAATCTGCACCAGTCTGTCTTCCAAAACCCTATTATTTAGGCTTGAATTGATATTCAGAAGTCATTCCACAGCATTCCTTCTAGATCTACGACTAAACTCTTCCAAAAAAATTTGAAGCGATTCTTTCTAAGATTCACTTCCACGGTCAGGATGGTTGTCCTGTTGCAGGTTCAGCATGTCAGCCACCCTGACACCATGCTTGTAAGCCTCTCTGCCAAACTTAGGAATTAATTTTCCCTCTGATAATGGTAACCTGCCCCTGCCTCCAGACAACAAATCCACCTCAAATCATAATGACAACTGTGTGCTCTTCCTAAAAATCTTAATTTGATTTTATATGGACTGTGGCATGTGGAGGTGCGTTTAGGCCTGGTCAGTTATTTGGGTTTGGCATGTTCATGAAATGTGAAACTAATTCCTGTGATTTCTTCAAATCTTTAGCTCTTACTGTAGGTTTATTTAAGCCATTTGATCATCCTGCATTGTGTCTTGAGTGTCACCTTGACTCCCACTTCAGGGAGAGTAGCCACAGCACTAAATAATCTCCATTTGTGTTTGTTCTATGTGGGTCTTTAGCGATTTTGATCATGTGAGACATGGTTCACATCGGCAGATGCTTCTTCTTTATTTCCATTTCAACATTGTGCATGTTTCAATGGATATGTTCAAAGAATTCCATTCCATTTTTTCTTTCTCTCTAGTTGTGACAGACATATATTACAGTTTATGATCAAATAATGCAGAAAACTAGAATATTTCATCTGTATGTATGGGTTTTATATATTTTTTATAAATGAGCTTGGGAGTGATAAAGTTAAGAGATGATCAGCAATTGTGGTTAACCTTATAAATATCATTTATTCTATTACATGTTTGCATTAACTTTTAAGGTGTTGAAACATAGTTCACGTATACAGTGTGTCAGAGAGGTACTGTTGGTTAAAAACAAACTGCAATTAACATCGTATGAATTTTAGGGTAAAACATACAGTATCAGTGTAGTGAAAAAGAATCAATGGGAAAATAAATAAATGCACCACTAAATACTACTGATGGAAAGATAAGCCACTGTGCTTAGATAAAGCAGCATATCAAGAGAGGGGACCTGGCCACTGGAATTGATCACAAACAGATGTGGCATGAACATAAAGCTGGTTCAAGTTGCTGAGTAACCCATCTGTGCTTGGTTAAAAGAATAGTGTGCAAAAGGGCTTTTCATTGAGAAATGTGTGGCCATTAGTGGGACTTGGTGCAGAAAGCTGGGACATGTGACAGGGCTGAAGCCTCCCAATAAACCTGCCCATCAAACCGGTGGGCGCAGCCAGTGTTAGGGCTGTGAAAGCAAAGGAGGTCGCGGTTGTTGGTGAAGCCACAAAGGTTTTACACTTTGCTGAGGTGAGTGGGGTCTCAATGGCAGCCAAAAGGTGTGCTAATTTAGGAGTTTCAGCAGCTTTGAAGATTTACAATGGCACAGCCTGATACCCATCACCGAGCCTAATTATCGTGCCTGGCCTCCACAGGAACACCCACATAAACCCACTTCAGAGATTACAAGCAACCAATTCAGTTTGACCATTGTCTGGCAAAAGGTTTTAAACTCCATGGAAATATAAAAAAAAAAAAAACTTAACACTGTGTGCTCTTAATGACTATAATAACTTGGATTTTAACCATGAATATGGGAATGATTCTGCACATAAATGCTGAGGATAACACAATTCCTGTACTGTCGAGTCTATCCTAATGCTGTTTCCTTTTGATATGTGTAGTTTGGATTGTCCTAATACATTGTTTAAAAGTAACTTCACCCATTCCTTTTGGAATTAATTAAGTCCTGCAATAGTGGAACTATGTTTTAAAACATAGTTACGCATATCGGCATGTTCAGTATATGTACAAATCAGGTGATTGCAGATTGGAAGTTAGTTTCAATGAATATGCCAGGGTAACTGACTAATAATCAAATAAACTTTTGATCAAAAATAGTTAAATGTGGCCTTTATTCTGTGATTCTCTTTATTCTCGGATTTAACAAACTGGCTTTGGGGCAGGAAAGGTGCACAATAGAAAAAAGCCAATACACATACTTGATAGAAACAGACGGGCAATATTTATCTGAATGAGAAGTTTATAGTCAAAATGAGAACAATTACAGAGTGACTCTGTGGTCCCGAGTAGGAATGTCATTCCACCAAGGTGAAGCCAAAAGGGAAAGAAGCCAACATTAGTTGAGGCAATGACCACATCGGACAGGAAACGGAGTGCCAAGTGGCTCAGGGTAGTGATGTGTTTAGCTGGCTGTTCATGCTTTACTAGTTCTGTCTTTTATAGTCTCTGCCCAGGAAGACATGGAAATACTTCATAAAAAGTTCCTTATTTTACTCTAACTTTACAATATTCAGTGTGTGTTTGATTCTAAATCTGA
The DNA here is from genome assembly GCF_963383615.2 of Lipophrys pholis. Classification (NCBI taxonomy): domain Eukaryota; kingdom Metazoa; phylum Chordata; class Actinopteri; order Blenniiformes; family Blenniidae; genus Lipophrys; species Lipophrys pholis. The sequence continues at coordinate 17,752,928 of NC_137636.1, read as the reverse complement.
GGCCGTACGATGACCGAATGGTCAGAGATGATGTCTGCTATGCATTTAATTAATGCTTTTCCTCCTCCCAAAAATGAAACTTCTCGATAAAGACTTTGTTTCACTAAAAACCATGGCTCTGACCTGCCTGACAACTATTTTTAGATATAGATCAGTAATTGGTTGCATTGTGTTTCTTGTGAACTGTAATAAAAACAGGCCCTCCTCTTCTTCTTCCTCTGTCTGTGTTTCTCTGTGTTCAGCTGCTTACTGTAGCATTAATGATCCTCCACTGAACGGCGGTGTGGTCAACCGGACTAAACTCCGTCCAGGTAGCAGACTTCAGTTCTTTTGTAATCGTGGCTACCGGCTGGTTGGCTCCAGCAATGCCACTTGCAGGCTGGACTCTAACGGGCTTTACCAGTGGGATACACCACCACCATTCTGTCAAGGTACAAGTTCAAACAATAAACGGCTGATGAAAAAGACGTTGATAAAGATCAGAGAGTTGTAATTTGAGAGGATTTCCTCGACAAAGCTCCTCTCTTTGCGTTTTGGCAGCCGTCTCCTGTGGAATACCTCTGTCACCGGGCAACGGCAGTTTCCATGCTTACCAGTATACAGTCGGCAGCCAAGTCACCTACCAGTGTAACCATGGCTACCACCTTGACCCAGGTGTTCCGATGACAGCCATGTGTTTGGAGGACGGCAGCTGGAGTAACGCCGCCTCCATCCCCAGATGTCTACGTAAGTGGCTTCAAACTATCACTCAAGACTCGGCAAGAGGGCACGTTGTGAGAAGCACAGCCCTACTTCTGTTTAATCATTGTGCATCTGTAGTAGTGTTGTAAGCATTTAGATTAGTGTGGCACCTGAGAGATTTTTAATGAAGATGTTAGTAAAAAGGCAAATATATTAAATATCCTTCTATTTGCACGAAGATAATAAGTAAAACTTTGTTTATTTCTGAATCAAAAAATACCTTTTTTCACTGAATGTTGTAAATTATAAAAGTTGATTATTCAAGAAATAACAGCAAGCTTTATAGAATTATATAGTTAAATGAAACCAAAATTGAATCTCTATATGTTAGATTTTTAACTTTATAATAAGTTACAACAAAAATAGAGATTATATGCAATTTATAACTTATAGATTACATGTGAGAGAGCAGTGGTTCTTTTTTCTTTTATTTTAGCATGCCCTCGAGATTGCTTTTAAGAAATACTTTGAGCATGTCTATCAATTGGTGAAACACTCTCACGGACAAACACAAAGAGGAGCCTTTAAAATAAAGGCAATATTCAGTTTCCCAGGTCTGCTCTCGATGTTTGGATGCAGACTAGTATGATTTTGTTGAGCATGTAGCTGCTTTAAGCTGTGTGATCTTTGGCAGCCTCCCAAAGAGATCATAGACATGTGTTTTTGGAACAACAACAAATACACTACATGTACACTGAATACTTTTATGAATATCTTCTAGCCAGATGCTATCACCCATGCTGACAGTGGCTGTTTTCAATTGGCCTAGTTTCACAAACTATCAATTCAAAAATATGCATCTTTATGTGTATATAGGTTTTTTTTGTTATTATTTTTATCGTGCATCAGTTAATTTACAAGAATTATTTGCTTTGCTGTGTGTTCTCTTTTTTTTTTTTTTTTTTGACATTCTGCTCCAATGTTACCCCCTTGTAATGTTGTAAAAACATTTTTGTTCATGCAGCGATCCACTGCCCCAGCGTCGAAGGCATCCTGCTGGATCACATGACCTACCGGTTGCTCTCTGGTCGACTGGGAGAATTCGGTTCCATGATGATGCTTGAATGCTCGACGGGGTATTATTTAGGCGTGGGGCATCGAACTCTTCGCTGCCTTGCCAATGGGACCTGGGAGGGATCGGATGATCCAGCTGCTTGTAAGAGTAAGTATTGCAATCACATCAACACAATTTTGAATCGCTCGTGTAAAAGTAATAACAGCTGCTACCAACAGATTTGTTGGGCTCCAAAGCATCTGACCCCCGCCACCTCTGAACAAGATAATAAAACTCCACTGTAATAGTGTCATTGTGTGCTTGTTCACATCCTGATGTATTCACATTTCTCTCGTGAAATGCTAAAAGAAGCTTTATCTGTGTCCAATCTCAGAAAAAAAAAAAAACCCTCAGTCATTGCATTTTAGCATGAATAGATGTACTTTACATTCCTACTAATGTGTGCGTATGTTGCATTGAACACTACACAGTTCTTTGAAACCGCTCGTCACAAATTATTATTAATGTCTGATTTTACCTTAGATACTTACTTTTCATGAGCGAGAACAGAAACCAAATAACTCGAGTCATTGAGTTTGAAATGTTCAGACCCACAGACACTCCTACATGAGCAGGTGATACTCAAAAGGCTATCTTGTGAATAAAGGCAGGTAAGCTAGTCATGATTTGGTTTTGTCCCAGATAAAAGATAAGACATCGTAAAAATTGCAGTCTCATGTTGCAAAGCATAATGAGTTTGCACAAGGTTGTTGTCACATTTTAATGTCCACAGATAACCTAAGATAATCTCCCAACCACATTATTAATTTCAAGACTGCGTTCTCATTTCGTCTCACATTTTAATAGGTTGTTATTCATGTATATTGATGTCCACTGCTGAGGTTGACATCATGACAACAAATGTCAAGTTTCACCTCAGCTTTTGATGGCGTTAACAGGCCATTTAACTCGCTGTCAGGAACTGTGACATATTAGTGATAACAACTGGATACTCATCCTGACACAAGCTGGAAAAGTGTGAGAAAGTTACACTACTAGGAACCACCAAGAAAGACTTTAAAGAGAGAAAGGAAGGAAAGGTTTAAAGAGAAACGCTGGTGTCCATTAAACTGCTCACCCCAGATGTAGCAGTTTGATAGGAAAGTGACATCAGTAGAGTGAGAGTGCTTGTACATTTATCCTTTTCCATTACAACTTTCTATTTAATTTTTTTTTCTTTTTTTATATTAGAATCTTTATTGCACATTGTCTTGGGACTGTGATCTCTGATTTTCTTCATGTTGAAAAAACAATGACACCCTCCAAAAGAATGTTATTTTGACATTATACTGATGGTTATTTAATTGACAATATCAGTCAATTTGCTGATTTTCTTTTATCTTCTGGTGTTTCTGTTGTGACTGTGTTTTGTTCAAAAAAATTTTAATCACACATTTTCATGAGGGAGCCAAAGACACATTTTCACATCGTCATTGATAAAGTTTCTATATTTGAGTTGAGCTGTCAAACACATGCAGCAGCTCAGAACATTTTGGCAGTTCAACATCACTGTTGAGTCTTGAAGTCTATCAGTAATTTTAGAAAATTGTCAGTCCGACAAATCAATGGAGAGGTGATTTTCATCTTCTGCATTTTTAGTAAAATCGCATGAGGGGGGCCGTGCTCCTGATTTCATTTACATTTTCAGTGCAGGATACACTCCCACCAATTTAAACCAGAACTAGTTCTGCTGTGTTGCAAAGGAGACCCATTGAAAAATAGCATACTGTCTATTTTTATGTTAGATAAAGTATGTGAAAACGGATTTTTCCATTAATTGTATTTGGATGTAGGAAATCATTCACAGCTTTATGTTTACAAAACATTGTAATTCACTTATCATGTTTGCATGAGCACATAATGACATATACATTAACAAAATATTGGCATTTCATTTAATTAATAAATCTGTCCACAATTATTTGATACAGATTAATGCATAAATCAGGAGAGTCCAGTCTTCATAGCGATAGATTAAAAACTGGCTGTAGTTTTAATTTAATGGGATCTTAAAGGAAAAAAAGATCCTACATTATGTGACATAGTAAATCTAATTTAGTTAGGTGGATTGTGAAAAATTTACTCTTGAAATGTTTTGTTCAAAATTATGAAGACCTGGAAACATGTTTGACTTGAAAGATATTGTTTGTAATGTGACAGTTGCCTCCTTATGTGTTGTATTATCTGATCTAATGTCTTTCTGCGATGTTCTTTTCATTTTCTTATGTAGTCATCTCCTGTGGCGAGCTTCCCTCTCCTCCCTTTGGTACCAAACTGGGGACATTGACAACATTTGGAGCAACCGCAATCTTCATGTGTAACCATGGTTACACCCTGGTGGGGTCACATGTCCGGGAGTGCGGCGCTAACGGGCTGTGGAGCGGTGCAGAAACCAGGTGTCTAGGTAAGAGCCATCCAGCCTGATAAGATGTGATGTGGTTTGACCTTTGTCAAAAGTATAGAACACAGTATTCAAGTCCCTAATATTATGTTTAAAGTGTAGTACAAGATATAGTGTAATAGAAAATCTTCCCTAAGCTGTGGCATTGCTATATAATAGAGAAGTTGCAAAGGTTGGGCATTAGACTTGTGTCAAGGACATTGCACAAATGCCCACTTTTAAGTGGTAATATGTTCAAGTGTACTTTTTATACGTTTTATTATGTATATGTATTTACCCTTGAAATGACATGTATGGAAAAGATGCTGTTAACCATGAGGAGTTTGCAACTATTTTCATTTTTCAAAGCTACACTGCAAGGTAAAACGTACCATTGAAATAAAAAGGAAAAAGGAAAAAAAAAAGAAATAATATGTCTCAAGGACAGTTTCTGATACTGCAGTTCTTATCACATAGTCCCCCCCCCCCCATCATTTTATTTTATGAAATTGAAGATTGAAAAAAACCCTGTAAAAAGTAAGAATATCTCTTGTTTTTGATTTTGAAAAGCCTACTTTTTGCAATAATTCAGTTTGTCACTTTTTTAAATTGTTGAACAATGAAATCACATTGTTAAAGGTGGTGTATTGGTTCATTTGTGTATTTAAACAGGACAAATCATGACATCACAATGAAATGCAAATGGTATTTCAAAAAAGCCTCAAACGTCAATTCTATCCCAAATGCCAGATTCGGCAGTCCTGATAAAATGTTCATTACACCTGGTTTGTCTTTGAGGATTTATTTTGAATAATACAAAAAAAAAAGAAAAAAAACAGAAGAAAGCTTAGAGTAGGGGAGGGAAACGGAATGCCAGTAGCATGTAATGGTGACTAATACATGTATGGAGAGTGAGAAAATGAGAGGTGCCACAAACCAAGACCCACAGCAGTCCAAACATGGATAATAGCACCTTTTACTAGTGAAGTACTATTGATTACAATCCAATGATTTTCACACATTTTCCTCCAGATTTCAAGACAAGTCCCACAATGTATGTGGCCCACTTCTAAAACAATGTGAAAGGATGTGCCACTTTAAGGCCTTCTAAAGAATGCAAAAAAAGAAATAATTTAAATGTTCAGGTCAAACAGACATGGTGTGCCATTGTTGCATGCTTATGACTAAAGTCTTTGCCATTGTTCGAATGGTCCACTGATGACTTTATCTGACATACATTTACTAGTTGAAGTACTGAAACAGCATCTGTATTTTACTTAAAAGTGCAAGGCCTGGGACAATGTTTGAGAACATGTTTTTAGGTCATAACTTTGGGAATGATCAAATGCTTTCGGCAACTATTAGTAATAATTTCTGTCATTTTGCCTCTCCCAGCTGGCCACTGTGACTCCCCAGATCCCATAGTCAATGGTCACATTAGCGGAGATGGCTCTAGTTACCGTGACACTGTGGTGTACCAGTGTATGTTGGGATATCGCTTAATTGGGACGTCTGTCAGAATCTGCCAGCAAGATCATCGCTGGTCTGGAACAACACCTGTCTGCGTCCGTAAGTACTTTCTGAAACCATTCCTAGTGTAGATGCTGCTAATTAGGTTGATAAGTGACCACCTTCTAACTGTATGTAATAATGACAATGACTCCATAAAGCCACTGCATCACATACATGAGCTTACAAGAAATTCATTGAGGATTAATGCAGTCATCCTACAATCTCTGCTGCATTGTCATGTTCAGAAAGAAAAAAGTGGAAAATCGCAGAAAATGCGAAATGAAAAGAGCTGGAATGTTCCTCAGAATTTGTTTTCTTCACCTGAAATTTCTCATCATGTTTCTCTCCTCTCCCTCAGCTATTACTTGTGGTCACCCAGGCAACCCAGCCAATGGGCGGACCAACGGGAGCGAGTTCAACCTCAACGATGTAGTCAACTTCACATGTAACCGGGGTTACGTCCTCAGTGGAAATGCCCGTGCTCAGTGCCGACTCAATGGACAGTGGAGCAGCCCACTACCCGTGTGCAAAGGTCACGATCCCATTCATTAACACAAGGTTACACTGATGTAGGAGCCTGTACATGTTTGATTCTGTTGAATTACTTCTTTAAAGCAAATTGACGCAAGACAGCTCTTTGCACTGTATAGCACGTCAGTAACACGGCGATTCAAAGTGCTTTACTCTATATAGTGCACTTTAATCTGAACTTTACGGAAAGTCAGCAACAAACATATTGCCTTCACCTTGTTTTAATAGATGTCAGAGGAGAAGTGCCCCGAGTTTTCTGGACGCATGTTACAAACATTGGTGCATAAAAACAAAAAAAAGCATTGTTTGATGGTAAAGTACAGTACAGTTGTAAAACTTATTATCCTGTGCTACAATCTGATATATGGCAAGGACAGGCATGACCATCAAAAGATAACATATTGATGCTGTCAAGGGATCACTGCATTTAAGTATTCATGCCATATGATAGAGGCTACGATGGCATGAATGATTTTATAAGTTTGACGAAAAGGTATGTATGTTGTAATTGTCTATGTGCCATTTCAGAATGCACTCAGTATTTTCTCCCAGTTAGATTATGGGAAATGAATAATTTTTGGCCAAATTGGCTGCCAACAGATCGTAAAACTGAGAGCTAAATAACTGTGGCGTATCCACACACACACACACACACACACACACACACACACACACACACACACACACACACCAACCACTGAGCTGGATTACGATCGGTGTGTTGCTTGTGTTTGTGACTTTCTTAAGCCAACAAATTCATATCCCACAGCTGGATAGATGTCCGGAGACATGTTCTCATCCTCTGCTAACCATGCGTGATCGTTACACTACAAACTCTCTGCAGACTACTGGTGGTGTAACAGTTCCACTAAACACACACACACACACACACACACACACACACACACACACACACACACACACACACACACACACACACACACACACACACACGCATTTTGCTCAGTCATAAGAGCAGATCGATCCAACGCAATTGCTCACATGGGTTACATTGAAGGGATTTGTCCTCGCTTGCTTGCCTGCATTTTCCATTTTTTTCCAACTTTTTGCTTCATCCCCCCCCCCCTCTCTCTCTCTCTCTCCCTCTCTCTCTCTCCCTCTCTCTCTCTCTCTCTCTCTCTCTTTCACTCTCCCTCGCAGCAGCAGCTGTCAATTATGAGACTGAAACTTTCTCTGTTCCCACAGGGTGCCTGAAATCTCACACACACACACAATGGGTGCTCCCCCATGAACTTGAATTTGAGTGAATGTCAGTCTCCCCTGTGACATGTAGAAAATCAAACTCCACTCCTATTGGACGAGCATCCAACCAGCAAAAAGATAGACAAAGAGGAGAATGGACCAGAGGAGAGAGCAGAGCACAAAGAACTCCAGAAACAGAGTGAGCTCTGACAAAATGAGCAGTTTAGAGAAGACGGATCAGAGCAACAAGAGTTACATGAATATGAAACAGGGATTCAGGGTTACGTTTTCAGCTGCGTCATGGCACACCCTCATCATGTTGAGAGTCAGTGAATTTGACTCTGTTGTGTTTTCAGTTGATGCACACAGAAATAAGTGTGAAATTTATGCGTTAAATTGAGTCGTTTCATGGCGTAATCACATTTGTTTGCTAGAAAGTCAGTAATGTATTTGCAAAAGCTCTGTATACCACCCATTTAAAATGAATGAGCAAGTATCTATTATAAAGGAGACAAGCAAAGTACTGAGAAATTTCTGAATAATGTTTTATAAGTGGTTAGGGATTTTAGGTACATTCACTTAAACAGGTCGTTTTGTCCTCCGTTATTTTGCTGGTCTGACAGTCGTATATAATATTTTAGTAAAATGTAACTAGTGTTCTGTCAATTTTTGACTTCTCTATCCATTCATTTATGAACACATTACATTTTCAGCAACCCAAATGTGTAGCAAGGGGCACACAAACTCCACGTTAAGACTCCCATACCCTGATTTGACCTCCCTCTTGTTAGACAACACTTTCAAGACCGTTTCATGTCTGAACCATTTACATCCACAATACTGAAGGTTCATGTTCTTATAATAGAATTATACAAATCGGTTCCAATAAGCTTGTCTGTTCTCATGTGCAGTGGTAAACTGTTCGGACCCCGGCCATGTGGAGAATGGTGTTCGTCAATCTGGCCTTCATTACCCAGAAGTCTTCAGCTACGGCGTAACTGTGGCAATCCACTGCAAACGAGGCTTCTACCTTCTGGGATCTGCGCTCCTCACATGCCAGCATGATGGAGTGTGGGACCGACCAACCCCACGGTGTCTAGGTATGAAAGTAGCTACTTTAAGTATTTGATTTGAAAAGCAGTGCAATACCAGTTCGGAAGACAAATGGAAAAAAGTACACGGACAGAACACCATTCAGGGGTTCTTGATGAAAACATTTCTCCTATTGTGAAGAGGTAAGTTTTTAGATGTATTTTTCTTCAAAAAAAAGTTGTCACAGCCGGGTTGACTCCTATTTATTTTTCTTTGTTTGCCAGAAAAAAGCCATTTATAGAGTGAATGATTTGAAGAGCCACTGGGAGGAAGAGAGGATGACACTGAGAGAATAGGAGAGGGTTCAAGAGGGAAAATGGGAGGGAAGTAATCATAAAAGAGGGAAGAAATACGAAAGAAAGAACTTAAAGGTTTGAGTTTGTGTGCCTTTGTGCTTGCGCTTGTGAGTGCCTGCATGCATGTACACAGACAAAAGTCAGCGTCGCCTCCTGAGGCAATAGGTGCTCCTGGTAGAAGGCTACTATGGCTGATAGAAACATAGAGATTAAACAAGGGAATGATAGAGAATGAGGCTGATTCACAGATATTGACAGAACACAGAAATGAACAGAACCTGAGAACAAGTACCGTGTTGCTGTGAGGTAGAGATGAGGCATCAGGACATTTGGGGGGAAGAGGCAGACACTGGTGAAACTCTCGTGTCTGTGCATTGAGCCTCACGTTCAAGAAAAGAAGGTCTTATCGAAAAATTGGGGGGAGAGAGGTGATGACTGAGGGGCAAGGAGAGGATAGAGTAATACAATTTGGGGTATAAAGGGAGATATCGGAGGACAAGTCATTTGGCAGAAATAGAAAATCGTGAGCAGTTTCATATCTATGTCCTCCAGAAACCTGTGCTCTGTAAAACATAGATTTCTCTAAAATTGAAGAAAAAAATGATTTTGTTTTCCCCACAGACAGCTTTGACACTTTGGAACGATTTCTCCTAGTTTTCTGCACAGACTAGAGGGAACACAATTCTTTCAATGTTTTCTTGCGAAAGTGATTTTAATTTTAGAGGAGTTATTGGTTTTCTCTCACTCTCTCTCTCTTGCTCTCCCTCGCAGGCCATTCAATTAAACTCAATAAAAATAAACTACACTGGCTTGACTGTACGTTGACATACAGTGTAAGCAAGGCGAGAGGAATTACTTATGTATATGAAGGTTAAACTGTACATATTGCAAATTTATCATGACTTTTGTTTGTTTTGCATACTTTTGTTGCTGTCTTTTTCAACGTGTCTTTGACACAACCAGATACACATAGTGATAACAACATACAGTTGCTCAATCCCCCGCCCCCAACCCTCCCCCCCTTTTTACAAAGGCCTAATCCTTTCCTGTCTTCCCAGCAACTTCCTGTGGTGACCCCGGTGTACCCCCGAATGCGGTCATGTCTGGAACCCACAGTTGGACATATGGTTCAGTACTGCAGTACTCTTGTCTGCCTGGTGGGCTTCTGGTTGGCAATGCTACTCGCCACTGTCAGGAGGACGGCACCTGGAGTGGAGCGCCACCATACTGCACCGGTAAAGTTGAATTATTTAATAGAACTTTATGTATGATTACTTAGATGTCCAGTGCGGCATGTCAAAGACATGTACAGTATGCGCACTGATGTACAATCATGCCTTTTCAGATCAGCTAAACAAATTGACAGATAAGTTAAATGGCTTTCATTATATATCGCTTTTCCTACTTGAGCAGTCTCCAAAGCACTTTACATTGTTGACCACGTTCACCCATTCACACACATTCACACACCAATGGAGGGGGCTGCCACGCAAGGCGCTCAATCCATCTCTTGGGAGCAGATAGGGAATCAAACCTGCAACCTTCCAATTGAGAGACGACCCGCTCTACCAACTGATGCACAGCCGCCATGTTGACTATTACAAGAAAGAAATCCACTGGTTACACTTCTTGAAATTAACAAGGATGTTTTCAAAAGGTTGTGTCTTTTCTGACTGGCACACTGGCTCAGTAGTCTTCCATCACCCTAATGCAAGTCATTGAAATCATGTTGTTTAATTTAGGAATAAAATAGCAAATAGCACAAGTGAGTATCAAAGATACAAGGAGTCATTAATGCAAATTTTATTGTTGACTGTGGGAATCCCGATTTTCTTTAGATGTACTGTACACACATTGAAATAACACCATAGATAGATAGATAGATAGATAGATAGATAGATAGATAGATAGATAGATAGATAGATAGATAGATAGATAGATAGATAGATAGATAGATAGATAGATGATGGATAAACACGAAAATAGAAAAGTTTAGTGCCAACTCAAAATTGAGAAGATTACTTTGGTAAAGTAGCATTGAATCAATCAATGAATGAATGAATGAATGAATGAATGAACAAATGAATGAATGAATGAAGCTTTCTTTCGAACATACAAATAGAAAGAAAAAAGAAAGAAAAGAGAAACATTTAAATTTAAATTGGTAAAACAAAAAAAACCCAATGAATTCATCATTCGTGTTCAAAATGTTCAAATGTTCAAATGTACTTTACAAAAGTAAATATATTATACTCCATTTATATTAAATAAAAATGAACAATATTTTTGATAGATATTTTTCCACACTGTTCTTTTATTTTGCTTTATTGTCATAAATGTGAGAATCAGTAAAACAAAGACAAAAAAAAAAAAGAATGAGTAAACCTATTAATTATATCAATGATGGCAGGCACTATTCCAGGTTGCCTTCTAATCCTATTAGTAATTTGATCCCCCACCTCACCCTGTCCATGTGGGAAAGAGTGCTCTAACATGACATTGAACCCCAGGTTGTGCCAGAGAGAGCGCGAGGACCCTGTAATGCAGCTGTCGGCTGTGTGTGTGTGTGCATGACATTGTGCATAAAGGTTGAATGTGATGGGTTATGTAATGTTGTTTTAAGACCACCAAAATGCTAAAATACACTATGAATATCATATCATATCATATCATATCATATCCAAATTAAAACTGCTGAACAACAATAACCTGAAAGATGTCACAGATTAAGTAACAGCTTAACTGGTGTTCCCAGTTTTGTGACTGGGCAAAACCTAAAATTGGTTCACTTGTCAAAAAGTAGCGTCATCACATCTGGAATAACAAGACAGAGTGAGGCCACTCAGATAAGTCAGTAATGAAGACGTCTTTCGTTAGCTTCGGCGTGACATGCTGCACGATGTCACCTGTGGTCTGCTCCTGTGCTAAATAACTGCTTCTAACTATAAATGACAGATGTGATTGACAGACAGAGTTTTTATGTTTCACTTGTTTTTCTTGATTGTGCAGCAGATTTAGTTTTCATTTTGAATCAGTGGGTATCAACTACTGTGTTGAGGTAATGACAGCACGAAACCTGAAAGTGGTCATTATTTCACTTATATTAACTGGATTCCAGTTTATACTGTAGCATCCAGCTCCACTTGGCTGAGTGTTTTAATTTCCACTTTTCCAAACACGAATGTCAAAACTAGAGGAGACGTTATAATTCAAAATGAGTTTATCAATTTATTGAGGGGCAAATTGCAACAAGCTGTTTCTGCCACTGATTATGAGCAGCCCGACTTTTCAACTTTATGAAATCCAACAAGTCTTGAACATGTTGCTTTCTCTTGCCCATCTGTTCCACAGAATTCCCCATGAAGAAGACACACTGAGGAGGAATTTAATTTATGTTTTTGAACTAAATTATCCTTGTGAATTGGAGGCTATTCTGCCTTGTACTGAACAGTTATGTCACCAGCTGGCAATAATGCTTTGGCAAGTAATCCCGACAAAAATGTGTAAATACATTAAATATAAAAGCCGAAAATTGCTATCAAAATGGACACTAATATGTTCCTTACTTCAAGTTGTGGAAACTGTACTTGTACTGTTTATAACCTGCGTTGAGCTTCATGTGCACAGAGCACACAGGAACATAGAGGTAGAGGAGTCCTGGTTTACCTCCCAGGTTGTAAGTGCTGCTCTACAGCAGGCTTACGCAGATCCCACAACAGCAGAACTGATCATTTCCAAACTCAGCATCAACTGTCTCAACAGCTGAAATGCAATAAACTTACTCTGCTGGCCTCAAAACAGAACACTCAGCAGGGTAGAATCCATCCTGCAGCTGAAGACCTCATTGAGATGCAAGACGCTGCATTTGGAGCTCCAGCCTGTTAAACTCACAAATCCCCACCGATGGAATTTAAGCTGCTAAAATTGTGACACGCTCAGTGCCTTTAATGCTAGAACAATTTGGTATAGCCTAAATGCAAAGAGCTGTTCTACAAAGTTTGCGTGTATGGGTATGTGCCTGCATGCATGAGTGTGTGTGTGTGTGTGTGTGTGTGTGTGTGTGTGTGTGTCACTGTCAGGAAAAAACTGCTGAGGGAAAAAAAAACCTCCATCGTTGCAATTTCTGCCACGCAAATGCTTTTAAGTCGATATAGTTGACCTCTCGTATGAATGCATGCATACATTTTTAGCAAAGCGATCCCGGTGAGAGACAATCTCTTACCACTGTATTTTCATATTTACTTATTCTAGCCACTGAAACATTCCAGATGACAGAAAGACACATGCATTTTAAAAGTTTATCTTTTTGAAAGATATTCATATTTCCATGCAAACTGGTGTAGTTTAATGTGTTTCTGTGTGCGTCACATCAGTGAGGACTGTGTGGGGGGCACTCGGTTGTTTTAGTGGTGTGCAAGTGTCAACCGTCGGTACACTCTGGTACATTAACTTTACGTCTTCCTTCTTGCTTTAGGTGTAAGTGCTGGAATCTGCGGGGACCCAGGAATCCCTCCCCACGGTGCCCGCCTGGGAGGGGAAGAATTCAAAACCAAGAGCCTTCTGCGTTTTAGCTGCGAGGCAGGGTACAATCTGATTGGCTCAGCTGAGAGAACCTGCCTACACAACAGCACCTGGAGCGGCACACAGCCTGTCTGTCAAGGTAGGACATGTGCCAGTGATGGTTTAGCTGAATCAATTTGTGAAAGCATGAAAGGTTGACCTGTGAAAGATCATTATGAAAGCATGCAAAGTCCACAGTGCAGAAGTGCAGTACACACTTCAAACAACACACAGACAACCTTCATTTTTCTGTCACATTACCGGGTATTGTGGTATTGAGCAATGAAGTAGATACATTTTCGCCTGTCGATATAGACATTTGCACGTTGCACACTGTGTTCTATTTATAAGAATTTTTTATTGACCCTGTTTTATCGTAAAAGGTTGCTGCTTGCTTCATACAAGGGACTTGGATGCGACAACACAGCATCATGCTGATCTGTCTGTTCTGAAAATATCCTACATTTTGATAGCGAGTCATCCCTGTCTCATTTCAGGTTACCTTTGGGTCCCAACCCAGATTCTATAAAACACTGCTGTAAAAATAAACATTGCTATAAAAATGAGCTTGTACAAATTGTGCATATACTCACAGTGCATTTGTGGGATATAGACTTAATTATTTAGCAGTTTGTGTGAAAATAAATCATCACACTCACAATTTTGAACCATCTAATATCTTCTATGGATAATAAAGTAGGGCCATATTACTCTGCATGCCAATTAAAATAAGATAAATCAATACCTCATGAACCAGAACTTAAACTGAATGTAAGTTTGATTAAGTTTCATAGCTAAGTTCATGGTATTCATATCGAAATAAATTGAGCTCTAATGTGACTTCTCATTTTTCATGTGACTTTTCATGCACTAACTACTGTGGTCTAAGATGTTGCAGCAACGGAAAAATAAACAATTTATAGGGCTGTTTTGCTGTAAGTGGTAATTTAATGTATTCAGAAATTCATAATTGTAACTCCACAGGCAGCTTTTAAATTCACATAATGAAACAAGTTTATGGAACAAACACTTTGAGGAGAAAAAAAATCAGGAGTTTCAACTTGCTGTTTGTCCATATATGTGCATGTTTATATTTGTGTGTCCCACATACAAACGATTGAAGTGTGTCACTTCTCACTGACTGAGCTGGGTCTTCTGCAGCACTGTGCTAATAAAGTGCATCCTATACAACAGCAGTTTTCAGAGACACTCCTGAAACCCACGGGAATTTTCGGCAAAATTAAAGTGGGTCCCCGTCGCGCTGTAGAGACACTGGGATCTTAAGCTGCAACCTGCACTGCCTCCCCTATTCCCACGTAAGACATTTTGGCTGAAAAAAACACTGCTGACATGAACTCCACTGTTTTCTGAAGCAGATTTTTAGATTCACTTAAATATATGAGCTGTTTGTGGAGGAAGAGGCTAGGTAGAAGAAGTATGACTCATACAGTAGGAGTGCTTACTCTGCATTTTTGTGTGGATGTAATAGATCAGGTCATCAGCAGTGTACCAAAAAAGAACCATGGAAACAATAAAGGCCTTTAAAACTAGGTCACATGTGTATGTTGATTTTAGATAAATATTAACAATTTAAAAGATGAATTTGTATTTTAATAAAGATTAAATTGAGCTTTGTGGCCTTTGACCTCAAATTACTTCGACACCCCAATCTGTTGAGGTTTATAGGTAACAAGGT
This sequence comes from Lipophrys pholis, assembly GCF_963383615.2. Taxonomy (NCBI): domain Eukaryota; kingdom Metazoa; phylum Chordata; class Actinopteri; order Blenniiformes; family Blenniidae; genus Lipophrys; species Lipophrys pholis. The sequence continues at coordinate 17,737,863 of NC_137636.1, read as the reverse complement.
GACAGATTAAGAGTTAAAACCAACAAGAAAACCCCTCACAGTTTCAAGAAACATCAGTTACAAATCCGATTTCTAAGTTTGTCAAAAAGAAGTTAATATTAGCCACACAGCAAAATCTAAATGATTAAAATGAGGTGCATCCTATTGAATAAAGTTTCAATATAATGGATGCAATGACAGCGTTAACAGGTGTGCAAACCTAATACTTGCAGTATAATAACTGGTAGCTGTGTATTATCAGACGTCACTAGGATGAAGAAAAGATTGGGCAGTAATTTGGAAATCAGTGCAGGCGAATTGTGAATACCTATTCAATCAGAATAAACTGTCTGTGAGAGAATACCGAAATGGCAGGTGTAGCCGGTAATTCTCAGACCTCCATCAATTCAGAACTTTCTTGAAATTTATCCCAACAAAAATGTTGGTTAGGTTTTATACCATTAGGATGTTCAGTTTAGATCATTTTGTCATATTTTATGTCAGATCTGTCGGAATTTTCAAAAATAACAGTATGAGGACAGCTTAAAAATCTATCATATGGAGTACACAGTGTTTAATATAATACAGATGTATACTACATAATGTGTATTATGTGTTTAAAAACATATCTTTACAATTGGTTTCACCTGTCAGATGTTAGTGGTACAATATGCTGTCCTGGGTAATTACCTTTACATGAATACCCAGGTAGGTGCACAAACAAAACAGTCAAAATGCTCGATCAGATTGAAGGTGCTGGGCACTCCTCTTACCTCCACTCTTGTTGGTTTATCTGTGCCTATCACAGAAACCTAGGGAAGTCGTCACTGGATGAACGCAACAAACACACAAATTGGATGCATTTTCTGATGTGCGTTTTATCTTTTTTACTTCAACTGCCAAAATGAACAAGATGCTCCTGAAAGTAACATTATTACACAGCATCCTAAAATGTTTATAGCTACTCATAATGAGGTGTTTTTTTTCTTGCCAGCAATTAGGAATTTAATTCATTCTTGTGTAAAAAGTTCTGTCCAAAAAGTAATTTAGGAAAAAACTAAACTAGAAAACAAGGAACAACCTTGAGTTTAACAACTAGTACGTTAAGTCTTATGCACAGTGAAGATAGTGTATGACTTTGGTACAAATAAGGTCTAGATTTGACTATTTTCTCGTTTGCACTAAACAATAAACCTCAAAATGTGCACACACACACACATCTGGGGTGTGTGCCTGTTTGTGCGCCAGTGTCTAAGTTTGTGTAATACTAATTATTTATGTCTGTCCACAGTTGTTTTTCATTAAGCTAATAGTGGTTAAAAGCTGATTCAGAAAGGGTGAGACATCTATCACTGAGACACAAACACAAAGAAATCCATACACACTAACAGACACACGCACAAAGGAAAACTGTTCCTCCCAACACATGAACGCACGCACGCACGCACGCACGCACACACACACACACACACACACACACTCACACACACACACACACACACACACACACACATTCATCAAAAACTGTAAGCTCGACATTTTTGAAAGTACAGTCATGCTACACTCTTTGACAAGTCTATGCGCGCACGCACGCACACACACACACACACACACACACACACACACACACACACACACACACACACACACACACACACACACACACACACACACACACACACACACACACACACACAGAAAGAAAGAGCTTTGACAAGGCTTTTAAGGACTCTAACTAATGTATCCCATCAATAGGTGTCTGATTGTTAAGGGCCGTCAGCCGTCATGATCTTATTAGTGAAATGTGCCGTGGTTGGTTGCTAATTCCTGACGGCTCTGTTAATGTGCTGTGTCAGCAAACTAAAGATCAATGGATCACTCGTTAGGACTCGTAGTCCTTTCGTGACTGAATTCATGTGGCCTCTCTAGACAGGTTTTTATTACAACCAACAATATAAGCACTGAACAAACAAACAAAAACAAACAATGGACTTGTCTGAAAACCCTTAATGGTTGAGGTTCCCCTCAATAAAGAGGAAGGAAAGATTTTAGACGATTAAAAAAAAGCCCTACTTGACTTAATTGAATCATTAGAAGAGAAAGCGTTCAAGCAGTTGTGAATATTAAAGCTTAGAAATGTGGGAATGAGGTCATATTTGACTGGGTCACTCCAACTTAAACAAACTAGTGCACTTGCTCTCTGCAGTGAAAGTGAAGAAGCTGTCATGTGAAGCAAAAAAGTGGACCGAGACCCCTGGAGAAGCCTCTGAACAGACTGGTTTGATTGTAGTCTGAACACGGCACTTAAGAGACCACAAACACAGGAAGGGACTGCCTTTGGAAGCACCAGCTTCATGTAGGATATTTCTCTTGGTGTGTGGAAAAAAAAGGAATTCCTGCCGTGTTTTGACTCCTTTATATATTTTACAAGAAACAGTGAGCCCTCAGCTGGCAAAAAAATAACACAGTAATCCCACAAGTGCAGTTTTTTTGGGAGGTTATTGAAAACATATTTTAATATGTTTTCATTTGAATTCTTATGGTTGATTGACCACAATGCCACAAAGGATGAAAATTGACTATGACACAATTTTCTATACTTTCTTCTCTTTTGTTGTCAAACAGAAATTGGACCACAGTGGTGAACAAAGTCCTTTTGGACGCTACAATGTCAAACACTATGTGGAGAGCTATGTGGAATTACAATTATGTTTTCTTTCTGTTCCTTCCCTGGGATTGTGTTCTCCCACAGATAACTCCAGAAGGATGTTGTCCACAAGAACTAACTGATAATTAGCTTCACATCCCTGCTGTATGACAAAAGTCCCCCCCCCCCCCCCCCCAACACACACACACACACACACACACACACACACACACACACACACACACACACACACACATCCAATTGTTCAGTGCTACAAACCAAACACAACATGCTTTATTTTCCAAACAATAGGCAACACCAGGTAGCACCCTGTCTCTGTGCATTTTACGACTTAAGTGCTACTTTGGCAGTGACCGTTGGCGCAGCAGATACATTACCAGCTTCCTGTTAGCCCTGAGCACACGATGATACTGTACATCTGCCATTCAGGGCTGGGAATCAGTCCAACAACCTTAAGTCATCAATCAGGATCACTACCTCAAGGACATACTTTATGTTGTTTCCGGCTGACTCCAGTGATAATTTCATTATTGCGGCCCACAGCTGATCAGGCCTGAGTGACGGGAAGGCAGCACCACTCATGCTGATATGATCGCCGTGGTTAATTAATACTGATTGGTATTTCCTCATTTCTCAGCGGTGTCGTGTGGTAACCCTGGCACCCCGGCACACGGCAGAATCGTCTTCAGTGATGGCATCACCTTTGGCAGTTCAGTGGCCTATGCCTGCTGGGAAGGCTTCAAAACATCAGGCCTGACCACCAGACACTGCACAACAAATGGGACGTGGACTGGACAACCCCCTGATTGTACAGGTAGAATTGCGCTGCCCTTTTATTACTGCTGGCAGCATGGGATGTGGTCAATATTATGATAACTTGGCAAATGTTGAGCAGGATACATCATGGCGTTCCTCAGTGGTGGTAGTAGTACATACAAAGCAGTGCTTTTGAAGTAAAGGCTTTAAGAGTAGTATGAATTTTGCATGAACTGGGCAAACAGCTGCTGTGCAAGTTTATCACGGCACAAGGTTAAGTTTGTTGTGTCTGAGGGTTTAACTTATAAAGTCTAACAGAGGCCGACAGACGTTTGGGGGAAGAAAGAAGATGGGAGGTGGATGAAATGAAGTAGGCATAAACTTAAGGAAGAGCTTTTGTGAGAGAGCTCAGTAGGAAGCAGAGAAGTGAAAAATAATCAGCATCTGTTGAAAGTGTGGTAAACCTAAGATATATATAAAAAAAAAAAAAGTGGATTGAAGAAGATTGATGTGTCCAGAAGTTGCACGGCCTGATGTCTGGCTACACTGTCGAAGTCTTTCTGGAATATTCCCATCTGAAAAATACTTGTACAGACAGTATGATTTCCTTTATTACCTGTCTCTCCTTTAGTGATCAGCTGTGGAGACCCTGGGCCAGTAGCAAATGGGATCTATCTGGGAAATGAGTTTAACTTCAATCACACGGTGACCTACCGCTGTAACCCGGGTCACCTCATGGACCCATCTGGACGCAGCATTCTGCGCTGCACTAAAGAAGGAACCTGGAACCAAACCAAGCCAAGCTGTAAAGGTATGAGGAGAATAAACTACTGCAAATAGATACTTAAGAATGTCTTTTCTTTACCCCTCAGGTTTTAGAATACATTTTTCAGTTTAAGTCACATATTAATATTTCAGCTATATGAAATGTTTTTGGGAGCCTCATAGTGGTAGCTCTGTCACACCTCATTGTTAGAATATGTCAGGTTTCAGTCTTGGCTTAGTGGCCTTTCTGTGTGGTTTGCATGTTCTTCTTAACCATGCATGAAGTTTTCTTGGTACCTGATTTCCTACAACACAAAATCATGTGAGTCAGCAGGACTGTCTGTCTCTCTGTGTTTGCCCTGTTATGGACTGGCAACCTGTCGAGAGTGTATCCTGCCGTCACCCAGAGTGGATGGATGGATGGATGGATGGATGGATGGATGGATGGATGGATGGATGGATGGATGGATGGATGGATGGATGGATGGATGGATGGATGGACGGACGGACGGACGGACAGTTTCATGTGGGATAAGGATACCCTGATATTGTCTCCAAAGTTGTCCAAATATTTGATAATTAATGCAATCTGAGGTATATCACAGGTTGGGTTTTTATTGAGAGCGTTCTTTGAGAAAGTAGTACAGTTCATAAATAAAAAAAAGAACGGTAATAAAACCAGATATAAAATTTTTTTGTCTATTTAAGTAAAGTCAGGCGTGGCAGAGGCTTGAGCTGAACATTTGAGACTTGAGGATATACAGTGGTTCCTAATGTGGAGATTTATGATTAATTTAGCAAGTGTTTGTTTTGGAATAACACAAAGCTTTTCCAAAGTATGATTAATTTCAGCAGAACAAACTGGAAAAACAATTATACTCATGCGATAGTTGTGGGTTGTTGATTTTTCCACGCTGTCACAATTTAGTACACCATAAACTAGCCTGGAAGTAAAAATTGTTTTAAGGCTCAGGATAATAAGAAAGTTCTTATAATGTTAGTGTACAATGAACAAAGTTGAGAATAGTTATCAGTAAAGAGCTGTGAGATTGCAGTAAAAAAAAAAAAAAAGCTTCACCAAAACAAGTGACAATTTAAGTAAGAAAAATAGCACTCCCATTCAGTGTTGCATGCTAAAATAACAGATAGTGGCTTCAACAGTACATTAGAAGGGTAAGTTTAGGCCAGGGGAAAATTATCATTGCTCTTTACAATAACAGAGTGTTAAATCAGGGTTTATTTCCTGAAACCATTCTGTTTTTTTCCACAAACACAAAAGGGATAATAAAAAAGAATGCATTAAAATGAAATGAGTCAGAGTTTTACAACAGCCCATATTTAGAGTTTAGACTATGATACTCAACAACAGTAAAAGGGAACGTTTCCTGAGATCCTCCCTGCCGCTTCTTCCCACAAACAGAAAATCTCCTGCTGGCTCCAGCAGTTGCAGGGGCTTTGAACTGAGATGAAAAAAAAACTGAGAAAGCAGGCAGAGAGGCTACCGAGCGGGAGCCGGAGAGAGATGCAGAGAGGGAAAACAGAAGGGTAAAAGATACTGTAGGTGATAGAGGAAAAGACTCGGGCACAAAATTGAAAAGTGAAAATTAGAGGTTTAGCGGAAGAACGGAAAAGAAAGGGAGAGCTAGACGTAGGAAACAACAAGCTCTTTGTTTCTCCTATCTATCCCTCTTTGCCCTTCTTCTCGCCTCACTTTCTTCCTCCTCTTTAGGCTCTATTTCATGTTTTTGTCCAGCACCCTCAGCATTCATTTGATCCTGTTTGGGGACAACAGCTTTCTCACTCACAGACACAGGGAAATGTATTGAACGAGGGAGCTGTAAACCATCAAACTGTGGCTTCACAGGCAAAATGAATCAAGCGAGACTTAGAGGGAGAGGTTGAGTAAGGGAAGGAATGATGAGGAATGAGAGAAGGGAGAGGGGGAAAGAAAGACTAGTGGCTTTAAAGGCGGGGTGACGAGGAGGAAGGACCGAAAGGATGAGGAGGTGTATTGGAAGAAAACAAAACAGAGAGGGACACAAGGAACACACAATGAGTAATGCAGAGATTAAGACAGAAAGAAAGCAGAGGGTGGGAAAGTAAAAAGAGATAGTTAACCAAGGGAGTGAAAAAGGGGAGAAAGTGATGAGCCATTGTTGGACCTACAAGGAGAAGGCAATAGCAATGCAAGTGAGAGAGGAAACAAGTGATGGGAGAAACAAAGAGAGGCAAATCAATACCTGCCCCCAAACCTGTAAACACATAGTGAGAAAAGGGATGAAGCCCATAAAAAGTGTTCGATGAAGTGCACCAAAAGAAATATGCCTAAAAGACAAAGAGGGGAGGAGGGAGGGAGAAGGGGAGGATCAGTAATGGTGTGAGAAGAAGGCCAAAAAGTAGAGGAAGAGGATGAAAGAGACTGGAGCGGGGACAGAAGGATGAGGGCTTGCAGAGAAAAACCGAACAAGCACTAGAAGGGAAGAGTGCAACAAAAGGTATGTAAAAGGAAAGGAAGCAAAGGACTCGGGTGTAAGGAAGTGTGGAGACGTGAGAGGAATGAGGATAGGAGCAGGGAAAGGAGGCAGTGACTAAAGGAAGAGCGGAGGTGTGTTTGTAAGCAGGGATGAGAGTTACTTGTCTTCCTTTGGGTTGTGAAACCAGCCCGGCATATTTACAACAGGGGAACAACGCAAAGTAGAAATAAAAGAGTTCAGAAACCTTCAATTACAGGCACAAGTGTTCTTTGGGCATCAGAGACCTACCGAAATATTCTTCTGGAATAAAAACTGCTGGAGTCAATATAAGTGTGTTCGTCTATTTTTAGACAGCTGGAGTTTGTTCCCTGACAACAAAGTTGTTTTTGGGGGTGAGGAAAATACCCATTCAGTGATTAATTTCAATCCCCATTAGCTTCTGGCTAGCTACTAGCTATTGTTCCTGGAGTCACCCAGGAATAAAATGATGGACTGCATGCTTTAAGAAACTGGCACCGACTTGTGTGCAGGTGTGTAGATTTATAAATAGGACTGAGAACCAACAGAACACATTGTGGAAATGAGAGAAATTATATGGGAAGATGAAACAGATTTTGGAAGATGACTTCGGGGAGAGGCAATGCTTCTTTGAGACACTGGTGACATATTAAACCAGAATTATTCAGCTGATTAGCTTGCTGAAAGTATCTGTGGTTGCCTAGAAACAACAATTTTACCAACGAAAGGTATTTCTTTCTGTAGTTCAAAAAGTACTTTGAGTCAATTGTGCTTTGATTCTGCATCAGAGAGACTGATCCCATTGCCATGGAGAACAAGAAGAAAAAAGACAGAATTCTAAAAAAGATTTTTGAAAAAAAGTAATTAATTAATTTCAAAAAATATTGTGTAATGTGGATAATGCTGGGTCCCCTTTATATACAGGGTGTACGTGTTGTTTGCGTGCGTGTCTGTTTGCATATTTCATGCTGCCATTTTCTCTCTGCGTATGCTTTGCGCACTCTGTATATCATGATAGCAGAGTGAATGGAGCATGAAACCATCTGTCTCCTGGTTAGATGAGAATTACACTGACTTTATTAGATGTTTGAAACCATGCAGATGGTTATCATTATCTTGGGGAGTGAGGCACATTCACGCCCAGAGATGTTTATCAGGGTGTTGTGAAGCTATGTGCGCAGACATCCAAGCATGTGAAATTACACGTCCAGGTATGAGCACACAGCGAGCTGCTTGGAATCTTGTCAAGGCGCTTTAACCTCATCATGCATAAACAACACGCTGTGAAATTATCTCAGATTAAATCTGCCGTCAGTAACAGATACTTTTTTAATGCATACTAATCGATTTGATCTGTTGGACAGTTTGGAATCAGCATTGGTTATGTACACGAGCAGTCGCTGGTTTTTAAATAGCTGTGGGTTTGTGGTGGACCATTAGTGTTACATTAGATAAGAAACTGTCTCACATATTACTGAGGACATAAAGGAAATTAAATTTGAGTCCCTGTGCCTTTGTTTGAATGTATACTTCATCAAAGTTACAACGTGTCATCATGTCCAATGGCATTGAATACCTTTCATCCTATTTGCATACATTGCTTTATTGTTTCATTTTATTGTACTTCAAATGTGACTCCAAACAGAGGTCACTAGAGAGAGAGAGAGAGAGAGAGAGAGAGAGAGAGAGAGAGAGAGAGAGAGAGAGAGAGAGAGATTTCTATTCTACAGCATCTTGTGAGTCATACCTCACAAAAACACTTCAAATGAGCAAAAGCTATCGATTACATTTTTTATTAAAAATGGAAGGTTTAAAGAGCTATCTTAAGAAGGCACTGATTAAGAAACAATGAGGCTATGAATTTACGTTTTTGAATGACCTTTTTAGAGAGATGTTGGACTCAAGACGTATACTTTGTTATCCTAAAATTAGGACATCTACAGAATATCACTGGGTTTAGGTAGTTTTGAGTTCTTCTGATACCTCCTAAAACACTGTATTTCTGACAAATTAATGCTGAATTTATTATTCTAGTCATTTTTGAAAAATCTGCATTCACCCATAACTCCCAGTGTAAGGGCAACCATTTGAAAAGAAGTTGTTGCTTTGTGAATAACACCAGCAGTTAAGTTTGCAAATTTGAGAAAAACGATGTGCCACAGTGATTTGTAATCGTTGCAGTGGAAACTAAAATGCCTTAACTGGAAATCCAAGGCCCCAGTGGTGATGTTGAAGCTCTCAGCCCATATGGTAACTGTATTTTGGTTGTTTTCAAAAGTTATTTAAATGTGGTGACTGAGGTCATCTGCTGCTAAAGGACAATACATATATATGTGCTGTTGGTGCTCACAGCCATCTGCAGCCTTTGTTATGTATTGTTTGTGACTTCATGTAGCTCCTCCCTTCTGGAAATCTTCAGCCATATTGACCCTAAACCTTTCTCCGCTGCTGTCTGCTGAACTCAAGTCAAAAGTCTCAGTCCCGAACGGGTCCACATAGCCAGCTGTAAAATGTTCAAAGCTCGAGGCTCAAATCCACTTTCAGTAGAAGGTCACATACACATCTTTTATAATTGCTGCTGTAAATGAAAACCATTAGCTCTTTGTGCAATAATGGCCATGTCACTGAAAAAAACAAAACAAAATTGTGATAAAGTGTTTAACAAAATGAATCTCGCACCGTGCCATGAGGAGTATGAGCATTAATGCATGTTTTAAACGGCCATGCAGCCTCTGATCTGAAAAGATTTACTTGTAAAAACATGGTGAAGCAGGAACAAATTCTGACCAGCCACCGATTTCATTAAAACTCAACTTTAAGACTTAAAATACAATGACAAAGTTCGCCGATTAGTTTTCCTTTCGGGAGAGCAGATCAAATTAGTTATGTAAATATTGGTATTTTACCCAGAGAGCGGATGTCTCTATTAATAACCACACAACTCAGTACTTCCCCGCATTAGTTAAAGGGGAGGTTAAAAGATAAAAAACAAAGCTGATGTACTTACACGCTGTTGAACTCGCATGTCGTGATGTCAAGTCTGCATAGGAAGCATCTTTAATTTTCTATTAATCAGAGATTAGCAAGGGGCAACACAGGAGTCACTGCATGATTAGCACTGTGTGATGTTTGGGGTGGAGGGGTGGGGGGGTGGGGGGTCTCTTGCTGCATGCAGAGACAAACAACCGCGCTGACTTGACCCTGAACACAAGGTAAATTAAATGATGCCAGTGTTGCAATCCAGTTCATGGAAACAAGTCTTTGTGGATGTCATCTTTCAACTTCCGAAAGGCTTTTTTTTTTAATTGTTGGCTCATAGCTTACACATCTAAGCCCTGGATATCCACCAGGGACACTTTGTCTTTACTGCCATTTTGCCCCTCTGACTTTGACAAGATGTGCTCTCATCCTGGCATTTTATGATGTTTTTTTGTTTTTTGTCATTGTTAAAAACAAAAATTCTCTCATCAAGGATCAAATGGCATATTAGAACATCATTCAAATATGACTTCCCTGAATACAGCTTTATGAACTAAAATGTTTTGTAATACAAGTTGCAGTGTTGGAGCTGTAGTCATTTATGTTCCTTTTGGATTTATTACATTGACTTACATTGATTGCCTACAGATTAACCTCAGCTGTAACTACTAGTTTCCAGACCATAACTATTTATTGATTTTTTTCCAAGCCATGATATTTCCTCTTGTGTTAGTGTACATTGGGGTTTAAGGCCCTTTAAGTATTGGAAAACAAGGCCAAACACCCACGCACACAGCTAAGAGTTTAAAGTTATTTTCCACTGTACTTTCAATAAAACATGCTTTTCTTTGATGTATTTGTGTGTGCGTACGTCTTTCAGTGATCCAGTGTGGATCTCCTCCTCAAGTGCATTACGGGAAAGTTGAAGGTACCGACCATTCATGGGGCTCCAGTGTCAGCTACAGTTGCTTCCATGGTTATCAGCTGTCCACTCCGGCCGTGTTGAGCTGTGAGGGGAATGGGACATGGACAGGAGACATCCCGCAGTGTCTGCGTAAGTTTCCTGCTAATCTCACACAGTTTGTACTGCTGCACATGTATGACTTCAACTCTGGGATGCGCTGTGAACATTTCAGTCCTTTAGACAGATAAACTAAGCAGGAAATCTAACTGTCAATATTGTGTCTTCAAAGCTGTCCTGTGTGGAGATCCTGGCTCTCCTGGAGGAGGATTCAGAGAAGGAAACATCTTCTCATACCGGTCAGTAGTGAGGTGATTAGTGTGTGTACTGGCACATGCAACATTCAAACAAGAACAGAAATGGTACACAGAGAGCAAAGCACAGTTCATGAGGACATTGTGAGAAGAACACCTTTACATAAAACAAAACCCACTTCACTGTATTTTATTAAGATGAAGATTATAATCACAATTTGACTGCCTTCCTCGCTGTGACTTTATGTCAGTAATAAATGAAAAATATGTGTCATAGTCTCTGAAAAGTGTTGGCAAACTGTTCCTACAGTTTATGTGAGCTGCTCTTACTGGAAAAGCTGGCTGTCCAGCACAAGTCGTCCTCACAGGTATTATACTTTCCCCGCTTGCCTCGAACCTTGAGTGTCTATCAACTTTTGTTTCCTGCTCTAAAAGAAGCACTAAAGTGGAGAAGGAGCAGAGCCATGCAGGATCGTACAGGCCGAACTAGCTTCTGTAAATCTGGTGCGATTGTGCTCGCTCTGTAAGTTGTGATTTCTGAGGCAGTAACAGTGTCGATGGGTGTTTGGTTTCTTATAAAGCACACGGGGAGCCTGGTGGCATATCGACTGTGCAAGTGCTGCAGAGGTGGACTGTGCTCAGCTGCTCGATTGATATGACAAATATAACATAATGATGGCCGTGATGCATTTTGTGGCTATATTCATGGTTGTACCTTGTCTTCTGTCACGAGGCTTTGAGGTTTACAACAGTTGTTGTCATGAACAATTTAACATATATGAGAAATAACTGCTCCACCAGCATCACTGAAAACAGCTTTTCTTCTTCAAAGTGAAATTCTTTTTTTTTTTTTGCAAAAAATTGAATGAGACGTTTTTAAATCACAAAATGGGTTTATGCTCTTTGTATTCCAGTGTGTTTTTCTGACGTAATTTACCTCTGATAACCATTGATTATTTAACTTGCTTCGCTCAATAGAAAGTTATCAACCTTTTTTGCCTCAACTAACTCCATTGCTCACACTTGCTTCTGGTGAATCATGAAATGAACGAGATTTGACAACAAGAAGAGCTACATGTATTTCTTTACTGGGACATGGTCGTGTAGGTTATTAGTGCTTTTGAAGATCTGAGAACATCCACGGTTGGGAGCTTTTCTGTGTAGAGGAGCTTGTTCTTTCCATAGGGATTTTCCGGTACTCCAGTTTCCTCCCATAGTCTGCAAATCATCCACGAGGTTAACTGGTCTTTCTACAATGAGTGCAAATGAGTGTGTTTGCCCTGAAGTGGACTGACAACCTGTCCGTCTTGTACTCTGCTTTCTCCTGTTGTCAGCTGAGATTGACCCCAGTCCCCCCCCACCAACAATGAATTGGATAATGTGCTAGTGGTATGGTTTCATAAAAAAATATAAGAAAAAACCTGGTCAAAGGGAAAAGCCATACAAACTTCCAGGCTGTGGTATGAATGACATTAAGCTGTAAAATAAACCTATAAATAAAAAAAATCGAAAAAGGAAGTGAAAACACACTATTCATATTATACTATGTTTCAGTGCTTTTCTGTAAAATGTGATATTGTTTGTCCATCACAGGTCTGAGGTCAGGTTCTACTGCCAATCCCCCTACCTGCTGGTGGGCTCAGCATCCAGAGCCTGTCAGGCTGATGGGATTTGGAGTGGCCAACAACCAGCCTGCATAGGTAAGCAAGAATAAAGAGATACAAACCAAGGTCAACACATACAAACACTGAAAACATTGAGTGCTCGTGTCACTTTTGAACATATAGTGCACTGCTATGACCATTGATGAACTGTAGATGGACTGTATGAAGAATTAAACATTCTGTATGGTCCTTTCAGATTTTAAATGAATGTTGCTTGTTAACTGGTGTTTTCTCATACATGGATGATAAAGAGTTATATAGACTAGTATTATAGGATGGACACAGAGATGAAAAGGCTAAGATTTGGATTGATAGTGAACAGGGTGGACAGGATTAAAAATGAACAGATCACAAGGTCAGCTAAGATTGAACATTGGAGATGAAGCTCGAGAAGTCAAGTTGAGATGGTTTGGACATATGGTGAGGAGAGATAGTGTATATAAAGTATAAAGGATGTTAAAGATGGAGCTGCCAGGCAGGAGGAAAAGACCTCCAGGCGATCTGTAGACGCAGTGAAAGAGGACATGGAGGTGGTCGTTGTCACAGTAGATTTAAGAAGCAGATCCTCACTTTCACTGTTGAAGTCTCAGCTGCATATCAGAGAACTCACATTATCATGTCTGTTATATAAAGAGTGGAGGTTTGTTTGTCCGAACTTGATTAAAATAACAGTTGAAATGCATTTCTACCACAAACAGCAAATTCCTGAAAAAGCATAAAGCCTCTTTTAAAATAACAGAATGTTTGTATACATGTTCTTGACAATTCTGGTGAACATTGGTGAACATTAGATGTTTCAGTGCAAAAGGAAACCTTTAAACGACAGCTCATGAATAAAGTTGTGTGGAATCAGATTAGTGGTAAACAGGATTGTGAAGATAACACACACATTTCTACATTAGTATTCCTGTGAAGCTGGAGCTGAAGATATTATCTAATCGATAAATAAAGTGTGTAGTTTTGATGTCAGCATTTGGTTTCTATAAAGATTGTATCTTGCAAAGCAGTCTTTCATTCTTGGAGTGAATTTGGAGTGAGTTTTTGCAGTAACTGGTCTGAAAGCATGACACTTAAATTCGAACAAGCTTTAAAATCACAAGGAATAATCTTCTTTTTTTTTTATCCTGTGTTACGGTTGATGTGTTAAACTGCCTGATACGCGCAAGGTTTTCTACATGAGGGATCTTTTTTTTTTTTATTTGTTTTGAAGTATTTAACTGTAAAACTGATCCATGTAGCACCCATATACCCGCAGATGAACTATGGCATAGCATCCTATATTTCGCTTCAAATTACTATAAGAGCCTGAAACATCATGAGTGATAAATTACCGAAACAACTTCACTCCATAGATTTAGCACTATAATGATATTATTTTATTTAATTTTGATCACATTTTCTATCATTCAAAAGGATGTTTTAATCAACAACATTTGCCTGTTTTTCTGTGTGTGTGTGTGTGTGTGTGTGTGTGTGTGTGTGTGTGTGTGTGTGTGTGTGTGTGTGTGTGTGTGTGTGTGTGTGTGTGTGTGTGTGTGTGTGTGTGTGTGTGTGTGTGTGTGTGTGTGTGTGTGTGTGTGTGTGTGTGTGTGTGTGTTTAGACCCAGCCTTTAACAGTTGTCGTGATCCAGGAACTCCAGCTTATGGTGTCCCAGTCGTGGCACAGGGCTTTCAGGTGAGAAATGTATTGGTTGACTCCAAAGCCTCTATATAATAAACCAGATTACATTAAATACACAAGATCACACAAGTCAGAAAAGACAGACATAACAAAATACCTGCTCAAACTTCTGCTGGGAATGATCTACTTAAACATTGAGCCATTAATCATGAGTAGAGTTATGTAACAAAGATATTTTATTGACCCTGTCGACTCACTAGCAGTGTTTTATGTGATACATTTATTAAATGGAAGCAACAATACAAATGTCTGCATTTCATTAGATTAGCCTATAACTTCAAAAAAAAAAAAAAGATCAGTCAACATGCGGGTGCCTTGTCTAAGGTGACCTCCTTTGTAAGATTACACTTCATCACTACTCTCTATTATCTCATCACATTATGTTGTTTGGAGCAGATATGAGAATCTTTCGATCAGCTTTATCGGCTGCCCAATCCTCAATAGCCATACATGCAAATCCTTCATTTTCTGCAGACACAATTGGTTATCATCCACATATCATACTTCTTCTGACATTTCTGCAAAGAGATGTTGATACTGTGGAAACAGATTGGAACACCAAGGGATGCCAGAGTAACCCTTAAGTTTAACTGTTTTGGTAAATGTGATGACGGCATCCTCCACAAGGAGGAAAACTCTCATAATGAGGTTGTTAAAGATTCTGCTTTAGGGGTTGCACTTTTTATTCGAAGTAATTTGTTTTTGCAATAAGAGTTTATTTTAATTATATTACAATTCCCATATGATGTTTAGTGGAGCAGGTTATTAAAGGCTGGAATACAATACATCTGTTGTGCTTACTATGATTTGTAGGTTGGTAGTAAGATTTCCTTCAAGTGCCGCAAAAACTACCACATCCTCGGTTCCACAACAAGAACGTGCCTCGAAAACCTAACCTGGAGTGGAACCCAACCTGAGTGCATAGGTAAGGCAAACTCGGATGTACAATTCTGTGCCCTTGTTGAGGAGAATTATGGAATTGCTCATACAGTATTTGTCTTTCAGTTTTGTTTGAGAAACTTTCAAAGCTTTCAATCTGAGACTTGAATGTCAGAAATATATTTGGTTTTCTCCCCTCTGTCGCTCAGCTCATTCATGCAGACAACCAGAAACTCCCAGTAATGTAGATGTACGATCCATGGACCTGCCTACTCTGGGATATACGTTGATATACACTTGTCAGGATGGTTTCTATCTGGCCGGGGGATCGGAGCACAGAACCTGTAAAAGTGATGGAAGATGGTCGGGAAAACCATCTCTCTGTAAAGGTAATCAGATCCTATCTTGTGAACGTACAGCTTGTATGAGATGGGATGAAATTTAAAGTGGATGTCTGGCGAGGTTTAAGATAAATATAGATGATCATCCTGACATGATTTCTGTGCTCCTGTAAAATGCTGGGGTGATATTCTTTTTGAGTGGCTGTGAATGCTGTGATGTATGACAACAAAACAATAAGGTTTATTTCCAGACAGGAAATAGAGGGCAAGCAGTTGTCTGTGTTATGTTTTGCTTTTTTTTTTTTGTCCGTCAAACCCCAGAAATAGGAAATGTCAACAAAAAAGGAAATTGGATTTAGTACTTATCCTGTTTCCTCGGTTCTGTCTCATGTTCACTATATGTTCCCACACTGTCCATACTAAATGGGCTGTCTGTAAACCTTTAAATATTTCATTATCTTTCAGTTGGAGTGAAAGTCAATCCCAAAGGCAAAGGAGAGTCAGACGTCCAGAAGAACAAGATCCGTGGTATACACATATAAAGACATTCATGAACAAGACAGCACATAAACCACAGATGCACTGATAACGATAAAGCTATGTACAAAACGCAAATAAATTCACATTTGTTAGATTGTTTCTTTGTTGTTCCAATGCTTCATAGTAATACATCTCATACCATCCGGAAGTCTGATTACTTCCCTTTCACATTTTTCCACATCCGTGAAGAACATATATTTGTATAAGCATCAGAGCTGAGTACATGGGTTGCAGCCATACAAAAATAATATGGACATAAAATCAGCCACGTCCCCTCTTCATCCCCTCGTCATGGTGGTCAGCAGCCTGCTCACACACAGGTCAAAGGGAAAATTTGCTCCCCTGCCACATTCATGAGTTAATCCCCGACATCTCGCTCTTGGGGGCCGAGCATTGTCATCTTGGATCGAGTGTGATGGACTGTGGAGATACAGGATTGTCATCATGTTGATCTTTCTGCATGGAGAGGAGCCAATCCAGCTCTTGAAGATCAGTGTCTGTGGGCACAAGAAGCTAAAAATAAGACACAACAGAAACAACAAAGAGAATATATATATATGGCATTGGCAGAAATTTGGAGAATGTTTCATGGACCTAGCCCACATACTCAGCTTTGCTCATCCCACAAATGAACGATCCTTACAAATTCCATTTCAAACGGAATTAATTAGGTTTTCCAATGATATAACATTTATGCCAAGAGATCTACCATGACACAATCTACCATGCATGTTTTACCTTTTATTTCAAGACATGTAAAAAACATTTTTATTTTGGTTTCCATCTTGTCAAACTATTTACTAACAATTTTTTCAAATTGACGGAATGAAAGTGGCTTGTCTGTTGAGAGGATCAGATGGAGTTAAGAGAAATCAAGGAAAATCTTTTGGTGGAATACCCCATGAAGTCATTAGGCTTGAAGTTGGCTTTCCATCTCTCCATCCTCAATAGTGCTGTTTACATTCTTTTATCGATCAATGCAGTGAAAGGGAGTCAGAAACAAAGGAGGTTACAAAAACACTAGAAGAGGACTTCTGGGATTTTAGTTGTAAGCTGCTGAGTTTTCAGGATGTCTGTCTTCAAGTGTGGAGTTTAGCGAGACAAAAACTGAGCCACTCAATTATAAAGGAACCAGAGATATTAATGTTTGGTGTTTGTTTCTCGACAAACTCTTGCGCGTAATCCTAATCTTGAGCCACTCGTCACCATCATCCCCTTGTTCATAACCTTCATTGTGTAACAGCACTGCAACTTCCTCACAAATAAGTATTTTTGACATTGAAGCAGCAGCTGTTTGTAATCTTTACATAAAAAAAGAACTGAATTAAGCACTACATCTCTTGTCTCTGTTTGTCTGTGTTCATTACAGTTCCAGTGGACGTCTTCTCTCCAAACTCTGAGTGGAGCGGCTTCTATGAGTATCTGGGAAAGACACAGACCACCACATTTTCAGTTACAGGCTTCAATGTCACGAGTGGCCGAGTTAACGTCACATTATTGGAGACAAGTGGAGTGTCAATCAGACTGTCAGGTAAAAAAAAAAAAAAACAAGGAGCACACTCGAATTGAACTCTTAATTCTAATTTGACTATCTCAACAAAAAGACCTGAAATTATGTGCGAAGACTTTTAAAAATCAATACAGATCTGAGCCAATATAAAACTGGGCCAAGAAACCAATTTCTCAACTCATTTTCATTTTCTCAAGTTAAACAATGCCTGTCGCTAGTCATAAAAAGCATGTGCATATTAAAATACTTTTCACAAGTGACCCAGAACAAGATAAGGAGGTATAAGGAGAAAAAAATGGTTGAAAAGCTTTATTTCATATGGCAATAAATGAATGGTAATGAATTATAGATAATATGGGCCTGGCCAATTTTTACCTTTTGCATCATCATTGTTGAAAGAGCAATCACATCCCAGAGTGGACATGCTGTTTCAGGTGTCAATACCCAACAGGTTAATAAAGATCCAGCCTTCATTTACGTTTATTATGCGACTTGGGACATGATATATTGACTGAGCAAATACATGACACAAATATATATTCTATTCACCTGTGACGTATTCTGGCTCTGTTTTCAAATGTTCACAAAAGAATTGTGGATCAGGGTTTCTCCAAGCCAAGACTCCAAGACATGAGCAACTGACTGTCTTCCTGTTCTCATTAATTCTGACCCATGAGCCAATTATTTAAAAAAACAAAACATGAAATATTGGTTTTTACAGGTGATCTGAGGAGGAAGGTCATCAGATCACATTTGCACCAGTCGTCAATGCTGTTTATCCCTGCTCTAAGCAAAAGCAATAGGTGCCTGTTATGTCTTTTTTTACCTGTTATTGTTGATACTTGGTGTAGATCTCACAAAAAATGAACATACCAGGTAATGCTACAAAGTTTCCCTTTCAGTACATTGAGTCATTTCAACTTCAGTATGTGATATAGTTTTGCAAGGACACACAAGGTACAGTAGCAGACTTCTTCCATGTCGGCTTTATAGTTAGCCAAGAAGAAAACTGTAGCTGAGGGATAAATGTCACTATTTTCCCATTCATGTGTCATGTGCTTGGTGAAGGAAGTATAATCATTGAAAATGTCAAGGTATCTCTTCTCCGTTTGTCACATAACCTGTCTGTTTGTCTTATGACTTATCTTTCCGTCTTGCCACCCACCACTCAATATGTTTCTCTTTCCCTCACAAAGGCCCTGCATTCATTTTCCATTATTGATTTTCCTTTCAGGGTCAGGGGCTAATTAACATATGTATATATTCTGTCTTTGTCACTATTTACTCAGGTACATATAAGTCAGAAGAAAACCAGCTGCTGTTGAAGGTCTACCAAGTGAAGGGGCCAACCGAGCATTACTACAGCAAGTTTAAAAATGACAACTGGGCCATGGATGGATATGTAAGGAATCCTTTTTTTATGCCAAGCCGTCTGAATCACAGAAATGTCAAAACTTTTAAATAATAACACCATATGATAAAATTGTTCATGTCAGAGGTCGGCAAATGATTGAATTATCGCTGTATTCTGCAGTGAGCACCATTTACTCTCTTTCACTCACCTCACACCCACAGGACTGGACAGGGTCTAGTGAACGGTCTGTATTAAAATTCAACACAAAAGCGAACAGCCACATTATGCTGAACACATTTTGAAATACATTAAAACACAATTAGTCTCAAACAGAGATATGGTGTAATTTACAAATAACGTTAAATGTTTTTGAGACAATGATCTAGAAAACTAGATTCATATAAAATCTTCATCAGGAAAAGTTGCTGAAAGTCAACAGGGTTCAAAACCCCCTGTACACATTTTAATATGTGTAGTGCTACACTGTACATGCAATTTAAATTGTATTTTTTAAAGAATACTGAGCTCCTTTTTTAAATTTAACATTTTCTTTAATGTGCGAGAAGTTAAAGACATTTAAGAATGACGCAATCTGCCCATTTTAAAGACAGCAGGTGTATCTCCTGCGTGTGTGGTATCTAATCTGTCCTCTCCGGAATCATTTTTACCCAGTGGACAAACATATTCCAGTACTGTGAAAAAGTTCCACACACCATTTCATACAATGTGCAGTAAACAGAAAACAAAACAAACAAAAAAAAGTCAAATCAATTTTTGATGTGACCTCCCTTTGCCTTTAAAACAGCACCAATTCTCTCAGGTATACAGTACGTGTGCATGGAAGTACTAGGCAAGCAGGTTGCTTGGAACTTTTCACAGTTCTTCTGTGGGTCTCAGAAGCCTCTGAGGCTTCTGTCTCTTCATGTAATCTCAGTCCGGCTTCGTGATGTTGAGATCAGAGTGCTGTAGGAGCCATACCATCTGTAGTAGGAGCGGAAAAATCCTTTATGATTCTGGCAGCAGGTTTTGTGGTTGTCATGATGTTGAGTGACTCTGGGGTTGATCAGGCGCATACTTGTACTAACATCACTCCAGTAAAGAGAAACATATCCATTATGCTTGAAGGTCTTTAGGAGAGCTCCATGTCTACCATTGTTTTTCAGAGGGAGAAAACTTGTCTATGACTTTACTCCTCATTTTAATGAGATTATTATTCATTTTTGCAAATAAGCTGATTTGCTTTCGTGCCGAGTGCAAGGTGGAAGATCGATACCATTGTGAGCGTTTTGCATAAATACGAGGGAACAAAATTCCTCCTACGAACACTACCAAAGCTCACTAATTAGGATGTTATATCAGGGTTTTTCCATCCATAACAAAATTGAAAAAGAAGTTTCAACTATGGCAAAGCTATAACACATAGTGTCTACATTGCTTCTATAGATATGAAATTTACATAAGCACCCTGCTACATCTGTCAGTCATAACTCAAAATGAGTGTGATGAATAAGTGTCTGAAAACCTGTCGTCGTTGCTCGGTATAGAGTAAACAACTGTCTGTCTTTCACACAGGCTGGGGTGAAAGCATGAACCAGGGAGTGATTTCAGACAGGGTGTTGTTGTTGCCATGAGCTGCCTCGGCATGCAGCCGAGACTGCAGAAAGCCTAAATTGTTTCTATGTGTATCTCCTTCTATGACCACAAATCTGCAGCTCAGTTACTATTGTGCGCATTATCTCCATAATTGTATTTCTTTTGTGTTCATCTTTATAGTCTTAATTGCATCAAATCACAGAATTTTCAGCTTTCAAATACTTTATATCAATCATTTGTATAAAAAAAGAACATGTAAACCTTTGAACTTAATTTCATCTGACATTTATGGATGGGACTCCTTATATAGTATGTTTGCAGCTGGGGAATGGATAAAAAGACTCATTCTGTCTGACTTGTTGTCAGAACGAAGGAGTGAGTGAGATAGTGGGACTGAGTCGAGAAATTGTGAAGGATAGCAGTGGACACACAAAGAAAGAACTACGACATAAAGGCCACACACAAACACATACACACAAAGGTGGTGTATATAAAAGGACAGAACTTGTTGTGGAGCATCAAGTATAACAATACTGCAGTTTGAAAATGAAATTGCAATTGTCATTGATTGGGGTTAAACAGTAAAGCAGCATTTTTCTTTTTAAACATCTGATTGAGAAGAGATTGAGGTGATTACCTAACAGTGATGTACATTAAAATCATGCCGCATAATGATGATGGTCGTTATTCGGCTACTGCTTCCAGCAGATCGTGATCCACTCCAGATGACCTTCTTGACACGAACCTCAGTGGGATTTGAACTAGTTCACATAAACCATAATGATGCGATGTTTACTGTGGTGATCTCACTGTCAACCTTACACCGAATGTAATGTCCTTTTTGAATTGTTGTGGAATTGTGGAAGGTTTTCACTGTTTAACATCATGCTCAATGACTGAAATGGTTGAAAAAAATTACACTGATAAATCAGAAAATGCATTTGCTGGTGAAAAAGTACCATACATTTGATATAAGGTTGACGGCTTAAACTGACAACTGTAAACCTTGTTTCATCCATCTGTTGTGAACTGCACAGGAGTGAAATTACATTTTTATTCTGTTCTGTTCTAAAAATATTTCTACCCTATAGAAAGTACCACATGTCTCATGCATCCTGTGGTACTTTGTACCCTCAACCATATAATCCTTTAATCCTTTAATATAAAAATATATACAGTTCCTCCCACTGCTCCTATTAAACTGCACCAAATTAGCAACCACATTAGCAATTTTTGGTGATTTAAAAAAAAATAAAATTATAATAATTATTTCTAACTCTGTTGCTTTTCAGGTCACTGCAGAATCAGACCAGAAGACATTTGTCTACCAGGGGCACATTCACAGTAAAGACTTCGGCAAGTTCCACCTAACGAGACAAGGTATGGCTGGTTTTAACGTCAACACATAAATCTCACCACTTTAGAGAGATTGAGTCTTGTTAAAGAGTGTAATAATCATCAAAAATTATGTAAATAAATCTAATTTGAAGCTCTGGAGACAGTGAAAGTCTTTTTTTTGAAAGTGCGTGAAGTGAGCGTCTCGGTTTCTGTCTCCAGGCCTTGTGACCACGGCACCGGACTCATCAAACCCCTACACCAACAGCAGCTCGGTGGCAGCCGCCATCTTGGTTCCATTCTTCGCCCTCATCCTCTCTGGATTTGCCTTCTACCTCTATAAGCACAGGTAAACTAAATCCTCAGCGGAAAACCAGTCAGAAAAGTAGAATCCAAAACCAGCATTCTGTCTTCTCGCTTCGCCTCCTGAAAAAAGAAAATTCTGATGGCTTTGGATGCCTGAGCCAAAAGTAGAAGTAATAATAGGATGCATACGCTGTAAAGTCCTAAGAGCTCATACTTTGGAGTAATTAATTCTATATTTTTGAATACATCATCACATTGTAAAGTTCCTGTTTTCCCAACTGAGTAGAAGAAGTGTCTGTTTGAGACAATTTAGATCCAGAGGCAGAGTTACATACATTTTAAAAAGTAATTATCTCTCCAAAACTCAAAGTGCACCATGGAGGTTAAATCTGATCGGCCTTCGATATTAATTGTTGTTCCTAGAAAGTTCACAGGAGACTTTCATTGCCTCAAGATGCCAAATGATTCATCATGACACTTTGGGTAGAATCATTAGATCGTCATGTGCATAAAAATGATTCAGGCGTGTGCGTCTCATTATTCAAAGTTATAGGTTTAGCCATGTTACTTATATAACTATAAACATTATATATGTATTTCTGTTGGCTTGTCATTTATGGAAGCTGGTGGCTGCAGTGTTCTATAATTTAGAAGTTCATTGATGTTATTCAAGAATTTCAGAAATACAAATCAGGGAGAATCCTTTGGCGCTTCAGAGTTCGTTCTGTTTCTTGTGATATTTACTTGGATGCCGATGGTGGTGGCTGCTTCGCAGGCAACCAACATACACATCTAGCCTGATAGAACACTGGCTTATTTGGCTAATAAATGGCTCACGTTGTCATTACATCAGATTGTTTTTCTCGTTGGCTTGTGCAATGCTAGTGAATGTGTATTAAAGCTGATGGTTGTACGCAGGACATTGTCTGCTGACACAGATGACAATGAGAGACCAAAAGACACCTGGGGGCCTGGCGGCAGGTAAGACTGGCACCCGTCATCCGTCTGGTTCGAACGGCGACCAGACCTCCACCCGCCGCCACATCCTCCGTCAAACTTTTCATCTCTTGGTTTGTTTTTTTTCTCCAGCTTTTTCATGATTTTTGAAGGCTTCCTCGTGCTGTTTAGTAAGGCTGCACAATTAACCAAAAAATGTCATTCCAATTTTCAGAACTAAAATCATGGTCTAATTGTAAATTGGAAGTGTGAACCAAAATGAATATCATTTGCAAGGTGAATGGAATAAGGGGGCTCCATTTATCAGCTAAAGGTAATTGGCGTGACATTTATACTGAGGGAAAAACATGAAGGAAGACATTTTTTGAGAGCAGTGCAGCATCAAAACAGCAGTCATTTACAATTAGAAGAAGGGCATTTAATTCAGTCTTTTATCTCATTGTCATCCCTCTGTCAGCATGATATCATCAACAGCAAATGTAATACTTGACCTCTTACAGGCTGTTTGATTTAAAGGAAGTGATGTTCATGTACATTTAGCAAAACCAAGTTTACAAGCATAATATAACTTCCAGGACAACATAATGGCAAGCCAACAGAAATAGAAATGATTCCTTCACAAAAAAAACACGCTGCAGTACTGTAGTGTGTGTGTGTCTGGGTGGGTGTGTGTGGGGGTGTGGGGGTGTGTGTGTGGGTGTGTGCAGTTTTTGTGGCTGTGTTCCATATGTCTGTACAGTATCTATAATACTGTCAAAGCAATTATATGTGCCATTTTTCATCCTCCCAATAAAATTAAACTATTGCACCTACAGCCACAACCAGTGCAGCAATCTAAGCTACTGCCACGCAGGGAGGTCTGGGATGTGTGTTGGTGTGCAGTTTTGTAAAGTAATGGGTTGAGCATGTAGGGTAGGCTTAGTGGCTCCCCAGGGTTGGATTTCTACCAGTGCACACACTCTCACTCTCTCTGTCTCACACACACATACACACACACACACACACACACACACACACACACACACACACACACACACACACACACACACACATACGCTCTTAATGAGGTCAGAGTCAAACAGCGTTTCAACTGCAGCACTCCTCCCTACTAATAGTTCCACAGGGTTCAGGAGTAAGTGATTATATCTAACTGGATTATAAGACCTGATTACCCCAAAATGTAATCTGCGACAAACAGACGAATTAAGAGGTGGTAGTCATATTTCACTGTGTATCCGTTTGAACCCAAGCAGTAACTTTCATAAAAATCTTCATTCAGGCAGACTGGCTGATAATATATATACATATTTGGAACTCTAACCATTTGATAATAGCGGAATGCACACAGATGCACTCATGTGTGAGCAGTAGATGGGCACAGGGCAGCTGAGCTGCTGAAGCGGACAGTTATGGTACATGTTCTTACTCCAGCCATAATTTTCCTTGCAATTCATACATATTTTTTACAGTAACTTGCTCTTAGAAAGTTTGCACATTTGTTATCAGTAGAAAGTTGCTGACTTTTCTTAACAAGACAGGAAAGAGAGGAGTTATTTAAGGTGACTTTTTAACATTGATTTAAAACGTACTGATGTGTAAATGATCATAATGATAAATAGGATGGATTGAAACTGATTGGGGGTAAAAGACCTTGCTTTGTGATCCACACCAGTGATCTCTTGTTCATGGGATTCAAACCAACAAACTTCTGGTTACGAGCTTTCTTTACTAACCTCTAGGCAACCACTGTCCCACCTGATAAAGATATATATATATTTGATGGGTATCATATTTGCATTTATATGTCTGCTGTGCATACCTCTGGTACTACTTGAACTGACATATCCTTTATTTCCCTTAACACCTGCTTTTTGAATTGGAAATGCTGAATAGGTTATGCAATGCACGTTAGCATGCAGTGTATACACTCTATTTTGAAATGTTAAACTTTTCACACTCATGGAAAAAGTACAATTGTCTTGAGCGGCTTTCTTGCAGTCAGCTCAAGTATTTTCATACCTGCAGTTCCTTATGAGTTATTTAAAAAAGTGGGGTCACAGTGGCTCCGAAACCAACTCATTTGCAATCCAGCTGGAGCAAAGCTATCTGGTGTGTGTCATCTTGAACTCCCTGGCCTGTTTGGCTTGTTACACATACAAACGGCTCAGAAAAATACCTAAATATTGTGATAAAACACTGCAGTTTAGTGACTGCCTCGCAATAGTTTAGCGCCATATATCCTGCCGGTTTCAACTGGTTTTATTGTAAACTGTCTGCCTATGATTATACCACACAGTCCAAAAGTCAAAAGGAAAGCTGGATGTAAATTTGCCAACATGGCATCATTTTGACTGGGTTCTCAAATACCAGTGATCGTTTCACACAACACAGAGAGAAAATACAAATCACCCTGTGCTTTGTAAGATGATGCTTTAGCTATAAAGAACAGCAAGAGGAAAATGAATCAACTCGTTTTTATCAATGTGCCTGCTCTGTCATGGGTTGTTATATATTTCCAGCTTCCAAAAATGTTTAATTGTGTGGTTTCTTTGTCATTTTGTTCTTCAAATGCCTGCACAGTGGTTGTACTCTGTTTGTTTCAGCTGAATGTGTAAAACAGATCCTCATACCAATGCCGTCCATCTAATGGGAGTTTGCTTCTTGTTTTTCAGGACACGTCCAAAGGTCCAGTTCAATGGCTATGTTGGCCACGAGAGCTCCAATGGTCAGGCATCCTTTGAAAATCCAATGTATGACACAAACATGAAGCCCACTGAGGCAAAGGCAGTACGATTTGATACCACACTCAATACAGTCTGCACTGTGGTATAATCCAGCATACTTGCCACTTCTTATCTGGTGGTTCAGTCCAACCTCCCTGCTGCAGACTGCAGTATGGCTTAACCAAACACAAAAAGGAAGAACATACTTAGGATTTGGACTTGTTACCATGAGCACTCAATGTGTAGGATGCCGGCACCCCCGTCAGCAAAATCTACACTGCAATGTAGCTCGGCTCCACCTGAAACCTGAACAACGGTATTAGTCATTTATAGGAAAAGGAGATAGACAGGTCGCAACCAACAAGTTGAGGAGGCGAGTAAACAGTGGCATTAAAAAACATGAAAGAATCCTTAGAGACCACGACTACAGTTTAAAACTTCAAAGAAAATAACTTTCTCCAAGAACATGCTCTCTCAGTGTTGACTAACCTCAATACAATTAGAGCCTCCTAACAGAAAGGGCTTTTTGTGGCCCATCATTTATGGTCCACAAGTACCCAAACTGTAGGCAGATCCAATTAAACCCCAAATCTTCATGTCAGTTTTGCACAGTGGTAAAAGCTTACTAACTCCTCCTGCTGTGAGTCAGACATGGATTTGATCGACGTGAGGTTCTACCCTCAGGGGAACTAGTTCACCCCTCAGCCCCTTCCTCATACTGGATGGATCACGTATGTAAACATAAACCATTATTGGTGCTGGACCAAAAAGCTCCCACTGGAAATCTGTCATGGTGGACTTGACAGGCTGAGACTCTCTGATAATAATGACTGTTTACAGAGTCAATTTTGATGGAAAGTAATATTAATTGCATAGACTGCTGTGAAGTTGAGAACCAAACACAGTCAAAGCAGTGATCAAATTTTCTAGATCAGTTCCTTTAAATAAATGACACTCTCAGTCCAACGGACTGATGCTAAACAGACATGGGTCAAATAGAAGTTGCAGATGTATTTGAAATGTTTTAGCCTACCTGAAGAGCTGATTAAGATAGGTCTAATATAGCAGGACAATCAGAGTTTGGTCTGTTTAGTTATCAGATGATAATGGATTTTCAAAAATGATCCTGTAATTGTCTTACTTTACACCACTTTATTGCCTTTTATGACATCTACTCACAGAACACTGCAAATAGCTAGGCTAAAACATAACAATTGAAGCTTTTGCAAACCATGTGGTTCTTCTAAATTTACTCAAACTATACTACACGCTTAAGATCAGTCTTCTACAGTATTCCACAGTAGCACTAAGCAGACTGAGCTCATCCGGAAAACCAGACATTTGAGTTGCTGGGTCGGTGTACACAATGGACTGGTTTGCTGAGGCCTGTCTAATACAATCAAAGTCTCAGACAATGATGCTTGTTCTTGGACTCGCCCGGATTCTGCGCTTGGTGGCTGAACAAGTGGAAGCCTGGAGGCTATAAGCTGTCAGGATCATCGACTGCTGCAATCAGCTGTGGCCAAATCCAGGAAATGATTTGTCTTCTCCTAACTCTGGACAGGACTATCAGTCATGTGCTGACTGATTTTTTTTTTTTGTTTTATTGTTGTTGTTTTTTTTTTGTTTTGTTTTTCTACAGTATACTCTCCAGCCACAAAATCTGAAATAGATGAACTGAGTAACAGACAGACTGGTTGACTGACAGAAATCAGATGGGTACAGACTAAAGGACGGATAGACACCTCTGTCAGTTGAGCTGGAAGAGCGAGACAAGGACACGTTGCTGTGGGAAAAGAGGCTAATTGCTGTCTCTAATGTCTCTTCTGGCATTTTTCTTCAGTGAAGATATTGATGAACAGACTCATATGTTCAAAAGCCCAGTGGCCCCATGGGACTTCCCAAACCACTGCTGCTGGGGACCCCCAAAATATAAACTTTATATAAACCGCACAAATTTTGCACTAGTATGTTTTTCTGACTGGGTTATGAAAAAATGAATACTTTTGGGGCCTGAAATGGGTTTGAAAAACAAGTCATGAAAAAAGAGAATTTTATTCAAAAACTTCTATCTTTAAAAATATGATAAAAATGACTAAATACAGGGTTACAGAGTGTTTGTATATACACATTTATATTTCACACTCCCTGTTAGCAGAGAGTGTGACCACATGCTATACTGTTGTTTCTTTCTTTGCCATGACAACATTCTAGCCAACAAGAAAAGTGGGAAGAGTTTAACTTTGGACCTCCAAGCTGGAACAAAAAAATGGTGTTGCATTGTGATTTCCTGCCATTTTTAGATCAGCGGATGTGTAAAAGCTTTTACTGAATACTGACACTGTTATTTAAGCAAAATATTTGGAAAGACCACCCAACATTGCCTGCCGTGACCCACTGGGAGGATACTGCCTGTTTCATCTGCAAGCAGTTGTCTGTACGGTAGAGACGAAAGATGAGATAACCTCATAGCAGAAGCTTGTGGTCGTAGTCAGTATAAGCTTTCAGCTGCTGTGACTGTTTCTCCAACTCTTTAAAAAAAACATGTGTTGTTGGCAACCTTTTCTACACACATGACCGTGCATCCTTCCAACACATGACATATCCGATGCACGAGATCTTGCTTCAACACACCTTTTTTGGAAGAGCACACAGCTTATGTGTGAGGGTTTTTTGGGGGGGAATCAGTCACTTGACGGCAGACGGAAAAACCAATTCAGCATGAAGACAACAGGCACAATTATTGTTGTCGAGAGTTATCGTCCCCTCCCCCCATTGTTTGAGAAATACCTCGTGTGCAGAGAGTAAGTTACATCCTGCTTATCAATGCTGGAACCTCACTGCAACAAATACACAAGCTTAGTGAGTGCGACATAGTTGGCTTATTTCCCGGTGTTTTGAGTCAAAATGTCATTCCAACGCCCTGAAGTCTGAAGGATCCAAGAAAATGTATTCTTGTCAAATCACTGACCAAGCTTGTTATTTCTCGCAGTGTCCTCTCAAAATATTTTTTATTTTTCAAAAGATGCTGCACTTGGTTTGGGTCATCGATGTAACTGCTTTCTTAGTGTCTTTTAGTGTCTTCAGGCCTCATTTTCCACACCCTGCACACCATTATGCCATCAGTAAAACATCGTACATTTGCTTTAACATGCATGACTTTTATCTGTCACAATGAGATTTAATTATGTTTTTGTTTTTTTTTTGGTTTTTTTTTTGTGGGTTTTCACTTATTCAGCCACAATCCATAATGCTGTCTATTCATTTATCATTACATCTAATGGAGAGTAATATGTGCCAGAGTCAGGTGGTACAAATTTATGATTTTGTACATGAACCACGTTATTTTACTAATAATGTATATTATTATGCATTACTGTGGTAAGCTCCCGACAAAAACTCATTACGCAGAAATTATTGGGTTTTTCCGAAGAATTGAAATACTGGGGGGAAAAGCATTTGGTATGAGGAGGTTGTCACATCCACCTGTTTTGAGATAAGTGAGACTGAATTAACAAGCAAATAGCGGCTTCTATTTACATTTTCTGCTCATTTAATTAAACAAGAATCTACACCAGAGCATTCAGCTCTGGTGTAGCTGAACAAAATGAAACAGTCCCGAAACAATGGTGATTATTTATGGAAGCATGACTGCGGCGTATTATTGGCATTATACTGTACATTGTCAGCTTGTCGCTTACAACCTGCGTGCTCGGGTCATGGTCTGACAGCCAGAAATACAACCAGTGCAATGCAGCAGAAAATGAAGATGTGTTGATATGTGTGGTAGTAAAAATACTTACAAATGCTCGACAGCAGGGAGGACAGACATTTAAAACCTCTTTGCAGGAATGAACAAGACATCTGTAAACAACAGTAGAGCGTCTGCTCAAAAGATCATGAGCACTCCTCTCTCTGTTTTATTGCTAGAGTGCACCCTGTGCCTGTATTTTAATTGATTTAATTAATTCAGTTGAGATTTCCTATGGAGTCAAAAGTGCATAATAGAGCCGGGAAATTAAAGGCTGCAAGGTTTCCTGAGGCATAATAAAAGGTCTAGTTTTTAACAATTAATGACAGATCGGATCTCCTCGTGTGCCTAAAAGAGAAAATTCAGACTCCATGAACGCTATGCTTATTCCGGCGTGTCACAATCTAAAGTGTGCCACAGAGGTATGAGTTCACATCTGGCGTACCCGCGGAGGTTTGGCCAAATGCAAAGTGACTCGTAGGGCAGACGTATTAAGCAGAATTTGAACATTTTTGAAACTGTTCCGTAAGCTCCCATGAATGCCAGACAAGCTCCTTTTTTTTATGAGTGCCAGCAATGACGTTTCCCCCCACGAACCCTGCAGTGTTTCCCTCAGTAACCAGCTGTGTAGGGACAGATGTCAACTGCCATTTCGATGCCCATTTCTTACAGTAACTGCACTCGCATGTTTTCCTGGGTATTCACACATGGAGGTTTTTATTATGAGTCCAAAGCGAACTTTGCCTTCTTTTTTATAATCTAGGCTTTGGGCAAGTTATCCTTAATGCAAAACCATATAAGCAGTATATGATTATAAAGTGTATATTTGAAGGCAGATGAATTATCTTTGTGAGTGCAGTCGTTTCTGTCCTTGATAGCCAAATTGAATCGTTGACACTGCAGCCGAGTCATGGTCGATGTGCACACATAACTGGAGTGAACTCAAAGATGGACTTGCTGAAGTGCTTCATTAATACTATACTGAAAAATGAATGTTAAATTTTACACAACCTATTAAAAAATCTAGTTTGAGAAAAACTTGAACATAGTCACCAAGATGTTATCATCCAACTATAAACAAGAGACCATTTTTAATATTTCCGTTTGTATTTGGCTCATGTGAATTGCAAAGCTGGAACGAGTTCGATTTCAGAGGACTAATTTATTAAGCCGTTCTGTTTTTTTTAATACATACAGGAAAAAAATAAATACATGTTTGTGCTTATCTGATAGGAACACGGACACGGACATGATGGTCATATCATTTAGTTCTTTCTTGGATTGTTTTCCAATAAATAGACTTAAATCTAGCCGCAAACGAAGGTTTCTAATGTGATGTAAAGGCCGCAAGAGGAATACTCAAGACAGATTTCAATAGAAGAGGCACTGGATAAAAATCTTGGACGGAAATATGGTGTTGCTCTCACTCTCTTTCTCTCCCCCTCTTTTTAAGTTGCAGTGTGGGATTTCTAGCTGACCATAACCCATTCCTGCTGCAAAATGCTTTGACGTTATGGATAATATCCTCCTCCCTGCAGACGATTCTTTGTACAATTTGCCTAGAAGTTTCCAAAATAATCTTTCATTTGGCATCGTCAGCAGTCTGCTGTGTTTCATAGCTCGACAGCTGGCCACAAGTTGAAGAAAAATAACATAAAACTACCCTCAAAATTTCAAAATACCAAGGTTGTTTCTGCTTCTTCTGCTGAGACTTCTCACAGTTTAGAAAGAAGTTTCCACGTGTGTCCTTCACTTTCTTTAAAGTGGTATTGTCAGCAGTCCTCGTTGAAACAAAGGGGCCCAGGTAGCACTCAACTTAGAAAATACTGAAAATTGTAAATGTCACATTGCCTTTTTTATACACTGTCTCATGGCAAAGACAAGCTCTTTTCCCCACCAATTATTAACTGCTGAATAGATTCAGTGCCGATATATGATATATCTGAATCACATCAAGATAGGAGGATAATTTAAACATTGGTGCAGAGGAGGACTGCAGAGTGATGTCACCGTACCTTTCCTGTAAAAGAAGCCGTGAAATCCAGTTGCAGTACCACATAGAAATGAAGTCTGTCATCCCTGTGTCAATTTGGGCTTTTACTGTCATAGCAATCTATGAATTTCTGGGATTGCATCAACAAATAGAAATCTATATTTTTCAGGTGTTGGCAAATTTGAATAGAAAATATAGTGACATACAGGTGCATTAAAAAAAGAATATAATTTGAAAGTTCATTTTTCCCCCATTGAAACTGTGAAACGTTTCTATATTTTAGAGGTATTTAGATAAAAAAGAAGCCTTTTTTTGTCATGATGTCATGAAATTGCAAAATATAAATTCTCTAAATGAGGGTGTTTAATCCAATCAGATGTTTTTCCTTGTTTGTTTTTTTTAACCAAAGACTATATTCATCGCAATTTCCATTTAGATATTGCTTGAAACCGTTCAGTTTATTTGGTATGTGTGTTGACAAATGTTATTAAACAATTAAAGTTTCAATTATGACATTTTTCTTCAGATGCACATGCATACCAGACCACAATTCAGTTGAGTGACTTTTAGGCGAATTCTGTCTATCCTCTTTGGATAGCACAAACTTCTCATGTCATACTTTTATCCTCGCTCCCCCAACCAGAACAAAGGAAGAACACTTTCATCATTTCAGCATGTGACTGATTGTAGATCCTCACACCACATACCGTCTGCGTTGCATCCACAGTATTGACAAACATCCTCAGCAACATACTGACTGACATGAGGTAAATGGCTATTGCTCATAAGTATGTACTCAAATATGTAGTTTAATTTGTTACCGCCCCACGTGGCACAGATACGTTGAGAAACTATCGCCATCATTGTTTGAATCCTCAACACACTCATTTCCATCACTGTCATCCTTCACCATCATCATGTGCTGCTGAACTTGAAGTAGGTGCAAAATAAAAATAAAAAAAACATTTTTGTACAGAAATCTATTTTTTATGGAGAATTTGTTTAAAAAAAACAACTAAGAAACAAATTATTAAACATGCTGTACTTTTTATGAATAATGATGTAGGTACAAAACAAATCTTGTTCATTAAGGTCAATGTTTTTACTGTTACACACCATGTAAAAATCTATGGTTCAAACTGATTATCAACTATTGAAATGTCATATGATCTCTTTTGTCCATTATGGCTGCTTTTACACAGGAACAAAGAATCTTGTGAGAGTTAATTATCTTCATGCTCAAGAGACACTTATCTCTGGATCACACCTGCTAAGAAATTGTTATTCACACTCCAAAACACTTCCACTTTTAGCAGCTTGGGGCTGGCATCGTATGTGTGTCATTTAAATATTAAAGGTTTTTAGCATTCATTGAAAAAAAAACAAAAAGAAAAAAACATGGTATATGTAGTGATAGGCTGAAAAGTTTCCAGTGACTTCCTCTGTGCCAGCTGTGCCACAAGAGTCACGGCCAATTGGTAATACTTGACATCTAAATATCGTTCTCTCACATTTTTTTTAAAATTGATTTTGGATACACACTTTTACTTGGAGTGGAAAACACCAGATGTTTGGAGTCATAATGTCATGAACAGTATTCACTGATGAGCTGAAAATGAGGCTTCCTTTAAAAGATGGCGTTCTTGTGTAAGAGCAGTCTTGTGCGGCTGTTCCTTATGTCTATGTGTGGGAGAGGGATGACTTTCACAGGCACAAAAGATTTTGGATGACGTGACCCCTTTATGGCCCACAATTTGATAACATGCCCGTCTCATCAAGGAGGGAAAAAGGAAATTGTGCAAAATTTAGGCTTTAGTAACATTAGCAAATTGGCAACAGTTTGGAGGCTCCTGTTTTGAGTGCTAATTCAAGACTTGTATTTCAAGATTGGAATCAAAGGATGGAGAAAGAAGATTTTTTTTTTTGTCCCTCTCCGAGATTGTGACAGAAGAAAAACATAATGCAGTGGTAATGGCTTAAAAAACAGTATGTGAATGCAGCCTCACGATCTGCTGTTAAAGAGACTCAGTTTATCTATCAGCTGTTTTGAAGACATTATTTGAGAATAAAGATTTTGATACAATACAAATTCTACTCGTGTGTCAATTTGTTGTTGTTTTTTTCTCAATGGGCTTGTGTTCGGTTGTACATGTTCTGCAGACCGTCTTGTCCTCAGGGTACACTGCCCCCTCCATGTTGGAAAAAGCTTTCTTCCTGTATAGACAGATGTGATTAATCCACATCCCTCAACACCTTCAAATTTAGCACACAATATTCA
Source organism: Lipophrys pholis (assembly GCF_963383615.2). Classification (NCBI taxonomy): domain Eukaryota; kingdom Metazoa; phylum Chordata; class Actinopteri; order Blenniiformes; family Blenniidae; genus Lipophrys; species Lipophrys pholis. The sequence continues at coordinate 17,704,104 of NC_137636.1, read as the reverse complement.
ATCAGTCGATTTCCTGTACCAATTTGTCCAATTCGGGGTCTCCAAACAGCAGACACACACTCACATCTATAGGCAATGGAGCCACCAATTCAAACTAATAGAGGTTTCTGGACTGTGGCAGAAAAACTGATACACTGAGAAAACCCAGACATGCAAACTGACAACATGCACAGAAACTATGGACTACATGTGGCTACACTTATTTTAGATAATACACCATTTTGTTAAAAAGTTAGTATGGGTGCCAGTACACGTTAAAAAAATAAAAGATTTTAACAGACTGGTAATATTCATCGCCTTTTTAATACTGTATTCACATGAGTATTGAGATCCTCTCTGCAAAACACATTGTGATCTGATGTCTGTTTGCTACAATTGTCCTTGCTCTATATCTGGAGCTTGATTAGAGTTCACCTGTGGCAAATTGGACGGGTTGGACAGGGTTTAGAAATGCACATTCCTCTGTATGTATTTTTGTAAAAACAACAGCCAAGCTGTGAAGTTAAAAAAAAAAAAAAAAAAAACTCTCTGCAGACCTCTGCAATAAAAGCTGTGGAATGCCGCAGACCAAGGCAAGGGCATAAAACGATTTGTAAAGCTTTGAGTGTTCCCAGGAGCATACTGGCCTCAATAATCGTGAAAGGAAAGAAGTCTGAAAACTGAGCAACACAGCAAGAAACCTCTCCAGCAGGGTGATGCCCATAAACCCAACAGACCCTCTGACGACGCTTCAGAGACCCTCTGAAGAAACAAACAACCTGCAAAAGAACGACCATCTTAGCACCGTACAGCGTGAACACACTTCAGGACGACGTCCATCCAGAGCTGTGATTTGAAGAGTGGTTCACCGTTGAACGTGTAAAAAAAAAAAGACAAAACCAAACCATGATGATGATGTGACATTGAAGCAATTCTCTGAATGTCTTTGATAGTTGAAGAACTAAACTCCGTCAAACATCTGTTGGGAGACTTAATATAGCACAAATGGTTTTTTTTGTTTTGTTTTTTAACTCACTCTGTTAAATTCGGAGAATCAGGAATCCATGCATGCAAAACTTTGAAAGATTCCCCTCAGATTCAAAGCGTTCATTGTCAGATGGACATCTGCAGTCTTGAATTTTTAAAATAGGTTTTCACTTCTACTGTCACGAGAGCCGTTGAGTGAAGGCTGATGGACAGAAAAGGAGACTTGTCCCTTGGAGAAGGTAAAAGGGAATCCCAAATCCACTACAGACAAAATACTGTGCAGGTTGGTCTTTTTATTCAGTGGCACCTTAATCCTGACTTTAATAACTGATAATCCATCAGCAAATTCTGTGTGTGTGTGTGTGTGTGTGTGTGTGTGTGTGTGTGTGTGTGTGTGTGTGTGTGTGTGTGTGTGTGTGTGTGTGTGTGTGTGTGTGTGTGTGTGTGTGTGTGTGTGTGTGTGTGTGAACACGTCTCAACTCCTTTTCAGGCACAATCAATGTCATGATTTTTTGGAGTACTGATATTATAATGCGCATCGTTTTGACAAATGTGCATCTCAAATGCGTATCAAAAAATATTACATGTTTACCATCTGCATATGTTGTTAATTGTTTAACGGACTGGCCGATTGGTCAAACTTTATTCATATAACAACTTCCATGCTTATTTATTATAAAGTGTTTGACATATGATTGACAAAGTTATTATAAGATCAAACGACTAAGGAGTAGGAAAAATACAGATGAAAAGAGATTAAAAAAAGGAAATTAGTACTGAATAAATAAATAGATATAGATAAAACTGAATAGATAAATATGTATACCCTTCACCCATGAAACACAAAGCTTTTATATTGCTTGACAGCCCTACAGGAATTAATAGATCACCAGATTGTGTCTGTGTCACTTATTCCACTCCTATTTGATCAACTAATGTTTTCTTTTTGTCATATTATTCTTTAATTTGCACAAATACCTTCTGCTTGTTTCCTTTCTGATACATTTTCTAACAGAAATGCTGGCTGCAAATGAGCAGAGCACTTCTTTGTCTTCTAATCTCTTCTAATCTCTTTCTGAGTTCTTTCTGTGTGATAAACTTGTAAAAATAAACTCTCACATTCACTGTCCTCCTTAGAAATTCACACGCAGACAAACACACTCGGCGATGGTTCTTTAATTGCAAAGTTGCAAAGCCTGTTGAGGGAAATCAGCTGCACCCAACCAGGCGGGCAAGGTGGAACAGACCCAATGGAAAGAGAGGCAAAGAGGAAGGACCAAAAAAGGTACGTATGTTTCAAGTTAGATAACCCAGGAGATGAAGATGGAGAAAGAGATATCTGTTAGTATTAAAAAAAAAAAAAAAGGTTTTCAAAAGGTTCATGTCTGGTTCAGTTTCAGAGTTTTGTGTCAGGAAATATATTGCATAGGTTTTATATAGCGCTTTTCAAGGCACTCAGAGACGCTTCACATTGCATTTTTCATTCACTCCTTGATGGTGGTAAACTCCGTCTGTAGCCACGTCTGCCCTGGGTCGACTGACGGAAGCTGTCAAACTGCGCCATCGGCCCCTCCGACCACCACCAACCACTCACTCTCACACTGCATTCATCCTGGCAGTTTGGGGTTCAGTGTTTTGCCCAAGGACACTTCAGAATGCAGACAAGGGAATTAAGCCTGCAACCCTCTGATTGCCTTCTGACAACCGCTCCACCAACCGAGCCATGCCGCCCCAATATCTAAGTTGTTTGCTGTTGTCTGCACACTTTGATTTAAGTTGATCTCATCAGTATCATTTAGAGTAGATTCAGGATTCCAGAAACCATCAGGAGGGACACAATCATGGGATCCCTGAAATACCGGTCCTGTTTTTCAACACTGGCTCATCCCCACTCTCTTTTGAAAAATCCCTGATTTATGTAAAAAAGAATTCCTAGTAGGTTGAAAAAAAAGAAAAGAAAGTACATCTATTCTATTCATATTTTATTTTATTCAAATTATTGACTTGAGAATTTGAAAATGTAATTGGGCAGAAAATAAAATATAAATAGTTTCAGCATTTTTAAGAAACTGCTTTTTGGGGGGGGGGGTTGTATTTATTGTCAAGGTGTAGTCATAAATCTTTGTTTCAATACCCACTTGTTGGTATTGCATTAACTTCATTTTGAAGAGTTTTCTCTACGACAAACATTGAACTTATTTAAGTTGTACTTTTCTCCACCAACGTTTGAATTTGGAACATTTTCCAAAACAGACCAGCGACTGTGACTCCAGATTCATCTGTAGTTCCCAGTGTGTGTTACCTCAGCTCAAAATGTGATTCGTGATTCATCAGCACAGCAGTACAGCAGTACAATGCTAAAACAACCCCAGGATTATACTTGCTAAGTCATGTTAAGACATTGCTGATGATTGTCGGTAACGATAACGTAAACTCAGTAATGATATTATGATTCCAATGTTAATGATTTAATGTTGCTTTATCGTTTAAATGGTGGAGACAAATATACCCGAAACAGCGTGTTTTTTTTTTAATATGCTATTAACAAAATTGACAGAAGCACAGCACGGTATAGTCAGAGTGAAAATAGTTTCATCTACTTGTAATGTTTTAACCCTATACTTTAAGGACACACTCAATACTCACAACATCCCAGAGACATCGACTTGGTAAATATTGATGCATCTCAAAAAGTAGGAATACAAAGGAAACAAACATTTCACCTTAAAACAAACAGTATTCAACATATTTTAGATGCATCACACATAAACTGAAGCATTCTTGGCCTCTGTTGCTTTATACTTCATAATGTTAGTTGATCTGTCATGAAAATCAAAAATGAAATAGTTTAAAGTATCATAATATTTCACAGATGTTATTGAGTGGAGGTTACAGTTAACACCATCAAAGTTGGAAACCTGTGGAATCTTTAGTGTAGAAAAAGGTGATTGTATATCAAACTTTAGTTACAAGCGTATTTAACCATTTCCTGGTTCACCACCAATGTTAGAGTTTGCCAGTTTATGGAAAAGACCTTATTATGAAGCTGCGACTATATTTCAATTACTGTTTGTTTATTTTTTGTTTTCTTTCGGCATGAAACCTGAGCTAAACCTGTAATAACTAATAAAACAAGTTTTGAAGTCGATGTTGTTCTGGTGCTGGCATTAGATTGACTGGCACCCAGCAGGCTGCCTCTGTTACAGTGGTTCAATCCATCCGAAAGGTCCGCCAGTCAGCCCCTGGAAACACTATTCACTCAGAATCTCACACCTGCTCAGTGGAGTTCCTCCTGAGGCGGTGAACCTTCAGGCATGTTGTGAAACGCTTGAGGACAAAAGACTCTAAACCTGTGATGATCAAAATGATCAACAACCACCCCTCCGACATCGAGGCAGCTCAGGCAGAAGTAGGAAATAAAAAAGTTCTAAATTCTACTGTTTTCGACTTTGAACAATCAGTGGCTCCATCAGCTGTTTTTAAAAGAAAATAGCTGGAAGGATCAATCAATGTGTGCCATTTAGTGTATACCTATATCCTGACACTGCTCAACCCAGACAAAAGCAATCTGGCTAAATGACTTTGTGTTTTTCATGACAGGGCCTCCACCCGTCTGCTATTTGAGAGGTTGGAGACAAACACCTTTCAGGTCACATCAGCCTTGTACCATCCCAAGGCTTTCAGCATTATCCACATTAGACTTGAAGCTGGAGAATATGTTTGGAAACCAGAGATTCCCACCTTACAGACTCAAACCTTAACCTGGATCATAAAAAAATCAGCTGCCATTCAAGGCAAATGTATTCAGTCCCTGCCACGTCAGTGAGTAACGTTAATGTCTGGTCCCTCAGTGGTGTAGTGACAGCACATGTCCACAAACCTCCAACGTGTCTGTGAGGGGTTTAGCTCGAGTTGCTGAGGTTGTGATCCTGATGGTGAATAACATGTAAGTACTGTCAGTGTTTGACTTGCATCAGGTCCCCAGAAATACATCTGGGACCGCTTTAGACTGCAGCTGTGAATGTTTAGCCCCCGTTTGGTTTCTGGGCTGAAAGGTTGGCTCAATGTAGCTCAGTGCACTGCTTGACCCTGACAAGTCTGTACGAAATGGTAACTTTGAAAAGCATGAATTCAAAAAATGAACTATTTTGAAACTATGGTGTCTTAAAATGATTTTATTACCTTCTTGAACATTTTAAACAGACTATTATACCTGGTAAAAAGGGGATTTGCACATTAAAATATGGTCTTCTCATCACATGTAAAGTCGTATGCTGCTGTATTTCTAGCTGAGACATGATGCAGATGCAGCCTTCACGTACACTGTCCAGCTGTTTCCATAGACTGACGACGAGACACTCTCTTCCATAGTGACACGACCACTGACTGCTTGAAGGTGAAATATCACCAAATCATGAACATTTTACTGCTGAAGTAATACAACCTGAGTATTGTTCATATTCATGAAGCATCACATACAACATGATTAAAATGGTCAATGTGATCATGTTTGGGAACACTCTTGATATTTTCTATTGTTTTGTTCAAACTTCATTTCAAAGTAGGGAACAGACTTTAAAAAATGTTTTATTCAACAGCCGTAACTGCAATAAATGCACCCAAAAATGACTGGAGGATGATAAAAAGGCTCTGCAATGATTAGAATGTGCGTGTATGTGCTTTTTTTTTATTATTATTCTAGCATGTATCTATATTTTCTAACCTCTGAGTGTTGCACTGAATGACTGACTTCATTGTAAACCTAATAGTGACAATCAAGAATTTATTCTATTCTATTCTATGGCAAGGCATTTTGAAGGAGAGTAGGGAAGTGGCTAAAAGAAATACAAACATTAAGAGTATCAACAGATTGTATGTACAAATGATTAATTTCAACAGGTTCTACTCGCAATTGCCACATCAGATTGTGCCGGGTAACAAAGGCATTTTATTGAATATAAAATGTGGTTTATTAATCTTGAATACACCCTGCAGCACCCTGAAGCACTCCTAAGGCTACTGGTGCCCTCAGGACACACTCCTCGACCAGATGTACCACAGCAAATGAGTTAGCAGCCCACTATGCCACATGGAGTTCATGCTTGTTTGGCCAAGTCCTGATGTCTACAACAGCGGTTAGGAAAAGAGAAGTTACATCTCCTGACAATTTGAGTCCATGAAGTGCAGTTGGTTTAGAAAAAAAATACAAATTCTAAGTATACATGCTAGAAACGTTTTCTCAATTAGCAATGCCTTCTGTGCAACCCATCAGCCCGCTATGGTCATTAAACTTGGGTTTTTCTAGTCAACATAGACCAAACTCCTTCCACTCAGTTGCTATGAAGCAAGGTGAATGATGTGTCGGATGGTGGTGAGAGCAGCGTAAAAGAATACACTTCTGTCCCCCAAATGTCCCTGTCACTACTAATCCTCACTGCACTAAGGCTCACCTTGACTTTCAGACCCTTTACTGTTGAATTGATTTGCCACACAACCTGTAGCTGTGAACATTTGAATTAGCTTCTAGAAAGCATGCCTCACCAATGCGCTCAGTCGGTCATCCCTTTCCTGCATTGAGTGTTTTGTGAGTGGTACATTTATCCATTTATTTATATAAGCTTTCTACATGTCTGTTCTCATCTGCCGCATAAGCCTGCAGTCACTGTCCGTGGTGCTGAACTGTGAACCGTCGCCTACTAGACTCTATCCAAGCAACTGCACTAGTCTTTTGTTTGCAAAGGTCTGTTGGATCTTGGCCCACAGAATAATATGTGCAGTGATATTCTGATTTTGCATGGTCATTTGTGTTTCCTAATGAACCTCTCTCATTGTTAGCGACACCCAATTATTATCATTTTTGTTCCGGCACCGACCTAACACATTAGTGCTGTGTTCCTCAACAATTTAACCATCCGTCCATTCATCCATCATCTGTGCCGCTCTATTTAACTTCTGGTCATAGGATGCGAGAGCCAATCCCACCTGACTGTGGGATATGGCAGGATACACCTTGGACAGGTCATCAGTTGACCAAAGAAAAGATCACCATACACTTAGAGTTAATAATTCATTCAATAAGCATGTTTCTGACCAGGAGAAGCAATATTTGGAAAAGTCACACTCGTGCATAATTTTGACTTACACAAGTTTATGTAATTTTAGTGCAGACATTTAATAACAACAGGTGAATAACAACTTCCAGTCTGACGCCATATACAGTATGTTTGCTTTTCATTTCATTTCACTGCACACAGTTAAACTTTACGTTAATGGTAATTGTTATTCTAAGCCGTACTTGACTTGACTTGAACTTTTCAGCTATAAAAATTAAAAAGTATTCATTAATCTCATGGACTAATTATTCAATAGTGTCTTTTATTGGAGACTCCAGAACGTACAGCCCTAACGGGGACCTGTGATACAATTAGCATTTGAACTCATGATCTTGCTAGCTGATGTAGAAGATCAGCACATTTCTTTTTTTTTTTTCCCTCAAAAGCCTTAGATGTCTCATTCATGGCAGGGAGCTCATTAGTGTGCAGAAAACTATTAAATACAGTAAGCACCCTGCAAAACTTTTTTTTTTTTTTTTTTTTTTAATGATGCAGAGATTATTGAAAATGTGCACAGACATCTCAGCTACATGTTAAGCAGTTGTTTTCAGAATGTTACCTGGAAGGACATCACACTCAATCAACCCAGCACTGGGGAGCTAATTATTACCGGGAAACGGGGCTTTTGTCCACCAGCCAAAACACAAATTGGTGACATTAAGACAATTACTTTCAGATACCGCCACCTCAAGCTAAGAAATACTGAGGGAATTCACTATCCATCTCTGATGAGAGTCAGCTATGGGCTTAGAAAGAACTATTATTGTGATATGAAAATAAAAAATGTGAGATGTATCATCCTCTAATTAAGAATCAGTAGTTTTGATTAATTAATAAGTATCCCTATCAGTCTAATTCAGAATGTGACATCTCTCTGCTGGCGCTTTCACTGTGTTTATGTTGCTTTGACAGAAAACGTATTTAGGCCGATCCACTGAAAAAAACACACACACCGACACACACAATGGTGAAATGTTGACAGAGGTTGTTGATCATGGACTTGTCCCAGGACTGGACAACAGTCTGAGCTTCTGTATAGCAAAATTGATGTATAACTTATGCTGTCTGATATTTCCTCCTTCCTTTAACTCTTTTTCTTATCCACTATATATTCCCTCAATACCGTTTCAGTCTTCTCTGAGCATGTAGACTTTGAAAGACTGATTTATTTTTTATTGATGCTTGATCTGATAACTCAAAATTGTTTTCTGTTGGTTTGAAGCAAAGAGAAAGGGAGAGCAGGTTAGTAACATGTTTACATTTCAACTCATTCCAGCATGCATGATCATACACACACACGGGTTCCCACACCGATACACAGTATGTACAGCGTTTGGTACATTTCACAGGACTTACAGTGTTGTGTTAATTTCACATGAATCACTGGTTATTTATAGTGTGGATTAGCATGATTTCCCTTGTGTTCTTTTCTATGTAAACCTAAAAAAACAAATACATAAATATGACAATATCAAATATTAAAATGTACAAGTTATTAACTAAAATGAAGGAAGGTGAGGTAAGACTTGTTTGAACTCTTGTGCGTCATGATGACCTGGCTGAAGCAGATGGCCTAGAAGCTATTTCTCTTTTATGTCTTGGTTGTCATTGTCTCCTCTCATTCTGCACACATTTCTCATTTACACTCCTAATTATTAAACCGTTACCCGTGGCAATCATCAAGCACCATTTGTGTCGGCGCCTTCATGTTTTATAATATAATTTTCACATATTACAGTTTGAAGTGTGGCGTTGCTGATTACCACACCAATTCACCTCATTAGAATTAACAGAGTGGCACTGCAGCATGTCAGGGAAGCTTCAAAAAAAAAAAAAAAAAAAAAGGCAAAGAGATGTAGATGCCTTCACAGTCTTTAAAAATATCTTCATTTTCCATATTCGATTTTAAACAAACAGTTCTACAATGTGTCTTTTAAAGCTGGTCCTCTCTTACTTTTAACAGCCTGGGCATGTAATTTGACGTTGAGCTCATTCATTTTCTGGCCGTTGCTGTGTGCTGTTACTTAAATGTCTGAATAAATAAATGTCATAGATTGACATGAATTTGTCATCAAACTGAGGTTATTGAAAATATCTGAAGGTTTATGTTAATTTAAAGTGTCAGCTTCACTTCCTTACAGAAACTGTTTTACATTCCTCAACCTCACCTGCACAATGACTGAAATGTGTATTATAAAAGTTAATAATGGTAGCAAGATGCATGTAATTGAACCTACCAAAGTGTACTGTGGGTTAACTTTGTTGAAAGTCTTGACCTATAATCAATGACGCATAGATCGCATACAGTACGAAGCCTTTGTAGTTAGAAAATTACTGGATACAAACTGCTTAATTAAGTCCATTATCTGCCAGATACTCAATACCAGTTCAGGAGTGTTGCCCTTCTCTGGAACAAAACAAACACTGCTATCAGTGATGAAGTGTGTGTGTGTGTGTGTGTGTGCGTGCGTGCGTGCGTGCGTGCGTGCGTGCGTGCGTGCGTGCGTGCGTGCGTGCGTGCGTGCGTGCGTGCGTGCGTGCGTGTGACCTATTATCTTAATTCCAGTGGGTCCTTGAAGGTCATTCTAGAAATATTTCTTGTTGAACAATGTCATGTAGGGATAACATTTTTGACTTGGGAAGATGTATTGTTACCTCTTTAACTTATCACTTTACTTTATTATAGGTTTGCTCACAGTGTTTGAGCACTGCACCTCTTGCTGCGTCTGTAATTCCTGAGTGTTTCTGTTAGATTCTACACTGTTCTCTTTTGAAATCCAAATCTTTGTTAATTGCACTGGATTTTGCCTTTATCAGCACACTACAAACTTTACAATTCTGCTCACCAGATAGGACAAACTCAGTATTTGGAAGGAGAGAAATAAATAGAACACATTTTAGATTTTACCAAGATCTATAGGGTCTTTTATTGGTTTTTAGATTGGATTTTAGAGTTCCTCATATCATTTTAGGCAATCTGTTCTGTTTTGTCTCTGAGAGGTGTATGTGTGTCTATATGCACATCATCACAGAACAGCCAATCAGAAACATCTTTTTAATAAGATTTGTATTTGTAATAAAGACTCACTGATTCAGAATGCATAGTTAAATGTTAAATGTGGTATATTTATGATGTGTATTTAAAAAAACTGTTGACCAGAGTACATTAAATATTTTAAAAGACTGTTTCAAACTTTCAAAATGAAACCATGTAAACGTGTCATTATATTTAAGCGCTCAATACATCTGTCCAGCATTTTTTCATAAGCCAAGTCAAGAGTCAACATACTCGTCTTTAAAGATGCCTTTTCAGGTTTTGGTTGTCTGCTATGTCATTCAGGGGATAAAAAAATTTTTTTTAATTAAATTAAAACATAATTTATGGAGATGATATTCTCTCAGGTCTATTAGTTTGAGCCATTATGACGCTAATATCATACAGTCTTTGGAGACTTTAAGTGACTGCACAAAAAATGTAAACAGGAACGACTGAGCCTTTAACTCATTATCGGGGAAGGAGCTCCAGCATCTATCCCTCGATAACATCAAAGATTAGAGCTGCTCCGAGTTTAATCTTTGGCAGACAGTTGTTGATTTACCAGGAGAACTTTATCACCATGAGGCTTTCTGTCACAGAATTTCATTATTATTGGTTTCAATGGAGAGTTTTAGTATAAAATCTAAATGCTGTTTCAGGGGGCTTTTCACACTGCCAAAAAACATATCTTGGGGAAACACTGAAATGCTATTATGTACTTATTGTATTGGCCAGTCGCCTAAAATAGGAAATAGCAATGGATTTTGGCATCATTGCAGGGGTTCGGGCATGATTATCATTTTGGCATCACCCACGGCTGGCAGTGCAAGTGAATCATTTTCCCTCTTTTGCTCTTCCTCTCTCTTTTGTGTATACAGTCTTTAGTCTATCTGCAACAAGGAATGGAAAAGTCAGAATTCCTGTCGGGCAAATGCCTCCTGAGTCTTTTCTCATCTTACATTCTGCTCTCCCCTATCTCGTTGCTTTGTTTTTTTCTCCTGCCTGAGCCTTTGGTCTTCTCTGCATTTTCTCTGACTCCTTTATTTCAACAAGGTTGGTCGATATTCAGCCTGATGATGGGGGACATTTAACATGGCAGGAAGATATGGGAGCATATTTAAACCACACACACAGTCATAGACTACTTCATTGTAGGCGTGAAACCTAACCAGTGTACTCTAAGAAAGGCTAAGAAAACAACAGAAGGGTTAAAACAAGTGAAGCACAACGTGCAGCTGTGGATCCCGACCCTTTTTCCCTGGAGCCCTCCTGAGATTGGCTCCAAGAAAGCCTGTAGACTCCCTCTCTCCGGGGCTAAAAACACGTGACATCCCGACTCCTACCAACTATGAAAGCTTGAAACTTGAAAAACAAAGCAACTACAAGAATCCGCCCCTTCACATCAACAATAGGAGGATAATTAATGAAGGCCTGTCTGGCTTCCATACAGCAGCTCAGACATGAACCTAGTGAGTGTCCTGATCTCATGGCTTAAAAAAAAGAATCCTGGGGAAATAGCAAAAATCTTTAAAAAAAAGAAATGTCAGTGTGTTTTTTTTTTTACTTCAGTTACGGTGTATAAGGGCATGTCACGAATCAAGGCTGGACCCAGAATTTTGCACGAAGGATCAGAGTTCAAAAAAGTTTATTAACAGGTCTTATTTTGAGCAGGTGAACGTGTCAAAAAACAAATCCACAAGGCAGGTCAGAAACAGAAGCTATCTCCAAACATGAGAAGGTTGCGGGATGTCAAGACACAAGGCACAAGATGATCTAAATGATCTAATTATTAAAGCTCACTTTCTAATAGGTCACGTGGAGTCAGAAAGTAATCTCTATCCAAGTCATGAGCCCCATATATTTGTACGTAAGTAAGTGAAGTTTATTTATAAAGCTCTTTTCACAGATAAAAATCACAAAGTGCAGCCTTTAAACACAGTCTGTCTGCCCATGCAGCTGCACGGCAAATGTGCATTGAGGTTTAGGAAATTATTACGCACACATCATAATTAGATAATTTATGTACTGAACTGTGTGTAGAGATCCATTAAAATTACAGATCAACTGAAATGACTCACAGCATTAACAGTTAACATCAAACACACACACACACACACACACACACACACACACACACACACACACACACACACACACACACACACACACACACACACACACACACACACACACACACAGTAGCAACCTCAACATTCATTAAGATTCATCTACCAGAGACTCTGCAGATTTGGGCAACCCATTTCGTTGTGGAGTTATTTCAGTGGTATGTCGACTGACACATAGATTGATGTTCTTATCAACAGAGGCATGCTGTTAGAGTGAATAAAAAGTACAGATGGCTGACGGGTAAAAGACATGTTGAAAAGCAGTGGAGAAAGGATTAAAAGGTTTGTAAAGAAACAACAGAAGAAAAGTGACTTCCCTGTTAACTCTGCCACAAACATGTCAGCCAGGCGAATGGGGCATCACAGTAACTGCTGGCTGCTGTAATAAGTAACTTTCGATTGGACCTTCCTGTAAATCGTGTGTGTGTGTGTGTGTGTGTGTGTGTGTGTGTGTGTGTGTGTGTGTGTGTGTGTGTGTGTGTGTGTGTGTGTGTGTGTGTGTGTGTGTGTGTGTGTGTGTGTGTGTGTGTGTGTGTGTGTGTGTGTGCCAGGCATCATTTCTGGTAATTGACCGTATCAAACAACTCTATCCCTATCTACTACTGCATTTTGACCAAATGTGGACTTTCTCCATTATTGTCTGCTTGGCACTCAGTACCTAGAGCTAATCTTAGAGGATTTTATTGTTGCCTTCCCCTGTCGTCGTGTCTGGCGTCAACTGTAGCACAAAATACAAAATATAGTCATTTGAGAGAAAAAAGGCATTATGATGATTTGCAAATGGCTGACTTGTGCTCCAAGCTTCAAGTATGAAGACTGTGTTATCTGATTGTGTTATTGCCGTCAAAGTCTGTTGTGGTAATTAGTAGATGAGGACTAACCAGTCATCATTCCATAACTTGTTAAAATGGCAAAGGAACGGTTAGGTCGACGAAGGCTCATTTGTGTCCTCCTATGACAGGTTTAGATTTCTACCTGCTTTAACCTCACTTGCAAATGTTCCGTGTCTATTAACAGCCATTGTAGAAAAGTGTACCAACTTAGGGTCCTTACAGATTCTTATGTTTTAATGTCTCTGACATTATGGAGGAATCATGTAATCCTTCTAAGAACTCAAAACCTGATGCAATGCAGGCTGTGGGGTGAATATTATGACAATGTATAGTAGATATATTATCTTGACTTCAGATTTTAATGTAGGATAGATTAGACCTCTTCATCGCTTACTCTAGAGTTTCTAGGCTTGATCTCGCACAAGTGTCATTCAGCCGAACTTTGCTTTTTTTCACAATGTCAAAAAAGACACCGTCGTAACTTCTGCGATATGAGATTTTTCAACAAAATGGGATAATACATTTCATGAAACTTAAATGTCACACCAACCTCTTTGGAATTTTGGTTGCTCTTTTCCACTCTAGAGGACACGTGGAAGAGGCAAACTCCCTGACGCATCCAGTATTACACACTGTGGCAGCTGCATAACATGGACCTCCTTTCCCCTCCTGCGAGCCGCTCAGAGCGGTACATGAAGCAGCATTACATTAGCATCTGTGTTCATTGTGTCATGGATCAGCAGCCATTTATGGTGTTTGCATGCAAAAAGTTCACCGGGTGGTGCTTCTGACCACAGTGAGCTCCAACTGGCTGTAGAAAATGAATAAATGGATTTACTAAGGCCGGCACTACTTTAATCTATCCTGTGTCTGTCCTGCAGTGATGAGATGTGGGGGCATATTTTCAAGTGATTCTTATTTTACTCCTTTCTGCACCGTTTGACAGCAGTCAATAAGTTTTTGCCACTTACAGTTGAGACTCTTGAGCCTGACAGCAGCAGGTAGGTACCCAGGGAGGGATTATCATCTGATATAGTTCACTGAGTTGAATTCAGCTTTGCAAGAGGTTTTCTGGAGTCAAGATGAAAATAGTGGCCAGTAAAAATGATTTTCCAAGCTGAGGGCATTCATATCAGTTTTAAGGTTTGCAAGCTGCTGAGAAATATGCTCCATGTAAAAGTAAAGTGAAATACTATGGCTGATCTACAGCGTTGAGGAAAGGCCATCGATTGGAATGTGAAGTATGCGATTCTATGCTTTGTTTCTCTGCAGGCACACACACTGTAGTCAAAACGACAGCCCCCTGTTCATCTCAGTCAGGTTCTCATTCTCACCAGGTTCACCCCCTTTTAATTTCCCCAGAATATATTTCCGAGATGACTTGAACAACCCACAATGGTACAAAGGTTTGGCAACTGCAGCATTATATCTTTGAAAGCTGTGTCTGTGCTGTAAAGCTGAAGTTGTTTTCTCATTGTGCTTGTTCCGTTTGCACATATTTTCTCAAGTGCCAGTGCAGTGAGCCGTCAGGGCCAACGTGTAAGAAAGCTGACCTTCGGCTCACAATGATAGCAGAGCCCCGTCTTACTACAGATGCAACCATTGTAACTTGTAGCAGTAACCCAAGCTTCTCTCTAAACATGTGAGATTTGGCTCCGTGCTCAGGCACTTAATGGATTAATATTTCAGTATGTTTCCGGCATTGATAACTATTTCCAGAAATGGTACCCAAAATATGTAGTAGTTATTGTAGCTGAAGGATTCTATAACAATCATAACAGCTGTTTTGTATGGGCTCAGTCAGCGCATGTGGTGTAGCAGAGCAGATACGCAGGCTGGTTGCATGGCTGCTTGAGCAGCTACCCAAAAATCCCACTTTAAGCTCAACTAACATTATCAATTCTGTATGCCAATACAGCAAGGAAAATATGCTGACAGTGGGGAGGATGAAGAGAAAGAGACAGAGGGAGCAAGAGATTAAAAAGGTGAGAGAAGAATGGAGAGAGGGTACATGAACAGACCAAAGCAGCCGGTGAAGCCTGTTTCGCTCTTGGTGTTCTCCATATGAAAACAGCTGTCATAATCACCTGGCACACACACACACACACACACACACACACACACACACACACACACACACACACACACACACACACACACACACACACACACACACACACACACACACACACACACACACTCCACTTACTTTAGCTGTTGCCACATCATTACGTAAGTGCTCCACCGCATGTCTTTGATTGGAGAGTCTGACAATAAATTAAAAAAAATCTTTAACATACACACAGATTCTAAAAGGTTTCACTAAAGTTTACAGCATCTTTCCAGAATGTTGATGATTGAAAGATGTGTTGAAGATAATAATTGAAATGTAAGTAAATCCAAATAAAATATTATATTAACATGCCATAAGTCAGTAAAATTGAACGAGTTACACTCTGTACTCATGTTGACTGAAATGGTTAAACCCAATATTGTTCAGACCAGACCTGGTCCTCAGTTTGTAGGTCATATTTACATCCCCAGGTTGTTGGTTTGACCCCTGCTCTGGCCCTGACAAACGTGAGAAACCAAACCATACGTTTCTCCCACTGGGGAGCAGGCACCAGGCTGCGCTGCCATCACCAGTAGTACATGCATTGTGAGTGCAAATTGGTGAATGTGACTGTTTATGTGATTGCCGAAGAAGTAAAACAGTGTTGTATGAGTAAAAGTTCATTGACTATTTACCCTTCCTGCTGGAGCTTTGTTGATAGAGTCGGACTGTAATGGAAGTCCAACTCACCTCATCTGGGAAAAGTCTATGGGAAAGAAGCTGAACTAGGTCTTTGCTCCAGTTGGCTGCCTCGCTGCATGAGGGACTTTTTTTTTTTTTTAAATCAATACCTGCAAAAATAACTTGAGCAAATGTCTTGAAAAGTGGCACAAATGTTCATTCTCAAATAAAAATACAGAATGATTAGGTTCTGATACCAAAAAAAAGGAAAAGTTGAGACCGCTGTGACCTTTTGCGGATCTCTTTTTTGTGAAATATCAAGAAAACGTCAAGAGAATTTCCTAAACTTTGCAACAATTGTTCACAGAATATTCAAGATTGAATAGATAGACTCTAACAGTGAAAGGTTAAGGTCACCATGACTTCACCTTTTGTGCACGTTTCGTCTCAGGAAAATGTCTGTTGTGTTTTATAAGTCTTTACCGCAATATAGTGTCAGTTTTGATTATATTTTCTGGTTTTATAAAAGTATATCCTGCAGTATAAAAGTTGGGGTTGTTGGGGGGGGCTGTGGTCCATCCCAGCCAACTATCACCACACTGACAATATTGATACAAATTCTAGTGTCATAACTCAAATAAATTGATTGTAGCTTACCGACGGTCCAAATAACTTATCCTACAAAAAAGAAAGTTATTGCAGAAAAGAATTTTTGACTATATTTAATTCTACAGATACACAGCTTCTAGCTGACCGGTGAGAGCGATGTTATAATCTTGTAACAAAACCTACAACAGTTCCACAACAATACACTTCTGCTGGAGCGTGATTGGAATAACTAATGTGATCCCAATTGTATGATACATTTATATCTTTTTATATGATTGTGCTGACAACAGGTCATTTAAATAGATTATTGCCTAGACCTTCTTTTTCCATTAAACTGTGTCTGCCAGAATTCGGACGCCGCAGTCCTTTTCAAAGATATAGATTTTACGCTTAAATTTGATGGCTCTCCTTGCTCTCAAGTATCTCTGCTGTTATGTGTCTCTGAGCACGGAGTCATAATATATTTGCCTAATTTCTGAGCATGCATTGCGACATTTCAAGTAGCAACGCAAAAGATCAGCGCAGCTCTGACCTATTCAGAGTACACACATGAAGCAAATGCACATTACGCACAGAGCCACCAACATGGCTGAATTATGTTCAGGACCACTGAGTACGTGACTTTTTCCTGGGGTCAAAATGCTTCAATACAGTCAAGGACTTGCTACATACAATCCCTGTGCAGCTTGTTGATGTTTTTTACTCTACCTGTATATGAAAGAAAAGAGAATAACAGGTACGGGTGAGTGCATACTAGACCCCCATATTACTGGAGAGAGTAAGCAAAGTGTGTTTGGAGGAGCTGCGATTGTCTTGACAGTGATTGGTCATGACAGTGGAAGTGTACGGACGTGCTGCCAGGAGCAAGAGCATGTTGCTACCACACAGACACACAAGAGGTACACGCGCTGCTTCATTGTATCTTCAATGTACAACCGAATAAATCGAGTTTGTCTTTTTTTGCTTAAGTTTCACTTACGTTTGGCTCAGCCGAACTTGGGAATTTAATTTAATAGGTGCATTTTTACTCCCTCCACTAACTCTATTGTCAAGAGTGTAAGCTCAGCCTTTGTGAAGATGTCTTAATGCTTTTCAAACCTGAAAAGCAGTTTAACAAGGCAGAAGACTTCCTTTATTCCTTAATGTTAAGATCAAAGCCAGGGACAGTGCAACTCCCTGTGAATTTAAATAATGGTAATTAAAGTCATAGATGCATCCTAAAAGTGTTGGCTCCTCTCCTCCTGCTGGTTGACATCCTCACAGACCATCAACAGCCTCAACTGTGGCTTGTGGCATTAAAGGGAATCACACCTGCCTGAGAAAGAAGTTTGAGGACAGAACGTAGGTTCTCTGAAGAGATTGATGTGAAGCATCACCAGAAGCACCACAGACGAAGAGGAAGAGGACGAGAAGAAGACCACCTCATGAGAGATGTTTGGTTGTGGAGGAAAGGTCTCATGGGAGAAACCTGGACGTAGGAAAGGAGAAGGAGGTGAACAGTGTTAAAACAGAGATGCTTTTATATGTTTGTATAAAATAAAAGATAAATTGAAAAATACTTGATTACATTTCGGGGAAAATATAAATTCTTTTGTATAAGAGGGCAATTGTGATAAATGAGTAGATTATCTGGACTACATATTCAATAATAGGACATTTGATAATAGGGGTACATAAATAAAATGTGGTAATCTCAGGGAGATTCAAATAACTTTAAGGATTAAAACTTGAAAATAGAATGATTTAGGCGTTGGCATTTGGTCGATCATAAATGAAAATGTGTTGGGCTGTCTATTGATCTGATGTGAGATGTTAAAGATGGACCAGAAGAAGGACAGATGATGACAGCGCCACCTACCAACATCAACTGAAGTACAATGGCAAGGAAATGATTTCAAACTTGTCCGTGGATTCCTGAAGTGAAAGAACCAATGACTCTCAGCAAGATCTTTGTGAAGCTCTGGAAGAAGACGTCTTTGAAGGGCACAGAAACTGGGAAGCAAAAGTGACGTCCTCAAGCCTCTTCTGAACAGCGCCTCCTAGGAATTCCAGCGTCGACTTGAAAATAAAGAATGATCCAATTGGTTAAAAATTTATTATAACGAATGTGATGATGATGCAAAAAGAGGTGGTGATGTTAAGGGGATGAACCATTTTGCTTGTTACTTTCTGTGTTGTCTTTTTAGTTGTCTGTGTCGGCACATAGCATATGCCAAAATGGGAAATGTTGAAGTATTTTCAATTGAATTCTTCCATGTAGTCTGCCATCTTAGACTCAGTGATAAAGACAATAGCTTTGCTTTCATACAGGCGCTTTTCCCTCCATTTTCCACCATCTGGCTTCACTGATACTCGGGAACAATAGATGTTGATATGTAAACAAGGACCCCACTGCACCCTGGGAAACTGGAGCACGCCTCAGAGGGCAGGAGTCCACTGTGATTGGGCTGGAGAGGACAGGAAGTGACCAAACACTCACTGGAGGCAGTTCACAGGAAGGACGGAATAGGAAGGGGGACAGAGTCTATAAATTTGGTTGTTGGTGTTGAATCATTCTCTTTCTCCTACCGTAAGTTGGAGGAGAGCCCGGCGTTGACCTGTGCAAGCTACCATGTGGTGAGAATGTTTTTGTTGAATAAGTAATTGAGTAAACGCTTAACTCTCTCAGGTCTGTTGGTCTTTAGCCAGCCAGTTTTGGAACATGCTCAATACTGAGAGAATATATCTAAACATGTCACTTTTTCTCATTTGGCAAGATCCAAAAGAAAATTGTTAAAACCAATCAATAATCACAGAATAAGGACTACTCAACAATAAAATTGTAAAAAAAAAAAAAAAAAGAAAGAAAAAGCCACAACATGGCTTGCTTTCATTCCAACTAGATCTTATTCCTTACAGTGTCACTCCTTAAAAGTTAACACAATTGGCAAACAAATAATATTTGAACTCTCTTCTTTTTCCTTCTCTAAGCTAAGAGAGAAGATGGAGTGCAGCGTATTTTCTTCTTGTCCTTCTTGATGTTGCATTTGACCATTTTCTCTCAATATATTGCCATTAAATATAATTGATGTGCACTTTTACCTACAGTACATGCACCCCCCCAAATTTAATGATTCCCCTTCTTTTTATAACAACTACAAATGGAAATCTAAACAATACCTCATTAGATGTAGAAATGCTTTAAACAGCGGGAGACCAAAGTGGAATGTCCTCTTCAGTCCTGTGCAGTCTGGAGAGTTAAAGGTAAAAACCTAAAATAAATGTCTCCTTCGCTCTTCCTGCTTAACAGAACACATCCAGGTATGTACCAAAACAACCATAACATCTTAACAATCGATGACACAAGCCAACTGCATCTACCTTACTCACTGCAAATCATCCCTAATGCAGTATGTGGGAGAATCTCTTTAACAACCTGCTTATCGACCACACTTTAAACCAACAGTCATCTAATCAAATAGTTTCTAAAACATGGGCATATGATCTTAAACTAGAGCATATACCAAAGGAGGAAAACAAGACTTGGCACAAGATGTCCCATTAGACACCACTCAATCCCCCTGAAATAAACACGGGTGCAATAAGGCCAATGTGTGAACTTCTTAATAAAGTCAAACATAAATCACCCAACAGTAATCTAATGCTTTGTTCAATTCACCTGTAGTTATTCCTGCACAACAGTCCTGACAGTTGAAAGAAGAAAATTGAAAACAGAAAGAAACAAAACCACATGTGAATAAATGGTATTGCTAGAAGAACATTTTCTGTACCTGTTTGGAGTGAAGACATGTTTTAAAAATGTATGTTGTCGGTTCACCCTTTGGTGTCAGTAGTGAGTGGACCTCAGTTTGAACCCGGGTCTGTCTCAGAGAGGAGTCCAAACTTAAGACCATTCTGAACAATGATTCTCACCCCCTCTATTGTGTCCTGGTCAGCAGCAGGAGCAGCTTCAGCAACAAGATTCATTTCAAGTGCAGTACAGAGCGCCACGGGAGAACCTTCCTTCCTGTGGCACTAAGACTCTATAACTCCTCCCTGTAAATAGTGTTTGGTGTGTTTTGGCTCATTTCATCCTTTCTGTGCTTATATTAGTCATATTAATATCTAAAATGACTTATTTAATTTTAATCTTGTCTTATTTGATATACAACATTCCTTTCTATTTACTCTGTGTTCTACTCTGTGTGGAGCAAGACTTAAATGAATTTCCCACTGGGAAAAATAAAGTATTTATATACCATTCTATTCTAAATATAAATTGTTGAATAGTTGGGGTTTTATCTGTAAAAGTGCCTTGGGTGTTGTGGTATATTTGCCATTGCTGCTTATAGCTACCAGATTTTGAGTTACACACTCAGAATCACTGGTACATTATTTTACAGTCACTGTATCAAAAAGACTCCATGAAAGGAAAGATATTTGCTTTTATTTGTTTTGTACCTTGTTTTATGATAGTGTCTGGGCTGTTTTAGTCAATGAAACCGATACAACAGACCATACTTGTATGACAACTGTCTATGTAATAAAAAAATAAATAAAAAGAAGGAAGTTGTAGCTCCTTGCCCACATCACAGAGGGAAAGAAAATCAGTCTATTGTGAGTTCAAACCGTATTGTTTAGGGACTTTTGACTTGGGAAGTACAAATATGCCACTTTATTTTCCTGAACTGATCTTCTTCTGTCTCACAGTGTTGCTGACTGCAAAGCCACAAACAAGTCCAAACTCGACAAGTCCTGCTGAGCACAGAACTGTGACAGACAAGGACTTTTCTTACCATTTTTGAAAACCTTAAAACTTAGAATAAATTTGAAAAAAAAAATGTACTTGCTAATAAACTAATGAACTCTTCAAATTGTTAATAAAGTGTGAAGATTAGAAATAAAAGAGAAGGGTATTGAAATAAACTTTTCAAAATATCAATGCCGTGGAATAAGAAACTTATTTTTAACAACTTATTTATACAATTTAATGGCTTAGTTGAAGCTTATGGAATCATCCAAAACAACTGTCTGGAAAATCTTCAGCTTAAGTCAATAATGTAAGCTTAGTTTGATTCAGAGCACGGGGGGATTCCTGAATGAGGGTTTTGTGAAAACTCAGAGCATGTTAACCCTGAAATGAGGGGAAACTCTGAGTTTTCCGTTTCAGCAAGAGAGCTGAATTAAGCTTGGGGTCAGTTACCACGGTAACAGACTCTGTGAACAGAACCTGCTCGCTGGCCGGTTTTGTAGCGGAAACCCTGAGATTCTACTGGCTCCTCCCATCTGAAGTGCTACTAGAAATGGATTGTCCATTATTTCCAAACCCGGTCGACATCGAAATCAACCCAATGTTCACATTGAAACGTGTCTTTTGGATGAGCACTGACACTAAAACCTAAACATGCAACATGTTCTCAGCATGTTGGATCTAAGTTCGTCTCTTATGTTTGGCTCTGGTCACTTACTGAGGACACTCATGCATCATATTTACCCTGGCTGCTTTCTTCTCTGTGTCTGTGTTGCAGCTAAACCTCAAGAAGTTAAAATATTCATCTGTTTACATTTTTGTCATAAATGTTGCATATAAAAGTTTTATTTTCCAATGAAGTGTTATGCATACAATCAATTTATGTTGAATATGCATGCGTGGAAGCTTTGAATGTCTACTTGTGGTTTAAGATTATTTATTTCACTGTCGTATACTGACTATTATTTTTATAACAATGAGTTCTTCCCATAATTTAATGTGAACATACAGCTATACACATTTTGATCATTATTGAAACAGTTCAACCAAACTACATTCATTAAAAATATAAACGTAAAATAGCAGATCAATTAATGTATACATCATTTGGATCACAAGGCTAAATGTCAGAGGTGAACAGAATGAGGTGCCCGAGGTCTTCTATTTTTTATTTTTTTTTGTAAACAGAAAGAAAAAATGTCTTAGTTACTTGATCACTCGTTAATTTGATCACTTCTTCACCTTTAGCATTGATAACTGTTAATATCCCCAGGTTCATTGGTGTTTCTTCCACAAACAACTTTAAGAGGACAAGACAGCTTGAAGAATTGAGGAGTAGAAAGTATAGATATTTGTGTTTAATTGAAATGTTA
Organism: Lipophrys pholis; assembly: GCF_963383615.2. NCBI lineage: Eukaryota > Metazoa > Chordata > Actinopteri > Blenniiformes > Blenniidae > Lipophrys > Lipophrys pholis. The sequence goes on along the minus strand of NC_137636.1, from coordinate 17,681,584 downwards.
GGTGATAGTGAAATGTCATCAGAAAGACGTATACTAAACTAAAATACAGAAACCAGGAAAAAAACAAAAACAAAACATAAATACTTTTTGGCACTTTTGGTTATACAGTGCATGCTGAGCAACAGAGATAAAAAGGTTGTGAGTCTGTCACTCCTGCCGTCATGAGGCCTAATCTATTTAAGGTTTGTGTGTAAAAAAATGGGGGCAACTTTGATATTGTGCAAAAGCAAATTGAAGCCAATCTATCTAATCTACTTACATTTGGACTACGTCTGAAATAATCCATGTACCATGTTTGTCTTCTCGAATATGTAATATCAGGCGAAGCTTCCACATTGTGCAAAACGTTGGAAGGAGTTTATGCTAATAAGTTTATGTGCAATGTGCTGTAGAAGTTTGGAAGGTGCTTGCTTCAGATTGCGTGAGGTCCCATTCAGCAGAATGCCATGGTTATTGTGGCGAGAAGCTTTTCTTCAGCTGGCGCCCCACGACTGTTATTTGCAGTGTAAATATATATACAATAGTATTTTCCAGTGGTTTAGCCTTCCTTAGGTCTTCTTATCTTTTCTGAATTACTTCTATTTCTCCTGGTTTTTCCCACACCTCTGATTTTCGTGAGCTAATTTGCTGTAATACGAGGATATGTTCGACAACTTTCTCCACCAACTCCATGGTGTCCCATTTTATTTTGTGCATGTGGAGGCTAAGCGCTCTATTCAATTACTCCATGGCAAACTCAAGCAAATGAACATGGAAACAATTCAGTTTCCTGGAGCTTGTAGTCATGTAAATGGCCTTTCAGGCAAAAACCCTTATTTGGATATCTTTGTTAGTGTCTGTTGTTAATTGATGATAAATGTAGTTGATTTATTTGATGAGCATGCAGTTAAGCAAGATCAATGCAGGATATTAGGCCCATAGTTGTCTGGTTGCAAATAAGCTCAAATCTGAAGAGATATTGCAATAAAAAGCTGGACAGCGAGCCACATCCCTGGAAAAGAGAGTAAATATTTCTGAAAGAAGAGTGATCGATTCCTCTGACATACAGCATCAGTATCACAGTGGTTAACGTCCTTGGGAGAAGGGTTTGCATCAGTGGCAAGCAATCTGCTTCTTGACAGCACGGACTGATTAATATATTTAGTAAGTGTCAGTAAAGGGGTTTCGTAAAAATTTGGATGCATTTGTTTACATTTGCAGAGGACTACCTGGAGGCGCCTTTCTCTTATAAACACTTAAGTATAAAATTCTGACTCTGTCAATGTCAGTTTAGTTGGGGTTTTTTTTCCTATTCTATACAGCCTTAAAATTCAATTTCCCATATCCTTTAAATAAATTACAACAATATCATGATGGAAAATATATAGTATGATCTAAACTATTATATATATACTGCTTTAGTATATCACCTCAAGAGACTCAAACTATTTAGAACCCAGAATGCATCATGCTGGAGTTTATCACAGCTCCTTCTGTAGCTTTTGCATCCTGTAATTAATAAATCTGCTGAATTTCCACACACTCACTAATGAGGGAGCAGTGGTTCGGGTCTGAACAGAGGCTCTGTTCTATCTGGACCCAGATACTGAACATCATTGATTTTCATTCAGTTCTGGCAGAGATTTCCTTCGTGGTTTGAGTTGGTCGGGTTTAGAGATTTGAGGACTAAAATGGTCAAAGTGAAGCACAAAATTTCAGCCAATCACAGACAGAGCATGGCGGGCCTTCACTGGTTGGATGAAAAAAAACCTGCATTCTGAGTGAAAATAGCCGGCAGGATAGTGGCCGCGACAGGGAGAAAATGAATGAGCCGGTCAGAGAACGATACATTCAGTTCGATTTTTACTGCGACTGGTTAAACATGTTTATCTGTGCAAACACCTAGTCTTTGTTTTTCTGAAAAGTTTAAACTTTTTATTAATGATTATGAATTCCTATTCATAATCTATATTCATAATTCTTATCTAAATATCATATTAACTTTATTTTCACTTCCTTTTAACTTTATTTACCTTATAGATATCATTGATATCAATGTTACGTATGTGACCGTCCACAGTTTGGAGTTGCTCGGAAAATAAATATTGCTGAAATGGGGGAGAAATGTAGCTGCCATTACCCTGTGCAGACACTGAAACAGACACTGAAACAGATGCTTCAACGTACCTTTAAAGAGTGATTTGGCCATTATAATGATCTACACAGGGCTGACAGCTTAGCTAATATGTGTGAACAGCAGGGACATTTCCTGATGGCCTGTTCAATTTTAGATTAACAGGACCTGAAAACCTGACCACAGATAATAAAACAATGCAAAGTGGGGTCGCCTGCTAATTGAGGACAAAATATAGAATTACATAAATAGTACTTCTACTTGTTATCAGTTTTATTGTTTGTTCAGAATATTTTTATGTAAACAGGATGTGAATGAGTTGAATTGTAAATGTCAGACAGTGTTCAGCATTGACCAGCTGCAAAACATCTCTTGACTGTGTTAAGTCTCAGCATGAATTACCTGAAAGCCTGACGGCAGAAGTCTGTCGGTGCCGAATTCATAGAGAGCCCTTCCAACAAATGGGTGTTATATAGAATGTGTTATAAAATGATTGAACACCCATTAAAAAAAGAAGTGAAATGCAGCTACTCTTCATTCAAATATTACTATATTATTGTACTAATCTAAAAAAAATAGATATGATTAACAATTACAATTGAACAAATAATAATGTGATAATAATGGAATTTTAAAAAATTCATATGTTAATAAATTAATATTCATTTCAATAGAAAATGAAGTAATAAAAACTTTTAAAATGACAGACTTTCCTTATAATAATATTATTTCACTCAATTATTTGGTTAACTAATAACAGTCAATGCAGCAACACAACGGTGTTAACCGTCTCTATTCTGCCTGCAGCTATGTAACTAGTGTTCAGTTTCATAGTTCACATTTCATTGATTTGTGTTTTTGTGCCATTTGCTTTGTGGACACCATGTAAATAAACTTCCCAATCAAAGAATTTTTAAGGTCAAGTGCCTTAAAGAACTTTGTATTATTCTTACAGACATACATCTTTAGCAAATGTTCTTTTTTTATATACCTGCACTATATTTGAGTATATTAAAAAAAAAACAAAAAAACTGTCACACATTTCAGAAATTTCTTCTGTTATATCAATAAGAAGCATTAACAAATGACAGGTGTAAATTTGCTGGTCTGGTCTGTCCCTGCACAGCAACATTAGAATAATACTGTTTCTCCCAGAGCCACCGCACAGCTACCGCTTCCACTCATTACACTATATTGTGTGGCGTGCTGCTGTGACGCAGGCCAACTTTCATTGTGGAATTGAATAATGATCACAAATAATTTTCTTGAATAGAAAACAGAAGTGAAAACAGCAAGAGAAATGAATGTCTGGGTTCATAGCCTGTAAAGATTTTTCTGTAAAGGTTGATGTCAACCACATGTGTCACTTGGTCTCATTCTGAAGAAAATGTAATAGCACACTTACTGTCAGTGTCACAAAGTGTCAAAGAGATCAAGGAGAAATCATGCAGATCGTGACAGCAATACAAGATTAAAATTAATTCTGAAATAGGTATTTTTACTTCTGAAGAAAGAGTTCAGAAGGTGAGAATTTGTTTTACTTTTGAAAGTCCCCATAGAGATGAGGAAAGTTTTAGCTGATTTAAAACCATCAGCTGACCAAAGCAGAGGTTGAAACATTCACCGCTGCCTTCTGACCGGGCTTTACACAGGACAGGCATGACTAAAGCAAAAGAGTTTACAAGATTTACACACATATGAAAAAAAGAAGTGCTGTAACAGGTAGAAAGGATCAAGGTAAATCATTCATTTTATATTGTGAGAGGGTAAAAAGATCAGAGAGAGAGAGAAAGAGAACAACCTGAAGGTTTGCTTTTTATCTGAAATGTTGTAACTTTTAGGTCATTTTGTGTTTTTATTGAATGGATTCAGAGAGGGAAAAGATTAAAGACAGAATGTGGCAGACAGAATGGCATTGACGAAGAGGCGGTCTGAAAACAATGGCTTTATTATAACGTGAGGTGTGTTTCAACCTTTGATTTCACATAAATTACGGAATTCTTAGTCAATCTGCACGCAGCAAAAATGGTACTCACCCGGGAAAACGCACATTTAATGCATGCAGTGGCGACTGGCCACTGGTTGGAGTTGTTCTCATTAGACTGCCACTCGTGAGTCTGATCGTCACGGCCTTGTGGATAGAAGTCCTCTCTTCTGATTGTAAGGTCACTGTCCCCCATGCATGCATATTAAAACGTATTTTCACACAGTACCATAGGTCCTTTGTGAAGTCAAATAGCCCCCTTTACATTAGTGAAGCCTTCATCTGCCTTGATGTCTTTTATCCTCAAATACCGTCTGTATTGGCTTCCTGTAAAATCTAGAATAGAATTTGAAATTCCCCCTTTTACATATGAATGGATTTAACTTTTTCACCTGACCCCACATAGCACACTAAGGATGAAGAGTGAGTACAGTCATGCAGTCATCCATAGAGCAGAAATTGTGGTTCAATGCTTAGCTAAAGGACACTGACATATAGAAAAGGGGAGATAGGAGATTGAACAATTGCAATTGAAAGATTACCTGCATTATGCAACAGCAAGCAACAGCAGTCCAAAAGTGCTTAACAATTAGTGCCGTTAGTCCCAGATCATCCAGCAGAAGGCTGCTTGCTGGAGCTTCCTATAGTTTTTAGACTGGAGGGCACAGTTTTATCCATCAGGCTCCTCTTCCATATGGAGTCATTGCAGTTAAATCAGGCTTGACACTTTCCTGTTTAAAGAAACTTAGGTCTGGTTCAGGTCAGCCTGAACCATTTCATACTTATACCAATGAAAGTTTAGACTGCTCGGCGACACATTCATCCATGTATATGTTACCATTACATGTCATTAATATTCAATCTCTTACCTATAGTCTGTGCTCTCTTCTATCCGTCCTCTCTCTCCGTACCTTCCTACAAGAGTTCTGACAGTGCAACTGGAATTTCAAGATCTGTGCCTCTTGCCGTCAACCTCTTCCCGCTGCTTTTGCCTATGTTGTCGTCTTCACTATATAAATACAACTGTATGAAATTGTCATTTTGTAAATTCTGTTTACTCACTTGTCAACATAATCCTGATGAGTTTTGTTTATGTTAATGCACGTCATCTTTTTAAACTCCAAACAGTTCAAAATCCTCAGTACACCGATGGACATTAGAAGGTTTCACAGGTGTGAAAAGAAGTGGATTCAAGCAAATGTTGATTCATCTCATTGCATGTGACAAAACGTAGCATTTACAGCCAAATATATAAACATTTGGGAGTATCTAATTCATTTTCAAAACTAATGTGGGATTTTTGGTGTTTTCTTGGTTGCAGACAAATGAAGAAAGGCAGCGATGGCTGATGGCTCTCAGCTGTGTTGCTTGCACCTGGTGGTTTGACGTTTTTCAAGGCAACACAGAAAGTTGAATCTGAAGGGGCTGCATATGATGCACTGTAGGTTCTTCCTCTGAATCTGCCCCCAAGCCTGAGGAGGAGCAGACACCTGTTCGATGCGTTCGGCAGTTCAACGCAAAAGGTGGGGAAGAACATCTGATGTATGGGAAGACAGGTGAGGCAAACCTGTTGTGCCTGCATTCACATAATAATCTCAGTGAGACAGCTGGCCCCCTCGTATCAGTGAAAAAATGAAAATTGCCAGTCGACAGGTTCCCCTGCCTGCGTGATTTCGACATGTTGACACGCATCAGGCACTGCACTGTTTCCAAGGAGCCCAAAATTCATCTGCCGGCAGTTTGGAAAGGAAATAAGGTACATTATTGTTCCACTGTGCACAGCAGTACATTTTGCAGCTCAATCCTGTGGCAGTATAAATAGATTATTTGTGTCTTAATGATACCTTTGCTAAACTGTCACTTTGTCTATCTGCTGTTCGGTCTCCATCTCTCCAGTTGCTTTTCCTCCAATTCCATCTAATCTCTTTCCTCAGTAAAAAAAAAATGTCACCACAGCAACTTTATGCGCTGCTGCTTGTCTGCGCCGTGCCAGTAACACCACTTTTAGGTGTGAATAGTGTTTTGAATGTCTATGTTTGTATGCATGCGACACTGGAAGAGTTAAATGAGAAAAGAAGAAAAAAAAGGAAGAAAAGGAAAGAGAAGGTGGGGGACTTGCAAAGTGTCACCGTGAGTCTGTCTGGTTGTCTGGGTGGGTGTGCCTGTGAAGCTGCAAAATCATTTAAATTGGGAAAGGAATGCAGGAATGCTCGCTAGTGATTCTGATCTGAGCCAAATTTCTCTGTCAGAAAAGTCCCCAACCAGCCGCCTTGCAATTTCACAGTGATTGGAGAAGGAGTGAGGGAGGAGAGCCTGGAAGAGGGAGGACACAGAAGAAGAAACCAGAGTTAAAATGAATAGAGAATAGAATGAGGGAAGTCACCAATTTAAAAAAAAAAAAAAAAAAAAAAAAATGGTTTAGAAAGGTATGGTAATACCATTCTTATTTTTCACCCAGTTTAGAGAGAAAAAGGGGGATGTCAGATGGCTTTTGGGTCTCTTTTTTTCGGGGGGGGGGGTTCCAGCAATAAGCAGCTGAAGTTATATTTCATATAATCTTCATTACTTGCCATTTACAGGGACTGCATCCAAACTACCTGGAAAACATTTTTTTTACCAAAGTTTCACACATTACAAATCATTTTCTCTGCCCACTCCAGGCTCACCATTTCCATTGAGGGCAGGGTGACACAGGCTCAGGGAGATCATGAGTCAGATTCATAAATGTGACCAATTTAGAGACTTCAATCACACTGAGCTGCAGGTGCTGGTCGGCTGCTCTCACAAGGAAAATATTTAAAAGTCAAAATAAACGGGGGGCTTTCACAATCTCAATGATGTCTCATAGGTCTCTTTCTTATATCTATATTACATGAAACTCGGATGGTTGAGCACAGACATGAATGCTTTCACCACTGGAACCACGATAAAACAAGCCTTCCATGCCAAAACATCCGTAGTAACGTCGACATAGAAAGAAGAGCTTGCATGTGGTTGTTTGCTATGATGCGATGAGCTTCCTGTACTATCTCTTCCTGTAGGACTCCTCTGAGAGCAAAGCACATCCTTGTGGTTCTTTCACACTGCAACATGATTTATTGCACCGTGTTGACACAAACTCTGCTTCTGGATTTAATGTGTGTAAGGACCCAAAGCAGCGTTGGGGTGGCATTATGGCGACGCACACTGTCCTTGGACCGGGGTTTAAGTCCCCACATTGTCAAGCATTCACTCTGCTGAAGGCTCCAACAGCCAGGCACTGAGTCACCACAAGCTTGAGGAAAGCTGCTGTATAGCTGAGCAGCCCTGCA